>NC_052055.2:114741063-115384813 GCF_903992535.2 Arvicola amphibius
CCCTCTCAGATGACTCTAGCTTGTGTCAAGTTGACACAAAACTAGCAGCACACCATAAAAGACCTCTATGCTGGAAAGCTTAAGATAATGAAACTAAAAGTTAAAGAATAAAAGTTTAACTAGATGTTAGAAAGGTCTTCCATGCTCCTGGGTTGACAAAATAATATTGTAAAGCGGCTGTGTTCCCTAAGTACTCTACAGATTCAGTGCAAATCCCATCAAAATTCCAGAGACATCCTTCATAAAACTGAAAGAAAAACTAAACAAGAAATTCATATGTAAACACAAGAAACCACGAATAGCCAAAGCAATCCTAGTCAGAAATAACACACCTCGTGGTATCACAATACTTGACCTCAAATTATACTAGAAAGCCATAGTGACAAAGACAGCTTGAAACTGGCATGAAAATAAACATGAATTCAAATAGAATGGAAAACTCAGCAATAAAGCCACACAGCTACGGCAACTTAATGTTTGACATACACTAAAAAAGAGCATATTCAGCCGGGCAGTGGTGGCGCACACCTTTAATCCCAGCACTCGGGAGGCAGAGGCAGGCGGATCTCTGTGAGTTCGAGACCAGCCTGGTCTACAAGAGCTAGCTCCAGGACAGGCTCTAAAGCTGCAGAGAAACCCTGTCTCGAAAAAACAAAACAAAAATAAAATAAAATAAAATAAAAAAGAGCATATTCGACAAATGCTGCTGGTAAAACTGAATATCTATCTATAATCTACATCTATATGTAGATACATAGATATATGAACCAAAGACCTTAATTTAAAAGCTGAAACACTGAAACCGGATGAGAATATAGATATAGGAAAGGATTCTAATAACACAGGGCATAGTGCTAAGAAACAAGAAATGAGACTGCAGGAAATTACAAGGTACACTATCAGCAGGGCAATCAGATAGCCTACAGAATGGGAAAAACATCTTTGCCAGCCAGCTAAATCCTAAGAGGGGGCCAATTTATAAAATAAATAAAGCACTGGAAAACAAATCAAACATATCAATCAGTAAACATGCTAATAAAATGAACAGACAGTCCTCAAAAGAAGAAAAACAAATTGTTAATATTTTTTTAATGTTCAACATGCTTAGCCATCTGGAAAAATGCAAATTAAACTACTTTGAAATTCCATCTCACCCATTCAGAATGCCGTTATCAAGTAACTGGATGACAATCAGCACTGGCCAGGGTGTGACGAGAGAGGAACATTCATCCCGTGCTGGTTGGGGTGTCAACTAGTGTAGCCACTGAGGGAAATTAGCATACATGTCTCTCAAAAAATTAAAAATAGAACCAGTGAGATGGCTCAGTGGGTAAACGCATTTGCCACACAAGCCCAATGACCTAAGTTCAATCCCTAGTACCCAGGTAAAGCTGAATACAGTGGTATGTGCCTGTAATCCGAGCAGGTTTACCACCAGATAAAAGACAGAGACAGGAGGATTGCTCAGAAGCCGTCCAGCTAGCGTGGAATACATAGACTGACAGAAACAGCAAAAGAATCTCTGCCTTGACAAGGTGGAAGGGCAAAGCCAAATACCTGAAAGCTGTTCTCTGACTCCATACGCACACCATTGTATGTGTGTGCACAAACACACACAAGAATAGAAACAGTGATGGTAAATAAAATAAATATTTTCCATTAAAAATGAAACTACCATACAATCTGACTGTACCAACTCCTGAGCATACACCCGAAGGCTCTATATCCTACCTAGAAATACCTGCACATCCTCATTTATCGATGCCCCTCCATCATAGTAGCAAGGAGACAAACCAGCCTAGATGTCCACCAACAGAGAGACGGATGGATAATGAAAATTCAGTAATATATATACAATAGGATTTTTTTCAACACTAAATAAAAATGAAATTTGCCAGAAAATAGATGAATCTGAAAAGTATTACATTAAACTAGATAACCCAGACTCAGACAACATTGCATATTCTCTATCAGGTGTGGAGCTTAGCTTTTAATGTGTGTGTGTGTGTGTGTGTGTGTGTGTGTGTGTGTGTGTGTAAATGTGTAGATATGGTGGGGGTGGGGGAAATGCAGGATTCCAAACCAGACCCTCCACAGAAGGCGATGGGAGATAGCCTTCTGTAACAGAGAACAGGGACAGGTGGGCAGAAAGAGGGGAATGAGCAATCTCACTTAAGGGGTCACACCATCAAAGTAGGTCTCAAGAACTAACTTTCAAACCCAATAAAAAGTAACGATTTGTCCCTGAGACCTGAGGTATCCAGAGGGCCTGAGAACCTGTCTTAGCAGGCAGGGTCAGAAAAGGAGTATGTGAGGTCACGGGGCCAGGCACTACAGTGACCTGGGCCTCTCACCAGCCCTGACGCAAATGCCGGATAAAGGCTGTAATGAGATTACTCTCGATCCTGGGGCATAGTTGGAGAGAGTCTATGAATCTGAAGGAGGGGAGGAAGGAGAAGGAAAGAGACTCTAGGAGAGGTGGAGTTCTGGGGTCCTGTACTGGCTAGTTTTATGTCAAGTTGACACAAGCTGGAGTCATTGGAGAAGAAGGAGCCATAGTTGAGAAAATACCTCTGTAAGACTGGGCTGTAGGCAAGTCTGTAGGGCATTTTCTTAATTAGTGATTGATGGGGAAAGGGCCCAGCCCACTGTGCGTAGTGTCCCTCCTGACCTAGTGGTTCTGGATCCTGTTATAAAGGATGTCAAGCAAGCCATGAGGAGCAGGTCAATAAGCAGCACCCATCCACAGCCTCTGTATCAGCTCCTGCCTCCAGATCCCTGCCCTGCTTGAATTCCTGCCCTGACTTCCTTCAGTGATGGACCACAGTGTGAAAATACAAGCAAATCAACCCTTTCCTCCCCAACTTGCTTTTGGCCGTGGTGTTTCATCGCAGC
Source organism: Arvicola amphibius (assembly GCF_903992535.2). Lineage (NCBI taxonomy): Eukaryota > Metazoa > Chordata > Mammalia > Rodentia > Cricetidae > Arvicola > Arvicola amphibius. Next base: position 114,743,959 of record NC_052055.2, read on the forward strand.
AATAGTAACCCTGACTAAGACAGGTCCCTTCCAATCTAAATTCTAGGTCTAAAGAGACCTGTGGCAGCCTCTCAAGACCTCCAGATCCACCTGGTAGGAATGGCCTGTGGAGTGAGAGTCACCTGTCCTGGGGTCAGAAGACACAACATCCTCCACTATTAGCTCTTCTCCAAGTGGATAAAACTGGACCTCTTTGTGCCCACAATGTGCCAGGCATTGCCAAAATGATGTAGAATAGGTACAATTACTAGCCGAGTTTTAGAGCTAAGGACGTAGAAGCGCTTAGTACTCAGGTAGCCAATGAGAGGTCTGTAAGGAATATTGCCCCCAAAATGTGCGCTTTCAGCCCCTGAGACAGCCAGACGCTCACCAAACAGCCCCACTGTTAGGTGCCTTGGGCTGAGGTTGAATTTCTAGTTGACTTTCCTGCATGTCTCCAGTGCCTCCCTGCAGCCTGTGTGCTCCTGGGCACTGTGTGATGAAGTAATACCATGGGCCTTTAAGAGCAGAAGCCACAGCACGGCTGGTGATCAGGACTCTCACCACAGGATGAGATAACCATCTCACTGACTGGTCCTCCCTGGCTACAGGTGTCTTTCACCTTGTAACGGAGACTACTCTATCTCTGACAGACAATTCCATTGTCCCCGAGCTTCTCCAGCCTCAGCTGCAGAGACAGGAAGGGGGCAGGCGACATGGGAGACTCAGGGGCTGTTCAGTGATGAGACATGAGATGTCACAACACAATTATTGTAATCCAGCTCTGACTGAAATGGAGCTGTTCTTTATCCAGGTGTGTCTGGGAGGTTACAGCCTAGGTGGTGGCTGGACCCAGAATAGTGGGATAGAACTTAACACGGTACTGATCCTGGCCAGCACGGGCTCCGAGGGGCCAGCCTGCACCATCAGTGCAGACAGACGCTGGGATAATGTGCAGCTCCAGTTGTGAGTCCTAGACAAAGGAATGGCAGCCTTCTGAAGTTACTAGGCTCCCCTTCAGGATGGCCATAGGATGTTCCTCCAGGGCCCAGGTAGCTGCAGATGCTCTGCCGGCCAAACAGAGGACTAGAGCTTCCTGGAGAAGACACGCCCCAGATGTCATCGAAAGAGAATGATGTCTGCTTCCAGGACTCACAGGGTTTCCTGTGTCCTCAGGAGAGGATGCACCCAGAATAGGGGCCACACATGCCCAAGTCCTATAGAGACAGACAGCAGGCTATTGCAACAGCATAGCAAGAACATGTGGGCCGTCTCTCCTTCTGGCTAGGAGGCACGGCGATGCCCATCTGAAACATCTAAGAAAAGGAGGAAGTGGACTTATCGCAAAGAAAGAGAAGACCCTGGACTCTTGTCAGTCACCTGGCAACACCAGGGCTTTGGTATCCAAGCAGAGAGGACCAGGGAAGCTGCAGAGCGAGATGTTGAAAAGAAAAAGTAATTCTCTGTTGGGATGTTGTAATAAATAAATAACAGCATAACAGGAGCATGAGCCAGCTGTGCCCCAATAATATGAACCTGGAATGTCCAGCTGATGGGATCTGAGCACAGCTTTCCCTCCTTGCCTTTCCTCCAACCACCAAACCCCCAAGACCATCGTCCCACACCCTGCCTTAGTCAATGTCTGTTTCTCGTTAGGCATGAGTCTGTGGGGATTCACGCTGTACTCGCTGTTGAGGTGGGCTTCCCTCTCAGTTCCTCCTTTCTGGACCAAGACTAGTGCATCCTCAGACTTTTGCCTGTTCCCTTTCTTTCAGGTATACTTAGAGAGACCTAGAGACCTGTCTCTAAATGTCCCTGGTCCTATTCTGTGGCCTGAACTCATGGTTGACCCCAAATCGTTGTCTGAGTGACTATCCTCCTAGCCAAACAATCACCATCTTAGGGAGTTCAGCTGTGTGCCCCTTGCAAGGGGTTGTCCCAACTGGGCTTTCTGGACTGTTTCACAGGACACCCACCTGAGGATCTAACTGCCCCCTGCCACCCGTTGTATACAATTCTGCCTTAATTGCATGTGGCCCTTGGAGACAGCTAGAGTATATCAGCCAGGAGAGTATGGGGGGGGTGCTCCATCTATTCAGCTCTGGAGAAGACCTCATGCCTGGTGAGTAAAGGCTTTATAGGTACAGCCTGTTGGAGGGAAAGACACTGTGCTGGGTAGGGTTTTGTCAAAGACACGAACTAGAGTCACATGGGAAGAGGGAACCTCAATTGAGAAAATTGCCCCCACTAAAGAGGCCTCTGGGCAAGACTATGGGGCATTTTTTTAAAGACTGATTGATATGGGTGGTCCCCGCTCGCTGGAGGCAGTACCACTCCTGGGCAGGTGGCCCCAAGTGATGTAAGAAAGCAGGTTGAGCAGGCTAAAAAAAAGCAATCCAGGAAGCAGCATTCCTCCATGGCCTCTGCTTCGGTTCCTACCTTCAGATACCTGTGTGGAGTTCCGGTCCTGACTTCCCGAAGCACAAGCTGTAAAGGCTGAAAGAAACCCTTTCCTCTCCGAGTTGCTTTGGGTTTTATCAGAGCAGCAGAAGCCCTAAGACAAATATCCATATCCCTGTAAATAACCCCCCTTCAGCTCTATCCTGTAAGGAAGCCCAGTGAAGGTTTGTCACTGGAACCTTAGAAAAAAGTAAATGTTGCTGATCTCCCCCAGGAAGGAATTTCAGCGACAGCTGGCCACTCCGAGGATGGAGGTGACTAAAGAGAACGTAGAGAACCGTGAGGCATGTTGAGGGGTACAGAGGTCCTAGCTCCAGTAGAGGCAGTCAGAAAGACAGAGGTGAGTGGGATGTGAAAGACATAGAGGGGGTGACATATTGGAGAGCGGTCACTGCCGGAAGGATCCTCTGTGTTCGTGGTTGACTGTTGGCCACGTCTACTGTGTCATCCATCACAGGCTAGCTGGAGGGAGGACTTGGGGACAGGAAAGATAGCTGCCCTTTTTAGACTCCCTCCTTGTGATGGGGATGGAGTGTTTCCTCCAAGGACACCCAACAATACGGGGCCAAGGACCAGGCTAATGAAAACACTAATGGTGTGTCATGCGAGTGCCACCAGCTGCAGACTATGCATGCGCAGGGGACAGAGCAAAGTCCATTCAGGATTAAGGAGACTATGCAAATGAGAACATCTGTTCCTCTCCAAGATGAGTCATTCTCTCCAAATGGCTCGACTTCATAAGCAGCGACTTTCGCTTTAAATTTAATTTTGGCTTCTTATCCCTGATATGTTTGGCATTTTTTTTTTCTTGTGTTTACCAGACTATCAGGATTTCTTTCCTACACCCACCTTCTGCGGCTTTATTGTCTCATCCTTGAAGGTAGCCCTGTTGTCAAAGATGTCTGTCATAAACCCAGCCCCGCCCCTGCCAGGTGGAGGTGCCAGAGGCCCTGACTCACAGGTGCTGGGCCCAGCGCTGATGACCATTCAGATCGGGGCAACAGCTGCCACCTGGGTGAGAATTTTGTCTCCTGCAGGGCCCAGAGGTAAGGCTGAGAGTATAGTTGAATTGGCCTTCCCTGAGCTATTCACAACTGACTAGCGTCTCCTACACGGATTTCTGGAGGGCAGGTAGAAAGGAAACTCTCTGTGAACTCTCTCCAGTCTCATGTTAAGCCAGCCATCAGGTATAGGCACTCCTGAGCTGCCTCTACGGGGACTACCTAACCTCTCCTTCTTCCTTTTTAGGCCAATACAAATGACACAATCCTTAAGAAAGCAACTTCGGGGAAGCCCACCCAGCATCATGAAAATCAAAACACACTCAAGGAGCCAGTCCCTCCTTCTTTCCTTAATTCTCCAGCTGATAGTTCTGGGTATTTACTGTGTTACCCCGACTGTGTTGTGCCCCCACAGAAATAGCTACAAACAGAGCATATAGGAATCTAAGCTCTGAGGCCTTATAGCCTATGCAGAGAGGAGACAACAATAGTAGCTATAGCTTATATTGCATATGCTGTCGGCATGCCCATCCTAAGCGCCTTTTCCCTTTCAAGACGTAGAACGACCGCCTGGCAGAGGATCTGCTTAACTGCGCACGGCGGGGAAGCAATGCAGCTCCAGCAAAACCTAGCCATCTGGGGGTAGGCAGAAGCCCACAGGTTTACACACTAGGAATCCTGCACACCACAGGAATGCCCAGCATGGTTTCCACCTAGATCCAGAGTCCTGGAAGGAGGAGCTGTTTCCTTGATAAGGAACAGTGGAAGGCTTGAGGCCAGAATGAAAGGCATATTTGAGGACGCCCGAAGACAATGGGCGGTAGAGATTCTGAAACCCAGCCAGAGGTCTTGTATGCTTTGGACTCCTAAATCCTCTAGAGTTAGACATGATAAGATCCTATCTGCTGGTTGCTGCTGGGGAGATGAAAGAGAAGCAGGAACGCCCTCTGGGAGACTGGAACAGAGGCAAAGAGAACTTTGGAGTGGAGGGAGTCTTAGTTACCTTCCACGTTGCTGGGATAAGATGCCCAATAAAAACAACTTCAGGGAAAAGTCTATTTTGACTTGCAATTCAAGGTTACAGTTTCACCATAGCCTGAAAGCCAGGGTGAAAGTAGCTTATGGGTAGCTGATCACACTGCATCCACAGTCAAGAAGCAGAGTGACCAATGTCCACCATCAGCCTGGTTTCTCCTTTTATTCAACTCGGGACCCCGGCTCAGGAAATGGTACCAATCACTCTCTAAAGGTGGGTCTATCCAACTCAGTTAACCAACCACAATAATCCCTCACAGGCATGCCCAGAGGCTGACCTAATCTAGATGGTCCTTCATATAGGTGTGCCTGGAGGTGTTTCTAGATCCCTCCAACAATCAGGTTTGACCATCACAGAGTCCGGGGTGACTGTCATGAGAATTCGGGTGAAAACTCCATCCAGTCTAGAATAAGCCGCACTGGAGAAAGAACAGACCTGGGAGAAACAAGAGCTCTGTTTCCAACGTGTAGCATGAGTTGCGTGAGTGTGTTACTGCCGGACAGCGTCGACTCTCTCTGATCTACAAACACGAATGTCCTTCCATTTATTTAGATGTTTAAGGTCTTTCACACTACACTTAAATTTCAGTGTCTATGTCTTGTATTTCTTTTATTGGGCTTTCTTCTAGGGTTACTGTTGCTATGATAAAAACACCTTGGCAGAAGCAGCTTGAAAGGGAAAGTGTTGGGAGCAGTGAGACCCCAGACCCTGAATTTCTTGGAATCCCCTGATCTGAGTGCCTACAGCTGCTCTGAGCACGAGACCTTCAGGAGTTCCTGATGGCAGGAGAGTGGTTTCTGGTGGGTTTGGCTGGGGCGTGGCTATCTCTATCTAATCTGCCCCTGCACACAATAAAGGGGGCATTCTTGGGGAATTCAAGGAGGACCCGTGTCGCTGTCTCTCTGTCTGTATGTGTTTGTGTATTTTAACCTCCTGCCCCCTTGCCCAAAGCTCAGTAACTGGGTAATAGCGCACAGAGCGCAGACACGGGGGGAAAGGGCTTATTTCAGTTTGCAGCTTGTAGTTCCAATCCAGGGGGAAAAAATGGCAGGAACTCAGAGCTGGAACCTGAAGGTAGGAATTGACTCAGAGGCCATAGAAAAACGCTGCTTACTTCTTACGGCTTACTTAGCCTGATTTCTATGTCATCCAGCATCCAGGACCACCAGCCTCAGGGTAGAATTGCTCCCTGTAGCTGGATCCTCCCACATCAATCAATAAAAAAAAATAAGTCCTTCCCATGGGTCAATCTGGGGAGGGCATTTTCTTAATCGTGGTTCATCTTTCCAGATGACTCTAACTTGTGTCAACAAAAAAGTCTAGCCTGCACATATTTTATTCTAACTTATTTTATTCTTTGATGCTTCCGTAAGTAAACATTTCTTAGTTTCATTGTTCTATTCATAGTCAATGTACAGAAATATAATTAATTGTATATTGATGCCACCCACGAAGATGAACTTGTTAGTTCTAATAATTTTAAAGTGTTTTTCTTGTAGTTATGGTATAGTTGATGTATAAAAATAGTTTGCTCATTTAAAAAAAAGTCTGGATGCTCCCCACCCCCTTTTTTTTCTTGCTTATGTACCCTGACTAGAACCTCCAGGACAACACTGAACCAAAGTGGCCAAAACAGAGGTTCTTGTCTTGTTCCTTATCTCAAGAAATAATTAGTATAATCATTAATGTGACGCCAACTGTTGACCTTTTGCAGGTGTTCTTTATTATGTAGAGGAAATTTGCCTCTATTCTGAGATTCCTAACTTGGGAATCCTAACAGTTTTTGTTTTGTTTTAAATGACAAACAGATGTTGGATTGTGTGGAATGATCTTTCTGACTCTTGTACCTTGATTGGTTTTTTCGTGTCCTTTCCTGGGATATTTAAATCCTGGTTGGTCCTGATGTGTAATACTTTTACTATGTTGCTACATTTGCTCCACTAATTGCTTGCTGCCATTTTTTTCATGTCTCTGTTCAGAAGGCATGTTGGTCCTTGTTGTAATTTCCCTGTGGTGTAAGGACAACGGTAGCAAGCATCGTCACAGGAGTTAAAAAATGCTCCTTCCAACAGGTGGGCAGGAAGACAGGAGGGGGGACACAGGCTGGAAGACGATGAGCAGGTGTGTTGGCTGAGAACGAGGAGAGACAGAGAGGCGAGTGGTTCATGCACTGTGCAGAAACGAGGAACTGAAGATGGAACCACCGTGAGGAACAGGCTGACTTGGGTGGCCTACGCCGCCACCTGGGCCATGTGATGTTCTGGCCCGCGCTGCTGTTCAGGGCCATGACTGGGTCTGTGGCTCTATAGCCACCAGAGTCTATGTTGATGTTCATGGCCCTTGTTACCACCCAATGCCAGATGGATGCCTATGGTCTGGGTCCCTACCTGAGGCCATGTTGATGTCCAAGGGCCATGCTGCTGCCAGAGGCCATACTGATCTGAGGGCCTGGGCTGCCACCTGAGGCCATGGTGATGTCTGGACTTCAGCTGTTGCTGAGGGCCACTTCTGGGTCGATGGTCCTGCTGCATCTAGGATCTGTGTCCATGTCTGCAGCCCTTGTTACCACCAGGGGCCATGGGAGAGCTGGCCTGAGCACTGGAGAACTGGCCCTACCCCTCACTGGTTACCTCAGCAGGAGAGCTGCCCCATTCCTGGGAGAACTGGACCCAACGGCACAGGCGCAGGAGAGCTGGCCCTGAACTTCGCCTGGGGGGGGGTGGGGTGTGGCAGGCAGACCCAATAAAGGCCAGATATGACCAACTTAGCAGCCATTCAGGACTCTGAGTTGGCCCACCCCAGCATCTATCCCACCTATGACCTGCTGGAGTGTGGGAAAGAGCTGGTCCTGTGGAACCAGAGCTGTAGGACCTTCATGATTCAGGGCAACAGCACAAGTTTTGGGGAAGGTCCAGTATTGATGGTGACCAGAAGCCTGAGAGGCCTTGGACCAAATCGACAACTCACTGCAATGAACATTTGCAAGTAAAGCTGTTTGGGCAAAAGGTTATACTGTGTGACACACTGCAGCTCCCAGGGCCACTACAACAAAAGAAAATATGATGGAGAGGCGGCAAAGATGGAGGAACAAAATGTCATTTTTTTTGGGGGGGGGGCTGGGAGGCTACAAGGGTGGAGGTAGGAAATGGACTGGGAAATGGGCGGGATTGGGGTACACAATGTCAAGTTCCCAAGGAATAACTTTTTTAAAAATTACGTTTAAAAAAAATGTTCCTTCCTTTTCTATTTTTTGAAACATTTTCCAAAGAACTGGTGTTCATCGTTGCCTGGAGACATTTAAGGGTCGATTTTCTGTTAGACCATAAAGGGCCAACACTTAAAGCAGACTAGGGCTGGAAACACTGCTTTGGGCAGAGAAAACAAAGTCACACCCAGCTAGAAAGGGATATGGGAGAAGGACCCATAGTGACATAGGTGGGATTATGGGGGCGGGGATGGTCTACACATGGGACCAAGTCCACAAAAGAGAGTTCCAGGAGAGAGATCAAACGCACAGGGTCCTGGGAGCAGGGAGGGTGTTGCTGGCTTTGGCTGGACCCCGTGGCAGGAGCAGGGTTAGCCTGCCCTGGATTGAGGCAGGATCAGAAAATGAGGCCGTGGAGGCCCTAGGGCCCCCCTCTTTTGAAGGAGATTAGTCTCCTTTGGTGCCGTCTGCTTTTGAAAATAGGATGGCACCTGAAATGCCACTTGGGTCCAGCAGCCAGTCCCCTTCGGCACAAAACAGACAACTTGAGCTGATCCTTTAATTCCAGGATACACACTTCTCTGTGTTTCTCTTGATAACCAGGAGGGTCCCTGAGACTCCTTGAAAGGACAGTGAGGGAAGAAAGGTTGACTCGGGTTCTTGGGGTTCTGGTTTTGATAATATTTACTCTCGGAAGTCCTCTCAAAATCACTTCTGACTGGCGAGGTAGGAGCCATAGACAGGCTCTTGGACAAAGACGAGGGTCCAGCTTAGTCACAGGCCAGAGACTCGGCCCTGAAATCCTGCTCTGTGCCAGTCGCTCCTCCAACAGAGGCTGGACGCACGAGTTCATTTGTAAGCCAGGGCATCCATAAACTGACCGTTCACACAGGACTAGATGAGCATATATTAATGGGGTAACTTGGTCTGTCTATATTGAAAAGCATAGTGAAAGTGCTTGGCAAAGCCATTCTGAGCTGTACCCCCAAGGTCCTGATCAGTCAAATGTATACAAAGTTTGGCTGGTGCCTGGTCCGACTGTATACCCTCTAACCCCCAATCCAACTCCCCGCCTCCCACCCCTATCCCTGGAGGACTCTGTTCTGATATCTGCCTTCTATAAGGACTTTGGATCCAAGCAGAAAATATTTGTACTGGGGTTACCTCCTCCTACGCAACACCATGGGATGGACCTGTGCGTCCCAGAACCAAGCCCTTTGGGGTCTAGTGTTTCTTCTTTGGCAGGGGAGAGCTGTGACATTGTTCCAGGAACATAAAATGACACTGGAAATCCAGAATAGAAGATTCAACTCATTTATTCAGGCCTGGAAACGCCTATCAGGTTTGGCCCATAAGGAAATCATGGCCTCCACTCAATCACTTTGATGGCTACTTGGGCTGCTCGTTGTATGGCCTCATTTTTATGCATCTGGAGGAGACGGAAGGTGGGCACGTGGGGCTGCAGTAACATGCGGCCCTCGGGGGCCTCAGCCAGCATGGTGAGGGCTTTGGTGGCATTCAGACACACCTTGATCGTGGGCGTGGAACAAAGCAACTCCAGGAGTGGTCTAATGGCCTCTGCGTCCAGGGCTGCGTATTTCCCTATGGGCCACAGACACTGAGTTTCCCAATCATCTGCACAAGAGAAGCTGTCTCCCCCGGTCCTTCTACCTGGGGTACCTTAAGAGCAATACCACCTGTGTCCACCTGCTTCTCCCCCGCCCCCCCCCCCCGCACCCATCTTTGCTGCGCTGTTCCACTGAGTCCAACCTAGGCTATCCTTTTCCTCCTCTGCCTGTTCAGTTTCCTAACCAGCCTAGTTATGTTACCCTACCCCTGTCCTGTCATGCAATCAGCCTCCATAAGACAAAATACATAGTATTGCTAAAGGAAAAGAATCAATCATATGTTCATGCGTCAGGCGTTTCTTGAGCAACTATTCTGCACCTGACACACAACATCTATGGTAGGTCAGAGGTGCAGCTTAGCGGTGGGGCCCTCCAGCGGCTCTCAGAGGAGGCTGGACACCTGCCTTATGCCCTATCCCCTAAATGTTGGCTTCTCCACACCTTCTGTTATTCTGCCTCTTCAGACAACTGTAAACACCCAAAGCCGAGACCTCTGTGCCCCATCATCCAGCTCAGGGCCTGACATGGGCTAGGGGCTCAGAGACCCAGCTGGGAAATGGTGATATATCCCTAGGTCCTGGCCTTTGTGTCTCTAGCCATTGGCCAAGGCCTGAAGGGTCCCCAGCCTTTCAAGTCCTCCCACATAAGCTTGGGCTGAGGGTTCCCACAATGTGAAGACATGTGGGGTGCCCTGATCCACACACAATCAGAATTCCCTTAGGGAGGATATATAATAGGAAGGTGCTATAGACTCTGCGAAAGCCCCAACCCCTCCTCCTGTGTGTCTCGAATCTACTACTGGGGTCCAGTGGGGAGCCAAGCTGATTATAAATCCAAGACCTACAGAGTCATCAGGAAACAAAGAGAGCATCATACACAGGGCTGGAGTAGTGGAGTATGAACCAATCAGGAAGGCCAGATGGCTTTCAGAAGGTATGAGGCGCAAGACAGGAGAAGGCCACATCTAGTTTGTCTACCCTGGTCTCTTCCCTCAGCCAGTGGTTGGGCAGCTTAGCCTTGAAATCTGCTAGCTGGGAATCCTGACCAGGGAGGGGAGGGGAACAGGTCAGGGGAAGACACATCTATATTTTTATGTGTCCTACCCCACAACTTGATAAATGTAGTTATGACCAAGCCATTTTCCCATCTCCCTCTTTTGTGTTATTTTAGCTCTAGGAGAAGAGGCTTATGATTACACACACACACACACACACACACACACACAACTGAAAGTAGCAAAATTATTTTTCAACGAAACACATAAGGTCAAGGGCTACAGGATCTGATTCACCCCAGGAATAACAGAACTATAGACACCAAACTCATCAATCTCATGGTTCAAAGAGACCTGAGTCTGAGGCAAGGTCGTTAGGTCAAAGGAATGATTTGCTGTAGAGGAGTATAGGTTCTACCACGAGTAGCTTGTGAGAGATCACTGGCAACCCACTGAGTCCAGGAAGATGAGAGAGATCTAAAACCTTGGGCCAAACTTCAAAAGCTCCTCAGTGATAGGCCAGAAAGTGGATTTTCATGGAGCCTAGAGATCTCAGGGGTCAATACTTCAGCCCTTGACATGAGAAAGAAGCATTTGGAAAGCTCACTATGGATGCTGACAAGCTAGGGGGCCTTACTCTCCCCTTCTGCCCACACCCACCCAGCCTCGGGAATCCAAAGGGCACCCTTGCCTTACCTTCAGTGGTCACTGTCGCATGCATCAGGGCCCCAGCCGCATTAGCCTGTACCTCTTCCTCAGAGTCCGACAATAGTTCCACCAGGATTGGAATTACATCGTTTTGCCACACCTGGTTCTTGCCCTCCAAAGGGACGCTAAGGCAGAGAGAAGACAAAAGGAGGTAAGGCCTGGGAATATCCCGGCACCCAGGCTAAGATAGGGCTTGTGCTGGGAGTGTGGCTTAATGTCAGGGAAAGAGATAAAGAAGCCCGGCGGAGTGAGCGAGCGTCATTCTAAGCCAGGCTCATAAGTAAAGGTGTGTTCGTTTATGTGGAAGAGTAAGACCCAAGGGTGTGACCCACAGCAAGACTATCTATCTGCCTCACCCTGAGCTGGCTTCTTTACCAGGGAAGCACCAAGCTGCTCCACAAATCAGGGAGTAGCTTAGTGCCGAGCACCTGCGGGCACGGGTAACTCTCAGCTTAACTCTCTGTCCCAGCATTGTATGAAGCTGTGAAAATGAAGGTAATGAACTTCCCGAGAGTTTCTCAGCCATGAGAGGGCCAGCATTTCCTGGCGAGGAAGCCCTCCTCACAGGCTGTGTCCCACACAGCGCACAGACATCCCAACAAACAGCCTTCAACTTGACCGTTTGCTCACCGTCTCAGCGCTTCACTGCCTACAGAACTCTGGACGCCTCAGGTGTTTTACGGGGACGCCTCAGGTGTTTTACGGGAAGGCTGTTTAGGAAACAGATCCCGCAGCCACTTCTCTGTGATACTGCGCTGCTATTGGCCGTCAGTCTTTATCGACCCTGGGGCAATTTATCAGGAACGAAGAGTCCTGGGTGTACCTGCAGGACTGTCCTGGGCTCATTTACTTGGTGACACAAGGCAGGTACTAGTCCAGACACAACGGTAAAAGCTGAGTTTATCTGCCTCGGCAAGTGAGCACGTGACATTTGGGAGCCTGTTATCTAGCCCTTCGTCTACAGCAGCAAAGAGAACAAACCTACTGCATGAGTGACACACATTAGTAAGGGGTGGTAAGGAACACAGGCTGATGGGAGAGGCCAGAGGGACAGGGCAGAAGCTGCACTTTGATGAAGTTCTGTTGCCAGAGCTTCACTGGCTGGGGATGTCTTACCAAAGACCCGACAGCCATAGATACGGGTGAATATGAGTAATAGTGAGCATTCCAAACCAGCATCCCAGGGGCTGGGGCAGGCCCACCAGAGATGCTACCCTGGCCCTCTAGCAGGACTCCCAGATAGAAGGAAAGCCAGGACTTAAGGAATGGCAAGGCCTTCCCTCCCTCTCGAGCTGAGGGCAGGTGGGCACAGACAAAGGGGTTTCCAGAAGCACAGGACTAATTGTGGGGAGGTTCTGTGCTACCCCCGTTTCCAGGCCAGGATTTAGACTGTGATGCTATGTGACCTCGAGCAAGTGGCTGGACACATGCTTCCGTTTTCTCCGCTCCAAAGGCGGACGTCTCCTTTCTTGGAAGTTGTCTAGCTGCTGCCGTTGACGTTCTAGGCGGTGCCTGACAGGCTTGCATACTTAATGACCACTGGCTATCGTCATGATCACTGGAGTCTGTCTGCTTGTCTTCCTCATGGAGAAGTGACCGATTAGCTAGGTTTGTCCAGGATGGGAACGCGAGAGAGTTTCCTGGGATATAGGCCAATCTCAGGCATCACGGCCACACTAATGGAAAAGGTACTCTTCTGACCCAGTGTCCTCTTCCCCCAGGGCACAAGGAAGTCAGAGGGAGGATGCGTGGATGGATGCTCTTGGGTTCCCTGGCAGACGCGGCTAGGTAAAGCCCCACCGCTGATCTACTGAGAGGCCAGGAGGAGTTTGCTACTTTGACCCTCAGCAAAGACTCAAGGAAGTGACCACTCAGTCAACACACAACAGACCTCACCTGATGGCAATGAGTGCCCGAGCAGCCTTGCTGCGGATTTGGGGGTTGGCGCTAAGGAGCTTCTCCTTAAAGCGGGGCACAGCTTGGCTTTTTAGAGCTTCAGTGGCATCCTCCTGCAGGCATGGTGCCAGAGTGTCCAAGATGATCTCCTGAATGTGTTCCTCCTCTACCTGCAGCTTCCGTACTAGTGACGGGATCAGGCCACTGTTGACGATGCCCCGGGCACCTGCAGAACAGGAAAGGGCATTTATTAAAGGGTCCTTTCCCCAATTGGCCTGCCTAAGTGAGGGGATTGATCCGAGGAGTGGGCAAGAAAGAGTTCACAGACGCAGGGTGTCTGGAGACAGGAGGCCCTGGAAGTGACGGAAGATGGATGCCTTTTGGTTGCCCGTGCACAGAAGCCTGAGAGGCTGCATCTCACTGCTGAAGGTCCGGGCTTACAGAGAGAGACCCTCTGTCTGCCATTCTATTATGGTTTGTGTTGGAGCCCACAAGACTATACAGTGAATGCACAGCTGACCAATAGACAAATCCACTGAAGTGTGTGTGTCCACGTCCACGTGGAGCAGCCCGTTTCACAGGGCTGCAGAAATGCCTGTCTTTTGGAAAAGTCACTGTCGTGTTGGTAAAAAACCTTGTGAAGCTATGATTCTTCCCTTCGAAATGGGATTTGTTCCCAAAACACCTCAGCGGTGTGATTTCTACACGGGCAACGGAGTGACCTTGCTCCATTCCCTCATACCACGAGGCTTTGGGTCAATGGCATTCACTTTTTGTTCTAACAGTCAAATTTACATAGAGTCAGTCCCACAAAATTACCTGCTAACAGAACACATAGAAATTTCTACAGAAGACAGTCACTGAGCAGGATGGCAAGGTGCCCCACCTTTGCTAACAAACAATTCTTGGTGTCCCCAAAGCTGGTTATCACCAAAGAGATTAGGTGAGGAGCTGGTTGAATCCAGGATTCAGGGATGTTTAGTAGCTTTATCTAATGGTTTGGGATGTCAGGTACTTCCTCTTGAATGCTGTCCTTTCCCTGGGCCGGGCCACTGGTTCCAGAGTACAGCTTTGTCAGGTTCTACCTGCCCCTTTCTGTGATTTTGATAGGCATATTATCATTGTCCTTGCCTATGGAATTTTCCAACTATGCCTGTAAAAACTAGATCAGTCCCTACTCTTCTCCTCCTCGCTACTTCTTCTACTTCTTCCCCTTACCCTCCTTCCTTCTTCTCCTAATTCTTCCCCTTACTCTTCTTATTCTTCCTCTCCTCCACGCCCCCTTCCCTTCATTTCTTCCTCTTGCGTGAAAAATAAAGAAGATGCAGAGGTGACGTACTTGAGTTAAGTTTTACCCTCGGATCCTCACCTGCCATAGACATCCAATTCTGAGCCCTGAGGGGGTACTGAGGCTGGTACTTAAGACCCCCGATAGGTTTGGGCATAAACTATCTCTAAAGGTTCACAGGTTAAAGACTTGGTCCCCAATAAGTGCCTCAGCTGAGAGGTGATTGGCTCATGGTGGCATTTACTTCATTAATTAGCCTCATCGATGGTGTGATCCATGATTACTTCATAACTGAATGAGCTAATAAGAAGTGGGGTCTATTAGAAGTAGGTCACTGGGGTTGAGCCTTTGAAAACTATGTCTTGCTCCCAACCACCACCCCTTCCCCTCCTTCCCTCTTCCTCTTTCTCTCCCCATCCTTCTCCCTTTTCTCTGTCTCACCTTGCCCCAACCTACCCATAAGGTTGGCAGTGCTGCTCTGCCCCAGCTACTTTAAGATGCTTTGCCATGAAGCCATGTGAACATAGGCTGAAGCCTAGGAAACCGTGAGCCAAAGCAAATCTTCCCTCCTTTACATTGATTTTCTGTAACTGGAGACTGCGTTGTCGTTTCCTGGCTGCCCAGACCCGAATAATCACACAGAAACTAACTATATTAACTACAACACTGTTTGACCAATGGCTCAGGCATATTCCTAGCTAGCTCTTACATCTTAAATTAACCCACTTCTATTCATCTATGTATCGGCACAAGGCTATGTTTATCAGTAATGTTCTGGGATCTTTCTTCTTCAGTGGCTACTTAGCATCTCCTTGACTCCACCTTCTCTCTCCCTCTATCTCTGTTCAGATTTCCTGCCTGGCTTTACTCTGCTAAGCCATTGGCTGAAACATCTTTATTCATCAACCAATAAGAGCAACACATATACAGAAGGGCATCCCACATCAATTTTCTCAAGTTATTTTGTCATAGGTAAAGGAAAACCAACCAAATTCCCTCCAGAGTAGTGGGGAAGCACTGGGCTTCCTTTCCCATCCAAACCTTGCCAAAGCTGCTGGAGCCTGGAATAGAGCCTGAGAAAGAAAACAGCATCTCCTGTCCCCTAAAGATCTGTGTCCCCATCTGAAAATGGCAGGACTCTGGCCAAGGGGTTTTGGGAATCCCTGGGGCAGGACTGTGCTGGTTTCTATTCTCACTGTTCTGACTGAACACACAAGTGACATGAACCCTGCGGGGACAGTCGTTCGTGGTAGGGAAGGCACAGCCACATATGGCTCCGTAGTGGTGGAAGCACAAAGATTGGACCCCTGACCAACTCATATACCTGCAGAACAGGAAACACACATTGGACAGAAATGGGGGTGGGGTGGCGGGCTATAAATTTTAAGGCATGCCCCCACTGACCCAATTCCTCCAGCTAGGCTCCACCCCCCCCCAAAGGTTCCAAAAATCTCCCTAAAACAGTGTCACTAGCTGAGGACTGAATGCTCAGTGCATGAACCCGTGGGGATGGGGCATCTTACAACCAAACCATGGGGCGCAGAT
This sequence comes from Arvicola amphibius, assembly GCF_903992535.2. Taxonomy (NCBI): domain Eukaryota; kingdom Metazoa; phylum Chordata; class Mammalia; order Rodentia; family Cricetidae; genus Arvicola; species Arvicola amphibius. The sequence goes on from NC_052055.2 coordinate 114,759,699, forward strand.
GCTAGCAGCACAGTGGGAGGGCACCCCAATAAGTGGGACCTACCCCTCTCCTTCTGGAGAATCCAGAACCAGGCACAGACAGCACCCGGAGAGCCCTGGGCTGTCAGAGCAGCCTTCCCAATTCACAGCAATGAAAAGGGAACAAAAGGGAGCTCTCTTCCCTGCCACACAAGGGCCACCTGTGACTACCGCCTGGCAGTCAGTCACACTGCCAAGCCTCTTCAGCAGCCCACTGTGCCCACTACAAAGCCTCCCGTTGCCCCTGAGGAGGTAGCCACCAGCAAACATCTCTCTTTTGGTCTCCCCAGTTAAACCCTCTAATTTACTCTAGAGAGGCAAATGAACAGGTTAATTAGCCTAAAGGTCTCTCAGTGCCAATTAGCACCAGGGAATTTCCTCTTTGTGGGCATCACCCCAGCTTTCCTTCCCCGGTCCCCCGAGGATGTCAGATGGCAGGTGACTGTGGTGATGGGGCAGAGAGGTGGGGCAGGGATCTCAGCAGCTCTCACTGCTCCTCAGGTTCCCTGGTGCTCTTAGCCCGCTTCTCCCTGGGGTGTCTGAGTGTGACAACTAGCTCTGCCCATTCGTGCTGGAAGATCTCAGGACAGCTCAGGGAAGCCAATTTCCTCCTCACTGCTTCAAGTGAACTGGGATTTTTTGGGGGGGGGGGGTCTTTTTTTGTTTGTTTTTTATTTCCCACCCAGACTTCCATAGCCTAGATTTGATGCCTAGATGTGTCTTTTCCCAGCTGTGTAACTTGAACCTATTACCTAATCTCTGATCCAGGTTTCTTCAGCACCGAAATGGACCTCAGTGTTCAACGCCAGTAGAAGCTGTGCATTCTCTAACTGGGACTTGATTCTACCCTGACTTAGACCTGTGTCTAAGCTTCTCTGGAAACCCGGGGTGTTGAGGAGGGGAGACTGGTGTCCCTGCTGCCTGAATTGAGACAGACACAGGCTAGGGGAAGGATGAAGGGAGGTGAAGTTAGAAACGTTATAATATTAGAGGCACTCTCTTTGCCTCTGTCTAGCCCCCCCCCCCCCCCGGTAAGGAATTGAGATCCAGAGAGCAAGTCTAATGCCCAAGGACTTGCCAGCTGAGGGCAAAATCAGGACCCTCGGGAGCTCAGATTTTGTTTCCCAGGCATCTGTCTCCAGATACCACTCCTAGGAATACTAAGCCCCAGGACCAAGATTCATTTTGAGACCAAGGGGGGAAATCAAAAACAAACTTTGTGCCGGGTGTGTTTTTTCTGCTCATTTACATTGCTTCTTTTCGGCTAAAAGATGAGTAGCAGGCCTGGCTAGTTCTCACTGACCTGGGTGCCATCCACAATGTTGAAGTTGGGGATGGGAGACATGAGAAACAGGGAACCATACCGCAGAAACCCACCCGCTGTCACCACAGGAGAATCAGTGAGTCTTGGAGGCAAAGAAAGGCAAAGCATAGAACGGACCCTGCCAGAACCAGTGCCATCTCTAAAGGCAAGGACCTGGAGGGCTGAAAAACCAGAGAGGTGCAGGACACCTCCAGCCCACACCAGGGTATTGGGAAGGCTGGTGGAGAGCCAGCTGGGGGTGGGGGCAGGCAAGTCATTAGGGAACACGTGTCCCTGTGATTCCACAGAAGCAACAGACTCTACCCCGCACTAGGCCTTGGAGACTGACTTCTCAGCCTGTTCTTATTTTCTCTAGCTGGACTACTCCATATTTTCATTATCTGATTATTCACTGCAACACAGCTCGCCCTGTCTGTGAGGCCACGCCTAGCTCAAATAATACAATACTTACTACTCACTTTCTTGGGTGGGAAAAGCCAGTCTTAAATATCTCTGCTGGTCCTCAATGGTACCATTAGCTAGCTGTGACTGTTCCTAGTATCCTTGCATGTCTGGTAGGCGCTAGTGTGGACAAGTTTGTCTTTCCTAGGTTCTCAACAGACCTCACATTCCTTTGTGCCCACCTGGGAACTCACTTCTCTCTGACACCCGGCCATCCCTGCTCTTGCCATTGCTCTAGCCCAAGCATCTTTATAAAGCTAGTCCAGGGTTTGGTTGCTCTCCTTTCCCTATGCCCCCAAAGTCTCCACTTGATGGCTATGACTGCAATACTAGAAGGATGAATGGTCATGCTGTCTTTCTACCCCCTTTCCAGGGTTTTCTAAAAGGGTGCAGAGCTATATTCTAGAAGTATACCCCACATGGGGACCACCAGTAAAAAGACCAGGTGAGCACGCCGAGGCCACCAGGAAAAGACCAGGTGAGACCAAAGTCTCTCACTTGGAGGTAGTCGCTAGGATCAGGTCCAGAAGGCAGTAATCAGCCCTGGCAGACTTCAGGGGCTAGCCTCTGCTCCCGCACCTAGAATGCTATAGGGGGTAATTAATTATTGCATTGGTTTTACCCTCTGCAACGGGCTGAAGTCTGACCCCTGAACCTGCTGTGCAAACTGCCTCTTCCAAGCCCTGGTCCTTTATGTCCTACGTACATTAACCATCTGAGCAGTGTATAGTACCCTCTTTGACAGATTAGGTAACTGACGCTCAGCCAGGTCCCAGTGACAGAAGACTGGCCCCACAGCCTGATGACTTGGTAGACATGTTCTTCATCCATTAGCCACATTTCTTTAGTCCTCATTGGCCACGCATTGTAGTATGTCTAGGTTAGCCTCAGCAGTATCCGTAACCAGCAACCTGTTCATTCCCTACAACTTTAGGCAGCACTTTCACAAGTGGACTGCCCCACCCTGCCACCCCCACCCCGGATATGCAGGAAAACAGTCTCCACTTAATAGCAGAAGAACCATTCCCAGGGAGACGGTGGGATGGTGTCCTCATTCCAAAGCATACGACTGGCCGGTATCAACATGTGCTCATGGACTCCAAGACACATAGTATGTTCAGGGTTACAAGAATGGAAAAGACAGAAGGGGCACTACTCTGATGCCCCCTGGTCTAAGTCTTTCTTGTACTGGAATGAGATGCCTCCAGCCAAGACCCACACATGAGCTTCTCCTATTGGCGGAATCTCACAGCCTGCTGCACTTAGGTGCTTTTTGTCAAGGGTCCGAGGTCTCTAGGGGAGTCTCCAAAGCAGGCGGGGACTGGTCTAGTTCCCTTGGGTTTCTCTCTGGTGGGGTAGGAGGGTCTCCTAAAAGTGCCCCTACGTGTTGCAAAGGAGAGCAGAAGAGATGACGAATGACATGTTCCGCGAACCTCGCCAGCTTAGCCAACCCATCAGCGTTTTCAAGCTCCCTAAAGGATTTTTGAGACGATCCAAGGAAGCCAGGACAGACAACACTTCGCAAAGAGACGGGTGGGAGAGTAGGTTGCCGGGGCTGAGTTCGAACACCATTGAGGTAGAGACTAAGGAGCAAGCAGGGTGCAAGGAACCAGGGCTACGAAGCTCTCTGGGTGGGTTTCCCAAGATGCTAGAAGTGGCTTCGGCGAGGCTAAGCGCAGTGCAGTGCTACAGTCTCCGGAGCCAGCAGCGCGTGCGGTACGGCAGCGCGCACACAGCCGCGGCCCCGCCCACGTCCGTCGTTATTGGACTGTTTGTACGTCCGTCGGTCACTATCGACCAATGGAAAATGAGCTGGAGCTAGTGGTCCGGCGACAGCGCGTGGTGCGGGGCAAGCGAGCGGCAGACCCCGCCTGCGGTTGGCCTGGCAACGGGCTGCGCTCGCGACTCCGCCCCCTGCCGGCGGCGGCGCGGTGCGGAGCGGGTGGACCCGCTTGCGGGCGGCGCGGGAGGGCGGAGGAGGGAGCCAGGGCAGCGGAGCGTGTGTGCCACCCGCGGACCGGTCACGTCCTCGCGCGGGCGCCAGCACCCGCGTCGTGCAGAACCAGGGCGCCACAGCCCCACGCTCGCGGGCCCCGCCCCGCCGGGTGCAGCTCGACAGACGCACGAAGCCGCGCCCGGGAGGTGAGTGAGTGAGCGCACCAGCGGCCCCGGCGCGCACAGCTGAACCCTGGGCTGGGGGCGCGGCTGGGGCTCACCCCACCCCCACTCGGGCCCGAGCTTGGGGCCTTTGTGCTGGGGGACCCGAGAGCTATAGGATTAGGGGTGCAGAGACAGGGATGCCCCGCCGGGTAGAAGAGCCGCGAGGGTGGGGTTGTCTGCGAGGTGGGCAGGGGTGGCCACGGCCCAGACAGGTGCCTGGGGAGGGAGGCACGGCGGCCCAGTAACCCTTGGATGGGCTGACCGCCGCCTGACGAGATTGGGCAGGGGGCGCCGAGGGTGGTGTGGGGCCACTGCAAGCCCTGAGCAGCTGCGGGTGCGGAGCCCAGGCGGGCGACCTGCGGGAGCGACGCCAGGCGGGGGTCTCTCTCCGGGGGCCAGGGGTGCAGGCAGCCGCAGGTGTCAGGAGCTCCGGCGCTTGGCCTTGATAGAAAGGGAAGAGAGGGCCCTGAGGCCCGGGTACAACAGCTCGCTGTTCTCGGTCATCGCTCTTGCAAGGGAGCAGGTTCCTTGGAGGCATTTGGAGCCAGAGATGAGTATCGACCTGCTGCGATTGTAATGTGTTCCTGGCTCAATATTTTTTTCCCTTAAAAGGCGGTGGGGAGTTTGGGGAGGGGTGTGAGGGCCTCTGCTTGGGATCCTGCGGTGGAACTATGGGGGCTCTGCCTTTAGGGAGGTGCTGAGCCTGTCTGGATGAGGATGGCAGGAATCTGCCTAGGCCGGGAATTGGGGATCCTGTTACAGAGAGGAGGATGGGAAAGCGGTGCCAAGTGAGACCAGGGTTCCCTGGAGTCTGAGTCTCAGGGTGGAGGGACCAGCCTGGTAACCGAGGTCGCCTTGTCTGGGGAGGGGTTTGGGGCAAGACACCTGAGCCCTGACAGACTCTTTTCTGCCCAGTGGTTTTCCCCGCACTAGGAATCATCTAGTTCTGCTAACCTGGCCCTGGTCTAGAGGAAGCTGCTTGGCCAGATTCAATTAAGCAAACATTTACTGAGTGCTGGCTCCCCCAGGGCCCGGTGCTGAGGTGGAAGGGTGGGAGTGGACTGGGCCTGCCCTCCCAGGACTGATTTGCCTTCTTATGGGAGAAATATGGCTGTGCTCTGATAACCAGGCCCTCGGTGTGGTGCAGGGGGCTTGGGAGGGGCCTGAGAGAGATTCCCCTAAGCTTAGGTCAGACCTGCCTATGGGCAATGTGACATTTGAACTGGAGCTTGAAGGACACGGGCACAGTCAGAATGAGCAATGTGGGCAGAGGGGAGAGAATGAATGGAGAGTTGGTTGCTGAGGCTGCGGGGTTGGGTGGAAGCCCAGGGTATATGGGGGGGGGGGGGTCAGAGGTGTGAGGGAGAGGTGGGAGGTGGGTGAAAGGCCAGAGACACACATGAAGGGAAGTGGGCAGAGACACCATGGCCACACACCATTGTTTGTTAGGCTGTCTCAGTGGAGCCTACAGCCTCTGGGTCTATAAAAGGGAATGGTTCTCTGACCACCCCCTGGAACTGAGTTGTGTTACAGAAAGAACTTCAGAGAGCAGAGAGGGCTCCTGGCCACCTGGGTCTGCCCTAACAATGCACCTTGTCTCTGGTAGAGCCAGGGCTCTGGGTAACCAACCCACCCTGCCCCCTTCTTAGCCACGATGAAGTCACCTGCTTTGAAGGAGACAGTGTTTAGCTGGTGAGTCTGGAGTTGGGGAGGATAAAAAGCAGCGGTACAGTAGGGACCATTGAGGGACCCAGGAAGCTACAGAGGGCTGCCCCATGCTTGGACACAGTGGTGCCCCCTTCCGTTTGCCTTCTCCTCTAGACGGGAAGAGATGCTGGCATTTGGTATAAAATTCTTCCCAGGTACTCCTCTCCCAGACGCTCCTCTGTGAGGCGGGTTATGAGTAGACCTGGTTCTTCCCCCTTAGGAGGCCAATGCCATCACCTTCTGCCCTAGATCTGCTCTCTTGTTCCCAGAGATGTTTTTATGATTTTCTGTCAGAAAGACCCGGTTCTTACTCATCTTGATAGTGTGCCCACCATGAAAGATAAACACACACACACACACACACACACACACACACACACACACACACACACACACACTGGGTATTGGCTGAGGCTCAGAGTGCCGCAGCAAGAACACAGCCTGCCTGCCCTCATGTAGTACATGATCTGTCCCTCCTGCCCTGACCCATTCCAGGAACCTGCTATGGAACTCAGGGTTTGAAGCATAGAGAATAGATTCTTTCTTCTGTTTCCAACCTCCTAGACCTTTTGGTCCCTACAGATTTTTTTTAAAAAGAAGAAGAAAGAAAGAAAAGTGTCTCAGTCTGCCCCTCAGGAGATCCTATGGAGAGTCCAGCAGTTTCTGGGTGGCCGGATACAGACATCACTGCCAGGAGGCCCCTGCACGGAGGCTGCTGGGAGAGGGTGTCTTCTTGCAGATAGTTTGAGAATGTCTCTTCAGTCTAGCTACTCAGTAGTGTGGTATGTGAACCTGGATGACAGTGTGCTTGCAAGTGTGTGTGCGTGCACGCAGGCAGACGTCTGTGCTTCCTCCCCTGGAGGCAAGGACAGAGCATGCCTATGCCACCTCAAGACCAAAAGCGCTGGGTGTCTGCAGAGGTGCGTTAGCTGCTGCTGACTGTGGCTTTGCTCATGGAAACTCTGGAGGAAGCAGATAGCCCACTGGTCTCCCAAAGCCCCTAGGAAGGAAACCTAGGGTGTCCAAGCCTGGGGCAGCCTGTAAGGAACATGATTTTAAAAAAAGAAAAAGTGTTCCAGACAGACTCCAAAAGTTCAAAAGTTTGCTCCAGGCAGGCAGAGGCCACGCTGTACTCTATGTAGCCTAAGGAGGGCCCAGGAGCACCAGGGCTTTCAGTGACTGAGAGCCATTAAGCAGGAACTCCGGTGTAGGCTTCAGAAGCCATGGAGACAGGCCCTGGTCCTGTTACCTATAGTACAGACCCATCTCCTCTGACCCTTCTCGTTCTCATCAGTAAAGACCTAACAGTGCTGTCCGTGGTCCCCACATCAGCCATCCATTTTAATGTATCCACACTGGAGGAGAAGCGCAAGAGAAGAGGCAAGACGGTGGTGAGTTTGAGGCCAACCTTAGCTATATAGCAAGACCTTGTCTCAAAAGTTCAAAGTGCAGTGGCTGGGGGAAGAAGGCTCAGTCAGTAAAGCCCTGCCACTCAAGCATGAGGGCCAGAATTCCATCCCCAGGACCCACATAACAAAACCATGTGGTGAGGTGCATCCTTGTAATTCCAGGGTTGGGCATGAGGACTAGAAACAGGCAAGTCCCTGGGGCTAGCTAGCCAGCCAGTGTAGCCTAACCAGGCAAAACCCAAGCCCATGAGAGACCTTCTCAAAAAACAAGGTGTACAACACTCAGAGAGATGTCCTCCATGTGTATGTGTGTACATGTACACAAACATGTTCATATGTACACGTGAAAGAAAAGAATAGGTGGCCGGAACCCAATGCAAGCATATGGGTAGGGTCTTAAAACTGGGCCAGGTAAGGCTCACACTCCAGTGTGAGGAGCACAGGGTAGAACAGAGGAAGATCTGGAACAGTTGGAGTGTTTAAAGCTGCTCTGCTCTGCTGGGTGTATAGCTCTAAGCGGGAGAGAATCATCAAACAGGGAAGCCCTTGGTTCCATCCCCACTACCAAAGAGCTATGATTCTCTAAGTAAAAGAAAAGTAGACTGGGCTGGGATGAGACCCTGAGAACACTGGGGGTGACGCAGTATTTCGGGCGAGGGACTGGAGAAGGGTATGAGTCAGGCGGGAGCTCTGGGATTTTGTCTGAGCCACTAGAAGGATATCGCTGGCCCGGCTAAGGAAGGAGGCTCACCAAGACCCCTGCAAGAGGAAGAAACTTGGGAATCTGATGAGACTCGGGCAGGTATTGACCAGGTCGTGGTCAGAGCTAGAGTCAGTGGAGTTGTTGGCATCGAAGTGTCCAGGAAGCTGTGGGCCAATGAGGTCGCTGAAGGCCCAAGGTGGATAGGACCTGAGAGGATAAGGGTGAGGTAGGAGAATTGACAGACTGGTTAGGTGGGAACACCCTTGGGATGGTCCATCAGGATGCTGAAGAAGGCATCCCAGGATATGGGGTGGGAGGGGTGTAGGCAGAGACCACTTGTTTGTTTCCCAGCCGCCTAGACCCGAAATAATCACACAGAAACTATATTAATTGCAGTACTGTTTGGCCACTAGCTTAAGCATATTTCTAGCTAACTTTTATATCTTAAATTAACTCATTTCCATTATTTTATATTTTACCATGAGAGTCATGGTTTACCTTTGCGCCAGCTACATGGTTTCTCCTTTGACTCCATCTACTCAATAGATAGATAGATAGATAGATAGATAGATAGATAGATAGATAGATTTTCCAGCCTAGCTATATTCTGTAAAGCCATTGGCCCAAAGCAGTTACTGTATTAACCAATGGCAATAAACATATCCACAGCATACATCACCTCCCACATCAGGGGAGGTGTTCTGTATTCAACAGTGGGGTTGAGCGCCGTAGGACGCCCTGGCTATGCTACTGATTGGGGTTTGGTAAGAAATTAGTAAGCATTTCAAAATGGCCACAGCTCAGCATCAGGCTTGACTAAGGACCCTGTATAGCCACCTATGTGTATGCCCGTGAAGCAGGCCTACTTCTGGAGACTGTAGGAACAGTTGTAGTGGGCAGAGAAAGAGGCCTAACAAGTTGTCCTGTGACGTGCCTGCTGCCCTCCCTCCGCTCCGTTTTTCCTTCCCCAGAGTGGGGAGATCGGCTGTGTGGGGTCAGTCAGGACTAGCCTGTGATCTTGCCTTTGATCTCCTGGCTAGGGATCCCAGAGCCACTCATTAAAACTTGCTCCCTGTCCGTTATCATTTCTTCCCACCTCCATCTTTGTCCTCAGTGGCCAGTAGCCACCCAAGACGGCAGGTAGCGGGAGGTACATCTTGGAGCCCACCCACAGTCAAACACGGGGCAGATGTGGCTGGCAGCTTCATACAGTGGCTGCCGTGAGTTTTTTTTTTTTTTCTCTCTCTCCACAAAAGCCTGCTACATCACAGAGTTTTGAGTTATTCACTTCTAAATTAAGGTATACGTCTCTTTTAGCGATGTCCCTGGAGAACCCATCAAGAAGTGCTAGGAAGCTAGATTGTCAAAAGCCACAGTGCGGGGAGGGGCCTTCCGGTGTCAACCCCAACGTTCCTTCTAGCAGAATCCAGCTAGAGGTACATCCTGTCCCCAGGGCTCTTGTGGCCATGGCCATGCTGGCGTGGGCTGTGGTCAAAGCAGGCCTTTTGAGAGAGAGAGACCCCTTCTCCTAGGATGGAGAACCGCCAGGACAGGATTCCTGCATGGGCCTGGCCTGAATCCTGATTCCTCAGAGAGAGTGTCCCGTGCGCCACAGGTGTCATGGTCCTTTGCTGAGTTGAGTCGGAGGGATGTAGACTGAAGTTAAGATTTCCCTAGAGCCCAAACATGGACGTCCCCAAGGAGAACTTACCAAATCTGCCCTGTATTTCACAGCCACATGCCTCCCAGGGGTCAGGCGATGTTTGTTATCCCCTCACAGTGGTGGAGGGACCTGTTTCTACATCAGTTTTAGTTGAGGAGACCTGAGACCTGATGGGTGTGGCGGTGTGGGGTCCTTCAGTGCCTCAGTAGACCCTGAAAGCCACTGCCCTTGACAAACCAGGCTCAGGAAGGGCATTAGGGAACCTGGGAGTCTCAGCAGCCTGGGGATAGCTCAGCTTCCTACTCTGTAGACTGACTTTATCCCCCAGTAGGCCACAGGAAGCATGCTGGAGGCTACCTGGCTGGACCCATAGGCCTGGAGCCAGGGGTGGACCTGCTGCTAGCTCTCAGGCTCTGGCCTGTGCTCCAGCCAGAGCGGTGGAGTTGCAGCAAACCTGGGTATTTCCCATCCAGCCCTTTCGTTCTGGCTCCACGTCTGGTGATGGGGTGTGCAGCTCCAGGACTGGACTTATTTCCTTAGCCCTTTTACCCCTTTGGACCACATTTTCCTTTTCTCTAAAGGGGTGAGAGGAGTAAGCAGACTGTGACGTTCCTTGTAGGCTAACTGTAGAGAGCTGAGGGTCTGCTGCCAGGTTGGGCACTCAGCATGGAAGCTGGCCTCACCCGCCGTCTTTCCGCTTTCTCAGATCCTGCCTAAAGTGAGTTGCCTGACTCCTGGCATCAGCATTGTGGGCCAGATTTCTCCACAGGACAGAATGGGCCTTGCAGTTGTCGTGGCTTTCACATAGGGCCACACACTGAGAGAATTTTTACATCTCTGACCCCATGCTTGCTCGAGTCTGGCTGGGACCTCACTATAACCTTATTCACACCCTAGGCATGTGTCTATGCCCCTCCCACTTCTCCCCCCACCCCTTGCCAGTCACCACAGTCTGACCTATTTATTTCCTTTATTTGCTGTTTATTGTTTCCTGGGTCTGAATGAAAGAGGTGTGAGACTTGAACATAAGAATAACTCCCAGGAAATCTGTTCTTGGGGAACAACCCCCCAGTAAGTGGTTGTACCTCAGTCTGTCCCTCGAGTCCCGTTCTTGCAGAGGGTTGGCATGTGCTAACTGGTGTGAAGAATGGTGGCCCCGGCTTAGCCCTTTGTTCCAAAGAGAGATGAACACCTATCACAAACCACCAGCTGGGCCCCGTCAGACCTGGCCATGGTTCACGTGCCAGACAGACACCAGTCAGTTGCCTAGCTGCTGAGGCTGGGTCAGACACCTCAGACTGACACCTGGCTCCTTGGTGATGTGGTGTGCCTCAGTGGAACCTTGATAAAACGAGGAAGTGGAATTTACAGGGAAGTGATGCAGGAGAGGTGAATCGTGGGAAACTGCCCTGGGGGACGAAACAAGATCCCGATGGAAGGAAAGCGGCTCAGTCAGTGGCTAAGTGGTCCCAGATCTGAAAACAGCGTATCAGGTCAGGTCAGCAGGGCTGCTAGCAAGAGTGACCTGAAACACTCTTATCCTCCCCCACTACCCGCCTCACCTATATTATTTTATTTGCTCAGTTTTGTTTAATTTTTGCAGTACTAGGGGTACTTTGCACACACAGGCAAACCCTCTACAGCTGAGCTATCTTACCAAACCTCCTCCCTACCCTCATTTTTAAATCAGAGACTCTGGGCTGAGTGGAGGGTACGGAAAGCTTTCCTTTCTTGTTCCAGATTCAGCGTGGCCGCCTAAAGCACGCTGTGGCGAAGAGGACTCTAAGGCCGTGTCATAGTTCAGAGGGAAACAGTCACGGTTGGCTAGTGATAATCCTTAAGAAGTTCACCAGGCAGGGTGGAAAGGTGCCTGCCGGCAGCTAGCCAGCCGGCTATTACAGCCTGCCTGTTGCCTGGCAGCTTTGACTCATTCTATATCTCCTTACTTGGGGATGTATGTGGCCCTGACCCCTTCCCCCATGCATGTATGCATGCATGAGCACACTTACGCACACACACACACACACACAGGAAAGGAATCCTCACTCTCAACATTCCTGTCATTGGCATCTGGAGTCTCTGAAGCAGCTGGGCCACTGTCGTTGACTGTCCCTTCTGTCCACTGATGTCTTGTCTCCCTCCCTGCCCCATAGCAGCCTCACTGTGTGGACCGGGCGAATGAATGAATGAGCTAGTGAATCAGAGAGGCCACTTAGCAAGGCCAAGCTCCTCTCAGGCATAAGTCTCATTCCTGTGTGGAACCCTAAGAAGCCCGCCTGTTTGAGTGGACCGGGTTATGGTGGGAAGAGAGCGCTAAACTACGGGTTTCCGCAGGAGGTATTGCAGGAGTAGGGATAACGTGGGAGAAGGAGGCAGAGTGACCGGAGCATGACAAGGTGTGTGAGCCCTAGACTCTGAGAGACTCACTGTCCTGACCTGACCATGGAGAAAGTGACCAGGGTGAAAGTGGGAAACCCCCCTAGCTGCTGGGGGAGCCCTGGAAGGTTCTCCTAGATGAGGGTTGGCAAGATAGACTTAACAACCTTTTAACAACCTGGCTTCAGCAAGTCCTAGACCTCTGTGAGAAACAGCTTGACCTGAAGTGGTAGTGTGTGCCCTTCTGCCCTCTATCCATGCTGGGCTTGGGTAGGCAGAGCCAGGTGAAAGGGGGCCTCTGGGACAGGTTAACAGTAGTCTGTATGTGAGGGTGGGGGTTCATGCTGACGGATGACCTGGCCCTGTGCCTCCTCCCCGAACTCCACTCTTCATGGCGTGTCCTCAGGGTCTTAGTTGCCCAGGTCGTGCGCATGCTCAGACCTGTTCACCTGCCCTCTCCCCCCTCCCCGCCTCCAATTGCCCTGTGAACCTGCGTCCAGGAGCCTCACGTCCATCCCCGACATGAGTGTAGGTGCAGATGGTCTATCCTCAGTCGGACATTTGCTGCAGCAGAGTTGCCCCCTCACCCACTCTGTTACCTCTGATATGCACTGCAAACATATTTCTTGATAAATGCTGGGAAGAAAAATAATTAGAGTGTTGCCTCTATTATCCAATTTCTGATTAATCAAACTCTCTTTGTCCTCGGCCAAAATCTATTCATTTCCCTTAAACACTGGGCTGATGCCAGGCATCGATTTCCTCTGCGATAACACCACACACACACACACACACACACACAGAGAGAGAGAGAGAGAGAGAGAGCCTGCCCTGTGGCTGGGACTGCACAGAGGCTTTGGTGGGGCCACTCCTGTTTCCCCGATTCCACCTGCCTTTTCCAGGAAGCTTTCCAATTATATACCAGCACCCTCCTCTCTGACCCAGCTCTTGGGGTTCCTTGGATCAGCCCCCCCACACACACACACATCCATGGTATCAGGTTATAGGTATGTTCTGGCTCAGGATGCATTACAGCCCCTGGCCCTTAGCCTCTAGGGCTTAGAGATGTCTCTGACACTGGCACAGGAAGAAGGTCAGTGCTAAAGACGGGAGAACAGGCCCATTGCGGGTTGGGGAAGGACTTCAAAACAGCTTGGAGTGTATATAGGGAAGGCAGCAACAGCCCCCCAAAATATACAGGATAAAGGATGTCCCAGACTATAAACCTGGTCACTCCTCAGCAGGACAGCATGCCATCCAGGGGAAGGGGTATTCAGATATCCCTTCTCCCATCCCTAGCTCAGTCATTCTGTGCTGCTTACGTCATTGATCATGATTCAGAAAGGGGTTAGCACCCACTGTACACGATCTATGCAGTGACATGTCGTGGAAAGAAACGGTACCGTGAGGTTAGACTTGGATATTTGGGTCAGGGTGATTGGTTTTGCTTGTAAGGAAGAGACATCTAAACCATTGGATGGAAGATGTCTCTGAACAAAAGTCCACAGGCTTCGACAGAGATGGAGGGCACAGTTGTCCTCAGTTGAGAGGGATCCCTTCATGATAGAGATCACTGGGGAGATGAGCAAAGGAGGGAGTGGGGGCAGGGAGGCAGGTGAAGAGTGTGCCACAGCAGAGCCCCTGGGCCCTGGCAAGACCGCAACCCCGGCTCTGAACTAAAATGGCAAGAGACAGAAAGACGGCTTTAAGAAGCACAGCAGGGAGACACCAGTTGCCTTATGTCCAATAAGAAACCCTTAGCTGCTGGTGGAGCACCAAGGACATGGGTGACAGCAAGGGACCCTGTGAGGTCACTGCTGCTGTCCAGGTGACAGACTAAGCAGATTAAGCTCAATGACCAGGTTATAGATAGAAGGATAACAGAGGGGCCCAGTCCTGGCCTGAGGTGCCCGTTAGAAAGGCAGTAACCGGAAAGTCCACTGAGCATAGTGTGCTTGCCATAATACTCCCAGGAGAGCTTGGTCATGTGGCCACACTGTCACCTGCTGGTGTGCTACACTCGTGGGCGTCTGCAGCAGGGCCCTGGAGCCCTCTTCTTTGGAAATACTTGTGTTGATCTGCCTCTTCCTCAGAGTGCACAGCGGTAGAGCTCTTCCCCCTCCTAAGCTCCCCCTGTGGTCAGGCCAGTGCTCCTCCATGGCTGGAACTTCACAGTACTTATCTACGGCCCGATGCCGTCCTGAGCCCCACCCCTCACTCCCTGAGAATTCCTCCTGGGTGTTCTCCTTCTGCTCATCATGGTATAAGAATGCTCAGTAAGCCTCTTTTTTTGTTTTAGTTTGGTTCTGTTTCTTTGAGATATCCGCCTCTGACTTCCGGTGCCTCTTAAGGACCTCACCAAGATTGTTTATCAAGGTTTAGAAGGAACTGCAGGTGCAGATGCTCACAGGAGTGACCTGTTGTTGGCGAAGGCCCCAGGCAGCTAACTAGCCACAGGTGGATCTCGCGCTGACAATATGCACTTTCCTGCATTTCCTGCCCTTCTCTGCCCTGAGGAGGATCCCAGCATCACACTGGCTATGTGAACTGAGTCTAAACTTAAGAGTAAGTTTAGATGGGTCCAGAAGAGGGCTGTGGGGCAGAACGAGGAAGAAGGGGAAGCAGGTAGATAGATGGGAGGTGCACCTTGTGTTCCAAAGAGCAAAGAGAAGAAAGGGGCTTTGGGAAGCAGGGCTAGATTATGGATATCTCAGACAAGGGCAGGAATTTGCCGAGGTCCAGTATAAAGGTTATCTCCCCAACCCAAGGACCTGATTAAACAAAGTTAGCCTCCCCAGGCCACAGCTCCCCCAGGTAGCACACCATTTAATGTGGCGCTCATTAAAGACCCTACCTCTTGGCTATCTTTTCTCCCTCCTTCTCCTCCATAGGTCAAATTCTTCATCTTTACCTCTTCAGTCCTGGCCAGATTTCCTTTTGAGTCAGTGTTCCCAGTGAAGCTATCCCCCCTTGTCTGGTCAACCTTGGTGGCTGCTATGGGCCAGAAGATGTGGCTGGCCAGAGTCATGGAGATACAGGAAAGGGTCTCTCTAGTGATCTTACCGTCCTTTAGTAGGACACTAATAGGCCACTGTGGCCTGCCTAGCTGTAGCAGAGCCTTTGGTTGGGTTAGGGGCTGTCTGGGGAACTGGGTCACTATATACACACTCTTGTACATTATAATATCTACTTGGACTCTAGGAGAGAGGGAGGAAGGGAGGGAAGGAGGGGAGAGAAAGAGAAAGAGAGAGAGAGAGAGAGAGAGAGAGAGAGAGAGAGAGAGAGGGAGCACTTGGAGGTGGCAAAGAAGGAGGACCTGCTGCCAGTTTGCAAGTCAGGAAGGTTGTAAGGGAAACATGAAAAAGCTAATCCAGTGGCCAGGGCCCTCATGACTTTGTTTGCAAAAATACCACAAACATAGTCATGTTTTTCTAAGCCAAATCAGGAAACCCTGCATTTTCTATCAATTTTCAGACACTTGCAGGGTTTGTGATAAATAAAATGCAAAATCATTTGCAAGCCTTATTGAAACTGGCGAGCGGAGGATGGGAGTTCTCCATTCTCCCTGTAAAGCGTGCCTTCCCAGGATAGCGGTAGTCCTCCAGCACCCCAGAGCACTTGTCTTCCCACCCCTGTGTGTCAGCTGTGTTTGTCCCAAGCGTGTTTATGGCAGCTGTCCTTATTATAATTATATCCTTGAATATTACATAAACGAATAGAAGATGACTGTCAAGGGGGCTTCTGTCGAGATCACAGCGGCTGATTTGTGAGTCCTCAAGAACTGGGCGTAGTTTGGTTTGGTGTGGGTAAGACAATTTAAGTCTGGGCACAGGGAGTAATAACAGCCCGGGGTTTGCAGAGCAGCTCCTTTCTCGCCACGCTGGTGTTGGGGAAAGTGCGCTGGGTGTCGTACAAGGTGCGCCGCTGTAGTTAAGCAAGGACACCACCGGTCGCTCCAGAATGTGAGCCGGAGCTTGAGGGAAGATCCCAGCCTCACTGCACCTTCTCACGGGAATGTACTCCCATCTGTATTAAGTGATAAGGAAGCATTTAAAGTGCTTAGCTTTTGTTCCTCAGCGTTCTCTATAAATCTCTTCTCATTAAAGCAGCAAGCCAACAGCCCCATCTTTGATACCAGTGTTTGGTGATTAATGGGTATCAGAAATGCATCTTAATAATTGATTACATTTAAAGTTGGTCTCCTCGGTTGCGGGTGTCTACTGTTTGTTCGCATGGGAGGTGTTGTCTTTCTACTTGAGAAAATGTAAACTGATGTACAACAAACATAAAGTCACAAGGGACAGACCAAGGGTGGGAGGGGACTGCTCGGTAATGAGTAACAGCTCCCAGGGAAGGCCAACCTGAAAGCCCCTTTTTCTAAGGACTCTTAGAAGTTGCCAGGCTCGGTAGAGGGAGAGTCTAGGGGCAACCTGAAGGGAAGAGATGCTCCTGGCATGGAAAGTGGGACAGAGGTCCAGGAAGCAGTAAGAGACATAGTTAGACAGGGACCAGAGGGAGAGGGCACGAGCAGGGGCGACAAGGACTGGAAACGGGGTCCTCAGCCAGGATGATGAGGAGAGAATGGAATATGGAGGTGGGGCAGAGGACACAGGGCTAGGGCTGGAGGGCTGTAAAGAGAATATAACTGCGGACTGGGACAGGGACCAGGAGGGAAAGACACCAATTGAGGGCTAGAGAATCAGGAAGAAAATATGGCCTAAGAGCCTAGGAACCTGGGAGGAGAGGGCACAGGATGAGCACGTGCCTGGCACAGAATATGTAGGAAGTGATTATCTCAGGCAAGGAGGGCTCGGCAGTGAGAGAAGCCTGGGACTCCTGCCCATGTGGATGAGGGAACTAGAAACTTCTAAGTCTGGGGTCTTTGTTGGACGGGCCTCCTGTTCAGGAAGGATGGGTGGGATACCCATCTAAGGGAGATGTATGGAAAGTAGGAGCCAGAAAGTCAGGGAAGCAGATAGAGGGTCCCTGGAATCTCAGCAGAGCCAGGTCCAGCGGAGACCTCAGAGACTGAGATCCATATGGGCTGTTGGTGTGCGACCCCTCCATCGCAGGCTCCTAAGCGAGGTCACGTTAGGTAACGCACTCCAAAGGGAACGCTGGGAAGCTCCGAGCTCTGCGCAAACATCTTTCAGCATTGGACCATCTATCCATCCATCTGTTCTGCAAATCTTTTCACAGAGCACCTGCTCTGAAGGAAGTAGAGCTGGCAGTTGCAGGGTGGGGGTAGAGCAGAAGCCCAGATAAGCCCACAGTGGGGATTTCAGGGAAGACCACACTCACAGCATGGTCAGGAAGGGTACCCTGGGGGGACCCAAGAGCCCTGAGGCCAGGGAGGGACCAGTCTGCCCTTTCTTCCTGGGGCAAAATCCAGTACTACCATGGAGCTGGCCTCATACTCTACTTTAAAAGCGGTCGGGGAAAATGTCACGTGTGATAGGCACTGTGGCCCTGAGGGTGTAAAATAGAACCTGAACCCAAGAAGCAGAAGCTGGGGTTTTTGGTAGGGTTAACAGGAAGGAGAGATGGTTGAGCTCTCTTCCCACTAGAGCGGTTTCTTGGTGGAATTGCCTACCCTGTCTTTGTCCAGTGTCACAGGCGTCGAGACAAGCAGAGGTTTTTATCTCTTTTGGGAAGATGTGGCTTTTGATCCCAAAATACATGTTGTATCAAAAGCCTAAATGAACTTATCAGACCTTCCCTGCAGTCTACCCTGGCTGAGGGAAGAGGCACAGGGGAAGCCAGAACGGGGTCTGCGTGTACATGGCTGTCTCCCACATCCTCACTGGCACCGCTCAGCGGTGGCCTCGGGGGCTGCCCTCAATCCTAAGGCTCAGGGAGACCTGAACAGCCACTGCTCAGAAATGTGTGCTCCTGTCATCCAGATGAGTGTGGAAATGTGTGCACCATCATCCAGACAAGTGTGGAAACGTGTGTCCCTGTTATCCAGACGAGCGTGGAAAGGTGTGCCCCTGTCATCCAGATGAGTGTGGAAATGTGTGCCCCGTCATCCAGACAAGTATGGAAATGTGTATCCCTGTCATCAGGATGAGTGTGGAAAGGTGTGCCGCTGTCATCCAGACGAGTTTGGAAACGTGTGCCCCCGTCATCCAGATGTGTGTGGAAACGTGTGCTCCTGTCATCAGGATGAGTGTGGAAACGTGTGCCCATCATCCAGATGAGTGTGGTTTAGCTATGACTCACTCCCCAGCACACACACTGACTGTGCTCAGCCTTGCCGAGATGTCCACTTGGCATCTTACGCTGTAACATGGAGGGCTGTAATACGGAAGTGCCCCTTCCAAACCCAGGGAGACAGCTGCTCTGGGAGCCTGGTGGCAGCTGTGGCGTCCCACATGGCAGTCGCTCCTGCACGACCCTGCCCAAGAACACTCCCCCATCCAGCACAGTTTCCTAGCCCTGGTGCTAGCCTCCAGAGCACCACCCCAGACTTTAGACCCTCCCTCTGAGGTGAGGGCATAATCTCCAGGTTACCGAGGGCCCGCTCTCTTGCTGTGAAGTCAGCCATTCTTCACCAGTGCCATCCTCTACCCGCCACCGTGTCCCTGCCACTGCAACGCTGGTCTGTGTCAGAAACTGTCTGGTTATCTTCCAGCCATAGCATGAGCTGTTACACAGACTCAGCTTGTCCTCCCATGTCCCCCTGCACGGTGCAGAGCGATACATACTGGGACCTTAAGTCTGAGCGGGCAGAGAGGTTGTGTTGCCCACATGGCTCTGAGAGTGGAGAGCCGTAGGCCCAGACGCAGATCTGAGATGCTAACCAAAGCCGTGGAGGATGTCCTGCTACACAGGAAAGTGCAGCCGGGCAGAGAAGGGGATGAAGAGGGGTCTCCAGCCTAAAGACAAGGGGTACAGTGTCGATGCCACAGCCCAGGAGTCTTAATCCCACGAGTGTCCCAGAGAGAGGTCCTCTAGGCCCAAGCCTTCTGTTCATCCCATTTGCATTCCCAGAAAACAGTGGCTCCAGAACCCAGCGTCTCCATCTCCGTCTCCCAGCAAGAGACAGGGTGGCCACCAAACCCTAGGAGGTCCTGTGCTAGCCTTTCTCGTGAGGAAGGTAATCCTCTCTACATCTCACAATCTTCTGTCTTTGGGGAGAAAATCTCAGTTGGTGCCAGTGTGGCTCTCCCCATCCAGCAGGCACTAATCCTTGCTGTTTAATAAATGAGTGACCTCGCCTGGCTCTTCCGCAGACGTGAGTCCCGGGCTAGCAGCAAAAACACGACCTTCCCCTTGTTGTGTATTCCAGATAATTTCTGTGATGAACTACTCTGGCTTTCTGCTTAAAGTTCTTCTTGAAGTATGGAGGTGTGTGTGTGTGTGTGTGTGTGTGTGTGTGTGTGTGTGTGTGTGTGTGTGTGGTGCGCATGTGTATCCATTTCAAGAAAAACATTGTAGCAGGTTATATCCAGATGTGGCCAGATTAGGAAAGAGAGTGGGGTACAGAGGCAGGGGGAGGGGCGTGATTAATGCTGAGTTCTGTAGCCTCCCCTGAGAGCGTCGCCTTCTCTCTTTGGACCTCTACAAAGTCACGGACCAATCCCTGCGCTTACTCTTACACATGTGCAGGTGTCGATGAGAGCAGACAAGTGTGGGATGGGAGTGTAGCTGTCCACCTGGTGTCTGTGGCCACAGGCTCCTGGGCTGAGTTTCCCTAAACACCTGCATCCCCTGGTGGCTCCAGCTGCCCAAGGAGGCAAACTGCTGCTTAGACTGCACAGTGAAACCCTGGTGCAGCCCACTACCTTCTCCCCAAGCTCGCTGTCTTGACTTCCCTGGGACAGACACTCCTGGAGGCCAGCCCAAAGCTACCCTCCACTGTTCAAGAACACACGCAAGTAAAATGGATTCCTGAAGAGTCTGCTGGGACCCCGGACAGTGACGAGGCAGTTACAGTGTGGGGACAGATCTGGCTGCGGAGAACAGGTCTATAGCTGTGGGGTCTTGGCTTCTGGGGTTTCCTTTGTGCAGGGATAGACAGAGAAGGGAAGTAGAACTGGCAAGAGGGCCACACAACGTGAAGACTCTCCTCCTGTAGTCCGAGCCTGGCTCTGGACAAACCTAACAAGGGCTGTTCCACCTCGGCAGGGAAGGAATCGAGGAACATACGGTTTTGCAGCTGAAGCAGAGAGCACGCATCTAGCGAGGCAGGCGTGAAGGGGCAGGAGAAAATGTTTCCGAATTAAGAGGGCAGGAAACTGGTTATCAGCAGCAGCCGCAGGCACAAGCTTTTCCGTTTTCTTCAGTTTCTAAAATAAAGCCATACTGGGTGTCCACTCAGGGACTTCAGTTCCAGGGGTAAGCGAGAGGTTCCAGTATCTGGTGGTGTGTTCATTAATGGGTATCTGTAGCCACAGTCTTCTGGGCCCTGCTTCCCCTGGTGGCTCCAGCTGCCCAAGGAGGCATGCTGCTGCTTAGACTGCACAGTGAAATCCTGGTGCAGCCCACTACCTTCTCCCCAAGCCCACTGTCTTGACTTCCCTGGGACAAACACTCCCAGAGGCCAGCACAAAGCTACCCACCACTGTTCAAGAACACATACAAATGAAATGGATTCATAAAGAATCCTTTCATGGCGTGTATACCACCACACCCAGCCGAGCTCATGAGAAGAAATGAATGAGCTCTGTTGGCCTGGGGAATCCTTCTGGCTAATGAGTTGGGCAGCCAAAGGCCAGCAGTGTGTGAACGGCCCAGGTGCCGGCCTCAGGGGACCTCAGATGCGCTGTTGCTACTGGTTCTTGCAGACTGAGATATGGCGTGGCTGAGGAGCTGAGACTTCCCCTGTTACCTGACAGCCTGGTGTGGAAGAGGGGCCTGGGAGCTCAGCTTGCTGCCACTGAGCCACCCGCCCTCTGCCCCCTCCACATTACGGCATGGTGGTTGGGTGCCACGGAAGCGTGGGAGGCACAAGAGCTGCCACTGACAGGGTGAAAGGTGACCGAAAAAGTGGGGTGGAGGACATGGGCAGTACTGAGGTTCATCACCACTTGGGGTACACTGGTCCTCCGTGGAAAACTTAAGAATAGGCCAGGGTCAGGCAAGTGCAAGCAGCCCCAGAGTGGCTCCCATGGATTAGAAAGGACTCTGTGAGAGGGACCCCTGATTCTACCTCAAGACCTGTAACCATTGCCGGGCCGTGGTGGCACACGCCTTTAATTCCAGCACTCGGGAGGCAGAGGCAGGTGGATCTCTGTGAGTTTGAGGCCAGTATGGTCTACAAGAGCTAGCTCCAGGACAGGCTTTAAAGCTACAGAGAAACCCTGTCTCGAAAAACCAAAAGACCTGTAACCACATATGCAAGACTAGAGATACCCTAGGCCAAATTTTTTGCTTGGGGTACAACACAGTGGGACTCCTGATGCACCCAAGGTGTGTGATATTTGAGGACATAGAGTAGCCCACCAGTGTGTTAGGATGTAACCTGGGCCTTGGCTAGCCCACCACCTTTTGGGTCGGACACTCTAGACCAGTGTTTCTCAACCTTTCTAATGCTGTGACCCTTTAATATAATTTCTCGTGTTGTGGTGACCCCCAACCATAAAATTATTTAGTTGCTGCTTCATAACTATAATTCTGCCACTGTTATGGATCATAACATAAATATCTGATATGTAGGATATCTGACACATGATCCCCCCCCAAAGGGGTCTCAACCCACAGGTTGAGAACCGTTGCTGTAGACTCAGGCGGGGGGGGGGGGTCTTAAGGAAGATGCTTGGCACTTGTGATAGAATACAATCACAAACTGAGAGTTCTGGCCTTGGAACCGGAAGGAGCATAGACTTTCAGTAGAGGATTCCCTGTGTGGGGTCAGGGTTTGCACACTGCACACTGATGGTCTTTGTGCAGTGGCGTGATTGAGGCCAGCATGGAGCTTGTAAAGAACTGGGGGGCCAAAGAAAACCAGCTGCCAAAAACTGCAGGGCAGAGTCATTATGCTTTTCGTGCCTCTGGCTGCATGCATCTGATGGAGGGCTGGGATGGACTTGCTGATACTGATACAGTCCACGCGTCTGTACTGAGGTCCCACACTCCAAGGAAAGTTGACCACCCACCCCCAAATGCCTGCTACTTTCAGCATCTCCTCTCCAATAGTGGTTTTTGATTTGCCGTCAGACCATCACTCCAGCTGTCCTGCCAGCCCTCTCACGGGTACCTCAGCCTTTTCACCAACATCTCCTGCATCCCCAGATGCCCACCTGTGCACACCCTCTGCCACTTGCTTGCAGTCATTTGTCACCTGCTAGGCAGCCAGCCTTACCTACCTTTGCAGACTTGCTGCCTGTGTACTCTACCTTTGACCTTCCCCTCCTAATGGGAGCTCCATTTTTACAAGAAAGTTTGACACCTTGTCATTTGCTGCTGTTTATGCCCCATCTGTGGTCTGACTTCTGTTGCCTTTACCGGAGCAAGTGTAGGGACTCGGTCTTTGCCTTACCCAGTGCAGACAACCCCAAGCTCCAAAGCTCAAAGCCATAGCTTCATAAGTAAGTGTGAGGTAATGCACTGGCTGGTTTTCCCAGCCCCCCTCTCCATTGCACTCCAGTTGGTCCCTCTTGCCCATGGCCACATCACTTTTAGAGTACCAGGATGCCGTGTGGAACTGCACACAGACACATCCACCCCATCCCATGGAACAGCTGCGCTGATATTTAATAGAACACACACACACACACACACACACACACGCCATTCTGTGGAACAGCTGCACTGATATATTTAAGCAGGAGCACACACACAAACATACACATGCACATAAGTGCATACATGTCACTATCACAAACACACATCTGCACACATAGCTTCAGACCATTTTCTTATTTCTCTTGGACAAAGGAAAACCAAGAGCCCAGCTAGGCGTCTCTTCTACCATGCCCCTTCCCCTCGACTTGTCCTTTTCTCGTCTCTGTTGAGGCCCTTTGACCTCCCTTCAGTTCCACAAAAACTCATCTCTCCTGCCCACACCCACACATTCCAAACCTTTGTACAGGCCTCTCTCCTCTGTCTAGTACTTCCGTTATTTCTGTCCATACCCAAGGATACTGTGCTGGTAGGTTCCTGGGTATCACCTCAGGAACCCATGAGCAGTTTCTGGGTTAGGGAACATCAAAATGTGTGGTCACCCGCCGAGCCTCTACCTCTGGCCTGATGACATCAGGTTCCATTCTGAGATTTGAGGAGTCCCTCAAGCCCCACTAAAATCCAGGTAGACTCAGAGGAAGAGCTGGCAGGAGCCTGACCTCGGCAGGTAGGACTGGCTGGGGTTCCATTTGGAGAACAGCTGGACTTCTGCATCCATCATCATCCCCCAGTTCCACTGCTAAAAGAATTCTGGGTAGGGTCATCAGTGTGTTTGCTTCAGGTTTTGGGTATCTGGCACCCTGGTGATCTAGCAGAGGACAACTCCACTGTGCCCTCACTGTGACAGTTGCTTGCCCATGTAGTTCCCATGACACAAACTCACTGCCTGACCACAGTTTCCCCTTTATTCTTATTGCCCCCTAGCAACCAATGCCCACTTACCAAGGACCAGCTGACCAGCCCTTGGATCTGGGTTTCTAGACAGCAAAAGATAGCGCTCCCGGATGGCAGCCCACTGCCCCCCACCATGCTCTCCCAGCTCCCCCGCAGCCTCGTGGTGATGAAACACATTTCCTGAAATTCAGATCACGTGTCCATAAACAGAGAAACTTCTTTGCCCGCCACTTGAGACCAAAAGCCAGGCTGCTTCTCTTCATTCTCAAGATCCAGTGCTTCAGAGGGGTCGCCAAGGCAGGAACAGGATGGACAGTTAGGGTAGGACTGTGCCCCGCTTTGGTGCCCCGCCTGCTCCATTCACTAGCTACCCATCTTTCTCCCACACCACAGTTTCAGCAGCCGTAGGAAGACCTGCGCCTGGCGGGGGACACTGCAGAGCAGCCAGAGTGCAGAAGTAGCAGCAGCGTGGCCGGGAGGCACCTCACACGTGTGAGCTGACCTACAAAGAGCAGGCAGACGTCCAGCAAGAGACACCTACATCAGGAGTAGCCAAGGAGAGCAAGCAGGGCCTGACGGGCTCCCCAGGGCCACACTGTGGGAGGGGCAGGGCCAGGTAGGTGTCCACCGCCAGGAAGTAGACAGGCTCTTCTGTTCAAATACAACTCTGGACCAAGGCAGGGGGCTGTCCTTCCATCCCTCAGGAGTTGTAACTCTGGGGTCCCCTACCTAGAGTGGGGTCACCTAGCTTGACTAGACTGTGCGACTGTGCTGATAGTATTGTAGCTGAAACCTGTCCCAAGGATCCTGCTTGTCTTGGCAGCAGACACTTGGTGTGTGTGGGGGGGGGGGGGGAGGCTCATTTAGCAGCTCCACGTTTTCCGGATGACCTTTGCCACTAATGCCATCCAGATAAAGGAGAACTGGCTGGTGAAGCCTGGCTATTCCTTTGACTTTGAAAATACCAAAGAATATGATTTTAGCAAGGAACGCCCTCAGCCCGACCTCAGGAAGGAGGGTGTTGTCCATCATGCTGACATGAAGTTGTCTTGGCTCCAGAGCTCCCCCTATGGCTTCCCACAATGCTCCCCTTTAGTGCTTCCTCCTAGTGCTCCCCCCAGTGCCTCCCCCAGCATCTGCTAGAAAGACATCTTCCTGGAAAGACATCCCCCCACACACAGCAGGCTAAAGGTGGTACACACCTTTGTACCCTGGGGTCATCAGTGTGGACCAGGAGCCGTCCGTGTTGACCTCTGCCTGCTCACAGACCATGAAGAGAGAGGCTCAGGCAAGCCCTAGTGTGGTGAGAGACAGGGCCTTATTGACGCCGTGACATTTGCTTACAAACCCCTTTACCTAAGGAAAGTTCACGAAAGGAGACGTAGATGGTGGGCAAAATGCACGGCGGGGACTCCCCTGGAACTTGGTACTGCTGGGAAGTGGCTCCCGGACCTTTACCTACACAGACACGCAGGAGTGTGGCTCCAGGGCCCACGTGAGCGTGCGCTGTTTGTGTGCCACCACTGAGCACGCACGGCTCAAGGCTTCCATTCTCAGACGTCTTGAGATGGTCTGAATGACATCTAATCGTCATTCACTTCAAGCCACTCTACACCTGGGATGTCTCTGGTACACTTCATGGCTGCTCAGGCAGTGGGACTGCGGAGACATGGAGACCTTCTTTAACCTCACCTTCCCTTCCTGTCTCCTACTCCAGCACCTGCCCCGGGGCAGGGAGGTGGGGGAGCTTTGCACTGAGCACCACCCTGTTCACGGCAGAGCTAAAGCCAGGGCAGGCTGCTGGCTTCACAGTCTTTGCCAGGGGAAGAGCACAGGCAGGATCAGCACAGAAGGTCCTGCATGTCACACCACAGCTGAGGGCCGCTGTGGAGGCAGAAGTGAGGAGAGGGCGGGGGAGGGGAGGGCGGAAGGGGGTTGGAGAATAATGGAGTCTGACTAAGGAGGTATTACTGTGACGATGTCCCCGGTGACTGAAACAGTTGGGTGGTGACTGTTATTGGCTGATACTTGCAGAGTACCAGGGTCTGTCTGTGCTAGATGCTCTACCCCTCCCATATATCAGTGAGCATGAGGGGCAAGCTCAGAGATGTCGACTGAATTACCCAAGGTGCTGAGAGACAGCAGGGTACCTGGTCAAAAGCCGTGTGAAGAGATTTACACCCTGAAGACTAAAGGCCACAGCCACTGGAGAAAGTCAGAACCGTGGGTCTAGTGTGGGTAGGACAGAAAGAGGCACAGCATGGGGGATGGGCTGCCATTTCCTAAGGGTCCAAGTCAGATGGGTAAGGAGTGCGTGGGTGGTTGGGTAGGTTGGGTCTCATGCTGCTCACACATAAGAGTGGAGGCAGAGAGAGGCCCTTGCCTAGATTAGGAACTCCGTCTGCCTTGGGTCTTCTACCCCAGAGCCTGCTATCAGGGAAAAGGACATTCGATCGGTTATAAAGTACCCGCGGCACCATAGCCAAGCAAAGACAGATCAGAAAGCAAGAGCTGTGTCATGGCAGCAGGCCACCCTGGGCTCTCAGTCAGAGGCAGAACTGAGCCCCCTGCTGGAGGAGACCTGCCCCAGCCATCCAGCAGGTTGCTATGGAGGAATATCATAGGTAACCTTCCCCCTGGTGGTCAACAGGTGTCACTGGCTCCAGCTGTGAGTCCAGCTGTTCCTCATTAGCACCCTAGCCCGGAAAGGATCTGTGAAAGATTCACCCTGAACCTAGATAGGGCTTAAACAGAGCAGCCACGCCTGGACTCAGCAATGTCCAGTTCTCTGAGAGTCTCCCTATCCTCTCCTGCCTCCTTAGACAGATTATCACCATATTGCCCTGATTGGCAGGCCTTGGCCATTCCTCAAAACCTCTGCCTAGCTATTGCACACTCAGGACCCTGTGGTACCCCCACCGGCTGATCCCTCCCCGCCTGGAAGGGACAGCGGGGCCGGAGTCTGTCCCGACACACTCCACACACTCTATGCATCTGGCTCTACCACAGAGATGGCCCTGGGTCTAAAGGGATGAAAGCTGGGAGATCCCCAGTTTCCCCTGACTTCCTTATGGCAGGGACAAGGGCAGGACTACACTGCAAAGCAGAGTGGGGATGAGCTCCTCCGTGTCCTGGAATGGTGGACTGCCACAGGGGGTCATTCTGTGGAGCCCAAGTCACACACACAGACTCAGCAGGGACAGGTCAGCCAGGTCTGGGAGGCAGGAAGGCGTGGCAAAAGTGAATCCAGCATGAGGGCTGCAGGCAAGAGCTGTGCATGGCTCGCTCCTGTCCTGCACCTGGCGTCAAGCAGATCAGCGGAGTGGAAGGCATCGGCCAAGCGTATTTGTTTTGCTGTGGGTTGGGCACTAGCCCTGAAGCACCGAAGGGGCTGGGAGTTGAACTGTTCTGCTGTTTGCTGAGGCCCAGTGGCTGATCCCTTTCCCCATCCAGCCTGAGGTGGGCCCGAGAGATAGCTCATGCTGTTCTCTTTTTCGTTAGGTGAAGGGCCGGATGCAAGGCAGGGAGCCGGAGCAGCCCGAGGCAGGGGGGCCTCAGGGAGCGCTGGGCCCTCCAGCCGTGCTTAGAAGCATCGCCACAGCAACCAGCGACCAGACAGCAGTAGCCTGAGCAGACACTGCCTAGGCAGACGCAAGCGGACAGCTTCCTACCGTGGCAAATACAGGGAATGACTACGGCAAATCAGCTGACAAGGGAGGTGGAGTGTCACTAGAGGGGAGGGTGTGGTCTCTGCCCCGCTGCACTGAGCGCCATGCCCACAGGAGAAGAGGTGCTGGGGCAGGGATTGCAGTGTGACACGGCCTTGCCCCAAAGCCGGTGCTGAGTACTCCCGGGTCAGCTGTCTCTCTTGTCTGCCTGTCACGCCAGCCCACATTTCACCATCCCTTACTGTGACCATTCTGTTTGTTGGCAAAAGGGGGAGAGGCACCCATCCTGTGCTCTGTATCGGGGGGCCTGCTGCTGTCAGACCAGACCATGGGATGTCGGCAAAGCTCAGAGGAAAAAGAGGCAGCGCGGCGGTCCCGGAGAATTGACCGCCACCTGCGCTCAGAAAGTCAGCGGCAGCGCCGTGAAATCAAACTCCTCCTGCTGGGCACCAGCAACTCGGGCAAGAGTACCATCGTCAAGCAGATGAAGATCATCCACAGTGGCGGCTTCAACCTGGAGGCCTGCAAGGAGTACAAGCCCCTCATCATCTACAATGCCATCGACTCACTGACCCGTATCATTCGGGCCCTCGCTGCCCTAAAGATCGATTTCCACAACCCGGACCGTGCCTATGATGCCGTGCAGCTGTTTGCACTGACTGGCCCAGCAGAGAGCAAGGGTGAGATTACACCCGAGCTGTTGGGTGTCATGCGCCGGCTGTGGGCCGACCCTGGGGCTCAGGCCTGCTTCGGCCGCTCGAGTGAGTACCACTTGGAGGACAACGCAGCCTACTACCTGAATGACCTGGAACGCATCGCAGCACCCGACTACATCCCCACGGTGGAGGACATCCTACGCTCTCGGGACATGACCACGGGCATCGTGGAAAACAAGTTCACCTTCAAGGAGCTCACGTTCAAGATGGTGGACGTGGGCGGGCAGAGGTCAGAGCGCAAAAAATGGATCCACTGCTTTGAGGGCGTCACTGCCATCATCTTCTGTGTGGAGCTCAGTGGCTATGACCTGAAGCTCTATGAGGATAACCAGACGGTGAGTAAAAGCCTGGGTTCCTACTCTTTGTTCCTGGGAAGCAGATGGACTCGTGTGAGCCAAGAGAGGCTTCGCCCAGAACCGGTACTGAGCCTCACCCAGCCACATGGATCCTTTAGCAGTTCCATGAGATGGGGTGAGCACGCCCCTTGTTCTGTGCTCGTGGGAGTGTGCTTTGGAGCATGGTGAGTGTACAGATGCCACAAGGCTTCAGGGGCACTTCTGTCAAGATGTAAAAGTCATGCTGATGCCCCGTAAGATCTCAGCTTCCCATGACTTCCCCAGCCTCAGGAGAGTCGCTTTGACCTAGATGACACGTTCAACAAAACACCACACCCTTAGGCCCCACAGAGCTCACCAGGCAGGACCCCCCAACCCATATCAACTCTGACTACCCTCCCCCAGCTACAGATGAAACTTTGGAGCCTCCCTTGTAGTGCTTGGCTTCACTGCCCAGGCTTCCAGGTCACCCCAGCCTCAGTCCCGTGAATAGATTGTGCCGGTGCCACATGCTGAGGACATGGACGGCAAGGCCTGGCTGCACATCCCTGGTGGCCCGTGTGGCAGTCTAGCAAACCATTAAGTTCCTACCAGCACCGCATAACATGTAGGTCCTGAGAACAGCACACGATTCCTTCTTGATGCGAAGCGGCTAGCAGTGATCTGGTTAAGATGGGTTAAACCCAAGGGACCTGGCCTTGGGCTTAGGGAATAGGCTGTGTGGCCCTCAGTGATCTTCTTTGAGTCCCTTATCCTAGACTGAAAACCAGTGTGTGAGAAGGGATGCCAGAGAAGCAACTGGAAGGAGACCTAGGTTCACTGGCTAGCTGGCAGAGCTTGAGAACGCGGGGATGGGGTGGGGGGGGGAGCTTCTGAAGAAACTGGGAAGCAAAAGTAGGCCTTTTGCATGGAGGGTGTCGCCAGCATGCTCGGATCCAGCTGAGGCAGAAGGTGAGGTACCCGAGCTACCTACACTCTCCCTAGGAATGGCAGTCGTGGGAGCCTATTAATCAGACAGATGGTAGTGGTCTGCTCTGGGGATGACTTCCCTCTACCAGGCAGGAGCACTGAACAAATACCCAGAGCCTCCCTTTACAGCCTCTGAGAGTCTGAGTGGGGTTGTGGATGCCTGGAACTGTGGTACCTAGGAGAAGGTATTAATGTCAGTGAGGATTCTGTGGGCATGCAATGTCCACCATGCTGTGAGACAAGGGTCCAGCCTCTCCACTTTGGAACTCTGGTCTCTGGGCTCAGTGGCAAGGATGATCCAGTTAAAACGAGTGATGACAGTTCTTTGAGTTCATCCAAGGACTCTAACTTTGGGCCTATGTCCCCCAAAGGTGTCTTTGGAAGACTGAAGGCTCTGACCACAGCTCTGGATGTCTGAGTGTTCTGGCCATAGAGAGAGCCTGCAGCCTGATGAGTGACCATGAAGACAGAGGCAGGGCTCTCTTCCCCTCCCCTCCAGCATCCGGGTACCCTGGGGACTGTGTCAGGTATTGATACTATTCCCAATGAGTGAGGTGTAAGCTATAGATGTAGGTGGCCCTGTTGGCCCCTATGGTCGACCTTGTGCCCAGGCTGTGCCTATGAGTGAGCCTTCTTCAGTGTTCCCACCCGTCCAACTTTTCTGGCTCTTCCCTTTCAGCAACATGTGTGATTCTAACTAGAAGTGACATCCTATCAGAGGAGAGAGCATGAACTGAGACCAGAGTCTGAGGTTGACCCAGATGTCAGGCAAGGAAAGCACAGTGCTGGGGTTGGCTGTGGGAACAGTATGGTGGAAGGTTGGCAAGCCATGCTGGCGTTGCTCACCACAGAGGCTCTCTGTAATTTCTCTACACGTCTGCTGGGAAGATACTGCTCACAAGCCTCTCAGGCTTGGATCTGATGGCCTCATCTACCATCTCCGCGACAAGCATGGCACATTCCCTCAGGACCAGGCTCCCAGTCCCAACTCTTGCAGGCTTTGCCCACAAGTGTACCTGGATCCCTAGACAGGATGCTTGGTCCCTGAGTTTCCTGACCCTCTCTGCCCCCTCTGAATCTGTCATCAAAAGCAACCCCAAGCTTTCCCGGCTCTGCCTGACCTTTACCCACCACCGTGTCACCTCTCTGCGCGTGCTGTCTGTGGCTTCTGTTTGCAGCAGCTCTCCATCCCTCCCATAGTTCACAGCCATCACATGCCCGGTCCCTCCCTTTCTGCTCATCAGGACGAGAACTCATCTCAGGCAGAACTTCACTGGATGCCTTCCCTGGCCATAGCCTGGAATCTGCACACTCCTCTCTGAGTAGTTTGTAACAGCCAGGATCCGCGCTCACGTGGAAGCAAGGTGCTCCTGGGAATAGGCCCTGGGAGCACTGATGGGGCTCTGTGGCCTCGTATCTCTAGCCCTCTTTCAGGCCCATCCCTGGGGGATTTCAGTGAGGCCTGTGCAGAAACCAGACTGAAGTCTACCAGGGCATCTCCTAAAGGGAGGGGTTTACAGCTGAGCCTACACACACACAAATTTATTCTCATTCATTTCTCTCACCCTCTCTCCTTACCTCCTCCATCCCTTATCCCTTATGCTCCCCCTCTCCCCTTTCTCTCTCTCTCTCTCTCCCCCTTCTCTCTCTCTCTCTCCCCCCCCCCCCCCTCTCTCATCCCCATGGGCCTGAGGAAGTAGTGTTGTTCACCAGAAAAGGAAATTCTTCATGACAAACCCTAGCAAAGCTGGGAATTCACTGGATTCCAAATGGTCTGACCTTTCATGCTCCACCAGTAATATCTGACGGTAGAAAACAAACAGGCCGCTATGGAGAGACAGTGCCCTCCTCTCGTCCCTCCCACCCGCTGCCCTGCCGGGGCCAACAGTGAGCACCTCTCACCTCTCCCTTCAGCCAGATGCTGAGCCTGGGCTGCCACCAGCTGCCTCCTCCCCCTCCCGGAATGCCCTGCGAGTCCCAGCCCCAACAAGGACTCGGTCCAAAACGGACCACACTACTTTTTGCAAAAGCTCAATGAAGTTTGGGGCCTGTGCCAAGGCTGTGTACACCACTCTTCAGAGCTCTCCTTCCCTGTTCCAAGGCCCTCTTGCCTTTCCTCTCACGGAGGCTGTGGTACCCCTCCCATCCCCATGCCTGGAGAAGGAGCCATTGCCCCACCCCCACCCCCCAGCCCGCCTGCTGGTTTCTGCGTCAGCAGTGTTGCCAAGGAGAGCTTCAGCATCTCCAGGCTTCTGGGCGCACCAGGGCTGCAGTGAGCACAGGGCAGGCAGCACCTTGGAGGTGCGGGTTTCCAGGACATCCTTGGAGTGTGGCAGCAGGTACATACAAGGAGCCATGCCATGTGTGCCCACGATTCATACACTCATCTCCAGGATTTGACAGGTCTCCAGACCATCCGAGTCTCCACCCTCCTTGGCAACCTTGACAGGCAGCTGCAGACTCCAAACCTAGGTGGGCTTTCCAGCACCATCTGGTGTGCTCCCAGATGCCACCAGAGGCGGAACACATCCCAGGGACATATGGGGATTTCTCCTGTGTGCCACCCCCTGACTGGTCTGGTGAGCCAGCCAGCAGCACTCAACTGCCCACCCGCCTCACACCCTCCCATCTGGGTATTTTTCATGAAGCCAGCTCCAGGGCTCAGACAGACAGAGGAGAGAGGCCTTGTCCTCCTCAGATAACAGATGCAGGTCATTCAGGGGCCACCAGATTGGAGATTGGGAACTAGGAATAAAACAGCCCTAGCAGCCCATGTGGAACCATGGCCATGGCTGTGACCTGTGAGAGTCCTCACAGGACCCCAGGTCCTGTGGAAGCAGAAGGAAGCAGACAGCTGCCATCTAGCCTCTCCCTTTGCGGATCAGCCAATGGACACCGGAAGCCACTTAAGGGTAGAGGGACACTTTAGAAGAGACAGATTAAAAGGCATGGCTGTAAAGTGCTAAATGTTCTCATAGAGAAACCCACAGAGAGCTCACCACCCCGAGTCCCGCAGTGCCCTGCTGTGTGTCTGCTGGGCTGATACAAGGCCTGATTGGGGTGGGGGGTGGGAGCACTAGGAACAAGCGAACGTAAGTCAACTTCTGACAGCACGGAGTTGATTGGCACAAGGGGGATAGTCTTATATGGCGACTGCGTAATTCTCATAAGCCACCTGCCCCCTTTCCAGAGCTAAGGGGTGTAGTTACCAGGGCTGTTCCCCCATTTGCTCCCATGTGGGATCAGTGGTGACCACTTGAGTCCCACAAGTTCAGCTGAGCTTTGGTGAGGCTCACCACAGGGAGGTCTCGTGCTCACCCGGGCAGATAGCTGGTCAACAGAATCGAGGAGACCAGCCAGATGCGGAATATTACGTTTGGGCTGAGGGGCAAGTTCTGCAGGCAGGAGAGTCTACAGCAGCTACATTCCAGGCAGATAACCTAGAGCAGCCCCTTGTCTAGGTCCGGGTTCCTAGGACAGCAGCCCCGTCTAGACCCAACATTCCCAGGGCAGGCCAGCATTCATATGGCCTACTATGCTGTGGCCATAGTAGGCATTCAGCAGGCACGGGGGAGTAGGTAGGAGGCAGGAAGGCGTGGGAAGAGCTAGAGACCGAGGACCCCGCTTTAGCTTGTCTGAGGGAGACCCCATGGATGCTGATCCGTAGTGGGTTCCCCAAAGGAAGGGAAGCATCTGTAGGACTGTCCTGAAAACAACAGTATGGCCTGCCACTGTGTTTTAAAGCCACCACGGGCTTTGCCGTGTGTAGACTGAAAGAAGGTGTGTTCAGTTTCTTTTCAATGGAGTTTAAGTCAAGTGTAGTAGCTCACACATGTGATCTTAACTGGGGCAGGAGGATTATCTTGCGTTCAGGGCCTGCTTTCTTGTGTCTGAGTGTTTTGCATGTGTCTGTGTGTATCACACGCATGCCTGGTGCTGTCAGAGGTTAGAGTAGGCAGCAAATTCCCTGGCACTGAGGTCATAGGTGGTTGTGAGCCACCAGATGGGTGCTGGGAACTGAACCTGGTGTCCCTTTAAGAGCAGCAAGTGCTCTTGACCATTGAGCCTTCTCTCCAGCCCCTCAGAGTGTTTTAAGGAATGTAAACCTAGAAATCAAGTGGCTAAGGCAGGATTACAAGTTAAAGGCCAACCTGGGGAAAAAAATGTAAACATTTCATTAAAATCTGAGGTGTTGAACCAGGCGCGATGGCACACACCTTTAATCACAGCACTCAGGAGGCAGAAGCAGGTGAATCTCTGTGAGATGGGAGCCAGCCTGGTCTACAGAGTGAGACTCTGCCTCCAAAAAGATATTAAGAGGAGCGCAAAGTGCCTGCTGTAAGACGGGGATAATGGAACAGCTTACATCTGGCCACAGGAAGAAGCTCCAAATGGGAGAGAGCCAGATGTGGACGACGCCCCTCTCTGAGCATGCACAGACTAAATCGCAAGGGACCTTACAGGTTGCGTAGCGTCCTTAACCAGGCAGTTTTTCAGAGGAAGAGTGTTCAGGAGTGTCTGCATCACGTGTCCCGGTACTAACAGAGTAACTTGAGAGGAAAGACCGATGCTTGCCTCACGTTTCGGAGTGCACAGTCTGCCATGGTACGGATGGCGGCTGAGGGAGCAGGAGACTGCAGAACAGCTTGTTCACATCTTGGCAGATCCCACCCTCGGGGCCTACCCGCCAGCCACCAACCCCTGCTAGTTAGGCCGTAATCTGAAGGGTTCCACAACCTCCTAACAGCCCTGCCAGCCAGAGATTGAATTGTATAGTACATGTGCCTATGAGACATCTACTCAAGCCATCGCCCTCCCCTGTCGGCCCCACGTCACATGGGAG
The DNA here is from genome assembly GCF_903992535.2 of Arvicola amphibius. Taxonomy (NCBI): domain Eukaryota; kingdom Metazoa; phylum Chordata; class Mammalia; order Rodentia; family Cricetidae; genus Arvicola; species Arvicola amphibius. The sequence continues at coordinate 114,793,551 of NC_052055.2, forward strand.
ACCCGAGTGACTCTGGGCTGACCTGCTCCCTAACAATCAGCAGCAGGACCTCGGGAGTCCTCAATACAGTGTGTCCGTCCCCACTCTGCCTCCTTCTCCTGACCCAGTTAGGGACACAGCTCCAGCAGTAGGGCCTAGTGTTTAGAACCACGCCAGAGAGGCTTGTGGGCCACACACAGTTCGTTTATGACGTCCACAAATCATGACCCTGGGATGACAGAGACGGGAACTCAGACCTTGTGGGGTAGCATGGCAGGGGGGCTTGGGTCTCACGGACTGGTGGCCCCCTGGATGGCCCAGCCCTGAGAGACTCAACAGAAATAGTAGTGAGCAGGACTCAGCTGTCCATACTATCTTCCCGGACAGTGGGGGGGGAGGTGGAATCTGTTCTCCTAGGACCCCAGGCTTCACCTAAGCCCCAGCAGTGTGCTCTCTTCAGCCTGTGACAGGGAGAGGTAGAAAATGGAGAACACCCTGGCATAAGGCCCTTGGGCTTGCCAAATGGCATTTCAGATACTTGTGCTGAGGCCCTCCATCTGCTCTCAGAGACACATAAGCTACAAACACCCATGTCAACAGCACCTTCTCATGGCCGTCTTTCCTTGTCCTGCTGGGTGCTTCCAAGGACAAGGCCATTCCATTAGTCCCCTTTGTTCAGTGGCTTCTTGCTCTTGGTGGGTCCTTAGCAGGCCTTGGCCATTGGATTTAGGGCTTGCTTCTCGGTATACTTCCTTGCCTCCTACACTAGAAATCCCTGCATGGTACAGCTCTGCACTCCTGACATGACCTTTTCATTCATGTGTCACGCCTTCATTGCATCCTTGTGAACTTGGCTGTGTAATTCACCTTATTCTTTCCATAATGACTGATCGTGTGTCCCACCGTGTCACTAGAAACCATTCCTTGGATACAGTCCCAGGATGCCAGCTCTTATCAGCCCATCATTTCCACCACAGTAACCCTCCTATACCTTTACAGAATGCACAGCAAGACACGCACTGTGGTCTTGGATCTCCGAGACTGTTGGCCATACCACAGCAGAATGACAGCCAGCTTACGCCCTGGCTTGGGTGGAAAGGGGCTCCCTTCCAACTTGGCTTTCTTAATGCTGATCAGTTTTAAGGAAGGGAGGCAAGTACCTGTCCCAGGTACTCACCCCCTTGCAGAGGAACATGTATCAGCCCTCAGTATGCCAATCCAGCTTTTACCAGCTTGCGAGAGTTAACCCTTGGTCATCAGGAAGTTTCGAGGTGTCTGACAACATAGTGCTAGCTTCAGATCAGCCAGGTGTCAGTAATTACATCACAGAAATCGACCGGCTTTACCCAGCAGTCCCATTTCCCATCCCCACCCTGCCCGCTGCTATTTACCAACAGTCTACAGACAGAACACCCTAGTGGGTAGATGCTGCCAAGGGCCATCCTCGACAGATGATGACTTAGCAAGAGTCACTGCCCGCAAGCTTTTGAGAAGCAGAGCAGTGTGGCTCGTCTGCACCTCCTCCGTGATTCCTTGGCGATTTCCCTCGACCCCCTGACCACACGCCGTTTCTATTGATACCATCCTGCTGGAGAAGGATCATTTGCTGGAGGATCATCAACTCCACGCTTGAGCCTTGCTGCTGCTCCCTTTCCACAGACTTCGGAGAACTCTGCTCCATAGAAAAACAGCTGTAGAACTGAGCATTTCTCTCTCTGTAAGCCAACCTGAGCAGAGACCCGTCAGCTCAAGCTGGGCCCACTGCACGCCCTCCATCCCAGAGAGAGCCACATCCTGAGGCATCATTCAGGAAAGTAGTCACCTAGAAGGTGCTGGCCCCCAACCCGGTGAGCTCACAAAGTAGGGACATAGCAGTCATCATGGCCTTCCTCTCTGAGTGATGAGGAAATAGCATTAAGGATCTGTGGATACCCTCTGAAACAGCTGGCCTGGGCCAGAGAAGTCAGGAGGGGCACTTCTGCCTTGGAAACTGCTTGCATGAAAGTGTAGGGGGGCAGAAATCAGCAACAGGGCCTGAAGAGACTGGGACAAAGGTCCAGTGGCATTCTGATCTGGACCGTAGAGAATCCAGTCCCAGAACTGTAGGGTAGTGCTGGGGCAACCGGCAAAGGCAGAAGAAACCAGGCAGCTGTTCAGGGCTGTGCACGGCACAGCTCTGTAGATGACGCCCTGTCCTGAGGCCAAGGAATGAGGAGGTGGGACAAAGTCCCCAGCATTGCATCTCGTCCCAGCCCTGCCAGGAGCAAGAGGTGTAGTCCAAATATACTGTGATGCAGAGCCAGGCATGGTGTGGTTTCAGCCCCCAGGCTGAGCTCCCTTGCTGCCAGAGTAGTAATCACACTGGGTACTCATAGAGACGCCCTGCTCTGAGCTGTACCGAGAGACTCGGCAGAGTAGCATCTGCCTCCCGTCCACTTGCTGCCCTGGCCAGTGGGTAATTAATTTCCTGAGCACATTAGTTCTGCTCATTATGTACACATCAGAACGGCTCTGGGGTTTAAGACACAGATTATTATTGTTTTAAGGGATTTGTCTAATCCAGGAGCTGAAAAAACAATTTCCCACTGGACAAGAACAGACTCTGAGGTGGTGAAGGCAAGCTCTGGGGTCTCACTGGCTTGGGGCAGGGGCTTTGGAGGGTCAGGGTAGGTATGAGGTCTGCCCTACCCGGGAGAGTTCCTTGACTGGCCTTGAAGAATGGTCAGGACACGTAGGTCCACCCTACTGGGCAGAAAGGCTTCTGTACTGACAGGAAAGTCCCTTCTTTGACCCTCTGTGAGGCTCCCTGGAGATCTAAAGGAGGCACCCATTGTTGGTAAGGGCATAAAGATAGGTGCCCCTTCTCCCTGGGCATGTTCTGAATTAGGCAGAGGACAAATTCAGGCTAGTAGTAATAACACTACTATGTGCCCAGGTCCCTATCCTAAGGTCCTCAGACCTAGGGCCATAGCCTTACACAACTTTTCCTGCCCACTTGTGCACCTGGGAAAAGCTTGCCCCGCTCTGCTGGTGGGCTGGATGTCCTGATCCAGCACCCTAAAACAGGAGGTTCAAATCCTCCAGGGTGGTTTGGCCTAGGCAGAGCATGACCATGGGTAGGTCCCCTCCCGACAGGACACCAGCCTCCCTTGAGTAGTGGCAAGTAGAACTGAATAAGTGTGAGCTTCTGCTTGCTCGCCCTCAAAAACTACATGCTCTGGACTGTGTGTCCTACCTGGAAGAACTCTGAGCCTTCATGTTGTGTGGGTCAAAACACCACTCCATCTCAGGAACCCAAAAGCCTCATCTGCCTCTGCTCCTGCCCTTACCTATGATTATGCTATGGTTGGGAGAGCCTGTCCTCTCAGAGTAGGCAGAGAGGAGAAAGCAAGTGGAATCTCAGGGTACTACTCAAGCTAGGCCACAGTCTAGGCAAAAATAGCATTCTGGAAATGATTTAGGAGCAAGCCATGGTTTCAATGTGGCTTTCCAGCCCCAGCAAGCAAGGCAAACTAAAGAGAAATGATCAGGCCTGAAAGGCTCTGGGCAGAGCACCTGCCTCTCTTTGAGGCTCACCTGTCCAAAGACAGGAAGCAAGAGCGTGGCAGCAGAGCTGGATGCTGCCCCAGCTCCAGGATAATAACCTTGGCACAGATCAGCTCACCCAACCTTTGTGACTGAAAATGAGAAAGGTTCATTGCAGATGTAGACAGAAAGCCTATGCTAGCACTTTGCTTTGACATGGCCGTGGACCACTTAAAGTCTCAACATAGAAACTCATAGTCATTGCTTGCTCTAACTCACGCCTATAGCCTAGTAGAAGGCTCTATATGACCCAATTTGGACTTAGCAGGACTGAGGCCATACCCTGCTGAGCAGCCTGGACTATAGACCAGTTCTCGCCACGTGCTGTGGCTGCTCCTCCCTTGCTGGGCCCTGTTGTTAGGGCATCTGTGCTGTCTGCCTTCCAGAGCTTAGAGGGTCATCAGTGGCCTCTCCTGACCTGGCCCTATTGAAACTCTTCCCCTGACCTGCTTATTTCCAGATCATCCCAGAATACTCTGAGTGACAGCCTTGTCATTGGATCCTGGTGATTCCTTAGCCTAGACTGCCCCAGCCTGAGTGGTACCCTGGGGTTTCTCTTGCTCTCCGACACACGGTCTGCTCTGGAAGGATTGGGTCACACAACAGTTAAACTCAGGATGAACAGGATTGGAGGTGGGCTAGGTATTTGGGTGGCACCCAGCATGAAGTATTTCCTGACTGAAAACAGCTTGAAGGCTGAGAGTTCCTCCAGGTGAAGTGTGTAGGCTCAGGACCTTGCTAGTAAGCCAGAATGAGAATGGTGTCAGTAAATACGCTGAGAGGCCTCAGAAGATACTGACTTGGATGAGTATTGTCACGTGCTAAGAACCGTGGAGCACATCCATGGTAGCAGCTACATTACATGGAGGGAGCTTTCTCTTCTCATCTGTTTTTGTTGTTTTATTTTGTTTTGTTAATTACTGCTCGTGGCCTAATGACCTACTCTGCGGTTCTTAAAATATTCCAGAAGGTGGCAGCCTGCGATATAATCATGACATCCTAAGGCATGGCCTTAAGACCAAGCCTTGATCACTGTCCAGAAAGCCAAGAGTCTGACTTCAGGGTTGGCCCAGAGAGAAAACAAAACAGATAGCACAGGAGCCCTTGATCTATAGCCACCACAGGTATGACCGTCCCTGCCACTGTAAACACTGGGGGTGACCCTACCATGCATCAGAATTCCTGCACGACCTGGCTTTGCTGCCCATGTGTGGAGTAAATCATGGGCCAGGAATGTGGAAGTTGTTTCCTCTTCTAGAGCAAGAAATCAGGACAGGCAGGAAGCCTTGTCCTTGGTCCTTCCATCCTGCTGTGTGCTCTGGGAGTTCCTCTGAAAAGATAGCTTTAAAGCTGAGGTTTCCTAAAGAAGGAGTGTAGGAGCCAGACAGGTCCAGGACACCATGGGAAGGCTCACACAGTCAACTAACCTAAGCTCACAGGGGCTCGTGGATACTGAACCAACAACCAGGGAGCCTGCCTGGGACTGACGTAGGCACTCTGCATATATGTGTTCAGTTGTGTAGCTTGATCCTCTTATGGGACTCCAAACAGTGGGAACAGGGGTTGTCTCTTGACTCTTTAACTCACTTTTGGGACCCTACTTCTCATACTGGGTTGCCTTGCCTAGCCTTAACACATGGGGAAGTGCTTAGCCTTGCTACAACTTGATATGCCATGTTTGTTGATACTCAGGGAAGACCTGCCCTTTCCTGGATGGAGATGGAAGAAGAGGAGATTGGGGGGATGGGAGTTATGGGGTAGGGAAGAAAGGACTTGGAAGGGAGGATGGGGGGGATACTGTGGCCGGGATATAAAATAAAAGATGAATTAAGAAAAATAAATAAGTTGAGGTCTTCTGCCAACTCATTGTCCCTAAAGCTAGGCAGCTGCTGTATTCAGGGCAGGATATAGTCTGCTCCTCAGCACACATAGTAATGGATGCTGGAGTCAGGAGCAAACATCCCAGGTTCCAGGCCCCTGTTCTATTACCAGAGACCCAAAGAGTAAGTCATATCTGGCTTCTGTGACTGCCTTATACGTTCTTCTCAAAGAGGCCTCTCACTTAACTCAAGTTTTAGACAGAGCTGAGCTTGTTACAGCATCTCCTCCCTCCCCCAGTATCCTACAGGTGACATCAGGTGACCTAATACTCTTTCTTTTCTTATAAAGAGTGAGCATTGCTGAAATCTATCCTGTAGCCATAAACAGACATTCCCCACTGGAATCTCTCTTTATCCCCAGTTTCCTTTGTTCCTCAAAGGAATGGCCCAGTCCTGCCATGAAGGATTTTACAAGCTTGGGGTCTCTGCTGCTGAGCATGTCAAGGTGATGTGTTGAACTGTAAGTCCGAAGTGTCCCCTGGAGAGCAAACAGGAAGACTTCACACACTAGTTTGCTTCAAAGGCCTGTATCTGTATCCACAGTCCCCAGTCTATAAGATATTTGCTTCCTAGTGGCCGTTAACTTCCTGTTAGTGACTGGCAGGGATGGGGGCGGTGTCTTATATCCAGTCAGCAAGATTTAGCACAGAAGCCAAGAGGAGACTGATTCTTAATTCAGTAGAAGCAAAGGCAGACTAGGACTGTGGAAAGTATAGCACCTTCCTGCCAGGCAGGAGAACCCGTAAGCTGGAATAGGAGCCCTAGCCTCAGTTCTGCCCCCACCTCCACCCTTGGTGCTGCTAGCCTGCTGGGCATGGACAGCGAACAGGACTCTATGCTCCAACTCCCCCCCGTAGTCAATGTGCCTAGCATCTTGTAGTTTTCTGTTCCAGTCATAGAAGTCTTAGAACATTCCTGAGTCACAGCCTCTGGGTATATGATGCCCACGGCCATGTCGTACTGTGGGATTCTTCCTCCCCTTGGAATTGAACCAACACCCATCAAGACAGAAAGGTTACCAGGCCCTGAAAACTCATCTGTCATTGCTTCCAAGATCCATTCAAAACAAAAGGTAGAATAGGGTGGCTTATGGGGTGCTGGGCCTACTGCTGAGAGGCCACTGACTGAACGGGCAATGTCTCTCATAGTTCCACTCATGCCCCTAGAGAGCTCTAGCGGGTAAGTTAAAGAAACAAACTAACAACAAGTAGACAGGTACTGTAGGCACCTCTCTCTAGCTAACACTGGGGCCTACGGGCTGATAGGGCTGTAGCCTGGCAGTCATCCTAGTGTGTCGTGTGGCCACCTGTGTCCATCTGGATGGCCCAGATCCAGGCTGGCCTCCCAAGCCCCTCATCCAACTCCACGTGGTACATCATGGGATCTAGGGCAATCCACATGGTACATCCTGGGCTCTGAGCTCTCCATGCAGAAGGATGTGGAAAGAGATCTGTGGGGTTTTACTGGGGACAAAATAAATAGAAACAGAAGGGCAGTAGCCGTGAGCAGATGGCACAGAGCCTTCTCCCACAATACCACTCATGCAGCCTGTGAGCCCCCAGCCCAGCAAGGGGCAGCCCCCACGACACAGATGAAGAAACTTGGGTTCCAAGCACAGATATTTCCCTGGCTGCAAAATCAGGGGCCTCCGAATCTATAGGTCCCAATGAGGACCTTCACTGCCCCCTCCCTACCTAGGGACTTGGCAGGATTAGGTGGTGGCTTCTATTGTTACGATCTAGGGTCACCCCAGCCCCCTCCACATTATATGGGTAAACAGGAGGTGGCCAGAGGCTCTCCAGCTACGTGAGGCAGGAAGGAGTAGTACCTGCTGTTCCTGGCAGTTTCGGGACGAGCGTGTCCGTGTTATTAGAGCCTGAGGTATAGCCTTACCCACAGCTCTTATCTTGTTTAAACAGTCTTTGCTGTTTGAAGTGGCAAGCCTGGCGTGTACTGTTTCTGCGAATATTACACTTGTCGCTGGGCACTTGGAGGGACACGGGTAAGCAGAGGTTGACTTCTGGACTTGCTTTGGTCATACCCCTGCCCCAACCTTCAACCCAGAGAAATCTCATTTGCTGCCAAGCAGAGAGCTTGGCAAAGTACTCTATAAACTAGGTAGGTCTCCCCTAGTGTGACAACGAGCCAGCCCTTGGTGGGGAGAGAGCAGCAGGGAGAAGAGAGGGTGACAGCAAAGGGGACTGGACGAGAATAGACCTGAGGAAAGGTGAACAGTAGCATAGCACAGTTAATAAAAACCCAGTGACAGAAATTGGCCTTCAGCCTGAAGGTCGGAAAAGCTAAACAGCCAGCCCCTGGCTCTTGCCTCTTCCTCAGTCTGAAATGGTGGTCCTGCCTCCAGGAATCTCAGAATGAGACTGAGTGAGAGCTGCCTCCTCCCCCTCTCCCCTCTACCCCCCCCCCCCCGGTCTTATATTCCTCTCTAGTTCTGGGATTAAAGGCTTGCATCACGACCACTCGGTTTCTATGGCAAACTAGTGTGACTACTTAGATTAAAGGTGTGTGTCACCACTGCTTGGTCTGTAAGGCTGATCACTGTGGCTGTTTTACTCTCTGATCTTCAGGCGAGCTTTATTTATTAAAATACAAATGAAATATCACTACCCAGTAGACGTCCAGAATGTTCGCTTTACAAGTTGTAGCCACCCTCCTGGCGAACCCTCCTTTGCTCCTGGATCAGAGTGGCTTCTGCAGGTTCAGGTGGAGGCTGCAGCTGGGTTTGGGTCTCTGGTCCCTACAGGTTTATAAGCAGGATGCACAGGACACCCAGAAAGAGGAGCACAGACACAGAGCGGGACCTTGAGCATCTGTACTCAGAGCCCAGGGGGTTGACCAGAGAGGGCTAATTTACAAATAGAAAACCCAAGACCTCACCTGCCAAGATACGGGATCCGATGGTTCCCAGTCATGTTAAAGCTGAGTACCTCACCCAACGCCTTTCTAGGCTCTTACCGACCAACCCTTTGAGCATCAGAGCTGTAGTTACATACGATACAGGCCACCTGTCACTGGGAAGCCCCCCAGTCACACTCTTTCAAAGCTTCATTTGGATACCTGTCACCTCCCCCAAACACAGCCTAGGCATCCTCACAGAAGTTTTGGGGCTCTTCCCTATACCACCCTGGTACCCCATACCAAAGAATAGGGGCACCTTGCTAGCATACCCTCACCCCCACCTGCAGCAGAGCTGCTACTCCCAGTGCCATCTGGCCCTGTCTGATGATGGCCCCAAGTTGAGGACAGCAGGTCCCGTGACGGTCAGTCATGGATGTGGGCGGATGATGACCACAGACAAGAATATGGCCCGAACGGTGCTAAAAGCATCCTAGTGCTAAGAGGCTGAAGCTAGGACCTGTAGAAACTTCGGAGGTGGGTTCCATAAGGCAGCCAGCTGTCTGCATCCAGAGGATGAGCCACGTGTGGAACAGAGGTGGAAGCCCCTGGAGGATGCTCGCAAGGCACACACAGGAAGGTGGGTCCCCACCAGAGACTCTCTTGATAGCTCATACTCCCAAGTGGTCATGTCCACACTGCTGCCCCAGCCCAGACATGGTCCTCCGTGCTACCGTCTAGCTAGCCACGCTCCACATTTGTTTCCTGTCTTTCTGGATAGCTGGAAGGACTCGCTTCTTTGAAGTTGATTTTGCTTATTGCTGCTGTCTGTCCCCCAAGCAGGGACTAGCACCGACTCTTCCAGGCTCCTCCCCATAGAGCACTCCAAGCCCTAAAATGAAAGTCAAGCAGAAGCGTTCTCGTAAAAGGAATATTGAACTGAATGGAGGGACCTGAGATTTAAGGGTAGGCGGGGCCTCTACTTGGGAAACCAGTGGCAGATCCCAGAGACAAAATAAGGTAGTGTGTGGAGCCAAGCAAGTGGTGGGCAGGCAGAAAGGGAATAGGGGCTGTGAGCCAGGCCCTCGGATCCAGAACAGTAGGCTGGGTTGTGCCATCTGCTTCCGTACCCTGAGCACCCACGGAGCTGTGAGGCCCGGGTTGGGCAAGGAGGTGAGGTGGATGAACAGTTGTGTGGAAGTGGCCACCCTGAGGGAGAGGGCTCTGAACACTAGTAGGAGCCAGCGCGTTGTTGACAGCAGCCCCGCCTCAGCTCCATTCCACCCCTTGCTCCTGAGCTGCTCCTGTCTGGTCCTGTCCTGTTCCCACAGACAGGCTCCAGGGCAGTAGGGCTCACTGAATCCTTAGCCTCCCTAATCCAATTCTCCAGGTGTAAATTTGCAGAAAAAGGAAGAGTGCTAACCAGATTGGACTGGAAATAAGTCCCCAGGCATCTTCTCTGTCTCCAGATACTGCCCGAGGCCAGTATCCATGACCAAGCCTGAAGGTGATCCGGTCTATCCAGGATTCTCCTTGGTGCAGGATGTTGGGCTGAGCCGAGGTGGAGGTTGGTTGTGGCTATGAACTAGGAATGCTTCAAAGATCGCCACCCTGACTCCTCTCCCTGGGCCTGGAGCCCTCTCTCACTTTTCTGATGTGAATGGAGGCCTCCCCACCCGTGGATGCTCCTGTTAGGAGCATGTCACCAGGGGGACCTTCCATCCTAACCACCTGCTGGCCGCCTGGAGAGCTCCCTCAAAAAGATCAAGGGAGAACCAGGTCCCCCAACTCCCCAAGGCCCACCTTCTACTATTACCCCTAAGTGGATATATTGGGCTAAGATGTGCAGCCTCTTCCCGTCTTTGGTCTTTATTGCTGTGTGAGACGGAGGGTGGAGGCGTCCTCTCCAGTTGTCATGGAAACAGCAATGCGTCTACTGAGCCTCTGAGTGCTAAACTGCACAGAGGGAGGGGTAGCTGGCCTTGTGTGACAGCTGCTGTTACCACCTCCCAGCAGTTCGGTGCCGAGAAAGACCCAAGGGGCTGCCACACTCTCGAATGTGGCTGGCGTGCCCAGTTTGCCCGGGAGCAGCAGGGCCAGAGGCACAGCCACTCTGTCTCTGTGAGGGTTAGTTGGCATCCCATTCAGGCACTGGGGTAAGTATGTAGGCTCTGCCCACTGCGAGCCACTTCACTGGGAAGACAGGATGGCATGGGGAAGCCAGCAGCCAGTAGTTGGCATTGTCTGGGGAGAACCAAGCATCTGGTCCCTAGGCAGATGTCTGATGTCTCCCCAGCCGCATCCTACTGCCAGGAAGCAATCCATGATGCCTGCTTAGGTTTCAGCTGACTTTCCCTCCGTGTCTCTCACCTCACTCCTCGTAAGGTTTCTAAGCTCCTTGAGGCCACCGGAGCATGGATAGTAACCTCCCCCATGGCACACGCCTTCACACCATCTAGTAATTGAATGCACTGGACTCAGTCTAGTCTATCAGTGAAAGGAGACCCTGGCACTCTGCAAAGTCTCAAGGGCCTGGGGCAGGGCCCGGCTGGCAAGCCTGGCTACTAAAGGGGTAGCATGGGGCCTGGAGATAGGTCTCAGAGGTGAAGGTGAAGGGTTTAGTACCCATCCCAGGACCACTCATCAGAAACACAATCCATTCAGGTCACTTGAGGGTCCAAGGTGGGTACTCTATTTCCCTAAGGCAGGAACTATGGTCTGGAATGTAGGAAGTGATGAACTCAGAGTCTTGCTGCAGTCCGAGTGGAATGTGGCTCAGAGCACTTACCTAACATGTACATACAGGTCCTCTGCGCCAAGAAGCCAGCAGAGTCATGCCTGACAGAAGCTTCTCAGTGACTGATCTTAATGACAGTCCCTATAATGGTCCCAGGTCCCAACAGCAGTGAGCTGTTTCCGATCTAACCTGGTCATTTCCAAACCAGAGGCTTCTGATCACAGAGCATGGCAGACGCTGGAAGTACCTCAGTTTCTTTTCCTGTGGCTACAATAAAATACTCTGATAAGAGCAAGCAATGGGAGGAAGGATTTGGTTTGGCTTAGAGTTCCCAGAGGACACAGTCTACCAGGGCGGGGCTGGGGCAGAGGAGATGTGACAGCAAGCAGGGAAGGTGTGGTGCCAGGAGCTCTGGCTGGCTGATCACATTGCATCCACACCCAGGAAGCAAAGTATAAAGAGGAAGTAGAGGGAGGCCCACCCCTAGTGATCCACTTCCTCCACCGAGGCTCCATTTTGTATGGTTTCACAGCCTTCCCAAACAGCACAACTAGCTGGGGACCAAGTTTCAAACACCTGAGCCTGTGGAGACATTGCACACCCAAACCACAAGACAGACATGGCCAAGCACCATGGTGGAGCCATGTGGAGCTGGAAGACACCTCTGGAGATCGCAGCACAGGCTAGAGGCTAAGTGGCCCTAGAAGAGAGAAGAAACTGAACACATGTGCAGGGTGGGAGCACACAGCAGCCAGAACGGCTCCAACAGGAGCCTAGTAGAGGGGCCTCGAGAGGTCCAACAGAACCAAAAACTGAAGCATGCACATCTGTTTGGGGAGAATTTGAGACACTGGAGTAGGTAAACACGCAGAGTCCCAGAGACAATGGTACTGCTTCTAGTACTGACTGGGGCCTACACCTCAGAAAAAAAAAAATTCCCTAGAGGCAAATGTTAATGCCCAAGTTGCCCCATAGAGATCGCTAAACCAGCTTCACCTTCTGCACAGTCCATTGAAGACCTTATGAGACATGGCTCCTTGAAAAGCCCCCAGGTCAAGGCATTATGGCCAGCCAGGACATGGCCCAACTGCTCGTTCTATGCTGCTGAGGCTTGCTCCATTAGAACAGGGTGTTCTGAACCTGGCGATATGACCTCTGGAACATTTTCCCTTCTGTATGAGGAGGCCGTGCAGGACCCAGCCTCCTCCCATGTGGGGCCTACCCTCGTTCTTCAGCACTTCCTCCATTCTACCTAGGATCCAGATTGTCACCCGTGGAACTGGCTCCTGCTTCTAGCTCCTTGGCCTGGGGATAGATGCAGACCGGGATCTTGTTCCTCAGAGCCCGTGCTGAATGATCTCAGAGCCCCAAAGGAAAATCCAAGTCAAGAACTCTTGACAAAGAATGTTCAGGGGGACATAAGCTAAGCTCCCCAGCCCCCTGCATTGTTGGGCAGACTGGTCTCTTTGCCATGAAGTTCAGGGGCAAGGCACATTGCCCTGGCTTCCTGGAAACCTGTCCGTGAACTCCCCAGCTGTACCACACTTCTAGTCTTCTTCACTTGGGAAGAAAAAGGCATCTTTCTCTTGCCTGGAAGACCCGCCCTTCTCTCCAGAGCAAAGCTGTTTTCACAGGCTCCTCCATCCTGTGGACCTGCTGAGACCTGAGGGTTAGGTCCACCCACCTTCTCCCCCTGCTAGAAAAGTGCTTTCTGTAGAGCTCAGGACAGTTCGGGGAAGTGGCCGAGATACGTAATATCCAGTGGATGCAAGGCACGGGGCTCTGGTCCTTTCTTCCTTCTCTAGACACTGTGACCATGAAATCCATTCTATACCAAGGATTGTCATGGTGTGTCGGCTCCTATGACCCTCAAGCCATACTGCCATCTGGTAGACAGCCCCTCACTTTGACATTCCCAAGCCTTTCCCTACAGTGGAAGGTCCCACAAACTTAGCTGTCACTCTGTGAAGACCACCAATATAAAGCCAGTAAGTCTGCAAAGTCCCTCCCCTCCATGCCCTGCCCCCAAGACTGGCAGTTTGTTGCTCTGACTGGGTCAGGCCTGCTAACTCAACCACGGGATTGACAGTCTGGTGAGTGAAACTCATTCATGACCCAGACCAGGCCCCGCTTGTAGGGTAAAAAGCTGAATTCTTTAGAAAAGTATTCTGGGCTTTTCTACCACAGACTGGCTAACTTGAACTTCCCATACTGCACGAGAACTGATTTGACCTACAGGTGAGGGCAAGGTAGTAGGAGATGTTTATACGTGGCTTCCCCAAACCAGTATGACCATGGACTACATGACTAGGGGTGCCCGCTACAGGGGTGCTTACACAAATGGGGGGATGGGTTGGGAAAGAATTAGACAGGACCAGTTTCTGAAGGACTGTCTCCATGCAGATGAAAGCCAAAGGAAGCTGGGATATGCTGGTTCCCCAAGAAGGCTTGTTGGGGAGATCATCCCCCGTGAAGAAGAGGCCTAAGCTACCACCGCTCTCGGGGTGGAGGTGGGTCCTGGAGGAATGAGCACGGGACACACCTGAGCATCAAGCCTAGCTACCTCCTTCCTTAACTGGCTAGTAGGACCTCCATTGGAGGAGCTGTTCCTTGGGTCAGAGGACGAGAACAACTTTGTGCCTTTTAACCGAGGCCTTTTCAGTGCGTGGTTTGGGGGTTGGCGTCTTTTATTTTTCTTTAGACAGAGTCTCACTATGTTGTCCAGGCTGACCTCAAACTGGCAGTCCCGCTTCCCAAGGGCTGGGTATCTTTTCAATTCAAAGAGGAAACTAAAGTCCAGAGGCTTGGCATAAAACATGGTTGTTCATCTTGAAAACTGCCTTAGCTAGGGTTTCTATTGTTACGACAAAACACCATAACCAGAAAGCAAGTTGAGAAGAAAAGGGTTTATTTGGCTGATACTTCCAGATCATAGTCCATCACTGGAGGAAGTCACAACAGGAACTTAGGCAGGGCAGGAACCTAGAGGCAGGAGCTGAAGCAGAGGCTGTGGAGGGGAGCTGCTTGCTTCCTCTGGCTTGCTCAGCCTGCTTTCTTAAAGAACCCAAGACCACCAGCCCAGGGATGACACCACACCACCATGGGCTGGGCCTCCCCCATTGATCACTAATTGAAAACTTGCCTTACAGCTGGATCTCATGGAGGCATTTCCTCGGCTGAGGCTCCTTCCTCTCTGATGTCTCTAGCTTGTGTCAGGTTGACACACAAAGCCAGCCGGTACCTTTATGACTCTGAGAGCAAAGCTGCTCATTCTTTCATGTGGAAGGAAGGCAGTGGTCACCGCAAGCCCCACACTGGGGCCTGTGTGGTGAGGTGTCTGGCCAGGCACATCTGGGTATGTGCCAAGTGGAAAACCAAGGCCTCTAACAGAGGTGAGGGACTTGGGTCCCACATGAACTCCGGGTTATGTGTGTACGTGTATTCGATTTAAAAAAACAACAAAGCAAACAAACAAAAAACCTCTTTGGGAGCTGCTGAGCTCAACCTCTTAGCACAGGTGTGAGGCGCTGACAAGCTAGCATCCTGCCCAGAGTGACAAGGGACAGAGTGGTGTCCTGAGCGGTAGGGCTGGCCCATGTGGGACAGTGGGGGTTCTGGGAGCACCTTAACTCAGAGGTAGCAGCAGAGGGGGAGAATGCCCAGATACTACCCTTAGAAGCTCAGTCAGGATCCAGAGAGGCTACAGAAGGAGGCTGTTAAAAATGAGCCCCAGACTTCGTATGCATAACCAGGGACATCTGCCACTGTGTGTCACCAGATGTGCAGAAAGGGAACCAAATGGCTAACCTGGCACAAATACCCTGGTGGCTGGCCTCCTTGAAGAATCATTCTAGCCAGTCCTGGTTCGGCTACCATAGGTGCCAGCCCCTGAAGGCTATACTGGGGAAGAAGACCCCTGGATTCTCAGGCTGACACGCTTGAAGGTCCTTAGGAATGTGCCACAAGCTCTCTTCCACCCCTGTGTAAGAAATCCAAGTGCAGGGAAGCACCACCCTGGGGTAGAAGAGGTTATGTGGCATTGAGTACATATCTAAACATGTTACAAATGCCCAAGGTACAGCTACAATCCCCCTGGGGACTGTTACTAGCCTCGATGTGGCTGACATGACTTGATACAAATCACTGGTTCCCACCACCAAGCAGCAAGGTTCCCACATTGCACAGGCTGTCAGAATCATATGCTCTGTGTTATTTATATAAACGAATGTTCAGATGAACCCCAGCCTCCGAGAAAATGTCAGTTTCCATAGTGAAAGAGCCCTTCGGAGAGCTGGGTGGCTAAGGCCTGACTGTCCTCATGGTAACAACTGACCACAGCACGGCCACCATGGCTGTACTATTAGTGGCTGGAGAGGTAAAGGTAAGGGGGATGTCCTGCCAGGAGAAAATATTATGGTTCTTAACCAAGCTCTGGCAAGTCAGTACCACCCTAGGGCTTGATCTCTGTGTGAAAGCAAAGGCTCTCCATAGCCACTTCTACCCCAGCAAATGGACTGTGGCCTTGCATGTTTGCAGCTACTCAGATTCCAGGATCAAAAGAAAGCATGTTGTGTTGGACTAGGGGGGTCGTGGCTACCAGCCTAGGGGCGCAGTAGAAGTCCCCGCCACACCACTTCAAGAAGCAGCTATGTCCCTTGAAGCCGAGCAGACGGAAACAGAGAACAGGCGGGAGAGAGACTCCACAGACTGACTAGGGCACAAGCCAGATGTGGTTAGGAAGGAAGGCAGCAGCGTCCTAGAAGGGGCCTGAGGCGACACCCTACAAGAAAAGTAGACTATGCACCGGTGAGAGGCGCTGCCGTGATGGAGCTGGGGGGCCAGGCCGAAGGTCAGCTTCAGCCCTCCCGCTCTCACCCCTGCACTGCCTGGCTTCTGCAGTTACAGCCTGGGGTAGCACAGCTCTTCCGATGGTGACGAACTGAGGCAGCAGGGTGCCACTGTGCACACAAGTCTCCAAGAGAGTGGCTACCACTGTGGAAACTGGCCCTAAGGGCATTGGACTCATTGGTAGGCACCACGTCAGAGCTCCCACCATCACCCCCAAGGTTGTAAGACACCCTCCCTGGCCACTGGATCCTCCTGTCAGCTTCATTTGGGCAGGGTCCTGATTGTGATCGCCTGCCGTTCTTTTGTCCTTCCTACCTCTGCCACGGGGCCACAGGCAATCACAGAGCCTCTTGTCTAGGGACAGATTCAGGCAGGATGCGGTACCTGCCTCACTTGCTGGGCCCTCACACTGAGAGGTTGTGCACTGGAGCTACTCTGACCATGCTGGGTTTTTTTTTTTTTTTTTTTTTTTTTTTTTTTTTTGGTTTTTTTCGAGACAGGGTTTCTCTGTAGCTTTGGAGCCTGTCCTGGAACTAGCTCTTGTAGACCAGGCTGGTCTCGAACTCACAGAGATCCACCTGCCTCTGCCTCCCAAGTTCCCACCACCGCCCGGCCCATGCTGGGCTTTCTAACCGACCATCCTGATTGGCTCCCAGGGCAGTTCTGCACATCCACTTTACAGAGCTTCAGTGCTCACATACCAACAACACACCCAGCATGGGGACTCTCTGGAGGACAGAAGGAATTGGCTAGCTCAGGAAGTGCCATTGCTCTGAAGCCCCATGTCTCCATGGGCCCACAGGCCAAATGCACTGCTGTTTTCCCTGCAGACTTTTCTGATCCCTACTGGGCAGGTACCAAGAGATGGTGCCGTGGAGACAAGTGTTATTGGAGGCACATCATCTCCCAAGGGACTGCTGAATGATGGTCAGTGTGGCTCTGTAGTCCTCAAAAAATCGAGGGGTCACCAGGAAACCTGAGCTTGAACCCACAACAGAGCAAGAGGCGCCTGAGATAAAGGGAGATCCTGAGCTTCCTAGACACCTAATCCTACCCCTTCTGCCGCCTGCCACCCTGTGAGCTAGGTGCCTGAGTTCCATGATGTCCTGAGTCACAGGTGCAAGGTTTAGTCCTGCAGGGTCCCCAGAGTCTGAGAAGCACCAGTGGGGAAGTGGTTCAGACAGCTGGGGTGGAAAGGGGTCCATGGTGCACACAGAAGCTGGGGCAGTCTCAGGGATGCTGCTACCCCTAAAGGTCTCTGCAACTGAGCTCTTCCTGCAAACGCTGTCCTAAGAGGACTGCCCTCTGGCCAGCAATTGTGTGTCAATCATTACAGCACCTTTACACAGTTCTCCTGCCCCTCTAAGCCACATCCCACTTTCTGAACACCCCTGAGCTGACCTGGGTCCAAGAACCACTTCTGCCATCATCACAGTTGACCCATCGGGGCTAAGGGAACCCCCTACTCTATGATTCCCATCCCCCTTACAGGCCGGAAGAAGCTCCCTAGCCACCCATGGGTGGATTCCAGAATCCCTATCAAGGCTCACAACTCCGAGACTCCCTCCGTCTAGCAGGAGAGTCGCGGCCCCGTGCACTCAGGACATGCTCAGCAAGCCTGCTCGATGAACTGAAGAATATGTGCTAATAGCCATATCTGATACAGAATCTGGAGTCAGAAGCAAAAGCCCCAATTATGACATCATTTCTATGAGAAGTGACAGCTCCGTCCCCACAGTCATCTTTACGCTGCATTTTCCAGGAATCCATTAGAGCTAATTGTTCTCCCAGTAGGATGTAACATCCCTAGACCACCACCCACTGATCTCACTTTGAGAACATCACATCCAGGCCTGGTTCTCGTGTGTGTCGCAGGGCTTGGGATCCTGCTTCCTGTTTCTCAGTGGAAGGGTCAATTCAGACTATGCCAAAACCTGGGGTTACTCGCTTTTCAGAGTTTCTTCTGTATTGATTGTATCAACTCCAAACAAGGGTTTGCAAAACATAGTTTTCCAGGTAGGCAAGTCTCAGGATGATGACAGGTACCTTTTTACACCCTCCTTATTCTGCATATCTGCTTCCCCCAGCAGAGGCACTGCCAAAACCTCTGCCTCGGAGAACACGGGGTCTGTAAAGCTGGTTTCTGTGTGATGCCCTGAAACTCTGCCCCCAGCCCACTTCCTTGCAGAGGACTGCAAGCCCACAGCTCCTGGTGAGGGACTTGGAGCACATCTCCTACCTCTCCCTGCCTCGGTTTCTCCATCAGTAAGGTGGAAATAGGAAGGCATGTGCAAGCCTGCCTGGTCAGACAACATCGTCAGACACCCACTGCATGTGAGCCCGTAAAGCCAGTGAGGGAGACGAGCAAGGGGCAGTGACCCGCAACTGTTCCAGCTTACAGAAGCACAGGCTGCCCCTCCGCAGGTGCCGCATGGCAGAATTAAGTTTTCGGGGGACTGCGTGAAACCCAGACTTGCGATGAAGGAATAACTCCCCTGGGAAGAGTTGAGTTCTAAGTGTGGGTGTGGAGAGGCCCAGGAGCTAGCCCTGTTTGAAATGGGGCCTCAGAATAAGTGTGGTAGGACCTGCATCCCTAGGGTGCAAGGAGGTTCGATTGGGCACTGCCTCGGCCCTCATACTGCAGATGGAGGCCATTTGAGCACCATTGCCCCAAGAAGGATCCGGAAGGGGTAGAAAACCCCTGGGTACTCGGGAGGAAGTGGGCTGTCAGTTGTTGGTGAGGGAGATGGGTAAAGACTGATTTGAACTAAGGAGGGGGAGGGCTCCTGGCGGAAGTATGATGCTGGGGGGAGGAGCCTAGCACTAGGCAGGCAGTCTCTGGAGTGCCTCCTGGCGGCGAGGCTGTGGGTCTAAGTTCTCTCTCTGCTCACTGCGAGACTAACGCCAGCACTTCCCTCCTCACAACCCCAGAGCCGAATGGCAGAAAGCCTACGCCTGTTTGACTCCATCTGCAACAACAACTGGTTCATCAACACCTCGCTCATCCTCTTCCTGAACAAGAAGGACCTCCTGGCAGAGAAGATTCGGCGCATCCCGCTCAGTGTCTGTTTCCCAGAGTACAAAGGTCAGAACACGTACGAAGAGGCTGCGGTCTATATCCAGCGTCAGTTCGAGGACCTAAACCGCAACAAGGAAACCAAGGAAATCTACTCCCACTTCACCTGTGCCACCGACACCAGTAACATCCAGTTTGTTTTTGACGCGGTGACAGATGTCATTATACAGAACAATCTCAAGTACATTGGCCTTTGCTGAGGAGCCAGGCACAGCCCACTTGCCTGTGGTGAAACCCACGGGGTGTCATGCCCCAACTCATGCTAGAGAGGCCCAACCCCAGGGGCAGAAAACGGGGCTTGAAGAATGTGTCCCCACCCCACCCCCAGCCTCTGCCTTCTTGGCCCCCACGTTTCCGCAAACATAAATATATTTGGATAGATTGCTAGGTAGGTAGACACGCACACACGCACATCCAGAGATGGCAAAGTTCCCCAAAGTGTCGAGGTTTCCTCTTGAGCTGCTGTCACAAGTTCGTTCCAAGGCCATCTCGCCCCCTTCACGCCTGCCTTCCTGAGTTGGCCCTACTCTGCATGGGGGTTCACACTGGATCGCCCGGGGGGCGAGGCTGCAGGACTGGGACCAGGTCCGGCCAGCTGTGCCCCTTGCCCGGAAGAAGGCCAGCTCATCAACTGAGCTCTGGACTGGGGACCATCACTGACCAGAAGGGATGCCCAGAGCAGGGACTGTGTATCTTCCCTGCTAGCCACACCCAGCTTGGCCACTCTGCACCACGTGTGTCCAGTACCTCGGACCTGGGGAAAGAAGTGACTGTAGGAATCGGACCTCTGACCACTGGTGGCTCTTTTTAAACAGCTAAAATGTATGCAGTAAAAATTAACCCAGGAAAATGAGTGGCATCGTTTCTTTCAAACTAGGCCAGCTGGGTTCCCAGCTTCCCTTCTGGCTGGTCTCATGTTTTATAAAAGGAAACCTGGTTTTTCTTCTCTGGCATCTTCGTTTTTTTGTTGTTTTTTTTTTTTAATTTTTATTTTTGGCCAAATTTTTATGTTTCGCAGGAAAAAAATCCTACGGTTTCGGATGTGATTAAATATTCTTTTTTAAATGCAGATTTTCAAAACACGTTTTATTTCAGGTGTCCCTTTTGTGTCTGGCTTGCTGAGTATAGAAGTTGTCATAGGACGATTCTGCTCCTCGGCTCCAAAGAATTGTGGGGCAAGTGGCACCGCGACGCCAGCCTCATGGGACACGTGTACATAAGCCTCTGCAGCGTCCTCTTGTAATTGGTGCCGTTTTCTGCTTTGTTTTTATTTAAGAAAAAAATAAATGTGATGTATTTACAGAAGGTTCTTTACCTAGGAGCGAATGAACAATAGCTAAATGTCTTGATATTTAAGGTGTAAATTATCTATGGTTTTGCCAAATGAAGGAAGGGGAGGCAAGAGATGCTACTCCCTGGTCCCCAGATACTCCGAGCCTGAGGTGGGCTGGGAGCTGCTCAGACTCCTGTGAAGGCACAGCCAGAGTTGTGACCTGAAGGGAGCCCTGCTGGTACCATGCATTCCAGGCTTTCTAGCCCCAGGGCCCACAGGCACTGGTCCTAAAAGAGCCCTGGCTGTGCAGAAATCCAAAACCCCTGCTGCCAAGGAGGTGGCACCACTAGAGCCTTTGCCAAATCTCTCTCGACCCTTTGTGTGGTACCCATGAGTTCAAGGTCAATGTATAGAATCGCGGCCAAGGAGTTGGGATGTACAGCGGGAGAGAAGAGCTGATGAGCATATAAAAGTCAAAGATTGTCTACTTTAAGAAAATAAAATACCCTGAATGGAGCCAGACCTTGTTCCTGTGTGCTGTGTGTGGCTCATGTGCAGCTTGACTCGGTGCCATCTACAGCAGCTAGAGACACTTTCCACTGGGGTCTCTCCCACTCCCTCTCCACATCTACATACCTGCACATCCTCCAGGGAGAACCCCAGACAGAGCCCTGAGTGTGGGACAGCCGACATCCTCGCAAACATCTCAGACACAGATACACAGACCTGGGTCTCTGGTTCACCTACCCTCCTACCTATGTGGAAATCTTCTTCACACTTCTTCACAGGCCCCCATGTCACCAACGGCAAGAACTGGGGGGGGGGGGCTTTGTTTAAGGAGATAAAACGTTCAACGGGCGGTGGTGGTGCACGCCTTTAATACCAGCACTCGGGAAGCAGAAGCAGGTGGATCTCAGTGAGTTTGAGGCCAGTCTGGTCTACAAAGGGAGTTCCAGGACAGGCTCCAAAGCTACACAGAGAAACCTAGTCTCAAAAAAACAAAAAAAGAAAAAAAATGTTCAACTGTAAGTCATTGAGGCGTACTTTGTTCTTTTAATACCAACTGTGAAACAGAAAACTAATTTCACTGTGAGCATCTTTAACCTAAAAATACACAGCTGAAGGGAATGTAGAAAGATCCTGCCTCCCTTGGTGTGTGCAGGGAGCAGAGGGAGCCTGACCCAGGAAATGGCTTTCCTCTGGAGCCCCATGAGCACTTTCTCGTGATCCCTCCCAACCCCTGTATTGGTAACTTGTCCTATGGCTATGGTTAGTACTATGGTTAAAATAACAGAGAAAGGCAGCTTCAGGAAGGAGGGATTTACTTTGGCTCACAATTTGAGGTTCTAGGCCTTTGTGGCGGAGAAATCATAGCTGTAAGAGCAGCTGATGACGTTGTATCCACGGTCAGGAATACGAATGTCCATTTGCCCCTTTGTGGTCTGTCTGGAACCCAGTGTGAACAATGGCGCTACCCTGAATCAAAGTGGGTCCCTCCCTCCTCTGTTTACCTAGTCTACATAATCCTTCACAGACTTGTCCAGTGACTGAGCTAATCTCTCCTGCCTGACAATCAGCATGCCCGCCCAGAGCCTTATCTCCCAGGAGAGTCTAGACCCTGTCAGGCTCACGAGCAGCATCAACCACCAAATCCTTCCCAGAAAGACCTCCGTTCTGCGCTCCACGCTGGCCTCTCTGGATGTCCACCACGGTTCACCTGTGACGGTTCTTCCTTCCTTCTCTCTTGCTCTCCCACCTCACAGTCCTGGATATTTCCATCCTTCAGGGTCAAGCTTAAATCCACCTCAGCCTGTCTGTAAGTCTTATCTCTCCCCATGTCTCTACCTTCCCATGCTCACCTACTCCAGGTCAGTATAGGCAAATTCCACTCATTCAGGTCGGTATAATATAGCAAGTTCCACTGATTCCCCCACAAGGTGCTGCCTGACCCATCTCCTTCCCCTGGGGGCACAGGCTGACCCTAAGGGTCAGGAGAGGCCTACCAGGTAAATATCAATAGCTAGCCTTAGCAGGGAGATTGGCAACAGGCTTTACAAAGGAAATAAGTGAGAAGCTGATGGCGAGAATGGAACTGGCCCACCCTCTGCAGGTACTGTCCAGCCTTTCCCCCAAGACAGCACCGTCCAGGACTATGACCTTCCTTGGTGGCTTGTATGGTCACTGATGCAGGGCATCATTGATGGTTGCAGTGATGCTAGCTGCCCTCGACAGCTGTGCTCTGCATCCCATTCCTAAGAGGCTAAGATTGTTGATTCTGATTGACCAACGAGGAAACAGCATGAGAAGATGCTCACCTGGTCAGGTGCTTGCTGCTCATGCATGAAAATCAGAGTTCAACTCCCAGCATTGCCGTGAAAAGCTGGGAATCGTGGTGTGGGTTTGTAACCCCAGTACTGGGGAGGTAGACACAGACATACCCACAGTGCTTGCTCGCCAGCCTAGCCTACCTCCCTGTAGAATAACCTGTCTCAACATAATAAGATGGACAGTTCCCGAGGACTAAAACCCAAGGATATCTATGGCTCCACACACACACATTTGCCTATATGCACACATACACAAAGGTAGGGACCCAAACGGGACAAATTACCACCATGAAACAGCATAGCAAATGACTTGGCCAATCTATACCCCCAAAGACTTAAAGGTGGTCTATCTAGGCCCTAGATAAAAGAAGGCATCTGAGACAAATGGGCAGAGAACAGGCCCAGCTGGCATAGGGGCAGATGTCATGGAGGGCAGCAACTGCGCCATGAGGGTGAGCAGCCACCAGAGGCTGGATGGCACTCTGGGGGACTCATCTCACCCACAGAAGCCTAACAGGAAGCTTCAGGACTGGGGTAGTTCCGCACCAGGTGCCAGCCAACACAGCCTAGAGTGTGGTCCCAGGGGACCTAGTCCCTTCGGTAATTGCATTGTTAATAGGCTGTTCTGAACCTAAAGGGATAGTATGAGAACCTAATGGAAGTAGCTGTGAAAGGCTGCTTGGCCCAAAAGAGCTGTTAAGAGTAAGTTCTGGGATCCTAGTCAGTCTTGACAGGGACAAGACGGGTAAAGGATCTATCCTACTGGAGGTTTCGGGGTAGAAATGAGAGGAGGAGACACCCAGAAACTATTGACAGCAACCTAGAAACCAAATAGATCCTTGTAGCCAGGCATTATCCTAGCTAAGGCCAGGGACAGGGCAGCTTGGACTGTCAGGCTAAGGACATGGAAGTGGTGTCAGCTGCAAGGAGAGTGAGGGCTTACTGGAGTACTTCGTAGGCCCTCAGGAAACGGGCAGATGCTGCAGAAGAACAAGGGTCGCCTGCCGGGGGTTGAGGGATCCCAGTGAAGGGACCGTCTCTCCAGCAGCCCTTCACTTTGGGGAATAGCCAGTCCCTGCAGGTTCAGCTCCCGGTGGAAATCGCTTCTCAGATCTCACTCCGGCCCAGACAGTATGACTCCAGGGGAGCTCCCTGTGGCATTTTAGCCTTGCCAGGTTCAAGACCGCATGCAGACATCTTCCTGTGGCTCCCACTGCCCCCACTGAGGTATAGAGATGGCCCAAAGCCAGGGAATGGTTTCCACACGTGGAGAGGTTGCACCCCATCACTCCGTCACTGACTGCAGGTACCTCTGTTTAGAAAGGGTACCTGCATCCGCCGCCAGGCCCTGACCCAAAACCAGAGACAGCAAATTATACCTAACACCTCTAGATTTGGGGCCAGCTTCTGTGAGCCAGGCTCAACAGGAGGAGTAGCATGAGAAAGGACCAGGCCAAACTCACCCAGATACCCAGCCAATGCCTGAAATCCTGGGTGGGCACTCGAGGCCACCAGTTTATGAGGGATCCTGGCCTGGCAGCCCCTTTTGTGGCATTTATCTCTTCTGTTTTGGTTTCTCTTCTCATAACAGGGCAACCCCTTAGGACCTGAGAAGCCAGTCACTGGGACAGGCTCTAATCCTGGAGCACCCCCTGCTGGTTATTCTGGGAACAAGGCAGATACTTCTGCAGGTACTCCCACCTACCAAACAATATTAGCTATATACAAGATACTCTAGAGGCCAGGCACCAGTGGTGCCATGGGAGCAACAGGTGGCAAGGGTGCCATGGTTAAAAAAAAAGAAAAACCTTTTCCAATGTGGCCATGGACAGGAAGCCCTATAACGTACGCTGCAAGCTAGCTGAGCACCCAGACAAACTACACAGGCTCCCCCCAACAGCTACTGCCCAGTGTCACATACTGATTAGAGAGATGCTGAAGTAGAAGTCCATGCCCCACCCAGAAGCCCAGCTAGGACACCATATGGCATACAGCCCAGCATACCAGCGTACCCAAAAGCCACAACACCCGAGTGACCCCAAGATTCATCTCCCCAGGCATCTACCACACTGCCTCCTTCCCTCTGCCCATTGTCCCAGTCACCACCCCAGCCCCTGCTGCCAATCCCTCCATCAGGCTGCCCTGACCTCCCTTCTGGAGGCCTCATCCATAATGATCAGCACCCATCAAGGCCTGTGACAGAGCTGGTACCAGGATCTCCAGAGAGACTTGTGTTCACTGGGCTTGTCAACACAGCAGACCTGCTACTCTTCGTGTTATTTGGGTATAGACTCCCTGCTCTTTGTGTTGCTTGGGTTCTACAGGGAGATGGGTGGGGGCATCTGAGAGAACCCAGGACACCACTTCAGAGCCCTGGCAGTATTGATTGGTAAGGTCTAGAAAGAAGACCTTCTTTCTAGAAGCTCCATTCAGGGTACAACCTTCATAATCTAAAAGTGAAAACAAACGCTTCTGCTTCCTAGGAAACATGGCAGAGTGTCTCCAAGAGCTCAGGGTCAATGGGCCCCGCCCCTCAGGGGAAAGCACCAAGGAAAGACTGGTGAGATTCTCTTCCACATGAAGAACCTTCAGGGGAACAAATGAACAAATAATGCGAAGCCGCCTGTTGCGGCTACTTTTCCTAAGGCTGTGGTAAAATGCTCTGGACAAACGCAGCTTAAGGAAGGAGCGGTTTATCTGGCTCACAGATCCAGGAAGAGTCCATCACAAGGAAGTCATAGTGGCAGGAGCTTGGGGCGGTTGTCAGTGTCACGTTCCCAGTCAGAAAGCAGAGCGTGACCAATACATGTGTTCAGTTCACTTTCTCCTTTAATTTAGGCTCCCAGCCCAGGGCATGATGCCACGCACAGTGGGTGGGTCTTGGGTCTTCCCACCCCAAATAACGTGCCCGAGATAGTCCCTCACACTCATGCCCAGGGCCCATCTTCTAGATGATTCTGGAGCTCATTGAGTCGGCAATGGAGATTAACCATCATGTTACCTAACCAGTCCAGGAAAAGTGGTATTGTCAATGCAGGTAGTCAGCAAACACTTGGGCTCTAGGACAACTTCTTCAGGTTAACAAGAAGTAGAAGAACTAATAGGCAGGATGGATCCCAGCTCCCTAGAGGCACTGAGCAGAGAGGAGTCTGAGGTCATGTCAAGCAGAGAGATGTTCATTCTTACTGGTCACAGCCATGGGCAACACTATACAGCAGTGATCTACCACGGCACACCACTGGGATAACTGACAAGGATACCCCTGTCTGGGGGAGGGGAGGCTGGGGAGCAGTTTGATATTCTGCTAAGGTGAAGGCAGGCATGCATCGGAGGCCAGGATCACCTTCCCTAGCAGACTCCATAGAGCATTCTTCTTGTGAACCAGAAAAATCTGTGCAGAGATGCAAGTCTGTGCGGAGATGCTCATTACTCATTCCTTCGGTGGCCCAGAAGTGGAAACAGCCAACATGGGTAGGTACATGTCACAATACATTCAAGAGCTGGGCATGGTGGCGCACACCTTTAATCTCAGCACTTGAGAGACAGAGGCAGGTGGGTCTCTGTCAGTTCGAGGCCAGCCTGGTCTACAAAGTGAGTTCCAGGACAGTCAGGGCTGTTACACAGAGAAACCCTGTCTCAAAAACCAAAATAAAACAAACAAAAATATATTCAAATGGCAAAAGAGTACAATGAGAGTCCAAGACCCTTCAGTACAACATGGGTACATTTCAAAATTATAATATTAGGGCCAGTGAGGTGACTCCACAGGTAAAGGCACTTGCCACACAATCCTGGTGACCTGAATTCTATCCCTGGAATCCATGGGTTTTTTTTTTTTTAAAATGGATGCAGAAGCAAGATGTGTAATCTCAGCATTCCTAGGGCAGAAACAGAAGGCAGAACCCAACGTGCCCAGAAATTCATGGGCCAGCTAGCCTGGAGTATGCAGGACATGGGAACATGACACAATACATTCAAGAATGCAGCTCATTTGTTAAAAGTTAACCAAATATTCACTGGTTCTTGTGTTTAAAAATGGATGTGACTCCGGCTTTATCCTACTTCTGAGCTATACTCCCAACTTTGTAGTATTTTAACAAAAAAGGTAACTTTGTTGCTATGGCTATGGTTATAAGACAAAGTCTTCCTCTGCAGTCCAGGCTGGTCCTCTTCAACACTGAGGAGTAGCTAAGGGAACAGGTTGCACACCACTATGCCCTGCCCCAAGGTCATTTTAATGGGTGGGGAGTACCATGAACTGTGATCTGCGGCCCTGCACAAACTGACCTAGAAGGAAAGACCACGGGCAGTCATATACCACATCCCATATGTCATGCAACCCTACCTTCGGGCAGCTGCGCCAGATGCTTGAATGCCTGGTGTAGGTTTTCCCTGCAGACTGTCTGAAGATCATTCAGCAGGAGCGACAGGGCTATGATGACATCATGCTCTAAGAAGCCAGTTCTAAAGAAGGGAAGATGGGTTTTGACATCAGAAGACCATTTCAGGGTTTTTTTTTTAAAAGTATTTATGTGTTATGGTTGTTTTGCCTGCATGTATGTGTATATATCACATGTGCCCAAGAATGTCAGTAAAAAACCTGGGACTGGAGCCACCATATGGGTGCTGAGAATCAAGCAAGAGCAACAAGTTCTCTGCAAGAGCAACAAGTATTCTTAACCATTGGCCATCTCTCCAAACCCAATTTTGTTTGTCTTAACAGCCGACTGATGTTCTGTTGTGTAAATCACTGCATCTTCATTATCCATTCACCGGTTTATGGGCATCTGGGTTGTTTCTATTTCCTGGATATTGTGAATAAAGCAGCACGGAACACGGGTTACTAGTTGTCCCTACAGTAGGATTCAGGGTCCTTGGGGCATGTGCCCGAGAAAGGTCTAGCTGGATTGTGTGGTAGATCTATTTCTAGCTTTCTGAGGATCTGCCACATTGATTTCCATAGTGGCTGCATCCAGTTTGCACTCCTACTAGCTGTGAAGACATCTTCTTTCCTTATATCCATGCTAACGTTTGTCATCATTTTTTTTTAAATCTTATCCCTTCTGACAGGAGTTAAGTTAAAATATCAAAGTAATTTTAATATGCATTTCCATGATAATTGAGGATGTTGAAAATGTTTCTGAGCTATTCATATTTCATCTTTTGTTTGTTTGGTTGGTTGGTTTTGGTTTTTTGAGACAGATTTTTTTGTATGTGTGTGTAGCTTTGGAGCCTGTCCTGGAACTCTATCTGTAGACCAGGCTGGCCTCAAACTCACAGAGATTCACCTGCCTCTGCCTCCCAAGTGCTGGAATTAAAGGTGTGTGCCACCATGAGAACTCTTTGATTACCTAGTTTCATGCTTCATTTTTTTAAAGATTTATTTATTTATTATGTACACAGTGTTCAGCCTCCGTGCCTGCAGGCCAGAAGAGGGCACCAGATCTCATTACAGATGGTTGTGAGCCACCATGTGGTTGCTGGGAATTGAACTCAGGACCTTTGGAAGAGCAGTCAGTGCTCTTAACCTCTGAGCCATCTCTCCAGCCCCTCATGCTTCATTTTTAACTGGGTTGTTTCCTTGGAGTTTAGGGGTTTTTTTTGGGGGGGGGGGAGGGTTCTTTGGATAGTCGAGCTATAACTTGTATAGCTGGTAAGTGGTTTTCCCATTCTGTAGACTTTCTTCAGAATGGTTGCTTTCTTTGCCATATAGAAGCTTTCTAGTTTCATGAGGTTCCATTTACTAATTCCTGGTCTGGGTGCCTACACTATCAGTGTCCTGATCAGAAAGTCTTTTCCTGTGCCAACGAGTTCGGGTATATTCTCTACCTTTTCTTTTATCAGATTCAGGATATCAAGACTTAGGTTGAAATCCTGATCCATTTGGAGTTTTGTGGTAGGTGGCTCTAGGTGTGGAATACGACTCTCGTTCCATTCATTTACACATGGCTATTAAGTTTGACTAGCATCATTTTGCTGAAGATGCTCTTTTCTCCAAAGTGTATTTTGACTTTTCTTTCTTTTTTGTCAAAAGTCAGGTGGCCGTAGGAATATGTGCTTACACATGGGGCTTCCATTCTATCCCACTGACCAATATGTCTGTTCTTATGCCAGTGCAATGCTGTCTTTATTACTATAGCTCTATAGTATGATCTCTGAAGAGGCTCAGATTAAGATCAGGTCACTGATCCTGCTGGACTCCAAGACCAGAGATATCCGCTATATTCTAGAAGCCTGGGAGGTCAGAAACACCAAGTACTGTGGCTTGTGGGGTGGCAAGAATCGCGGCGCGGCCCTCCCGCTTTTGAGCAGTGTCTTGGGATCCCTCTATCCTGGATCCTTTTCACCGTTTTGAGCGTCAGCGCCACCACTGTGAAGTGGCACAAGGCAGCAGAACCCTGGCACCCACCTTGCCTGCACAGTGGAGCTGAGCTCACCACTGTTCTACAGCTCTGGCTCCCAGGGAGAGATTTCACAGGCCTGGCACCGCCAGATTTCCCAGCCCTTCCTGCTTCTCTTGCCTTCTCCCAACTGACTTAAGAGTTTGCAGGCAGTCAGCTGCTTTCCCTCCAGAGCCAGGCTGCCCTCTGCGCTTGTTACAATAACACGTAATTTAATTAACTATTAGGTAAGCCAATTAGATAAAGAATTGCTTTTATTTTCTCTTGAAAGAAAATTTGAATACTATGTAAAAACTCAAATGAGTCTCTTAAAGAAAGTGAAATGACTGAATCTATTCCATATTTTTTTGTATGCAGATTATTTCAATAGTGTCTTTTTTTTTAATCTTAGTGTGCTTTTGAGAAACATTCTGGCTGGAGCAAGTACAGGAAGGCCACTAAGGGTCTAAAAGCAGGGATAACATCAAAGCCAGTGTGAATTTTTCTAAAACAACCTGAGGCACTTTGGAAGTGATACAAAGCCTTTCTGAATGTCGGTATTTACACTAAATAAGCCCGAGACGGTTGGCAGCTGTCCTTGGATCTGCTTTCTTTTTCTGTGGGCATCTATACAGGGGCAGTGGTCTGTACACAGAGGACGAGAGGGTATTGGAAGTGGAACAAGGGACCTTTTACAAGGTAGGCATGTGCCCTACCACTGATCTATACCCCTACCTAGAATTCTGTTTTTCATACCAAGTACAACTAGTACTCCCTCATCAAGGGGGTGAGCTCAGCTGCTGTGAGAAGGCACCCTGCCCCAACCGCCACCCCAGTCTCTAACCAAACTAGCAAGGAGAAATAGTAACTAACAAAACTTGACGCAGGAGGGAACCATTTTCAGGCATTATACACTTCGTCCTCAGCGTCTCAGCAAGAGGTGAGACCATTCAGACTGGCCGTGTGTTAACAATGGAAGGTGAAGCCGCACTCCCTGTGAGGATCGAAGACAAAGAACTCAGGGATGGCAAAGGTCTTGCAGATGTTGGGTCTGAACGTCCCCCCTTCAGCGTGGGAAGGCCAGAGCCAGGAGCTAACATAAAAATTAGTCTAGAACAGAACTAGGGTACAGCTCCAGGATCGGGCACCTGCGTAGCATGCATGAGGCACTGTGTTTGATCCCCAGTGCCAAGAAAAGGCTTCAGACACCATTCTGTCAGGCTGTCACAAGACAAACCAAACACAGCCCTACGGAGAGGACTGTCATCAGCAAATAGAAGAAATAGGGAAAAGTTAAAGCGCTCAGAGTCGTGCAGGGATGGATGCCCAGGGGGAACAGCACAGCTTCTAACTGGGACTTTGGTGTCCATTAGCAGCCCACCTGCCTACGTTATGGGTGGCCATGATGTACAGCACCTCGGTGGTCTTTATCCGCACCAGGTTGTCATCATCACTCAGCAGGGCCTTCAGGCTCTCCAGGCAGCCTGTGGACACAGGAAACCCTTTTGAAAATCTGCCAGTCCAACAGATTGGCTAGAAATCAACACGTGACCCAGTGTTTAGCAACAGGAAAGCACCACATCTGCACTTTGGGTTTGGGGGAGCCAAGTCAGTGGCACAGCGTCTGTTAGCAGAAGGGGTTCATAACCAGGGACCATTTCATGTAATCGCTTCATAATTCATTCTCTCTCTGTCTCTCTTCCTTTCTCCTCTCCTCTCTTCCTCCCTCCCTCTCATTCTCTCTCTCTGTCTCCTCCCTCCCTTTCTCACTCCTCTCTCCCTCTCCCCTCTCCTCTCTCTCTCTCTCTTCTCCTCTCTCTCTCTCTCTCTCTCTCTCTCTCTCTCTCTCTCTCTCTCTCTCTCTCTGTTTTCCTCGGGACAGGGTCTTGCTATGTAGCCCTTGCTGTCCTAGAACTCATCTTGTAGACCAGGTTCCTGGCTTCGAACTTACAGAGATCCTCCTGCCTCTACCTCTCCAGTGCTGGGATTAAAGGTGTGTGCCAGTTACCTTGGGGGTTTTATTTTGTTTTTGTCCTTTTTGTTATTTTGCTTCCCCCGCCCCCTGGAACTGAGAACTGAGAAAGCACTCTGCCACTGAGCTAAATCCCCAAAACCCTCATTTTTCTTATTAGTTCCTCCTCTTGTAATCAGCCCTGGGGTTAAGAAAGTTTTTCATGATATTTCTCTGATCTCAGGAGAGACATGAGGTCAAACTGGAAACCTGCCATATGCACGCTACTCTTGCAGAGGACCCTAAAGTCAGTTCTCAGTGTGCACGTCAGGTAGCAGCTACCTGAACTTCAGCTCCGGGGATCAGACATCTTCTGACCTCCGCAGACGCTTGCCCTCACAAACACATACCCACCCAGAGGCGCATACACATAATGAAAATATAAAAAGCAAAATTTAAAAAGAGACATTCTACAAACTGGTCATGTGCCCTCGAGCTGGCTAGATTCAGGGGTGGGTGGCAGATTTAGCATATAAAAATCCTGCTTAATTTTTTTTAGGTTTTATAAAAATATATTGTATTTATTTATTTTAATTTATTTTTTAAAAACCATCTTTTCTTGTTTTACATTCCTATCCCAGTTCCCACTCCTTCCCCTCCTCCCACTCCCCTCACTTCCCTGCCACCCCAACCTCCCATACACTCCTAGGAGAGGGTAAGGCTTCCCATGGGGAGTCAACAAAGTCTAACACATCACTTTGAGGCAGGACTAAGGCCCTTCTCCCCATATCTAGGCTGAGCAAGGTATCTATCCAAAAAGAATGGGCACCAAAAAGCCAGTTCAATCACTAGGGATAAATCCTGATCCCACTGCTAGTAGCCCCACAGACTGCCCAAGCCACATAACTATCACCCACATTCAGAAGGCCTAATGTGGTCCTATGCAGATTCCCCCACTATCAGTCCAGAGTCAGAGAGCTCCCACTTGCTCAGGCCAGCTGTTTCTGAGGGCATCGCCATCGTGATTTTGACCCCTCTGTTCATGTTATTGCTCCTCCCTCTCTTTGACTGGTCTCCAGAAGCTCTGCCCAGTACTTAGCCGTGAAGATCTTGCTTAAATTTTAAAAGATTTGCTTACACTATTTTAAATTATGTATAGGTGTAGGTGTGTGTGTGTGTGTGTGTGTGTGTGTGTAAGTAATTTTGTGCACATGAGTACAAAGGCACACAAAGGACAGAAGGCCCAGAGGTCCTGGAGCTGGAGTTGCAGGCAGTTGTGGGTTCTCTGATGTGGGTGCTAGAATCTGAACTCAGGTCCTCCGGAAAACTGATAAGTGCTCCTAATCACTGAGCCATCTCTCCAGCCCCTTATTTAATTTATTGATTAGGAAACCTTAGACTCACACTGCTCTCCTGAACACTGATTTTCATATCTGTAGACTGAGAATGCTCTCTCTCTCTTGCAGGTAACATTGCACTTAAAGGTACTGCTGGCCTAAAATCAGGCTTAATAAGTAACAACTCTTCTATTAATGCCATCCTGTTTCTGAGCCCCACCAGGACCCCAGTAGTGACCGGCTGGGGTGTGACGCTCTCACCTATGTTGATAGCCTCATAGACATACTCAGGATCGTGCATGAGGTCACACAGAGCCACTAGGGCTTTCTGCCTTGTCAGGAGAATCTCTGATTGCAGCTCTTCATTAAGCTTGGGCAAGGCCCGACAGCCATAAGCAATGGCAGCCTTTGTGGGGTCAATGTCGGGAGGCAAGTACATGGAGATCCGGGCATGAGCCATCTTTCCACACCTGCCAAAGGGCTTTGAAAGCGAAGCTCTGTAGAAACCACCAATAAGAGAAAAAAAATAAATAAGAACCTGTTGTTACTACTGTTATCGTGTAGAAGTCAGCCATCTCAGCCTCAAAACTGCCTGTGAAGATAAACATGGGTGGATACTCTCACCTCAATTTACAGACAGGCAAACAGGCTGACGAGATTTTCAAGATCACAGCTCAGGTAAGTAACCCAAACTGCAAATCTCCATCCTTACTGACAGAAGAAACTGCTTGGGATACTTAAAAATGGTACATTGGTTACAGGCACCAAGAAAAACAGAGGCCAACCAAACAAAAGCCAAGACGGTATCTCCTTTGATGTCCCTGCTTACCTGGTGGCGGCCCTAACTAGTACATAACTGGCATCTAACTCAACCACTCAATAAAGAGTCGTTCACATTTATAAGTAAGGAAACATATTTTCCCTAGGACTTGACAAAACTAGAAGCTTTTCAAACATTTCTTGCTCCTTCATGTCAAAGACATGTTTTCACATGCTTAGGACATATTCCCAAGAAGGGATGAAGGTTAAAGGATTATTTATTATTATCTCCCCGCCCCCCAATACCCACACAGTCACTCTTTGAACAACTATAGGCAGTGTGGCTTCAGGGTTAGGAATGGGATATAGTCTCAGGCTACGGGTTCCCCTTGACACATCATTCCTTCTGCGTGTTATCTGTGCAGTTTGAGAAATGAGGGAATAAGAGTGCTTCCTTCTTGCCCTGCCAGCATTGTCGTTTAACTGAGCAGGAGCCTGGCTGACAAGAACTTGAAATATATTGTGTTTATTGTCCTGATCATATTACATTTAGTGGCAGGAGCAGGACTCAGTTCTTAAGTTAATGACAAGCCAGACTCTGGTACCAGCCCACAAGGGGAGGAAAAGAGCCAGGCTGGGAAGGTGGCAGCCATCTCTGAAATGGGCTCCACTCCAGGAAATCGTGGTCTCTAGGACAGGAGCTGCCCTCCTGTAAGGGGCACACAGACGTTCACTACAAGAATCCGACCGCCAATGAAAAGGCGAGACCCAGCGGGGGGGGCAGGGGGGCGTAAGCCCAGTGTGAACGGAACTGGGTAGGTCAGGAAGCCCCCTCATGCCCTGTGCGGGGGCACCTACCCGCTGCAGCTGCCTTACTTGCTTTAGTGCCTGTTGTCTCCTTGCGTCTGCCAGCCGAAATGCTCATTCTAGTCCCAGGCGACCTGGTTGCTAGGAGACTGCCAGCGTCTGCAGCTTCCTGGTCATCCCCCTAGAGGGCCAAGGCGCAGGCGCAAAAAGCCTGAGGCTAAGCCCAGCCAGGAATGGAACAATATTTTACAATGTTACTATGTAAAACAAAGACAGCTCACTTTAGTGGTACCGATGGGAATGGAAAGGATTTACGCCCTTCTCTTCCCAGTGTACTTTGCATGCTTTGGGTCATCAAACTTCAGAAGGTGTAACTTCATGCATGATAAGGCTGAGACTCTCAAAGAGATTCAGTTGCTTCCCCGACAATTACACAGACCTGTCCCCAGAACTGCCTAGTCAGGGCCCACATTTCTGCAAGCTGACCACCCTGTCATACTGTCTGGAGTGCCCCAACAGCACCGGCTTAACATCCCCCTTTGACTCCCCAGTGGACTCTGTCCTGAGTCCAAACCCCTAACCTGAGATAGAAGGTGGTGGTGTATTCCTTTATTACCTTTGCATGGGAGGTAGTCAGGCAATATAGTCAGACCCCACCTATCCCCTCCTACATACATACACCATGCTGAAATCCTGCCTAGCATGCTACACACAATATAGCAGGCCCAGCCTAACTTCTGTAACATACATACAACATATGGAGACTGCATAAACACACACACACACACACCCCTAAAACCTTACACAAACTCAAACACACACAATATAACAAGACCCTGTCTTGTCATC
This sequence comes from Arvicola amphibius, assembly GCF_903992535.2. Lineage (NCBI taxonomy): Eukaryota > Metazoa > Chordata > Mammalia > Rodentia > Cricetidae > Arvicola > Arvicola amphibius. The sequence goes on from NC_052055.2 coordinate 114,828,192, forward strand.
TATAGACACGACTCAGTAAGACCCAGCCCAAACTCCTAACAGAGCAAGACCTTGCCTGTACCTGTTTTGTTTATTGCCTCTCTGTGCCAGACATACGCCAAGAAGCATAAATGAGAAAGAGTGGCTGACGGTCTTGAATGAAGAGTTACAATGTAAAAGCCTCTGCTACAGTTCACAGATCACCAAATGCAGAAGCCGCTAGAGCTGAGAACAGCTTTGGTTTGCTTTAGAATTTCAGGAGGTCCAGCCCGTGGATGCTTAGCAAACTATGGCAGTGCGGACGCATGAAGCAGGAGGCGGGAAGGGGCATACCAGGGAGAACAGATTTCTACGGACTTGCCCCCAGTGACCTGGTTCCCCCCATAGTCTAAAGCTTCCACCAGCTAGGGACCAAGCATTTCAGACATAAGCCTGAGGAAAACAGTTTATATCACTGGTTCTCTTCCTTCCTAACACTACGACCCTTTAACAGAGTTCCTCATGGTGTGGTGACCCCCCCCCCCAGCCATAAAATCATTTCTGTTCCTACTTCATAACTAATTTTGCTGCTGTTATGAATCATAATGTAAAATCTGCATTTTCCAAAAGACTTAGGTGACCCCTGTGAGAAGGTGTCTGAGCCTGCCTAAGGGGGTTGCTGATTTATAGTCGGGTCACAAACTCCAGGAAAACCCTCTGGTTTCCCTTGTTCTTCATTGACTAAAATGACGCATATTTGGGCGAGTTGATAGTTTTCTCGTTGGTATGACCAATTAACCTGACCCCCCCCCAAAAAAAATTGAGGGATTTATTTATTTCAGCTCATATATTGGAGTCCATCACGGTGAGGAAGATAAGATGGGTGCCCTAACTCCCAGCTGTGACTCCTCCCCTTCTCCTAACTTGATAGAACAGGAAGCAGGTAGGGATGGCGAAGGCTGGTGCCCAGTTGGTACTCCAGTCCTATTTATGGTGGGTATTCTCTTGGCAGTCAAACCTCACTGGAAACATCCTTCCAGACACACTCAGAGCTGACTACCCAGGGGTAAGTCTAAATCCTGTCAACGATGATGATTAAATATCACATATTTAATGTAGTCTTCCACTGTCTTGCTGTGGGGAACACCTCTGGATATGGGTTCTAATAACAAGTGTCTAGATTACTTTTCAGGGATCTGAAGGCTCCTATCGATGAAGACTGCTCATTGGGGTCTATTAACATCTGATGGGCGACTGGGAAGGGATGAGAAGATGGGGCAGCCTTATCCTTTTCAGTGACATTCTCTCTGTCCCTGCATGGAGATTGATTTTTGGAGCTGGACTTCTGCCTTCCTGATCTTTAATTAGCCGCTATGACTTAAACGCCTAGGGTCCCGTAGTTACCACCCCCACCCTCATGTTCTTAAGTACATAAAGACACTTGGCACATGGTGCATGCCTATTATCCTATCACATGGGTGAAGGGGGCAACGGGATCAGGAGTTCATGCCTATTATCATGGAAAATTTGAGGTCCACCTAGACTGCATGAGGGCTTGCCACAAACAATTCTGAATAACAGTGCATTGAGCTCTGCCGGCATGGCGACAACCACCTGCATCTTACCCATCCTGGTAAAAAGATACAGGCCGGTGTCTCGTTTTGTTGGGGGGCTGATCTGTCAGTCCCATCCCACTTCCACTCCCTAGCCATAGATCCCTTAAAGTCTTGCCTGCCAAACCTGAACATACCCATGTCTGCTTTCTATTGCATCTATGCTAAAAAGCACCCAGGTCTCCAGCAATGTCATCCTCACAAGAAATCCTTAACAATGACCCCAGTGGGCCATTTAATAGCTGAGTATTCTGAGGTTTGGAGGTGTAAAGACCCTTTGAGACTGAACAGCCTTAGCCGTGAAACTACTTAACCAAGACATCAAGCAGAAGCATCAGCCTCCAGGGCATGTCCTGTTGCATTAAAGAGGACGGCAATAGATCTACCAAGAGTTCCATCCTACACTTAGAAGTCTACCTGCTGCTGTCCCTCAGAGGATCAGAGAGATCCCTAAAGGGTCTCTCGAGCCAGACTGCCCTAGTTTGATTTTAGGAACGTGTGGTGAACACCCCTGGGCTGGGAGTCAGAAAATCTGGGTTCAAGTCTATTTCTAACTCACTAGGCAAATCTTTTGGAATGAGACTTGGAGCCGGTAGGGGGTGTCTGGTAAGAGTTCTGACGCCCCTGAGATACATCCTGTACCCCACACCTCGCTTCTCAACAGAAACTAGCTTGAAGGAGCCCAGTAACTTGAGTCAGCTTTTTAAACATCCATTAATGGAGGAAATTAATTTTTCAGCGTGAGTGCCAGAAGCCAAGCACATGATTTCCAAATAGCATTAAATTCAAACTGATGCAGTAAGGCAGATGGTAGGCATGAGGTGAACCCTTCCCTTGCCGGGTGTGGGGGGGAGGAGGAGGACGCGGGCTTCAATCCAATACGAATACTTTTCCGTGGACTGTCACGACCCGGCCCACAAGGCAGCCAGAGGAAACCTAGAGCTAACCCCTTCGTGCTCTCCCCCACCCACACTCCATCCCGAAAGACCAAGCTCCACCCACTGGTCCCGCCTGATCATCACCGCCCTGGTTGTCATGGTGAGCCTGGGCACTCCAGTGGAGTCCGGAAGTCTCTGAGCAGGCTGTGCAGAGCTCTGCGCCCCGGGAGGTTCTCGTTGCTATGGTGATGACTCCGCGTTGGCCCTGTGCCATCAGTTTCCACGGCCTGGAGGAGGGTCCAGACCCCGCCCCCGACGTCGGGATTCGAGAGCTGCAAGCTAGTCCCGCGAGGCCCTCGTTGCTGTAGTGATTTGCTGCAGCCCGCGCGCGCCGGAAGCTGGTCTCTGCAGCTTTGGTGAGTCCACTCACCCTCCCGACTCGGGGCGCATCCCGGAGGTTATGGTCCTGAGGCTTCCCGGTCCCCGGCCCTCTTCCTACCCCCAAACCTGAGTGTGGCCTGCAGGCCTGCTCTTCCTCACTGAGGGTCCCCTGCGGGCCAGGCCTCTGCGAGAGCCGGATCAGATGAAGAGGACAAATGGCCTTTAAGGGACCAGACTCTGGGTGTTGTGGGGGACCATCAGTAAAAGGGACCGGAACCTAAAGTCCGTGTACCACTCAGTGGCTCCATCTTAAAACACACTAAGAGCAGGAGACCGCTCCCCACTCTAGTTCCACTATCTAGGCTGTGATCCACAGCCAGGTTTTTTTCATACCTCCCTCAGGTCAAGGAAGTGAGCCCAGAGAAGGGGCCCCCTCTTCCTAGACACTCACATCTTGCCTCTGGGCAAGGTGGGGTATGTGTTGCTCCTTCACTGTGGCCCCTACAGATGGAATGGACTCTGCCTAATATTGCTCATAGGGGGATGGAGGCCGAGATGTGTTTTTAACCTGATGAAAAGTGATGATGAAACTCACAGGTGCATTTTGAGGACTTCTGTGGCTTTGCGATTCTTGTCAAAATACAAATGTAAGAAATTTAGTCATAACTGACTTTGAACCTGGATTAGGCAACACTTTACCCTGTAAAATAAAATGAGTGTTTTTGTTTAGTTGGTTTGGGCCTTTTTAGGACAGGTACTCACTGTATCGCCCCAACCACCCAGAATTCACCATCCTCCTGCCTCTGCTTCCCAAATGCAGAGTGTATATTCCTGTGTTACTATTACACCTGTTTGGGAAGAAGAAGCAATTCAAGGCAAATGGGTTGTTCAAAGTTACTTACTTTATAGGATTATTCTTGCTGACTCTGGTTGGCTGGTCTCCTTTGACTGCTGTGCATCTCTCGTTCTGTTGGGAAACTAGTCCAATCAGAATTCCGTTTGATCACGTGGCACCTAGCATACTCTGTTCCGTTTTGATCTGCTGGGCCATTATGCAGAAACTAACCTCATATATTTATACTCTTTCCCCTTGATGCATTCTACAGAACACTGGAAGAATGAGGTCCTCTTGGACCTCTTTGGGGCCCCCTGTGAGCCAGGACCGCATCATCACCAGCTTCCCTAAGGTACCGTCATGAGAATACCTTTGCTGTGTTTCCTCTGAGTCTGGGTTGCTTTGACAAAAGGTCTTGACTGTCCAGGACAAGCCTGGAATTCACGAAGTGTCCCAGACTAGCCTTAAATGTGCAATCCTCCTGCCTCCAGCGCTGGGATGACAGGAGTGTACCACCGTCCCCAGCCTTTTCGTCTCCACTACTGATGTAACCTGTCAGCCATATCCAGCTTCGTTAGCATGCCTTCACCCCCAGAAACCAAGAAAGCAAATCTCAGAGGTCAGTCTTGTTTCAGAGAATCCAGAAGGCTAGGGGTCGAGTTCCTCTAAGCAGGCCAGTAGTGACAACAGGGAGCTGTGTGGCGTGGAGGTTACAAGTCATGTAAGCAGCCCTCGCTGTACCTCCTGATGCTATCTGTAAGCTGTGACCATAGGCAAGTCACCCACGTTTGCCTTGGAGCTGATGCTCATGGTAGGGTCATGGCATTCCTTATTGTTATTACTAGCTCTCCAGAGGGTGGGAATGTAACTTAGTGGGAGAGCATTTGCCTGGTAGGAACAAAACCCTGAGTTTTATCCCTAGTACTGCAGGAGAGAGGGAAGGAGGGATGGCGAGAGAGAGACAGAGACAGAGAAGAGCACACAGGTGTAGCATCTCACACCTGTAGTTCCAGCACTTGGGAGACAGCCTGGACCATGTAACAAGACCCATCCTTTTTTTTTTTTTTTTCGTAAATAGTGTTTTAATTTCTGATTCCCGATCCAGGGCTTTCTCCGTTGCCATTTTATCTTTCCTTTCTGTGAAAACTCCAATCTGTACTAAAGTCTCATATTAACGGCAGTGAGGAATGCGGAATAACTGTTCTTGGGGGACAATGAAACCATATTTACCCACACTACAAATGCCTTTGCCCATTATGGAGCCATCCCACTCCTAGGAATTCATTTCTGTGGCTGTCATGGCATGAACGGAGAGTGTGGGAAAGGTCAGGCGTTGCCGGCAGCCGTTAAGAGCACAAGGCCAGCATCAGCATCCACAGAGAGACGGGTGGGATGAGGCTCCTCGATGGACAGGTGCATGAGGTACCTCTTCCAGTGCTGAGGAGGAACAAGGAAAGTCGTTAGGTAGAATGCAAAACATGGAGCTGTAATCAAGTGTATGCATTGCTGGAACATTTGGTTCAGTCCCCGCCATCAATGAAAAGTGGTGGGGAGGGGGGGTCTGGGAAGGGGTTGTCTGTTAGTACATGCAGAAAATATTTCCGAAAGGTAACGTTAAGATTCTGTTGTGCATTGATAGCCTCTAGCAAATAAACAACTGGTTTTCTCCCAGGGAATCTCCCTGGGGAAACAAACCACTCTTAAGGGTAGGCCCCATGCCCAGCAATGGATGGCCAACAGAGAACTAACTCAGTGGCGTCTTTGGACAAAGGTTCTTTGTCTCATAATGTTAAGTCAGGGCCTTTTCTTTTCCTTCTACCTTACAGGTCTGCTGTGTATATGTTAGGACTTCGAGTTTGGAGTTTTTGTGGGGTTCCTGTATGTGTGAATACGTGTGTCTCTGATTCTGTATGTGTTTCCTGTGCTTTTTATTTAGCCCCTCTTCTTGTTTGATTATTTTGTCTCACTCTGATGTGTTTGTTTTCTATCTATTGTTATTCCTTAGATGTCTGTTTGATCCATACAGAAAGGGTATGGATCCAGATGGGAGGGTAAGTGGAAAGGAACTGGGAGGAGCGGAAGGAGGGAAAACCATAATCAGGATGCATCAGATGAAAATATCTTTTTTCAATAAAAGAGAAAGACCTTTGTCTTAGTTAGGGTTTTAATTGCTGTGAAGAGACACCATGACCACAGCAACTCTTATAAAGGAAAATATTTAATCGTGGTGGCTCCCTTACAGCTCAGAGGTTCAGCCCATTATCATCACAGTGGGACATCTGTAGGCAGACATGGTGTTGGAGAGGTAGGTAAGTGTCTTACATCTTGGCTTGTAGGCCACAGGAAGTGGTCAGAGACACTGGGTGGTATCTTCATTGTACATGAACCCTCAAAGCCCGCCTCTGCAGTGACAAACTTCCTCAAACATGGCCACACCCACACCAACAAGTCCAAACCTCCTAATAGTGCCACTCCCTTTGGGGACCGTTTTCTTTCAAACCACCATAACCCTGTTGCCCATCGTTGCTTCTGCGTGGCTTGAACAGGTGTGAAGGGAGACTTTTTGTGTCTTGGATTCTGCGTCAGAGCTAGGAAGGAGGAAGGAGGTGGCTGTGAGCTGTGGGTGTTTCCGCCTGCAGCCATTGCTTCATCCCCTTCCTTTAAGCCCTCTAACTCCCTTCTCACACATTGACAGAGAATGCCTTTGTGCCTCAGATCTTGGAGAGGTCCCCCGGTTTTTTATTAGTGAGCTTGGGCCATTGCTTTCCCAATGGAGTGTAACCATGGTAACCAGGGATGATTCCGGCTGGTGTCTCATGAGTTGAAGAGAAAGGAAGTTTAATCGGTGGCAGAGGGTGGGCAGGAGGGGCAGGCCCAGTCTCCTGGGACAAAAAACACAATTCACAGAGTAGGACATTGAGCCCCAGAGAGACAGAGGAAACTGCTTGACATCAACACACTTGGGCATGGTGGAGCTAAGATTTGACCCAGCTGCCCTGGCAAGGGAGTCTGCCCAGGGAAGAAGATGAGCCTTCCCTACAGCCCTCTACCTACAGCAGTCAGGGTCACAAGGCTACAGCTGGCCATGTCTGTCCTGCTTCCCAGGGCCAGACCTGAAGACTTATTACCTCATCAGGCTGGGTCAACATGGTGTTTCCTGGGGCAAGTTCTTTCTCTTGATTCTCTGTGCCTCTGTTTCCTTGTCTGAGAAATTGGCTCGCACTTCCTACCCCACAGGCTGTGGCATTGCCAGGACCGAGGAATGTTTTTATTTATTTATTTATTTATTTATTTATTTATTTATTTATTATGTATACAATATTCTGTCTGTGTGTATGTCTGCAGGCCAGAAGAGGGCACCAGACCTTATTACAGATGGTTGTGAGCCACCATGTGGTTGCCGGGAATTGAACTCAGGACCTTTGGAAGAGCAGGCAATGCTCTTAACCACTGAGCCATCTCTCCAGCCCAGGACCGAGGAATGTTAATGAGGCTGCAGGCCTCATGTTTCGGGAGAGAATGAGGGTTAGGAAGAAGGTCTCTCCCTCGATGCCCAGTTTGTGTTACCGAGATGCTGCATCGCAGGATGGTCTGCTTGCTTGCCTACATGTCTGTCTGTCTGTCTTTCCCAGTGGTACACATCTGATGCCTGCCTGCAACTCAAGGAGCACTTCCACAGCCAGGTCAGCACTGCCTGCCAACACAGGAACACGGGCACTGCTGGGTAAGCCCATGGGACAAGGATGTGGAATTTGGAGGAAGAGGAGAAGCACAGAGGCGGCATCAGTGAAAACTGAGCCAGCTGAATACACAGGCTGAACCCATGCCGCTTATTAGGGGGACTGTAATCTAACTCTTCTGTACAAACAATTTTCCTGCTTCTCAGAATGTCAGAAAGATGACTTTTCAGCCGAAGGAACGTTTCAGCGCAGGTCCTTTTCCTCCCTGTCTGAACCAGCTATCTTCCTCTCATCCCTTGAGGTTTCTGTATGCCAGAGCCTCTGGGAGACTTCTCTAACCACCTACTGTCCCTGCCCCTGGCCCAGCCTTTCCTTAGTACCCTTCTGTGCTCTGGAAATCCAAAATCGTTTTGTTTGTTTGTTTGTTTTGCATCCTGACCACAGTTTTCCTTCCTTCCTTTCCTCCCAGCCCCTCCCCCTACCTCCCCTCTATCCCACCCCCTTCCCACTACCTCTCTGTCTCTATTCAGAAAAGGGCAGGCCTCCCATGGATAACAACAAAACATGGCATATCAAGTTGCAGTAAGACTAGGCACCTCCCCTTGTATTAAGGCTGGACAAGGCAACCCAGTATGAGGAATAGGATCCCAGAAGCAGACTAAAGAGTCAGAGACAGCCCCTGCTCTCACAGTTAGGTGTCCCATAAGAAGACCAAGTTACACAACTGTCACATACATGCAGAGGACTTAGGTCAATCCCATGTAGGCTCCCTGGTTGTTGGTTCAGTCTCTGTGAGCTCCTGTGATCTCAGGTTAGTTGATTCTGTGGGTTTTTCTGTGGTGTCCTTGATCTCACCGGCTCCTACAATTAATTTTTCCTCCCCCTCTTCAGCAGGATTCCCCACAGATCTCCGTAATCTTCTGTTATAGAGCTATAGGCTTTTCTGTGTTTCCTCCCCAGACCTGAAAGCCAGGTCTGGCTGTGTCTGCCCTGTTTCTGCCTCAGCAGCAACTGTCCACCGACAAGGCGATTTTGTAGTAGGTCTTCCTCCTTCTAACAGGTACAAAAGCCGGCTCCCTTTCCTCCTGAGCAGACCATAGTCAGCCGAAGGCATCTGCTTAGCTCACAGAGATCATAGGGATGGAGTGAGATCAGAGAGCCCATCTCAGAGGTCCCGAAGGCCACACCAAGGGAGGCAGAGCTCAGGTCAGAACTGCTGTTGGTGGCTTGAGGGATTAAAAATCCCAGCACTCAGGAGGCAGAGGCAGGCAGATCTCTGTAAGTTCGAGACCAGCCTGGTTTACAAGAGCTAGTTCCAGGACAGGCTCCAAAGCTACAGAAAAACCCTGTCTTGAAAAACAAAAACAAAACAAAACAAAAATAGCAGCTTCACCTGGGGGTTGCTGTTTCGTGTCAGGCAGATTATCTACTTGACTCTACACAGTGCCACCAGAGGGAGGGAAACTGAGGCACTGAGAGCACTCATTGTACAGTCCTAGTAGTTCCTTACTCCTTTCCCTCAGACATGGAATCAAGGATGGCCTGTTTTAGAATAAGAAGGCCTCCTGGGAGCAGGGCAGACATAACCCCAGCCCTGGCTGATGCAGAGATATAAACCAAACATCCAGCCATCAGCCAACCTGAGTGCCCTCTTGCATCTGCAAACACAGGAACACTAGATGTTTCCCAAGATGGTCAGTTTAAGCACTGAGGACTTATCGGGAAGAATTGCCGAAATGCTTTTAAAAAATTGTATTAATTTGGTGGGGTAAGAGGGTATGCCATGACATGCGTGCAGATGTCAAGAGGCAACTTGTAAGAATCAGGTTCTTCCTCCCACCAGGTAGGTCTTGAGGACTGAACTCATGTCATCAGACTTGGTGGCAAGCACTGTTACCCACTAAGCCATCTCACCTGCCCCGAAACTCTTAGGAGTCTGATCAGCAGTCTCAGAGATGCCGCTGTCCCATACAGAAGGAAGGCAGGAGCTGCTCTTGGTGAGCAATGTCCCCAAGTAGTGCAAGAATCCCAGGGTCAATCTGCCCCTCAAACTGCAAACCCAGATGTATAAACCCTGCTTAGAATGAACTGACCCCACACAGGGGCACATCCTAGAGGGGATGTGGAAGCTGGCATACAGTACACATGCCTTACAGCAGCATCTCCTGCACGTGGGTCCCTTGTCCATGGTTCCAGTGCCACACCCCCCACCAGTGTGCATTCACCTGAAGTTGGTTTTCACAATTCTCCCTACGCCCTCTTCTCTGCCCCTCAGCTTATGGCTCAGCCTCTCCTCATGCCCCCGTTGCTAATTCTCAGGACAGCAGGACAGCGGCTTTGTCCACGTGGGACCCAAGTGGGGTCAAGGGTATAGCCATAGGGGGAACAGAGTCCCCAGAACAAACGTAAGTTCTCCCACTCTCTAGGACTGGAGAGGGAGGAGAGAGTGGCTTAGCAGGGTAAGGGCGAAGGGTGACTCATTCAGACAGTTCAGGGAAGGAAAGGCTTGGCTATGCTGAAGACACTGTTGACACCATTCTCCTGGGTGAGACGGCCATATTTCCTCCAGGCTCAAGCTCTCCAAGGTGGTGGTAGTTGGTGACCTCTATGTGGGGAAGACTAGCCTCATTCACAGGTAAGTTCTACTATGCTCCTCACGCGGTCAAGCCAGCTCCACCTCCAGCACCTAGTTCTCATGGGACCTTTGCCTGGGAGCCCCGAATAACAAGTGACTTCTGGGAACACAACACAGCTTTAGCCTGGGAAACTGTTTAAAGGGTGTGGCAAGAGTCAAGGAGAGGGGCTGGAGGAAATGGCTCAGTGGCACTGTCTGCCACCCCCAGAATTTGAATCCCAGCACTCACACTGTGTGGCTCATAACCACTTTCAACTCCAACTCCTGGAGGTCAGAGACTTATTCTCTCTCTCTCTCTCTCTCTCTCTCTCTCTCTCTCTCTCTCTCTCTCTCTCCACACACACACACACACACACACACACACAATCTTTAAAATAAATAAAACATTAAAATATAGATTGGGAGTTCAGGAGATTGACTCAGTCGAGTGCTTCCTGCATTAAGAACCCAAAACCTGGATAGAATCCCCAGGATCCAGGCATGGCAGCGCATGCCTGTGGTCCCAGCATTGGGGAGACAGAGACTGGAGGAGTCATAGGGCTTGCTGCTCAGCCAGTCTAGCTAAATCAGTAAGAGACCTTGTCCCAAAAACTGAGATGGGGAGCAATTAAAGGAAAACGTGGTGTCAGCCTCTGACCTGCACACATGTGCATGCCCACCATTGCAGTGACTGACAGATGGTGGCGCATCCTAGACGCCGAGGTTCATCACACTGTCTCCGTGGGGCCCCTGCACTGTCCTCTCTGGGAATGGACCCTCAATTTCTCTTACTGTTTGAGTTATAGTGTTCAATTTCTGGTCTGATGCTCCTCCCCACATCATTCTTATTGGCCGCCCTGTTGCTATGGTTTGGATAAGTATTTTTCAAAGGTTCTTGCGTCAGAGGCTTGTGGTCTCCGGCCTGCAGCACTTTTCTAAGGTGGCAGAATTTGTAAGAGGGAGAGCCTTGTGGAGGTCGTTAGGTCATTTGGGGTGTACACCTGAAGCAAACAGTGTACCCCAACTCATTCCCTTTTTTGCTTCCTAGCTATGAGAGACTTTTGTTGCTGTTTTTGTTGTTTGGGGGTTTGTTTTGTTTTTTGCTTGTTTTTTGCTCAGTTATATGCTGTCACCATGATGAAGCCCCACCACTAGTTAAAGCAACATCACTAAGTCAGTCATGCCCTGGAACTTCTAGAGCTACAAGCCCAGATGAACTTCTGATCAGTTGCCATCCTCTCGGGAGTTTGTCCAGGAGATGGAAAACCATATCCCTCAGCCTCTGTGCACCATCACTTGACTTGCTACATTTTTGTTTTTTGAGACAGTATCATTTTTTAGCCCTGGCTGGCCCAGAACTCCCTGTGTAAACCAGGCTGACCTTGGACTCACAGAGATCCGCCTGCCCCTGCCTTCTTAGTGCTGAGATTAGAGGCGTGCGCCACCACACCCAGCCTCCATCACTTATTGATTCCCTGCTGGGGGATCTTCTTTCCTGCAGACTTGCACTTGCGAGGGGTCCCCTGATGACTTCCTCACCTCCCACAGGTTGTGCAAGAATGTTTTCGACCGTGATTACAAGGCCACTATTGGGGTGGACTTTGAAATCGAGCGCTTTGAGATCGCGGGGATTCCCTACAGCCTCCAGATGTAAGTCTCTGTTAATGTGGTTTCGAGATTTCTCCTGGGGAAGGACCTCAGCCAGTTGCTTTTCCTCTGTGCTCTACGGTGCTCGGCAAGGATGTGTCTGGACAAGCACGGCCCTGGGTGGTTGTGAGAAACCAGGCTTCGTGGTGTATGGGTCCCTAGAGTCTCTCTCCATCCTCACATTGGTCTGCAGATGGGGGGGGGGGGATGGTCTCAACAACCCAGCCCGCACTTCCACCTGCTCTCCTCCCCGAAAGATTATTACTAAGCTTCAGACTTCTTCCCCAGTTGGACCTCCTGTGCGCTCCCAAGCAGCCGGTTGGCCTCTGGCAATTTTTTCCTGAGTTCTATTCTCTATTCCCAGCTACAAAATACGACAAAGTCACTTCTTTTATGCCAGCCGTGGATGATTAGGGTTCTGGAGGCAACCCTGCCCTGACCCCTTTCTCATCCTGATGTCCCCCGTTCTCCTGTCACGTCCCTCTGGATATGTGTTCCTGCTCTGTCCATGTTGTTCTTCCCCACCCAGGCTATCTTCTCTACTAACCCCGCCCCGGCTTTTGCCTCCCACTCTTTTCTGCCCCCCTTCCCATCGCTTTCACTTGCCCTGACATCAGTGCAAGGCCTTCCCAAGGTTCACCTTCTTCCACCTCGGTAAAAGTGCTGTGTGTTTTGGACCTCACTCTCCCCACTCCCCAGAGTGCTGCAGGCTTACCCAGCTACCAGACCCCTGTGCTCCCTGGCGAGGCCCCCCTTCCTCCTCCCTGCCATCTTGTTTAGCTGTCACTGTGCTCTCCTTGCCGACTGACATCCACCAAGCCTTTGCTCTAGTCCCCGTTCCTGTCTTCCTCCCTGGCTTTAGCCTTTATTCCTCTGTGCGCCGCCTAGGCTGAGCCCTCCGCTCCTATGTCAGCTGCCATCTCCATGGACACAGGGCCCCAGTAGACTAAGAAGACTTAGTGCCCCGGATGATAGCACATCCTGTCCAAGGGTGAGCACAGGGTTGGTTCAGGGCAAAAGACGCTGTGGAAATCCCAGGGCTTCACAACTGCAGGTTCTGGAAGGCTGAGAGGAGCAGAGGGTGGAGCTGTACAGACAGTGGCCAGCAACCAGGCAATCTCTAATTAAAGGGCCCAGTGTAAAATGGGCACTGCCTTGCCACAGACTCGGGATCTTGAGGCCATTGCCAGCCACCTGCCTGGCTTAATCTATGCCCATTCACCACTTAGAAGCTTCTTTAGAGATGGAAAAAAATGAATGAATTAATGAAGGAATATAGCTCACAAGTCTTCATTATGCTGAATTGCTCGAAAGCAAATTCAGATCACTGATACCATACTTGTGGGTTTTTTTTTAATTTACCGAGAAAAATTAAATGTTGATCTGTTGACTTAAAAAATTGATGGATTGTAGATTGGATGTCAGGACCATCCCTGCATATTGACAACCTGTTTTCAACCTGTACAAGCAGGTCTCAGCATGTCACCTTTTCTGCTTCCATCTTGTCCCCATGGCAGGCATTATTAATCTGCTGTCCCATTCCTTTTCCGTGGGTCTAGGGCTCAACTTCTAGTTCCCTCTCAGCAAATTGTTTCAGAAAGCCAGAGCTAACTGATCAGTTGCCCAGCCGATGCAAACGGTACCCCTGCTAGCCCCGTTCCTCACATGGGGAGCTACTCTGCAGAAGGTAAAAGGGTGACCCGGTCACACATATGCTGAAGGCCTGTCCTGGAACCCCAGCATTGTCCTGTTAGAGAACATAAGTTCCTTTGTAATGTCACAGTCAGAAGCGCTATAACTTTGTCAGAGCTGTAACTTTACCTAGACAAGGCAATCTGCAGTGTTAGACCCTCTCTCCTATGGGCACTGTGATCCGAGGAAAGAGCCCAGCGGAGATTGCAGGGAGCTGGGGTCAGGGAGAGCTGGATCACTCAGGCACTTCCTGCTGTTTACATGCGGATGGCATGTTGACATAGACCTGAAGGTCGTCCTATGATCTCACTGTTCCATTGCCTTGGAATACTGGGACTGTGTAACCTGCCCCCACTGCTTTCCTGTCTTCCTCTTCCCCTCACAGCTGGGACACAGCCGGGCAGGAGAAGTTCAAGTGTATTGCATCTGCCTACTACCGCGGTGCCCAAGGTGAGCAGCCGAATGACGCTGGTGCTCTCAACCTGTGTCATCCACACACACACACTGCTGTGCTATGCTGTGCTGCGCTGCGCTGTGCTGTGCTGTGCTGTGCTGTGCTATGCTCCGGGAGCCACTGGGAGAGCACTGTAACCACTGCTTAGGGATGAAGATGCTGCTTAAATGACTAGACCCCAGCTGGCTTTGACAGTCACACCCTAGGGAATCTGAAGTATCAGGTGCAGGCTTAGCCCCAATTTTCAACTTAAAAAAAATATTCTTGTTTAAGGGTCTCAGAAAAGAGAGATGCCCTCATATTTCAGGTGAAGATGAAGAGAGGCTTCTTCTGTCTTAGCCTGGGGGGGGGGGGCTAGGCCAGCGAGGAGAGACAGGTGGACCCAGCAGACTTGGCAGGTCTCATATTGGGACCTCAGTGCCCACTGACAATATGGCCAACGGCGGCAGCTGGGGGCTGAGCAGGGCTCAAAGTCAGCAGAGGTGGCAATGTGAAGTCCCAAGGGAGGAGGCAGAAGTAGAATCTAGTAGGAGGTGAGGAAACCATCAGGACCCCAAGCCAGGCTCAAAGTTATGTCCTCTTGGCAGTGGTATGAGAATCCCTGCGGTTCCATCACAGTTTAAAGCTGTGTGTCCCTGAGCTGTGGGTGGGATCTCCACTGTGGCCTCCTATAGCTATCCCCTCTCCTATCCTTTCTTCCTGAGGGGCTGCTGCCTCCCTGGAGCAAGTGGTGTGAGGTTGCCTGGTATAATTTTGTAAACAATACTCGCCATGCCCATCACCAGTAGGATTATCATCAGCCACAAAGTGCCCAGAAAGCCCTCGTCCAGGCTTTCTCCCAGTGGGGCAGCAGAGAGCAGGCCTCTGCCTGGACCATTCTCCTGTGGGTAGAATCCAGGGCAGACTCAGGATGAAAAAAGCTGACCCCAGAGATACCTGACAGTTTGCTGCCCATGTGGTGCCACAAAAGCCATTTCCTTTAACTGGTTGTTGCTAATCCGTATCCTTCAATGAAAAGTCTACCCAGGTTCAGGCCCTGGGCCAACAGCTTTTCAAAACAGCATCCCTCCTGACAGCTAGGGTACCATACTCACCACTGTACAGACAAGGAAAGCAGCTCTGCAAGTTACAACTCTCACCCAAGCCCATTGGACCACAAGTGGCAGAAAATCTCCTGCCAGAGCCCATATGCTTCAGGCCTCTCACTGTGCCTTCCCCCCTCCACCCTATGCTGCTAGGTACAGATTTTGGCGGGGGGGGGGATTGGGGGACAGATGGGATTGCAGGTTCAAGGGGGCCAACACAGGGTGACTCCTCACTAATTTCCACAGTGCCCCATCCCGGTAGTTCCTTGCGATATGGGAAGATGCCTAGGGCAGCCTCCCCCATCACACCTGTTGCTGATTGGCTGTTGTCTTTCCCTGTATACAGTGATCATCACAGCCTTTGACCTCACCAATGTGCAGACGCTGGAGCACACCAGGCAAGTAACCCCAGGTTCTACCCCCTCTGTGTGTATGTATGTGTATCACCTGGACTCATGAAGCTGCCTAGAAGGGCTCCCCAAACCCCAGCCTCTGGATGGACCCAGAATGATGGGCACTTACTGTCCGGGTTCCCACTTACCCCTAAAGACCTCTCCCCATCTGCTGCTCAGGAGCTCAAGCTGACAGGCCACTTTTGTCTTTGATAAGCCTGCCACCACCATATTGGAAATCTTTTTGAATGAGGGGCCCCTCTGTTCACCTTTACCTTGGCTCCGGATAACTTCATAGCTCATCCTCCCTGACAGGAAGTTTTCATTGGGCAGAGATGAGAGCAAATGATCACTTTCAGAGGACCATCATCTTCCTGAAATAACCCACCTAATGGACTAAAGCCTCTCCTCCCTATGTTTGCCTGGGTCATTCACATCAGCATCTTCCGGGCCCTATGAGGGAGACAGGGATGATTTTTCCAGCTGATAAAGGGCAGAAGTCACCTAGTTCTCACCACAGGAGTCTTTGCCTCTCCTACACCAGTGCCTTTGTAGTCCCAGGTCCTTCTGGTCCCACTGAGGCCCCTCTGGCTCCGGCACCAGCATCCCACCTAGTCATGTAGGTCAGGGTGCCTTCCCTGCACTCCTGGCTGTCTACAAGTCTCTTGTGTCCACTCTGTGCATTCTAGGCAGTGGCTGGATGATGCACTGAGGGAGAATGAGGCAGGCTCTTGCTTCCTCTTCCTCGTGGGAACCAAGAAGGATCTCCTGGTAAGCAGGGGAAGCTGGAGGCCCAACCCCGAGGGACTTCTCATAAGTGCCCATGTTCACAGCCCACTTTTAAGGAGCAGTGAACAACACTGGCATGCTGCCTTGTGTTAGACTTCAAAGCAGGCTTCAGAATTGAAAAGAGTACTCAAGCTCCCATGCCCTCCTCCAGGAGGCGGGGATGACTCAGGTTTCCCTGGGGACACTAAAGTGTTAGCCCTAGGCGAGTAGCATCTCTGCACTGGGGCATCTCTGCACTGGGGCATCCCTGCACTGGGGCATCTCTGCACTGGGCATCCCTGCACTGGGGCATCCCTGCACTGGGGCATCTCTGCACTGGAGGCATCTCTGCACTGGGGCATCTCTGCACTGGGGACATCCCTGCACTGGGGCATCCCTGCACTGGAATACCCCTCCATACCCATTTGCTTGAGGTGAAGTAAGAAGCAAAGGCGAGAAGCAGGTGGCCATTTTAGGGACTCCCTGCAGTGAAGGTCAAGATACCAGGTCAGCCAGGGCCGTTTCTTCCAGTCGGAGGCAGCATGTGAGCAAGCTGAAGCAGAGGCTGTGCACCTGGCCAATGAAATGCAGGCGGAGTACTGGTCTGTGTCAGCCAAAACCGGTGAGTAGTGCACCCCACATGCATTTACTACTGAAAGACTGTGCACCCCATGTTCATTTATTATCAAAAGACTGCAGGATGCAGAAGTATAAAGAGCGAAGTTGGAAAACCAGGCTCTTGGGGGGATGGAATGAAAGGGCGTGCAGCATCTGGCACCCGAGAGATCCCAGGGCTGTGGAAACGCAGAAATTGGGCTGTAGCCCTTGCCTCCGATACACAGAGACTGTGTATCTGGTCACAGACTGGGTATGGATTGAAACTGGAAGTGCCACATCCCGGCCACCACAAACACCTGGCAGTGCCCATGCTTGGAGCCGTCTGCTGCTCTTTCTCAGCAGTGGTGCCCACCTCCCCCTTGACCACAGCCACAGCAGGGTCGCGGGAGTCCCACTGTAGGGCAAGGGGGGTTACTCTGCACAGTTGCACAGGTTGTAGCTGCGCATGGGCAATGTTCATGCTGGGTACCGGGACCTATAAAAGAATGCACACAGATTCCATGTAAGGGCCCACAGCACATGGGTAGCTCCTAAAGAGAAGGCACGCGTTCAAGTCCTGCTTCTCCCAGATTGTGCAGGTTCCCAACAGCGACTGATTGAGAGGGAAGGTGCTGGGAAAGGAAGGCTCCGAGGTTTAAGGGAGTAGCCTGGGAGCAGGGTGGGTGGCGGCAACAGGGTAGGGATAGGGACCAGAGCCCAATGGAAAGCCAGGTTACCACCCAGCACTGTATTGCCACCCGTGGATGGACCAGTAACTGACCATCAGGAGTGCTCTGAAAGGGTCATGGCCAACTTAAGGATGGCCTTACCTAGCTCTCGCCCATAATGCGTCTGAGAGGACCATGAGTCACAGGTGCCTTGTGGTCCCCAGGAGAGAACGTGACGGCATTCTTCAGCCGTGTTGCCGCCCTAGCATTTGAGCAGTCTGTACTCCAGGACCTAGAGAAGAGGCCCAGCAACCAGTCCCAGGTCGGAGATGGAGATGGAGACCTAATCCGTGCGTACAGCGAGGGCTGGGTGGGGCTGAGGAGTAGCGTGGGAACCAGAAATCCACACCCACCATTCCCAATTTGCCACCCTTGCTGTCCTTTGGGACCTTTGGGCTGTTACCATATCTCAGGCCTTTGGCTTCCATGACCCCACCTGCCCCAGCCTCCCTGATCTCCACAGCCTCTTCTTGGGTCAGGCTTAGACTCCTGACCATCATATGTGTCTTGCCTCCTTCTTACCTGAATGCCACAACCCCAAATGTCCCTTGGGACCCTCCCACACCAGGTCATCTGGGCTTTGGAGGACAGGCCCAGAGGACCAAGTTCAGGGCCCCACTTACCAGATAGAGTAGTCTTCCCCCAATGTCAGCTGTAGGATGCCTGGCCGATGCCATCTTACTTTTTTTGTAGGAATAGAGGTACCCAAGACCCAGGAGAACCAGAGGCCACCTGGCCTGGGCTGCTGTTAGCTGAGGCCGACGTCAGAGCCATCCTCTCCCTGCTCAGGCCTGGGGTGATGTGGGGCCCAAACTCTGCGGTAGATCTGCCTTCAAGCTGGAGAAGGCCTGTGTCTCTGGGGCTCAGCCATTTCTCTTTGGCACAGCCCCCCACTGGGTGTGGGGCCCAATACTGTCTGGCTGGTTGTGGGGGAGCAGGCACTGAGGCGAACCTTCTGTACAGAGTCTTCAGACAGTTACTGTGGTCTCAAGAGGCTTCAAGACTGTAAACTCAGGACACTCAGGGCTCGCCCCCATCCCTCACCAATCTTATCTGAAAGTCACCCTGGAGTTCTCCCTACTGACCCTAGAGGAGGCCTCTGAACCCCATCTCCGATTCTAACAGCAAGACTTGTCAGTAAAACTCACCTGCCATCCCACCTGGGAGTCCTCTCATCAAGAAGACATGGAGGTCTAGGCCTTCCAGCTTCAGCCCTAGATAACCACTGTCCCTCGGCCACAGAATCCCAGGACTCTGGAGCTCCACTGTAAGCACAATGGACGAAGTCCCTTTGACCCCTTCGGCAGAGTCCTGCCTCCATCTCTGAGATTCCCCATGGTCAGTGGATGAGAAAGGAGACCTCCGGCCCATCAGAAGATGAGTCACCTTGACTATGCTGAGAAATGACAATTGCATGGTCCCTCTGGCAGCTCATTCTACATTCCGAGCCTGATGCTGCCCTGTGCTGCCATCTGTGCCCATCCCTGCTTACCTACCGTGTGTCTCTCCAGCTGACCTGTGTATCTCTCCGGGCTTTGGCAATAGTCTACATATCTCTGGAGGACTTGGGACGTACATGCAGACTCTAGTGTGTCTAACCCCCTCCAGCATGACACTCAACCTGGGTCCAGGGTCTTCCCCAACTCCTCACCCACTCCGTATTCCTATAGCTGGGTCCAGACCTGTGCATGCTTGTCTTCCTCCTGCCATAAGAAGGTGGACACAGCTGGCATCCCTAGGCACTGCGTCTCTCCCCCTGCCCCCACCCAATACAGGGTCTCAGGTTCTCACGTAGCCCATGCTGGCCTCCAGCTCTGTGTGTAGCTGAGTCTGACCTTGGATTTGATTTGCCCTCCAACTCCCAAGCACTGGGATTGCAGACATGTACCTCCAGACCTAGGAACACCTGCTTCTCAAGAATGGTAAACATCTGCAGCAGCCGTGGTGGTCAGTGCCCTTTTCTAAGTGCCTGGCATACCACGCATTTCCGTGACTGTTCATTAACTCAGCAATGGCCAAACACCCGAGAACAGTGGCGTATTTTCCTGTTTAATACCAACATTCACTAGCTTTATTTTAGCTCCCTCCTCCCTTCCTCTCCCCTTCTCTCCTCTCCCCCCCCCCCCCCCCCGCCAAAACAAGGTGTCACCAGGTACACTGGACAGGCCTTGAGCTTTACCTCCCCCAAGTGCAGAGCTCTTGGGAGACACAGAGTCGCCTTTGACTCAAGCTCTTTTATTTGAAAAAAGTAGGTTAAGCATCTCTTTAAAGGAATTATGTGTTTGGTGTTAAACTAGGTGGTTAGCATATAAACAGAAATACCTCTGCCCGAAAGTCAGTTGTACTCTTTGAAGTGAACCTGGCTAACAGTTGATAAAATTCCTTCTGCGCTGTCCTTCCCTGCCCCTTCTGACTCGTGTCTCCAGAGTGCCCTTGCACTGTGCACACTGCCTGACGGGCTACCTGCCCAGTGATCTGCCCCGATCTCTCACTGTGGGTGTGTGCCAAGCCTTCCCGTACTTTAGCAAAACATACCGTTTCCTTAGTGTGGCTAAACTGAAGTTCATTTGACTTCCTTATCTACTGGTCAGCTGGTCCGTGTCCTGCTGCTCTGAGCTCTCACCTGTAGCACTGCAGCATTTCCAGAGGGTCTGGGCGGACTCTCCGCTGAACTGTGGCCCCTACCCAGGTCCACCAAGACACACAGGCCACATTGTTGTTGTGTTAGGGAGGCCTGGGTCTAGCAGGTGTAGCCTAAGGCTTCACAGAATGGAAGTAGATGACAGTGGTGACCTGAAGCCTCCCTCATCCTTCCAGGACCTAGCAGAGAGATGTAGACGGAGGGTGTCCCGTCATGAGCTCCAGAGCGACAAGTACGCTGCTCTGCACACACCCATGTGATGTGGGATTTCCCTCTGTATGCTTGAATACCGTTAATGAATAAAGAAACTGCTTTGGACCTATAGCAGGGCAGAGCTTAGGTAGGCGGAGAAGACAGAACTGAATGCTGGGAGAAAGAAGAGCAGAGTCAGAGATATGCCCTGGAGCCGCCACTGGAGATAGACATGCTATAGCTGTGCTGGTAGACCACAACCTCGTGGTGATACACAGATTAATAAAAATGGGTTAAATTAATATGTAAAAGTTAGCCAATAAGAAGCTAGAGCTAATGGGACAAGCAGTGATTTAATTAATACAGTTTCTGTGTGATTATTTCGGGGCTAAGCTAGCTGGGTGACCAGGAACCAACAAGCAGCTCCTTCTCCTACACCCATGTCCCTGTAGATTAGCATTTATTAAGCTCCCCTTGTGTTACCCCCCCACCATGTGCTAACATGTTTCTGTAGGTCCCAACTCAATAATGGTCTCTCTGATTTCAGTATTTGGCCCGGGAGGATAGCATCTAAACTTACCAAGAAAAATCACGGATTCAGATGCTTCTCTGCCAATCAACAGTGTTGCTTTCATATGTCTGTGTGACTAAAACACCATACCATAGGCTGAGGAAGTTATAAGCAAGATGGATTTATGCTTCTGGTGGCTGGAAAGTCCAACAGAAGGGGGTTCGCATGTGGCAAGGGCTCCATGCTACCTCCTAACATGTTATGTGGATCAGGGAGCATGTGCTAAACAAAGAAAGAGAGCCAAATTTCCTTTTGTAACAAAATAGTCTTGTGAGAAAGGCCGGTGTTTTCATGAGTCCCAAACACTTCCCACTGGGCCCTGCCTCCAAACACTATTGCATTTGGAATTAACTTTCAGTATGAGTTTTGGAGAAGACATTGACACCCCAGCGAGTGGGCTAGAGGTGTCACTCGGTGTTAGAGTTCTTGCCTACCATAGTTTCCATACCCAGCCCTGAAGAGCAAACCAGATGGCTGGAGAGACAGCTCAGTGGTTAAGAGCACATACTGATCTTTGCAGGCACCCAGGTTCAGTTTCCAGCACCCTGTGGTGGCTCACAACTGCCTGTAACTCTAGTTCTAGGGCATCTGACCCCTTCCCGACCTTTTGGGTTCCTAAACACTCATGGTACACTGCTTCCATTTGGATATATATATATATATATATATATATATATATATATATACACACACACATGCTTATAAAATACGTCTTTAAAAATGTTTTGTAGAGCCGGGCGGTGGTGGCGCGCGTCTTTAATCCCAGCACTCGGGAGGCAGAGGCAGACAGATCTCTGTGAGTTCGAGGCCAGCCTGGTCTACAAGAGCTAGTTCCAGGACAGGCTTCAAAGCTACAGAGAAACCCTGTCTCCAAAAACAACAACAACAACAACAAAAAAAAAAAACCATTTTGTAAAACAGGTATAGTAAACCCATCACTTCCATGTTACCCCCACGTGCACACTGAATATAGAGATCTTCTCTCCAGGCACCTCAGCATTTGCCAGTGGATTTCTAGCTAAGACCCAGGCAGTCTGTGGGTCTGGGCCTGCAGGACCAGGTAAGCAGCCTCCCACAGCTGAAGTCTAGTGAGTGATTGTGTTCAAATTCTTGCAGGTGTGTGCTCCCTTTCCCCGACTCCTCCCCTGCTTCCCACCCACTCTTGCTGTCTCTTCCACTGGTGACACTTCTGGCCTGTCTGCTGTGTAGTGCGAGAAGATTAAGAAGCCAGGGCACATCTGAACCACTTCCTCCTCTGCCCTGCTGGAGCTGTGGGTCTGGTCCCAGCAGAATCCCCGCCCGGGACCTCGTAGCCTTACCCTTCGGGCTCTCACACATTTGTTCCAGGCAAGTGTTCAGAGTGGCCTCTCACACAAGTATGACCTGGAAAAGGATTTATTTGCATCGACAGTTCACCCACCCCTGCTTAGACTCTCCCACCAAGTCTTACCCCAGCATAGCCTGTTCCCTGAGTCTGCGTACGATGTTCCCCCAGTCACGTGGCAGTGGTGATTTGGGCTCCACAATGACTGGAACAGCCACTCTTGTCCTGGTTGCTTGCCTCTACCTTCC
The DNA here is from genome assembly GCF_903992535.2 of Arvicola amphibius. Classification (NCBI taxonomy): domain Eukaryota; kingdom Metazoa; phylum Chordata; class Mammalia; order Rodentia; family Cricetidae; genus Arvicola; species Arvicola amphibius. The sequence goes on from NC_052055.2 coordinate 114,850,490, forward strand.
TGGTCCTGTTATAAGCCTCAGTGGCCCGGAGAAGACCACAGGGATCCAGCCACAACACTATAGCCTAGGGGATAGAGATCTTTCCCAGATAAACTTAATTTTCTAGAGAAACCCAGGATGCCTTAAGCTAGAACTACAGTCACCTAACACCCAGGTAGCTGAATATAGAGGTAGACAGGATCGGTTATATTCATATAGTTACACAACTCTCTGTCTCCCCCCCCCCCGGTGTGTGTGTGTGTGTGTGTGTGTGTGTGTGTGTGTGTGTGTGTGTGTTTAAGACAGATAGATTGACCCATTGTGTGATCTAGGCCAGCCTCAAACTAAAAATATCCCCTGACTCTGCCTCCCGAGTGCTGGGATTTACAGGCATAGGGCATACTAATTATTCAGGAGTTTCTTCAGCCTGCTTTCAGAATTTTTCATGTGGGATTCCCCTTTGTATGCGTGAATATGTTTTATTTCCATTGGTTTATAAAGAAGCTGCTTTGGCATATGGCAGGGCAGACTACAGGTAGGCCAGAACACTAAACAGCATGCAGGGAGAAAGAAGGCAGAGTCTGGGAGACACTATGTAGCTGCCGAAGGAGACAGATGCCAGAACCTTACCAGTAAGCCACAGTCTCGTGGTGATACATAGATGAATAAAAATGGGTTAATTTAAGATGTAGAGCTAGCTAGAAATATGCCTGAGCCATTGGTCAATGTTGTAATTAATATAGTTTCTGTGTGATTATTCGGGTCTGGGTGGCTGGGAGATGAACACACAGTCTCCGTTTACAATTTTTTCCAGTTATTAAACCCCCAGTCCACACAGAATTCACTGAGGATGTGACCCCACAGAAGTGTAGGCTGGGAACAAGAAATAGCTCTGTGCACACATAGCTCTAGGCCCTGTGAGACGGTGGCATGTTGACAAGGAATGCTAGGGAGCCCCGCCTCTGAATAAGAAGTGAGTCTGAATGGGCCCTGGGCTGGCTTCAGATATTACCCTGAGACAGGGCTCCTCAGAGACTCCTGGGGCTCCTCTGCCATCTGCTATGTCACTTCCCATATGTTAGGCCCTCCCCCTGAGAGAGGCTGATGGCAGACAGAAGTACAGCCACCACACTGCCTCCGTCCAAGCCATGCAGGCCCTTTCATATCCTCCCTGCAGTCCAGTGCATCCGTGACATTCAGAGCCACCAGCTACCTGTCTGAGCCCGTGCCCCAGATGGAGGCAGCTTCCGATGCCACTGTGGGAAAGGCATTTTACTCAGCCTGCCTAGTCCTAGCCTTCTGGGACACATAATAGGGGTTGGATCTGAGAGGCAAAGCAGACCTGGGGTTCCTTCCCTCACCAGGGAAGACATCCCTGACCTATAGGTGTTCTGGGCCTCTGATGATGCAGAGTAGAACCCTCGACCACCTTACCGGGTATCCCCTCACTAACAGGTTCACCGTGCTTGGCCTTTCTCCTAGTAAAGGCTGCAGACAATTGTCGGGAGGTTGCACTGGCATGCCATCAATAATTGATCCTGCCGAAGGGGGTGGGGGGTTGGAGCTGCGGCTAATGAGAGTCCTGCTCAGTCATTGGGAACCCCGGGCCAGCAGCTCCAGAGAAGGCCTGCTGCCTGTTTGGCAAGGCTACCCTACTGAGATCCCCGCTGCCTACTGTAGACCAGGGATTTGTAAGCTTGGAGGAGGTCCACCAGCCAAGCACTGCTGAGCACAGCATGAGCCGGCAGGGCCAGAGAACTACTGTATTGATGCTGTTGCCCCCCGTCTCCCTGAAGATGACGGATGACAGATGGACAGCACAGCCACATCCCACTTAAAAGATGGAGATGGGGTGATGGTTGGGTAGAGAAGGAGTTCAAAAAAAAAAAAAAAGGTTTCAGTTTTCTTTTCTTTCTTCTGGAAGGCCACTCTAGGGCAGTGGTCCTAAACCTTCCTAATGCTGTGACCCTTTAATAGAGTTCCTAGTGTCAAGGTGACCCCCAACCATAAAATTATTTTTATTGCTGCTTCATAACTGTCAGTTTGCTACTGTTATGAATCTCTTTTTATTAATTTTTTTCATTTATTTTACATACTAACCAGTTTCCCATCCTTTCTCTCTTCCCGTTCCCTCCCCCTACCTCCCGTCTATCCACACACCCACCCCCCCCCCAATCTATTCCTCCTCTGTTCAGAAAGGGGCAGGCTTCCCATGGAAGTCAACAAAGTATGGTATATCAAGTTGAAGCAAGACCAAGCTCCTGCCCCTGCATCAAGGCTAGGCTAGGCAACCCTTCGTGGGAAACAGGTTCCAAAAAGCCAGCTCATGCACCAGGAATAGGTCCTGATCCCACTGTTAGGGGCCCTACAAACAGAACAAGCTACACAACTGTCACCCACATGCAGAGGGCCTAGGTCAGTTCCATGCAGGCTCCCTAGTTGTCAGTTCAGAGTCCATGAGCTCACTGTTATGAATCTTTTTGTTGTCTTGTTTTTCAAGTCAGGGTTTCTCTGAAACCTGGCTGTCTTGCAACTCACTCTGTAGACCAGACTGACCTTGAACTCATAAAAATCCACTTGCCTCCACCTCCCGAGTGCTGGGATTAAAGGCGTGAGCCAACACTGCCTGCCTATAAATCTTAATCTAAATATCTGTTATGCAGGATCTCTCTCCAGTTAGAAACTGACTCAGGGGTCGTGACCCACGGGTTGAAAGCCACTGCTCAAAGGCCTTGTTCATGCTAGCAAGTCCCCTACCATTGACCTCAGCCTGCCTGTCTGCCTGGGATTAACCCCCAGCACCAAATAAACCAAGCATGCTGGCATATAACCTATCTGAGACCATAGATGGGCAGTGGGTACCAGAAGCCTCATATGATGGGCATCCATGCCTATTCTTGCAGTCAGCATCTCTCTTTCAACCCCGTGACTGGGCCTTCTCCACTCTTTCCACACCTAACCCATCTTGGAAGTCCTGTGAGTTCCATCTCTAGAAGGGCCCTGCCATCTAACCCTTTCCTTCGGCTGCCACGATTTCACCCGAGTCTAGGGCAGCAACTTCTACGTGTACAGCTGCCACAGACCTGTCCTTGCCACCACACTGTCCGGATCTCCCACCAAAGATATCGAGCAGGTTCCCCTTTGCTTCCTGCATGGACTGACACAGCAGCTGCCGGGACTACTTACTATAAATTCGTTGAAGTTCAATTAAACATTCCATTCTTTGATAAGCTGAAGCCACATTTTAGTGCCTGGGCACCACATGGAAAAGGTGGTAGGTGCTCAGACAGTAGAACATACATTTTGTTGGAAAGTTCTGGACCAGGTAGGTTGAGACCCATTTGGTGCTGGCCCTCCTATGATTTCACCTCCTGCCCCCCCCCCCACACACACATCGACCTCATCTCCTAACTTAGCTGTTCTCAAATAGCTACATCCTCGAAGCCTCTTCCTTGTCTGTCTGTGTGGTTGTAGCACTAGCCCATTGTCTGGTTGTCACCAGGCTAGCCTTTCCCCAACTTTTGTCTCGTTCTCTGCTGATTCAACTCTGCCTGCCTTCTCTCTCAATCTCTCTCTGCCTCTCTCTCTCTCTCTCTCTCTCTCTCTCTCTCTCTCTCTCTCTCTCTCTCTCTCTCTGTGTGTGTGTGTGTGTGTGTGTGTGTGTCTGTCTCTCACATGTGCATGCACACACACACACACACACACAGGTCTCCCTGGGATGTGCCTCTTTTGGGCCACACAAATATCGCAATTTGACCACTACTTGCTGACAGTCTGAATGCTTGCAGAGATAAGATCTGGGGTGAGGGGCACTGGATACCGAAATAGAATACACAGTGCATACTGACCCTACATCCCCTCTCTTTCCATCTTCCTGGAGAAGGACAGATGTGAGAATGCTCTATAGGAAAAGAAAGAGAGGAAGGGAGGGAGAGAGAGATCCTGTGTAGAAGGAGACCAGAAGCTTTGTGTTAGCCCTCCTTCAGGGAGGTCCTGAGGATGGAGGAAAACCCTTGGGGCCAGAAAAGGCCATGGTGGGACGGGGGGTGGGGGGGGAGGAGGGAGAAAGTCACTATTTGGATGTGACCTTATTCTCAACAAGCAACTTGCTATGTCAAGAGACAAGACCTGTAAAGCCCAATAAACAGCTCCTGAGTTTTAAAAGCAAATTTATTTATTTGTAAAATATTAAAAGCTACCATGCTGGTGCATAAACATAGTCCCAACTAGCTCAGGAGGCTGAAGCAAGAAGTGGGTCATTTGAGTGCAGAAGCAGGGACCCTCGTCTCAACATAAATGAATGGTGAGTAAATAGAAATTATTTAAAGTATAGGGAGCATGGCTCAGTGGAAGAGTGATTAGCTAGCACACACAAGGTCCTGGGTTCAAACTCCCAGCACCCCACCCACCAAAAACTCTACAAAAATATTTAAAATAGAGCTGAGTTGGAGTCTGTGAACCAGAGAGCTACCATCCTGATGAATGATGTCACCCTCCTCCATCAAAGTACTCCTTCCTGTCCCACACATAATGGTTATATGGACTGGAAACTGAAGGACCAAACCAACAAGCAAAATAGAATTTTGTCTTTTTTTTTTTTTTCAGACCAGGAAATAGGGTTCCAGAGGCCTGAGTTCTCATTTTGCCTGGCCCACTTATTGAATGACTCCATCAGATCATTACAGGCGGCAGCTAGTATTGATTGTGACCCCGTGAGGTCACGGCTTTTTTGGGGGGGGGGGGTAGCGTTAGGGATTGATCCATGGGCTTATCTTGCCAAATAAGACCTCTTAAGACCTCTTCTATTGAACCACGCCCCCAGCGAGGAGCTGGCATTTTTATACTCATTTTAAAGGTGAATGTACTGAAGAAAAGAACATTGTTCAATTACTGTGCTTCTTGGGATGCCTGCCCCAGTGACGCCAAGTCAGGACACCAGCGAAATTGTTTCTTCCTCAGCAATTGCGTTGTTTACTGCCTACTGAGCCAGAGAAGGGTGAGGTAGACATGGAGTGGAGGGGTCGTGGGGGCGGGGTGGGAGGGGGGGAACGACTACAAGAGATGAAAGAAGTCTGCAGAGGGCAGCAGAGAGCTACACAGCTCTCTGAGTTCCTGAGCTGGGCTCCAAAGGCTGGCCAGCCCTGCCAACGTTATCATAGTCTGAATCCATGGACGCAGAAAATAACGCTCAGATGAGGACGAAAGTGAGTTCCGGGGACAGAAAGAGAATCACCGAGACCACACGGTCTAAATCAGGGAGACCCTGCTAATCTAGCCGCTGGTCCTGGGCTATTTCGTTAGAAAATCTTGACAACTTTTTACAACCAAGGAAATAACAGCTTGTGGAGGCAGGTGTTCGGTTTTATCTCAATTCTCGGGAAACTATGGCATGGAGAGGAAAAAGTGGTCAGAGCTCACTGTTCTTCGGCTGCTGAGTCCTGTTTCCTTTCACCTCACCCAGCAGGCCGGTCTGGATTTTATTTTGTATAGAGAGACGTCTATACAAAATAAGATGCGTCTATACAAAATAAGATGCGTTGAATGAACTGATTCCTATTTATCGCTCAATGTAAGTCGGAGACAACTGTGTGGCCATTGTTAAGTTTTACCCCCACTTCAAATCTCCAATACCAGAGGCTTGCTTGCTGGCACACGGGTTGTTGACATGGGTAATCCAGTCTGGCCCTGGATGTCTCATTGGGTGACCTGCCTTGGTTGTTTTCTCTGTAGTTTGGACCCTGCGGGGTGTTCCCTGGGACGACCAGCACCGAGGTTGGTAGGTACCCTGACAGTGTAAAAAAGAGGAACCAAGTATTTCTGCTCCAGGTGTGAAGAAGAAGCCAGGGCCTCCCCGGTGGAAGGATCTCTCGGAATCACCCGATCTGGGGTGCTTCTGTGTCCAGAGTGGGATCAGACCGGGTAGCCTCGGTCCGGGTCTGTTTCAAGGACCCAGAGCTCCGCCCGCGACGCGGCCCCTTTAAGAGGCGCGCCCGGCCCCATCAATCGCTCCACGGCCACCGCCCCCCGGTCCTCCCCTTCCTGCGGCGTTGAGTGCGGGCCCGGGCGGGAGTGAGGCGAGAGCTGGCCGGGCTGATCGCAGCGCCTGCCAGAAAGGCTGCGGGGCAGCGGGGCTGCGGGGCGGGGCGGGAACCGTAGGCGAGGAGCGTGCGGGCTGCCGCCGCGAGCCCGCGGCGGCCCTGCTTTGCGGAGGACAGCTCTCGCCGCCGCGCGCGCCGCGGAGCCCCGCACACAATAGCGGCGTGCGCAACCCCGCGCCCTTCCCCCCCCCCCCACCCGCACCCCCCACCCCCTTGCCGCCGCCGAGCCGCCCGCCTCACCTGCGGTCCCCGGGGGGAGGGCATTGTTCGCCGCCGCCGCGGGGCCATGGGAGCCGCCGGGCGCCCCGGGTCGGGCCCGGTGAGAAGGTCGCGCCGTCGCTAAGGCGGGCTCCGGCGTGCAGCCCTTGCTGCGCAGGTGAGCCGGCCGGCCGCGCCATGGTGGACTCCGTGGGCTTCGCCGAGGCGTGGAGGGCGCAGTTCCCGGACTCGGAGCCGCCGCGCATGGAGCTGCGCTCGGTGGGTGACATCGAGCAGGAGCTGGAGCGCTGCAAGGCCTCCATTAGGCGCTTGGAACAGGAGGTGAACCAGGAGCGCTTCCGAATGATCTACCTGCAGACGCTGCTGGCCAAGGAGAAGAAGAGCTACGATAGGCAGCGCTGGGGCTTCCGCCGCGCAGCGCAGCCCCCGGACGGTGCCGCCGAGCCCCGAGCGCCCGCCCAGCGCCAGCCGCCCGCTCCCGCCGACGGCGCAGACCCGGCGCCCGTCGAGGAGTCCGAGGCGCGGCCGGACGGAGAGGGGTCACCGGGGAAGGCACGGCCGCCGTCCGCCCGCAGGCCAGCGGCTGCTGCGCCGGCGGATAGGGACGACCGAGGGCCCCCCACCAGCGTGGCGGCACTCAGATCCAACTTCGAGAAGATCCGCAAGGGACCTGCCCAACCCGGCTCTGGCGACCCTGAGAAGCCCTTCTACGTGAACGTCGAGTTCCACCACGAGCGTGGCCTGGTGAAGGTCAACGACAAAGAGGTATCCGACCGGATCAGTTCTCTAGGCAGCCAGGCCATGCAAATGGAGCGCAAGAAGTCCCAGCAAAGCACTGGGCAGGGTCTGGGTGAAGCGCCCAGACCCCATTACCGCGGGCGCTCCTCAGAGAGCAGCTGTGGCCTCGACGGTGACTACGAGGATGCGGAGTTAAATCCCCGCTTCCTGAAGGACAACCTAATCGATGCCAACGGCGGCAACAGGCCCCCTTGGCCGCCCCTGGAGTACCAACCCTACCAGAGCATCTACGTCGGAGGTATGATGGAAGGGGAGGGGAAGGGCCCGCTCCTGCGAAGCCAGAGCACTTCGGAGCAGGAGAAGCGCCTCACCTGGCCCCGCAGGTCCTACTCCCCCCGGAGTTTTGAGGACAGCGGCGGTGGTTACACCCCGGATTGCAGCTCCAATGAGAACCTCACCTCCAGCGAGGAGGACTTTTCCTCTGGCCAGTCCAGCCGCGTGTCCCCAAGCCCCACCACCTACCGTATGTTCCGGGACAAGAGCCGCTCACCCTCACAGAATTCGCAGCAGTCCTTTGACAGCAGCAGCCCCCCGACGCCACAGTGTCAGAAGCGGCACCGACAGTGCCAAGTTGTGGTGTCTGAGGCTACCATCGTAGGTGTCCGCAAGACCGGGCAGATCTGGCCCAGTGATGGGGACAGCACCTTCCAGGGGGATGCAGGTGAGTACCAGTGTGGGTGTACTTGGACCTGCTCCGGACTCTTTAAGGAGTAGATTGGCCTGGGGAAAATGGGTACTTTTTGGCGTGATTTTCAAGTGCTTTTGTGTTTCCTTGGCCCTGCGCCTGAACTGACTCCACCCCCTTCCTCCTGAAGGCCAACGGGATGGGAGTGAGGGGGGACTGGAGGGAATGGCTGGTGGCTTACTCTCTTGGTCCTAACTCTAAGCGGGTGGGTTTTGCAGAAGCATTGGGAGATAGACGCCCTGTGCTCTCTCCATGCTGGACAAAAAAGTCAGAGCCATCTTTGCCACCTAGATCAGCTCCTTTGAGTGGGGGAGTGATCCGTGGTCTTGGAGCGGTTATATGGCACGTTAGGGGAACCCAAGACGTGCAAGCTGCCTCAAGGTCTTAGATGTGTCAAGATTCGCTTGTCAGCAGGTGAGAGCCCATGAAGATAGGAGTAGGAAGGGAGTAGTGCTGACTCAGTGGGCCACTGGAAATCAAGAGGTTGGGGGTTTTATGTGGGACTAATCTGTCGTCGTCCTGGTCGGCTTGGCTTTCATATGTCTGCTTCACCATTACTCACTCACAGAGCCCTCCTCCATCCCCTGCCGGTGGACTTTGTCTGCCTTTTTCTTTTTGCGGTAGTGAGGCTCAGACTCACTTGAGGCATGCTGCCCACTAGATCTACCCCTGCACCATCTCCAGACCTTACCTTCTCTTCCAGTCCTCCAGTCCGGTGTACTCATGCCTCCTCGTTTGCCCTAGGATGAACCCTCAACGGGTTCTTGTTTTGGGCTCCTAATCCATGGTCTGACTCCAGCACTAAGATGAAATGATAACTTCTTTGCTGCTTATTGGTACTGTTGGCTATGTGGGGTAATGGGACTGGGTTTTGAGATCTAGGCAGAATTTTCAGTTGGAGTAAAGAGGGAGGCGGAGGGGTGCTAGCAGGCATGAGATTTGGGGGTGTACAGCTGTCAGGAATTGCTTGGAGTCCTTGCCTCTGTTGGGCTGATGTGGTCTTTTGCTTCAGTGATTTTTTTTCTTTCTTTTCCTGCTGATGGAGTTGCACGTGCTTCATTTGTCAGAATCCTTTTGAAACAGCGAAGCTATTTTTGGCTGAATTGAGCTGCCTTTTAAAGCTCAGTGCTCTGCCCTGGTTAGGTGCCTCCAGTTGCTGCCCTTCCCAACCTGCATCTGGGTTGACGGCTGTGCCATGATGTAGCTGGACCTGTCTGCTCGTAGCCAGGTTCAGCTGCATTCCTTATCTCTAGTGGACGGTTGAGAAGCTGTGGGAGTCAGAAGTTGGCTTTATGGGCATATCAATCAGCTCCTTCCAGGTCTGGAGGTTTGCCCAGTGATGACTGGGCACCAGCCATGTCCAGCCAACTTTTTGCGAATTGAACTCACTTGAGCTGGCCCTTCAGTGCTATGGTGATTGGGGACGTTATTAATAAAGAAGAACATGAGAGGCTTTCGTGGAGACCTGCAGTCTGGTACTCTCAGGGAACTCTGAGTTTCCAGAAAGTTGAGCCTCGCCTTTCCCGTACCTACCATAGAAATGGCCATGTTGCCCTCCACATAATGAGCCCCTAGTGCAAGTCAGAGTAGGTAAAGGTAGGAAAATGGGAAGGAAGTGGGGCTCGAGAGACATACAGGATAGTTTCTCAGGAAGTGGCTTAGAAGTTAATTTCCTATTTTAGAACTTTCGGAATCCTTCTTTGACTACCCTGAAGCCCCACATTCTCTCTTATTTTTCCCTAAACATTCTTTTGTGTCTTTTTGACACAGGACCTAGCTTAAAACTTGCTGTGTAGACCACTGCTGGCCTTCAGTTTGCAGCGAGCTACTGCCTCCTGAGTGGACCACCATACCCGTCTCCCTCAGACTTGTTTCTTTCTTTTCTTCTTTGAGCCAGGGTGTTACTATGTTGCCCTCACTGCTCTAAAACTGACTTTGCAGACCAGCCTCTCAGTCACAAAGATCCACCTGTCTCCTCCTCTGGAGCCCTGGGATTAAAACCATGTTCCGACATGCAAAGTGTCCTCAGACATTTTTATCCATTAAGGTGAACAGCATCACCTAAAAGGACTGAGATGTGGCTTGGTAGTGGTGTGGACTCTGGGTTCAGTCTGCCATACCATGGTGAATAATCAAATAATAAACCGGAGTGCTCAAAAGCAAGATTTACGTTTTTTTTTCTTAGACCATTTTTTTTATATAGTTAAAATTATCAGAGCACTTTGAGGTGTGTAGCAAGAATGAATGGGAAGCGTACAGACTTCCTATATACCCAGTGCCTCCATGCCTGTCTCCCCTGTTAGCAGCATCCCCCACTAAAGGGGTACATTTGTGACAGTTCAGAAACCAACACAGACACATCGTGATCACTTGTCACGCATAGCTTATGTTAGGGCTCTCTCTTAGTTTCTGCACTGTGAGTTTTGTTCTGTTTGGCCTTAACATGCCCAACTTTTGTAGCCCAACAAACATTTAAACTGTGCTGAACCCTCTTCTCTGTCCTGTATGGGAGGGGAAAGGGTCCCCGCTCAGCCATCTGTCTCTGTTGGGGCTACTTACCGATGTTCCTTAGATGGCTACAGGTGGGGCTTAGTGGCCTAAAGGAACAATAAGAAAAATTACAGTGTGTGTTATATGGGAGTCGGGGAGGTCGCCCTCATGTTCTGTCAGGGCAGGCACAGTGGCCCAGCTATGGTAATTTTCGAGTCCCTTCAGATGAGTAGCAAGGGACATTAAGGGAAGGAGCGGAAGCCATCACACAGTGTTCTGTGCCTTATGCAAGGTCCCTCACGAGCTCTTCCGTCACCTGGTGGTGGGCTGTCTGTCCACATAAGGATGCAACCGAGAAATAGCAAAGATGAAGTTCGTGGGTGTGTGAACACGGAACTCCAGGCCTTCTAGCTCATGGTACCATGTTCTGTTTCTTCCTGGTGCCCAATACATCTACCTGAAAATCAGAAGTGGATGTATTTGGGGTCCTTGTGCATCCAAACCTGTGAAGGTAAAAACAGACAGGCATGGACCTTTTTCTACACAGAACCCTTCTTTTGGTCCTGTGTAGACCACAGAGAAGATGTGGTCTTTGGCATTTAGAAGCTTAGGAGTTTAGAGGGGATGCATTCATCCATGTTTAGATGGAAGTGAGATCTGGAACTCTCAGAGCTTTCTTGGTGTCTTAGCAGTGGTCCTGCAGCTGAAGGTGTGGGGAGCCATCTGTTCAAGAGTGGCAGTGAAAGATTGGGGTCCCGAGTTCACCTTCTGTGACTCTGGAGTTTGTGTGTGTTTGGGAAGGGACAGTATTGAGACAGGGTCTCACTATATAGCTAGCCTAGACTGGTTTTGAACTTCTGATACTCCTCCCTCTGCTCTCAAGTGCTGGAATTGTAGATTTGTTTTTAAACTAGAAAATACATGTAATATAAAACTCAGCATTTCATTGAAGGTGTCTGAGGCAGGATTGTAAGTTTGAGGCCAACCTGAGTTACATAGAAAGAGCTTATCTTTAAAGAAGTAGAAATAGGAAACATTTATCAAAGGGGAAGCAACGTCAGGAATGGAAGTGAGCTCGTGAGCCAAGGGAAAAGCATGTGCTCAGACCAGGAACTTGATAGTTTGAGATGGGGTCTCACTGCATCACCATGGCTGGCTGGATACAGGCAGTAAAGAGCAGGCTGGCCTCAAACTCAGATCGGCCTGCTTTTGCCTCCCAGGTGCTGTGCATCACCAGAAATATTCTAAAGCTAATCAGCCCAAAATACTTTCGGAACCTGTTCCGACCACTTCTGGGCCTGCAGTTCTGCAACACCAAGTGCCTGCATGTGGCACACCTGTCACGATCGCAGAGATTCTGGCCCTGGCGGGCAGCACATTCTGCTCCCAGTGCGGAACAGCACCATGCTCCTTTCTGCTTCTGTGAGCTGAAGATTCTGGATGACTCACGTTGGTACAATCACACACTGTTGGTGTTTTCACGACTGGCTCCTTTCTCTTAAGTGTAATGTCCTTGGTGTTTACCCACCTTATAGCAGGGATTCAAGTTGCTTTTTATTCATCTGTCTGTCTGTCTATCATCTACCTACCTATCCATCCATCCATCTATCCCTCTATCTAATCTCTATCATCCATCAATCCATCCATCATCCATCCATCATCCATCCATCTATCTATCTATCTATCTATCTATCCATCCATCCATCCATCCATCCATCCATCTACCTGATTTAAGGGCCTACCATGTTGCCTAGGCTGGCCCTAACTCCTGAGCTCCAGCAGTTGTCTTCCCTCGGCCTCTCAGACAGCGGGTACAGCTAATGTGGCACACCATACAAGGCCCTTCCCTCCTTTAGACCTAGGAAATAATGTGATTGGGACCTCTACCCCTTTGCTCCCCAGAGCCTGTTGTATGTGTGCCCCTTAGATTTATTTTTCCTGGGGTTTCAGCGTAGGGATTTCCTTGCTGAACCCATGCTGTCCTGCCAAGCTGCTTCTAGCCTGAACTGAGGGTCCTGTGTTTCACTGTGGCGCTCAGTGAGTTCTCATCTCTTTCGTTGAGCATCTTCATTTACCCTTTGGGTATTGGTGCTGGAGTGCCTGACCCCTGGGTTGTCTTTCTCTTGAGTAATTGTCTAGAAGATGACTAACAGATTTGCGTGGGTGATTGTGGACCATTAGCCTTCACGCTGGCCTTTTGATGGCTCAGTCATGGCCTCTTTAGACCAGAGCCTATGGCTGCCTGTGGCTTGAGTTCAGGCTTCCCCTGAGCAGAGGTAGAGGTGGTGATCCAACAGGTAGGCAGCCTGAGGTGTTTAGGGAACAGAATAAAGTATTTCAAGACTTCTCTTTAAGGGAACTAAGAGGGCTGTCCCAAGCCTGCCCTGTGATTCTGTTTTGGCTAATTTGTTGCCTTTGGCTTTAGAACAAATATTTCCTCATTGGTTGAGAGTCCTGTGGTTGGGGTGGCCTATATGTGTGTGTGACTGCTGTGTCTACCAGGAAAAGTCCAGGTAGCCAGTCTGCTGAAGCTACTTGGGATCAGGAAGTGTTAGGCGGCCCAGGCTGTCGCTTCCTCCTGTGGGTTGAGAGGTTTATGTGCAGGGATCTGGGAAGTGTTCTCAGGTCGTTAAGTAACAGGTTAAGTTTCGGCTAAGGCGAGTGTTTTTGTATCAAGGCTTGGGGGTGATGACATGCTTATTATAAAACCCTCAGTGTTCTTCATCCCGGCTGTAAAAACACAACTACTTGGCCTCGAGGAAATTTGTTTTTTCTTTGGAGAATGTAGTAGTAATTTTAATTCAAATGTTATCGTAATGTGCTTATTATTTTTAGTGTAAAGTATACATAACAAAATGTGCAGTTTCAATCTTTGAGACGTTCTCAGAAATCAAGCCCGGGGACATTGTGTGTCCTAGGTAAGAGCACTGTCGCCAAGTGGATCCTTATTCTGTCCAGTGGCAGCTAGTACAACCATCACCAGCACTCACATCTACAATACTCTTGGGGGGTGGAGGTCTGGGACTGACCCAGGGCACTGCTGAGCACAGACTGTATCCCTGAGCCACACGTCCTGTCCTATCTTTTCAACTGTTTGGTTTTTCTAAACAGAAACTGTATCTATCTAAATAATTCCTTCCTCTCCCTGCCTCCAGTCCCCGGCAGCCAGGAGTCTACCTTTTGTCTCTGGGGCTTTGCTTATCCTAGGTATCTTATGTAAATGGAATCCTATACTATTTGTCCAGTGGCTAGTGTGCTTAGGTTAAGTATGGCTTTAAAATTCCCTGGGGCGGCCCTCTCACCCTTAACTCCCTAGCCGCTGGTCCTTAGCAGGTGTGTTTTCTTTAGAAAAACACCTGTTAGTGCTGGTGTCTTCCTGGTTCCCTGGCCTTCACACCCACAGTCTTAAAGTGGCCTGGTGTATTAGTCAGCTAGCACTATTGCATAACAAAATACTTCAGGCTGGGGGAAACAACAAAAATGTGTTTTCTCACGCTGCTGGAGGCTGATGTGAATAAGGTCTTGAAATAATTCCCTCTGAGGCCAGTCTCCTTGGTGCGCAGTAATCTTTTAAAGGCCTTTTCACACAGTATCTCCTTCCTAGGAGCTGTGGATGCCCAAAGTTCTTCTCAGAAAAGCATCCGTTGGGATTAAGACCACTGAATTGATCCCATAGGTTTTTTTTTTTTTATTAACTTGTTGAGATCATAATATAATTACATCATTTTCCCCCTCCTCTTCCTCCCTTCAAACTCTCCCATGTACCTCCTACCCTGCTTTTTCAAACTCATGGCCTCTTTTTCTTCAGGTGTGTGTGTGTGTGTGTGTGTGTGTGTTAGTGTGTTAGTGTGTTAGTTCCTGAATATATCCAGCCTGCTTAGTTTATATAATGTTATGTATATGTCTGTTTTCAGGGCTGACCATTTGGTATTGTGTAATCACTTGGCGTGCTTGTCCCTGGGGAAGACTAATTCTCTTGCTCTTGGCATTCTTTAGTTACCTGTAGTTCTTTATCTAGAGTTCATGTCTCTGATCTTCCCCCTCCCCCCTGCCCCAAGTCAGTTGTAGTTGCCCTTGTTCAGTTCATTTAGGCAGCCATGTTGGCGAGACTTCATGGGTGTGACATCTGACCTTTCTAGGAGACACTCCCCAATCCTCTGGCTCTTAGAATCTTCCCGTCCCTTCTTCCACCATATTCCCTGAACCTTAGATGCAGAAACTGTACTGCAGATGTATGGGTTGGGACTGAGCTCCATGACTCTGTATTTTGATTGATTGCGGTTTTATGTAATGGTGTCTGTCTCATAGAAAAAGAACTTTCCTTGGTGAAGGGTGAGGGCTAGACCCTGGAGAAGGATCAATTTAGTAATTTCTTTTCCTTTCTTTGGGGCGGGGGGGTCAAAACATGTTTTTTTCTGTAGCTTTGGGGCCTGCCCTGAAACTCACTCTATAGACCAGGCTGGCCTTAAACTCACAGAGATCCTTCTGTCTCTGCCTCCTGAACACTAATTTCTTAAAAGTCATAGTCTATGTAGCTGAGGGCATACAAAACGTGGGAGGTGCAGGGTTGAAATCCGCAAAGGAAAGATTTTATTGTGGTCAAGAGGTAAATGGTGCTCGGGCTGTGTTATAGGACACATTTGAGCAAAAGTTCACAGGTCTGGGGATTGGCTCAGTTGGTAGAGTGCTTGCCTAGCATGCAGGAGGTCATGGGTTCAGTCTCCAGTACCACACCAACCAGTCATGCCTGAGATGCCAGTGCTCAGGAAGGTTAGGAATTCAAGATCATCTTTGACGACCTACCAACTTCAGCCTGTCTCAAAAAAAAAAGGGGGTGAAAAGAAAGAAAGAAGCTTTGTGTAGTGTTAGGCAATTGTTGAATCATCACTGAGCCAAGGCACCAGGAGAGCCACAGGCTAAGGCTCAGGAGCCATCACATCTCTGTTCAGTTAAGTCAGTCGGTGACTAGATCAGGTCATTGCTGAGGTCTGTTGATCTATAGTTTTCTTCCTCTTTCTCATTCTTTCTGTTATTGATTTATTTGTTTGTTTCTGAGGCAAGGTTTTACCGTATAGGCGAAGCTAGCCAGTGCTTTACCACTCGTCTGTATCCATCCCTAAAATCGTCTCGTTTTTATTTTTAGAAGCTGTAACTTCATTTTAACCTTCCGCTCTTCTGAGGACCCAGTGGGCCTCCGGATCCTCCTGCCTCTGCCTCCTCAGCCCTGGGGTTACAAGCGTGTGCCCTCACACTCACTCTTCCGTGTGGGGGCTGGGGGGTGAACTGAGGCTCTCGTACTTGCAATGCAAGTACTTAATGAACCCAAACCATCTCTGTAGCCTCCTAAAATTACCGCTAACACAGCCTTTCCTATACTTCTCTCTTCATCCCGAGTCATAACTTTTTCCGAGGCAGCCACTCTTCCTGATTCAGTAACTTGAGGGTATTTCTTGAACATCAGCTATATACCTGGCATTGCCTTCTGAGAAATTCTCTTGCTTTTCTTCATGAATTTAGTGAAAGACTTTTTACCTTCATGAACTTATCCTAAAACCAACAGAAGCAAACCCTTCATAGCATCAAAGTCTTCCTTTCGTGTATGTTTCTTTAACTCGGAGTTAGTCCTTATTTCCTGTTGATCCTGGGTCTAGCTGGCTTCCTTCTTCAGGGAGACAAGGAAGGCAGAGGGTGTCCTGCTTCTCCGCCCTATAGCATCTGCCAGACCCTGGGTCCTCAAGCAGAGGTTGTCCGGTGGAGAAGTTTCAGAACCTAAGTTAGTCCTTACATGTCTCAGGCACCAAGAGCATGGATAAGAGTGACCTGAGACTCCATTTTTTAAATTTAATTTCAAATGTAAGAGTGTTTTGCCCTTATGTATATATGCATACCACATATGTGCCTGGTGCCTGCAGAGGCTAGAAAAAGTCATCAGGTCCCCTGTAACTGGAGTTATTATTGTGAGCTACCATGTACAGGATGGGATTTGAACCTGTGTTCTCTGGATGAATAGCAAGTGCCTTTAACCTCTGAGCCACCTCTCCAGCCATGAGGATTCATCCTTAAGGTGTTAGTTTGCTTAGACCCTTCTGAGTCTTAGCCAAACCCACTTAATCTGATCTAATAAACAGCTGTGGCTTTTCAGGGGCCCGATGATACGGTTCCTTTAGGAATGAAACTATTTAGCTATGGAGACACTCTGACTGATTGTGGGTCCTTCTTCGCTTGAGCATCTCCTGCTCAGCTAAAGAGAACGCTCTGAGTCTTGCAAATCCGTTTACTGCTCTGACCAAGGGTTTATGATGCCCAGCGAAATAGTAGCCAGCAAGTTCATAAAGGTACCTGCCAGTTCTGGAGTTGGAAGACCGAGGTGTGGTTTGTGTAGTAAATGTGATTTCTTTGAGGCAGTTTCATGGGCCCTTGGAATATTCTTGTGAAGTGGCTGTAGCAAGATCATTATCATAATTATATGCTGTCCACTGGTCGGGTCTGAGGGTGAGTGAGGCATAGAGACGCCTAGAGTATAGCCTGGCTAAGGTCAAGGCATTCATGCAGGAGCTGAGGAGTCCGGTGAGTCACGTGACACAGGGTGACTCCTGGGGTGTGAGACACTTTGATCTGCTGTCTGACCAGAGACAGGCCTTCCCTGCAAGCCTAAATTTTTAGTCTGGTAGGAGAGAGTGGCTGGTGTAAAAATGTGGTCCCAGCGTTTAGGAAAACTTGAAGGCCTCAGCCACTTAAAGACACGGTCCTCTTCTCTTGTTTTACAAAGTTCCAAGAAAGAGATTCCTTCCTTTCCTCCATCTCCCTTTCTTCTCTCCCTTTCCCTTCCTTCTTTTCCCCCTTTCCTTCCCATCTTCCTGTTTTCTTTTCTCATATGGGGCATCAAGCTTAGAGCCCAGTATACTAAGCAATTCCTGTACCACTGAGGTACATCCCGGGCCCATTCTGATTTCCGAGTGATGAATGGCATTAGATGATAAGGATGAGACCCTTGTGAATGAGGTTAGAGGCCTTTAAAAAAGATCTCAGAGAGCCCTCTACCCTTCTGCCACATGAAGATGCAGCAAGATGCTGTTATCTGAAGCGGGAAGTGGGCTCTTAGTAGACATGGCTTCTAATGGACTTCTGGTGTCCAAAATGGTGAGAAATCATTTTTGATTGTCTATAGATAAGCTCTCTAGTGGATGGTACTATTGTGGAAACCTGTCTGGACTGTGACAGCCCAGTATGCTTTACCTGCTTTGTAACTCCTAAAAGAAAGTCAAATAAATCATTTGGGGTCAGGTCTCAGGCATACCAGGCCAGAGGACTAAGACCCTTTACCAGCGTCAGCCAAGCCCAGCACAGAATGAGCCACCTGGGATAGGTGGCCTTTGTCCACTGGTGAGACTCTTAGATGGGGCAGTCTTCTTGCAGTACTCCTGTACCACTTGGCCTTGTGACTTCAGAGGCCTTGTAAGCTAGGGGTTTGTTAAAAATCAAGGACCATCCCCAGTGACCGTGTCGGCCAGTTTGTAAAGGGAATGCTTAGAGCCACTTTAAAAAGATGATTGTGAGGTTTTCATTCATTGATTTATATTTTATTTATGTAAGTGTGTGTGCGTGCGCATGTGTATGCATGTCTGTGTGTACATGTGTGTGCGTGCTTGTGTATGTCTGTGTGTACATGTGTGTGCGTGCTTGTGTGTATTAGAGGACAACTCTGCAGTCATTCTCTCTCACTGCCTTGTAGGATTAGGATCCAGGGATCAAACTCAGGTCAAGTGTCATAATTAGCTTCACTTGTCAACTTGACACAAACCTAGAGTCACGGGGATAAGAACTCCCTCCACTGAAGAATTGCCTCCGTCAGATTGGCTGGTGGGCATATCTGTGACACATGATCTTCATTGCTATTTGATGTAAGAAGGCCCAGCACACCGTGGGCACTGCCATCCCAGGCGGGTGAGCCTGAGTTATATAAGAACACTAGTTAAAGAAGCCGGAGAAAAAGTGGGTGAGCCGCTTTCCTCCAGGGATTCTGCTTCAAGCTCCTTCCTGCCTTGAGTTTCTTACTTGATGATGGTCCTGTGGCCCTGTGACACCAAGTAAACTGGGTTCCCTAAGTTGTTTCGGTCGGTTTATTATAGTAACAGAAATCAAACCAGAATGTCAGGTCTGCACGCAAGCACCTCTGCTTAGCTGAACCTTCTTTCAGCCCAACTATGGGGCTTTCAGAAGGGAAGCCAATACTGTAATAGCGACAGATTAAACTATTTTACCAAACAGCCAGGGCACTGGGAGACATTAGGTTGCTAATGCTTTGGCGTCGCCAGGTATGATCTGTACGGGGTAGGTACTGCTGTAACCGGTAGCTGATGGTCAGAGGCGGCCTGAATTTACTGTCGTCTCTGTGGAGTTTCAGCAGCCAGGAGCCAGACAGGACTGGGGGAAGAGGTCTGTGATATTCACAGGGGGGCACCTGGATGAACCGAGCCCCTGTGAGGACACTAGGGTCTTTGACTTCTAGTCCCATACACTTGCCACCACCCGCTGGCCTCCACTTCTTGGGAGACTGGGGTCACTGGACCTTGTGCAAATCTAGAGACTTGGTTTATTTACTTGTGGTTTTGTTGCTGCCTGTTTGTTTTTCCTCCCTACCCTTCAAGAAGCCTTTTCCTTTGAAACCTAAAAAGCGAGAGAACTGTCCTGATTGGCGCTTGGGATGAAGATGGGCAGCCCATGGGTCTGACTTGTCTCCCCTGAGTCTTCTGTGCCCATTGGCCTCTGTGGGCACGACTCTGTTCTCGTCTGGGTGTGTCTTTGTTCCTTTTTTTTTCTTTCACAAGCAGCTTTATTGACATATAATTTACTCACTGCAAGGATGAAAGGATGTAGTTCAGTGATTTTGGGGGGTAATCACAGTTATGATCTAATTTGGGGACTACTTTGATTACCTCAAAAGGAAGCCTTAAGTTATGACCCAGTGTCTGGCAGCCTCCTGGTTTCCAGGCCGTACCACCACCCCTGGCTCTGACCTTCCTCTCCATAGAGACTGACTTTCTGTGGACATGTATGGAGGAGAATCATAGCACATGTGGCCTTTTATGTCAGGCTCCTTTTACTTAGGCTACCGTTTTTGAGGTCTGTCGTGTTCTAACATGACTAGAACTCATTGTCTCATGTGGTCCATTAAGATTGAATCTTAATGTGAACAGGTAGTCAGGCCCTCGCTCCCCGGTTCCCAGCTGTGCTCTAGAGCCCTTGTGGTTCCCAGCTATGCTGTAGGTGCTTCCTTTGGCTTACAGGGAGACCTAGTCAGGTAAGTTTTGGGCCCTTGTGTCCCAAGAGGGCTGTGCATGGAAGTTGTGGTAGAAAGGGTAGAGGCTCCTCACCCTCGTGGTTTTGGGGAGAGGCCCCCGGAGCATGGGTTGATGGAAACCACATTTAGTTTGTTTAGGTCATCAGGATTTAGCCAATACATCTTTTTTTTTTTCATTATCTTTTCTCATTTTACATACCAATCCCAGTTCCTACTCCCTTCCCTCTTCCCATTCCCTCCACCTTCCCCCACCTCCATCCACTCCTCAGAGAGGGTAAGGTACATTGCTTTGAGGAAGGACCAAGGCCCTCCCTACAATATCTAGGTATCCCTCCAAAGACAATCAGTTCCAAAAAGCCAGTACAAGCAGTAGGGACAAATCCTGGTCCCACTGCCAGTGCCCATAGCCTGCCCTAGCCATACAATTGTCACCCACATTCAGAGGGCCTAGTTTGATCTATGCTGGTTCCTTCCCTGACAGGCCAGAGTTGGTGGGCTCCCATTAGCTCAGGTAAGCTGTTTCAGTGGGTGTCCCCATCATGGTCTTGACCTCTTTGCTCATATTCTCACTTCTCCCACTTTTCGACTGGACTTTGGGAACTCAGCCCAGTGCTCCGCTGTGGCTCTCTGCCTCTGCTTCCATCAGTTGCTGGATGAAGGTTCTATCGTGGCATTTAAGATAGTCATCAATCTGACTACAGGGCAAGGCCAGTTCAGGCCCCCTCTTCACCATTGCTTAAGGTCTTAGCTGGAGTCATCCTTGTGGATTCCTGGGAATTTCTCTAGTGCCAGGTGTCTTGCCAACCCCATAATGGCTCCCTCAATCAAGATATCTCTTTCCTTGCTCTCCATCTCTGTCCTTCCTCCACCTTGACCATCTCATTCCCTCAAGTTCTCCCCCACCTCTTCTTCTCTCCTCTTTCCCTTCTACCCTTCCTTCTCTCCCCACCCCCATGCTCCCAATTTTCTCAGGAGATCTTGTCTATTTCCCTTACCCAGGTGAATCTATATATGTTTCTCCTAGGGTTCACCTTGTTACTTAGCTTCTCTGGGGTTGTGGACTATAGGCTCGTTATCCTTTGCTTTACAGCTAATATCCACTTATGAGTGAGTACATACCATGCTCATATTTCTGGGTCTGGGTTACCTCACTCAGGATGTTTTTTTTTTCTAGTTCCATCCATTTGCATGCAAATTTCAAGATGTCATTGTTTTGTTGTTGTTGTTGTTTTCCACTGAGTAGTACTTTGTCCTGTAAATCTACCACATTTTATTTATCCATTCTTCAGTTGGGGGGCATCTAGGCTGTTTGTTTCCAGGTCTGGCTATTACAAATAATGCTGCTATGAACATAGTTGGACAAATGTCCTTGTTGGAGGAAGTGTGTCACTGTGGGAGGAGGCTTTGAGGTTTCCTATGCTCAGAATATGCCCTGTGTGTCAGTCCACTTCCTGTTGCCTGCAGGATGTAGGATACTCGACTGTTTCTTCTGCACCATGCCTGCCTGCACGCCACCATGTTCCCCTCCATGATGGACTGAACCTCTGAACTGTAAGAGAGCCCCCTCAGTTAAATGTTTTCTTTATAATAAGAGTTTCAGTGGTCATGGGGGGGGGTCCCCTCGCAGCAATAGTAAACCCTAACTAGGAGCACCACGTTCCAAATGAGGAAGTGGAGCTCTCGTGTCCTGCTGCAGGAATCGAGAGAAAGGAAGGCGATGGCCCCACAGTTTACTTCAAAGACATGTCCTAGATGACCTAGAGACTTCTAGCCAGGCCCCGCCTTTCAGAGGTCTCAGCACTCCCGAATATTGCTACTTTAGAACCTTTAAGGGTATATTACCCATATTTAGAGCATCGTGGGGCTCCCAACTATGCCCCCAGCTCATGTGGACTGGCATGTTCCCTAGGGGTTGCAGAGGGCAGGCTCATGGTGCCCGTGTCTACCTTCGCATCTGCTCTGACCCGCTCACTTGGTCTGCAAGCTCATTTTTGAGCATTGCTCATTTTTGCCCAAATATTAGACCTCAGAGTGGAAACCAACTCACCTCTGTGCTTTCTCCTTTTGGAACGTGAGTAAAAGGTGCCTTCACTTGGGTTTGGAGTCCTGGATTTATTTCCTAATACTGTGCTCATAGATGCTTTAGTAACTAGAGTAATTAAATCTCCATGGAGGTAGAAAGCCAAGAGCCCACCAGGTCTCCAGCTATGCCCCTCAGTCAGTGTTATCCCTCTCCTCTTCCCTATTGTATTCAAATACGCATAGCATAGAATTTACTGTCTCAACCCCTTTTAGCATACAGCTCATCATGTCTTAGGTGTGTGGTTGTTTTAAGATGTAGCTGCCACCTGGAGGCCCAGCCCCCAGAGGCTCTCAGCAGCAGGTCAGGGAAACTGGAGAGGGGATGTGGCTAGGGGAGCTATTGGAACAGACACACAGACACACCTGGGAACTTTATCTGAGGGCAAAGCTTAATTTTCATTTTATTCTTCTCTCTGTTGGTTGTTCTTCCTACTCCGTTTTTTCTTTGCTCTGTCTTTTACCCCGTTTTCTTCTTTTTTTCTTCCTAGTTGTTTCCCTTCTCCCTCTTCTCTGCCCTTGTTCTATCAACCTCTTTCCTTCTGATGTTTTCCTTCCATAGACTTTATTTTTTTCCTTCCAACTTAGATATATCCGAGCAAAACCTTTCAAGCGATATATAAATTACAATGTACTTACACTCTATTTTTCAAGCAAGAGATTACACCAAGTGTAAGTAAAAAAACAGCCTGTTCCTTATTTCCCTTACATGATTAAACCTTTTCTGGGTTACGAGTGAAAAATAAATTATTCCTAGGGACCTACATGTCTAAGCAACTTGTTCTGACATGGCCACCGGCATGCAGCATTGACGGGAAAACGCTGATCTGGTCCCCGGGAAAGCTTTGTTCTCCATGATGTCCTGGGAGGTAGGAAGGTGGTTTGGAGTCCGTCCTTAGCTTGAATGTGAGGTGCTTGCAGGCCAGGTGGAAGGAGAAACACACAAATTTCTAAACGGACTTTAATGTGGGGTAGATTTGAGGTTCTTAGGAGACATCCGTGGTTTTTAATGGAGGAAGGGTGTGGAGAGGAAAATATTTCAGGCAGAGTTTCATGTGGCAGCCCTTCAGAGGAGTGGCCAGTTTCGCTAGTGGGCAGCAGTTAAATATTGTGGCTTTTTGGGCTCTAATCCATGGGCCTGGTGTACCTGTGGTTGCTTACGGGGCACTAACAAGGCCTCCCTGGGGCCCCGGTGTGTGAGGGTTGAGATTAGGGTGGTAGTGAGATCAGAGATGGGGTCAGGAGGATAGGTACCCAGCAAAATTTGTCATGTACTGTCATAGTGGCATGAAGAGTGGCTCTGGTAGCGGATCCCTGTAGCTGGTGACCAAGAATAGGTGAAGTGGACTGCACTGAGCTAGGTTGGATGCTTGGTGGTGAGCCTGCCCTCGGTGTGGTCAAGGTTGGTGTCTGGGGTTCTGGACTACCAGCTGCCAGTTGGGCTTGTGGACCCTCGAGGCAGGAGTCCTTGTTGGTTGTCAGCTTGTCGTGATGAGCCGTCCCGTCCCTGCAACAGCTGTGAGGGGCTGATAGAACTTAGCCTAAATAGCTACAGGTTGTGGTTGTTAGTAGAAGCCTGGTCTTCTCTTCCCGTGGCATTTGTTTATTCAGTGGCCAGATGGTGTGGGTCACTGTGGCTTACATAGCCTTTGTGGAAAAGCGAGTGAGGACCTGGAAGGCCCTAGTGGGTGAGGCTCAGAGGAAACACAGGAGACCTGGTCTGGACGGTGTGTCTTGCTTTTGTCGGCACTTAGCCCCGCAGTTTATTTATCCTGCTGAGCCTGTCCTCTGGTTCCAGAAACTCTGTCAGGGGAGTTCAGGATCGTCAGTGGGCTGAGACTTGGTCAGCAGCTGTCTGGAGGGACACCTGGCCCTGAGTACTCAGGCCGTGGGCTGTCTTTTTCTAGAAGCATTTACTTACTGCTTTTGGGGCTGGGTGGCTAGGTCCCCAGAACATTGGCAAGGGTCCAGCTCCTAAGTCTATGGGTAGAAACCATTTGAGCTGGTTGATGGCATACAGCAGTTAGAAGATGGCCTCCACAACCAAGGTATACTGCCTACTTGTCCCTGCCCCCGACCCCTGGTTGTGGCCAGACCTGAGGTGACAGAGGATATCTATTAACTTCTTTTCTTTCTCTCTGTCCACAACACCCTGAACTCTTTCAAAGTCATTTCCCAAGGGAGGGAGGCCCTTTGTGTTTACTGAGTTTTTAAGGCCTGACCAGACAGGGTAGGACGGAGCCCCCTGGTGTGACATCTCCATTCCTCCCGTCCTGCCCCGGCACCAGGTGGCCTCTCTGCTGCTCATATTGAACCCATGCTCCTGCTTCAGGAGTACAGGCGGGGGGGGGGGGGGGGGGGGGGAGGGGGGGCAGGTGACTTCTAGCTGGTCCTCTATCTTTGGCCTTCCTTTTCCAGACCATTTTCTTTGAAGCTTGGGGGCGGGTGGTTCTTCAAGGCTACACTGGGCTGTGGTTCATTTGGAAAAGGACTGGGGGATGGGGGTGTGTTCGTTTGATCACGTCCTCCTACAGATCGCCATGGTAACACACGATATTTTGGAGCTTGATTCTTACTTGCTTTTCATGGAAGTGCCATCCAGGCACTGGGAGGCCATAATCTCCTAGTGGCTTGATGCTAATTAGCACAAAGAACAGGTGTCTATGGGAGAGGTAGACATTTAGCCT
This sequence comes from Arvicola amphibius, assembly GCF_903992535.2. Taxonomy (NCBI): domain Eukaryota; kingdom Metazoa; phylum Chordata; class Mammalia; order Rodentia; family Cricetidae; genus Arvicola; species Arvicola amphibius. Next base: position 114,874,826 of record NC_052055.2, read on the forward strand.
GACAGAGACCTAGGGCATTTGACCCCTATGCTGTATGGGAAAAAGTCTCAGTCTCTTCTTCTCTATCTCTCTCCCCCCCACACCACCCCCACATCCCCACACAGGGTATGGTCACCAACCCCCAAAGTGGTTGGCTGGTGATTTTTGTTGTTGTTCTATATCTTAATGCCATCATTTCTAGAAGCAGTATAGCTGTGTTCACTGCCCAGCGTCTGTCTAAGCTGAAGGCAGAATTAGGCTAACATTCTCTTGTTGCCAGGATTCAGTTCCCGGTAGTTATATATGCCTGCAGGCTTCTCTTCTTCCTCAGCAGTTCCACACAGGGCTGCTTGCTTTCCTTTTCTGGGTGTGTCTGGGTGTTTTGAGAAGTTCTTTTGAGTGACTTTGCTTCATAGCCAGGGCTTCAGACTCTTCTACCTCTGGGAATCCATAGACACCGTGTACATCTTTAAAAGGTGGGCATGTGGAAGAGGAAATGTTCACTCTTTTCATTTTGGCCTGATATGGTGGCGCATGCTAGTCCCAGCATCAAGGAGGCAAATACAAGAAACTCAGTAATTCGAGACCAGTCTGGACTACATGAAACTGTCTCAAAAAAGGGGATTGGGGTTGGGAGAACATTATTGTTTTTGAGACAATATTAGCAAAAGATATTGTTAAGAAAAGCTTCTGTGGTGAGTGTGGAGTGAGCTCTGCTCTATGTATGAAGCAATATGTTATTAGTCTTTTTGCTATGTTCCTCTAGTGGGATAATAGTAGATAGCAGTAGGATTTTCTACCTCTAGGCTTATGAGCTATCTAGTCTCTGGTTCTTGGCCATGTTAGCAGTGTCATGTATGGGTTCCATCTCATTGAGTGTGCCTTAAATTTTTTTAAAAAATATATTGGTTGTTCCCATAACATTGGTGCCACTATTGCACCATCTTGCAAGAAGGTCCCTGGTAGCTACGTCACAGGTTTTGTAGCCAGGTGAAATTGATGATGACTTTTCTCCTCCTGTAGCAGGGAAAGTACCTCCCAACACCGTGAGTGCTAGTCAGCCGGCGGGGGGGGGGGGGGGGGTGAAGCTTCTAGTTGGACACCAGCTTGATGTTTCCGTGTTTGATGATGTTTGTGAGTGGTGTCTTTGGCAATAGGGTCTTACAAACAGGTTATGGAGAGTAATCCTGTCAATGGCCTGTGATGTTTGGGGAATAAGGAGTCTTCTGAGACCCCAATTTGTCAGTGATTCAACAAGATACAACTCCTTTCTGGCACTAGTGGCATAAGATATCAGTTGGAACATTGTCTCCCCTGTTATACTATGACTCCATTTAAATTTCTTTCATATATGTATGTATTTCAGGAAGCTTCCATAGCAGTAGGTTTCCATGTGGCTTTTGTTTGTTTGCTTTTTCTGGACAGGATCTCACTGACTATATAGCTCTAGCTGTCCTGGAACTCACTACATAGACCAGGCTACAATTTGCCTGCCTCTGCCTCCTGAGTGCTAGGATAAAGGCGTGCACCACTATGCCTTGTTCCATAAGACTTTTCAGAAGACCTTCAATGCTAATTGTCCCTCTTCATGTTTCCTCCTTTGTCCTGCCTTCCCATCTTGTCCCCATATAACCCTCCTATTCTATTTTCCCCTTTGTCTTTCTATAATGCTATCGTCTATTTTTCCTTCCTTGGAGGATCCTTTCCTCTCCTCTGATCCCTTACCAGCTACCTAACATCTGTGGTCATTCAGAGTGAAGTACACATATCTAAAGATTAAAAGCTAGTATCTGTATATAAGAGAAAACATGCAATATTTGTCTTTCGGGGTTGGAGTTACTTCACTCATGGGATGATTGTTTCTAGCTCAACCTATTTACCTGCAAAATGCGAAGTTTTCCTAGCAGCTAAATAATATCCCACTGTGTAAATGTAACACAGTTTCATTATCTGTTCTTAGTTGATAGACAGCTAAGCTATTTCCAGTTCCTGGCTGTTAGGAATAGAGCAGCAATGAACATGGCTGAGCAAGTGTCTCTGCAGTAAGATGTCAAGGCCCTCAACAGAAGACTAGATACACTGATCTGGTAGAAGGTAACATGGGAAAAGACTTTGAACTCATTGGCACAAGAGGAGACTTTCTGAACAGGATGCCAATAGCACAAGCACTAAGAACAACAGGTAATAAATGGGACCTCATGAAACTGAAAAGCTTCTGTGTGGCAAAGGCCACCGTCATTTGAGTTAAGCAGTAGTCTACAGAACAGGGGAAAAATCTTACCAATTACACATATAATAGAGGGATAATATCTAGAATATACAAGAAACTAAAAAAAAAAAAAAAACCCTGAACATTAAGAAAACAAACAACCCAGTTTTTAAAAATGGGGTGTAAAACTAGAGAGTTCTCAAAAGATGAACATGAGTGATTGAAAAACAAATGTTCAGCATACTTAGCCATCAGGGAAATACAAACCAGAACTACTTTGAGATTTCATCTTACCCTTGCCAGAATTGCCAAGATCAATAAAACAAATGACAGCATATGCTAGTGAGGATGTGGGTGTTATAATTTTTTAAAAATGGCCAGGAAGCATTCACATTGCACAGCAGGGCTCACATGGGAGGTTTATTGGAAGAGGAGAGAGAAGGGGCAGAATGGGGGGGGGGGCAGAGACTGGTCCCTGGGGACAAGAGTGGCAGGAGGGAGAGGGAGAGGGAGAGGGAGAGGGAGAGGGAGAGAGAGAGAGAGAGAGAGCGAGAGAGCGCCCACCTTTTAAAGGGGAACCATAGCAAATGTGCTCTCAGTGGCTGCAGCTGAGGATGTAGCCTGTCAGGACCCCAAGGGCAGGCCAGTGCAGATGCCTGAATCCTAACAGTGGGGAAAGTGGAACAATTATTCACTGCTGGTGGGAGTGTAGACTTGTGCAGCCGCTAAAGGAAATCAATGTGGCGTTTCCTTAAAAAGCTGAAAATCAAGCTGCCACAAGATCCATCTGTACTACTCTTGGGCATATACCCAAAGGATTCCTTTTTTCAGACTCTCCTGAAGCAATTCCAACAGGTCATGAGAGAGCCCAGTTGGATAAGGCTTGGGCCCCTGAAAGTCCGGGGTTGTGGTATGGGATTTTTAGTAAGATTAGGAGGGTAAGGTTAGTTGTCCTAGGCTGGACCCTACCATACTGTGGATTCTTTGATGACTCTTAGATATAGTCACACCTCAGGGTTCCTGAGATAGGCCATGCCATGCCATCTGTTTCTTTGGAATGCTCTCAGAAGCTGTGACTTAACAATTCTTTGCCAAAGGCATAGTCTTTAATAGGGAGTGAGTTTGCTGCCCCCTTGATTAGCACTGCCCCCTTGATTAGCGTGACATTGTGGATTGTGCTCTGACCTGGTGGTAAGTGCCTCTGAAGAGCGGTTTAACACCTCTTTGGCGCGTCTGACAGTGAAGTATCCTGGTTATTCCTGGCTCACAGAGTTCCTGCTTGGCTCTCACTGAAGCTCTGGGGGAGTAGAGTGTCATTGGAGAAACGCAGTTATACAAAGGAAGAGATGCTTGTACAACAGTGGAGGGCTGCAGTTAGCTGGCAAAAGGAGGAGCATGCTGTTGAGCTTGTCGGGGCGACCCTTCCCCCACCCTTTGCAGGAGAACTTGCATCTGCCTGGCAGACTGTCCTGTGTTGAGTTTGCCGAGGACGAGGCATATTATATATCTATCAAGGCCATGCTTGGAAGAAGGGTACCCTGGGTCAGTGGCTTTGGAAAGACAGGAAGGAGAGAGGGGCTCGTTTTCTACACTGACCAGTCGTCCCTCCCGTGGTAGGAGTCCCACCTCACTGTTGCAGACATCACTGTGCTGAGGACCAGCGGATGAGAAGTCTAGCTGTTTGAGGTGATGGTTTGTCCAGCTGAGACTCCCTGGTTCTCTGTTGCCCACCCTTGGTGGTACCATTAGCTGCCGTCCTGACTGTTGGTCAGTTGTTTGAGCTCTGCGGGTCTCCGAATTCTCATCTATAAGTGAAGAAGCTAGACAATAGCCTATTTAGTTTCCAAGTAGTTTGGGGATGGCAAGTAAAATTCTGTTCCTCTGAGCTCCTAGCAGGTTATGAGAAATCCGCCGGTTGGAAGCTGTCTTTCCCTAGTCTTTTTGCAAGGCTCTATTTGTGTCTAGGCTGACGCTGTGCCTTAGGTCAGGGGCCCATGACAATTGACTCGGTCTGCAGATCTAATAGGAAGTACATTTTTCTTTTCTTTTTTCTTTTTCTTTTGCTTGCCGATTGCCTTCCCTCTCTGCCCACAGGCCATTCAGATATTACCTGGATCCGTGTGCCAAAGAGCCAGGCTACCAGTGTGGGAGTGGGGAGAAACATCATGGGGGAATGTATGCCTGGGTGGTAGCTAATAGTGCCTGGTCAGGTGTTTGGCAGCAGAATGACATCTGGTGTTTGGTCAGCCAGAGCAGTGACTGGCACGGGCTTGTGCTGAAGCCTACACAGAGATAACTGCCCGTGTGTGCCTGGCCAGTCAGCCTGTGCACGATAGGTACCTGTTTACCTTTGTCACCAATGACTTGTTGCCCTGCGGTCTGTTTGCCGAGTGCAGGTCCCACCCAGAGTTGAGACCCAAGTGTGTGTCCTAAAGTGGAAGTTCCCTGTTTGTTTCCCATTATCCTTTCCTCCTTCGCCAGCTGGGTGGAAATGCCTTGTGCCTGGAGATAGGCTGGGGGGGGGGGAGGAGAGGATAGGGAGGAGGCGGAGCTTAGTGTTCCTATTTGGCATGGCTGTCTCAGTGGAATCCTGCATTTTCCTGTAGAATGTTCCATTTGATGGGCTTGGTTAGGGCCATATTTTGACCCTCCCCATGCCGGCTGGCTATCTTACAGACCCCTCCCTGTACTGGAACTTTATGCTTGGGTTTGGCATTGTGCCTTAAGGATTCAAGCTTGCTGCATTCCTGCAGGGAGATAGGGTCTAGTTGCTGTCAGTCCAAGGACAGTCTGAAGAGTCGCTACTCTTTGTAAAATTGGGATTTGCTGATCTTCACTTAAAGAGCCAGACAACTAATTTGGTTCTTGTGTCTGAGAGGTAAGCTCTAGACCGCTAAGTAGGTACTTGTAAAACCACTCGAAATGTAATGATTTCAAAATATGAGCAGCATCCTTAGGTTGGGCAGCCGGAAGACAGGCACAGTGGTTGGTTTGGCCCGTGGGTTAGAGCTTCCAACCCTATTGTGTTGTAGCTTCCCAATTGTTGGTGATTATGAAATAGGTGACAAAACAGTGTGTAGGTGTCCCCATCTGTTCAGGAGCATGCATGTGTTCCCCTCATGGGACATGAGAGGACGATAGGGTTGATTTCCTGTCCTACGAGGCCTCTTCCCACGAGGAGGTGGCTCGGCGTGATAAAGCCGGGATGAGAGATGGTTGCGCGGCTCCAATCCCTTCTCTTCCTCATCTCGCTGCTTCTCAGTGCCGGCGCTCATCTCCTGGAACAAGTCTGGTCGTGAGTCACTGAAGCTGAGTAACAAGACACGTGGGCATTGCTGGTAAATGTGCCACATATGTCGTGTTGCTGCTGGTTTGCGGTGCTTCATAATAGGCGTTTAGAAAATAGTCATTTATTGATCAAAGATAATATGAAAAGCCCTCTTCGTGGAAAACAAGAGTTTTGAAAAAGTGGCGACTGTGCTTGCATCCATGCAAGAATCCATTCATCCAGTCTTTACCTATCATCAATAGCTTAGCCTGCCTTAAAGGTGCTTAGGGTGCATACATTAGTATATATTTGAGCAAAACCATCTGTTCTAGTGAAGTACTGAGTATCTCGGGTAATTTTTCTCGAATACTATTATGAAGTGAAAAGCAGAATAGTTCTTTAAGCATGCTTTCACACCATTGTTCAATTAAAAAAAAACATGGGGTCTGTCTTAGTTACTTGTTGCTATGACAAAACACTCCACAAGCAAGGCAACTCATCAAAGAAAGGATTATATGTGGGTCTCATGGTTGCAAAGGGTGTAGAGCCCATGACCATCATGGAGCATGGCTGCAGACCAGAAGGCTCAGCCCTGGAGCAATAGCTGAGAGCTTACACGTTGAGACAACAAGCATGAAGCAGAAAAAAAAAAAAAAACTAACTGGAAACGGCATAGACTTTTAAAACCTCATAGCCCATCCCAAGTGACACACCTCCCCCAACAAGGCCACACCTCCTAATCCTTCCCAAATAGGTCCACCAACTATGGGACAAGCATTCAAATATATGAGCTTATGGGGGTCATTCCCATTCAAACCACCACAGAGTCAAAGCATTATATGTTGGGGATCATATATGCATCCGCCACCTCTTTTTTTACCTTGCAAACTGGAACCCTAGGTCAGGCTGGCTCATTTCATTTACCAGTCTGCTCTCAGAGTTCATCCATGTTACAGTATGTGTTAGGAATTCCTGCCTTCTTAAGACTAAATAATCCATTCCCTATTTGCCCACCACGTATCTGTTTGTCTCTCCCTCTGCTGATAGACAATTAGGTCGTCCCCACCTTTAATTACTAGTAGGTCCACAAATTTAAGGGTTTTCTTTTTCTGTGTGCTAAGAGTTAAACACAGGGCCCCATGCATACTAGGCAATATGTTCTACCATATTGGTACACTCCAACTCTGAGTGTCTTAAGATGTGTGCGTATATAGTGTATATATCTGTGTATGTATTTGTTTTTATAATGGTTTTTCATTCTGTTATGATTCCGTGTGTGGATATGTATCTGCACCTGAATGCAGGTGCTGGTGGAGGCCAGAGTGGCGGATGCCCCTGGAACTGGAGTTACAGGCAGTTGTGAGTTGCCTGGTGTGAGTGGTGGGACTTGAACTCAGGTCTCTCGAAGAGTAACGCACACTCTTAACTCTTGAGCCATCTCTCCAGCCTCATGATGTTTATATTTTTTTACCCTTTCCCTACCTTCAATTATTTTGTTTTCTTTCCACTTCCTTTTCTTCTTCTAAGGTATATCTACTTATGCAAACTGCATTTTGTTCATGTTTGGAAAAAGAAAGTTGGTGTTGAGGTTTTAAAAAATACTGCATATATAGTAAAGTACCTTTTGGGTGTTTTTTTTTTTTTCTGTTACAGTGGAGGGCTATTAATACATGCCTCTAATTCCAGCCCTTGGAAGATGGAGGTCATCATTGCCAATTAAGCTACAAAAAGTCACTAAAATCTTGAAGGATAATTTGTTGTGCTTTGGAGTTGTGTGTACCTCTGTAATTTAGAAAGAATAAAAGTCATTTGAGTCTTCTGTGAGACATCACAGATTTACATAGCCACTACCACTAAAATCAAGATACATAGCTGGCCTGTCATTCCAGAGGCTTCTATTATCTCTGTCCCTTGTAGGCATCACTCCACCTACAGCCTAGGACAGCCCCTGATTGACATTTTCTCCGTGTTTTTCCAGTATCATGTAAATGGAGTCCTGGAGTGTGTGTAGCTCTTTGGATCTGAGTTCCTTCACTCGATAGTCATCCAAGTTGTTATATGACTTGATAACTTGTCTGCACCTATAGGCAAATGCCAGCCTCTCAACCTGTGGGTCATGACCTCCCAACATACACCCTTAGAGGGATACCCAGGACTATTAGAAAACACAGATATTTATATTACAATTCATAACAGTAGCAAAATTACAGTTATGAAGTAGCAATGAAAATAATTTTATGGGTGGGGGTCACCACAACAGGAGGAACTGTGTTAAAAGGATCACAGCACTAGAGAGGTTGAGACCCACTCTAGAGGGACATGGACTGCTGGTTTAGTGACCATTTTGGTTTAACAGCTTTTAGACTTAGGGAAGTGCTACATTGGGGGGACCTATAAGAATTCCCTTTTCTGATTTAGTTTTGACCCATGAACTCAGCCCTCTTGGAGAGGTTGAAGCTGACTCCTCAGCCTGTGGACGGGTGCATCCCTGTGGACACTCAGAGCTTACTGCTTGGCCATCTTTGGTGGAAGTGTCCAAATTTGAGTCTCCCAGAGCTGATGCTAGCCAGGCTGTGGGTCAGTGATGGTGCTGATTCGTATCCTTGAGCCTTGAGATTCTTCCATGGGGCTCTGTAGAGAGAAGCAGGGGCTGGGCTAAAAGGCAGGAGAGTCCTTCCCCTAAGAACTAACCTTTAAGGGGTGTAGCCGGTGCCCCCTGCACACAGGGCTCCTCATTCTGTCTGAGACCCCCTGCTTCAAGCTGAGTTTCTCTTAACCAATGCGCCGCTGAGAAAGACAACACTTAGGAGTTGCATCATTGCAGGAAAAGAAATGTAAGATTCTACTTAAAATTTTATTGGAATTCAGGGAAAATATGTGTCTGAGAATGGATGAAATATGGTTAAGAAGTTTCTTCATCTGCAACACAGAAGTCCGAGAAATCATCTTTCCATCCAGGGCTGTGCTATGAAGTTGACGTGAGATGCATGGTAAAAAGCATTTCGCCAGAATGCTGGCACATCGAGAGCACTAGAAACAGTTGTTATTCTCATTTTATTGCTGTCAGAGCTGGTGCTATGACAGTTAGCAGCAGGGGATGTTGGCTGCTTCATTGGTCGCTGGATTTTTTTTTTTTTTTAGGGTCGAGAGTGGATGGATGACAAGCTACCTTTTCCCATCAAGGTTGGACAAGCCCAGAATATCCATTGCTAAGAAATGGCTTGGTCCCCTCCCCCACCTAGACTGTTTGGTTCCAGGGATTGAGTCCTCCCATCAAATATTGGAAATATTGGTTTTGAGGACCTCTTAGTGAACAAGATGAATGAAGGAGACAGCACAGGAAGACACAGCCTGCCACCCCTGCTGTCCCCCCCCCCCCCCGGGTTCTAAGGACCCAGTATGACAACTGCCATTGCTCTGCTTATCCCAGCATAGGATATTTCCTGTCAGCCCGTGTCTGGGAAGACCCACCTTTCTTTTGCTTTCTCTTGTCTCCAGGCCAATTCTCTGACTCTCTGTATATGCTCTTTAGCGATGGGTGATTGGCTGTGCGGATGCTTTTCTGGGGACTGGCACCTCGTGTCACCTCATGCCACTGTGTCTTTTTGGCCCGGCGGGCCACTTGGCACACCTTCCTCTCAGAGCGGAGCGATGGAGTTGTTCCTGGAAACAACCAGCTGTCTTTGGCAGATGTCGGGGGAAAGAATGGCTCGGGCCGGTGTTTGTGACTGTGTCGTCCAGGCCTGTGCTGGAAACGGCTCAGTGAGACAAGGCTCTGAGCCTGCGCAGAACTTTATTGACTTTGGTGTTTCTCTTAGAAAACTGTGAATACAGACATCATACGAAATGCGCCATTTGAGTATTCCTGAGGGACGGTGTTTAAGATTGAACCTGGGTTGGACACACAGTATGTAACACTCCACGGCTGAGGTGTGTCCTCGGTCCTTTTTCCGTTCCTTTTTTTCCATGGTGTTTCACTGAATGAATCAGACAGGCCTTGAGCTTTTGACCTCTTTCCCTTAGTCCGTCAATTGACTCCAGTTATAGGCTTGAACCTTTTTAAAATCATTACATCCGTTTATTTCTCTGCTGGATGAGGGCATTATTCCGTGGCCCTTATGTGGAGGTCAGAGGACACCTTGTGATAACCAAGGGCCTCTTTTGGTGAGAACATAGACCTACAAGTCTAGGAGAGCAGCTAAGCTGGACCAAGCATCAGGTAATTTCCCCAGCCTCCTCTGTGTACCACAGCAGCCAGACCGAGCATGCGGCAAGCGTGAGAGTCGAGACAGGCACAGGAGTCCCCACATGCAGCTCCCAGGTTCTATCCAGTAACCCTCCACCAGGAAGCCAGGCACAAAAAACATTGTTCCTGTACACGCATCCCACACAATCTCCGCTCATATCTCACCGCCGACCTAGGTCACAGAATCCTCATCCAGGCTCTTAGCTGGGTGGAGTTGGTATCAAACTCCGTTTCCGATGGGATGGAGTGTCGGGAGACAAACAAGACGTGGACTAGTGTCTAAGAATCCAGCCTCGTTGACCTGAGTGACTGACCACAGTCCTAGCAACCTTGCAACTCCACTTCCCCCCCAAGACAAAACTAGATAAAAGGACATAGCCTCTGACTAGCTGGACGATGCCCCCACCCCACCCCAGGCAGGTTCCCTCCACCTTGGAAGAGACCTTCCGCTTGCTGCGGTTGAACAAGTTTGGGCTGAGTTAGTGTGGGCGCAACAGGATCTGTTGTTCAGGGAGATGTAATAAATCTTAGAGGAAACTGGAGAAGGGCTTTGGGCCACAGCACTTATGTGGAGGTCAGAGGTCAGCAGTGGCCCATCTCTCTCTTGTAAAGGTTTTTTAAGAACGCAGTGGTGCAAAGTACCTTGGCAACAGCCTCGCCACCATCCATTTTGGTAACTTTCCGGTCCTTTCATCCTGAAACTCTAGATTCGTTTATTTCTCATTAAATGACTACCCTAATTTTCTCCTTCCTCAGTCCTGGCAGCCATCGTCCACCTTCCATCTCTGTGAGGGTACCTCTCGTGGTTGGAATAACAAAGTATGTGTGTGTCTACATCTTGTTTTATTTAGTGTTGTGGCCTCGAGGTTTTACCAGTGTGGCGTGTGTCAGAATTTTCTTTCTTTGTAAGACCGGATAGCATTCTGTTGTCTCTGTGTCTGCCCTGTTTTGTCTGTCCATCCATCAGGGATTTCCTCTCCCTCTGGGGATTGTGAAGAAGGCTACTCGCTGAGAACGCTGTGGACATGATTTTACTTGTGGCCTCTTTTGTGTGGTTCCCTCTCTGCATGAGTGCCCCAGGCAACGTTTAGCTGCCTGCCTATTGGTGGAGAGGGCAAACTCTCTCTTGCACCCACTGAGGTGAGCACAGCTTTCTGGAATGCAGCAGGTCCCTGATAAAGAGGGTGGGAATTCGTGGAGGGGAGGGTTCCTGGCTGCATGCTCCACCCCTGTTTTCTGCCACCCTCTCTCCCAGATGATCTTGAGTTTATTTTTTGTTTGTTTAGGGGGCTGTTTGGTTTGTTTGGTTATAGTTTTTTTTTGTTTGTTTGTTTGGTTTGGTTTTGGTTTTTATCTTTTTAAGACTGGGTTTCTCTGTATAACCCTGGCTGTCCTGGAATTTGCTGTATAGACCAGGCCAGCCTCAGACTCTGAGATTGGCTTGTCTCTACCTCCTGAATGCTGGACAAGTCAGCCATTAACTGATGGGAATCTTAAAATATGGTCAGGGGTGTGATAAGAGAGGTGTTTGTGTGTGAACCCAACTGCCAACGGCAGCAGGAAGCCTGGGAGCTGTCTGGGCAAATCAGTGACGAAACCTGGGTGAAGGCAGGCCAGAGTCCTGGCATGGTTGTGGCCCTTTGCTTCCTGTGTGGAACAAGGTAGAGCGGCCTGGGGTCTTCCTCTCTGGAGCATCTTAGGGTGGGAGACCCAAGCCCTGGAGTGGGACTAAAATTCTCACAGAATTGGGAATCAAGATTGGAAGCTGCCTTCAGAGGGTAACTTCATAGAGGAAGACCAAGTAGTTGTGGTATTAGACAGACCGCTGGCACTGGAAGATTAATCCCACCTTCCCTGAATCACCTTTTAGAATCACTGTATCAGCCACATTGAGACAGTCTAGTGGAGTTGGTATTTAGGGAGTTTAACTGAAAAATATCTAAATATTGCTCTCTGCCTGCCTTGGGTACTGGGGAGGAAGGCCTGGCTATCTCGGGTATCCCATGGGTAGGTGTTCCTCCATCTGTGTGTATCCTGTGGGTAGGTGCTCCGTCCACATCCAGGTGACCTCATTAAGCCCCGGCAGCAGCTGTAGGTGCTAACAAGACCTGGTTTCAGAACACCTTCCCTACGGTTCTGCAAAACCGAGTTTATTCACCGTTCCCCTTCTCATTGTGCCACAAGGATATCTTTCCCTTTGAATTCTGTGCCTACATTGTTTAGCAGTTGCCATGTTTATAGCTCAAACCCAATCATTGTAGGACATTTTCCTAAGGAAATCTGACCTTTTTTTTTTTTTTCCCCTCCCTGCTCTTCCTTTTTGGTACTGTTATGTGAAACTGTTCACTGGATTCCTAACATTGGAGAGCTGGAACCAAACATCTTGGAATAGAGAAGGGGTTAAAGGAGATTGCTCATCATTAGTAGCGATGGTGGAAATTATATAACAGTGTGGACCAAGCTTCCAGATGGGAGAAGCAAGACACAGAGTTGCGTTAGATGTGGATCCGTGGTTGCCTGCTGTGTCACAGCGATTACAAAATTTCACAGCGGAAGTTTAGTCTCTTGTGATTCTCGGTTGGTTGGTGGTTTTCCCATCTGTGCCGTGTGGACTCACTTAGCAGCACGCCGCTTGGGTGTGGACTGAAACTGCTACCTGAGGCAGCCTAACCCCTGCAGTGTGGTCTCCATAGGGATGCTGGAAGGTGGGCTTCTCTCTTGTCGTGATTGTTCATCATTTTGTGGTTGAGCCTGCGTTTCCTCAGATGCAGCTCAAGGAAGGAAATGGGAGTTGCGAGGACATGATGTCTGGGCTACGGGACCCATACTCCGTCATTTCTGCCAGTGGTTATAGCGAGTGCCAAATTCACTCCAGATCCAAGAAAGCGGAGAGTCCACCCCTTAGTGAGACCGGGAAGGTCATATTGCTTGGGGGTGGTGGCACAACAGGCAGGAGTCCCTAGGGACCTAGGTAATCCCCTGGCTCGGGGTATTGATTAGCCAAAGGGTGAGAAATGGAAGGAGTGTAGGCAAACAAACCCAAACCATAGGTTAATGGGTGAGTGAGATTGTAGATGTCTCATCTGGGTTTTGCTATTGCCATATTTAAATGATTGTTCTAAACTAAAAATTATCAGTTGGGACATAGACTGTTGGTAGAATGTGTGCTTAGCACGCATGAAGTTCTTAGTTTGTCTGTAGGAGTACAAGAGATAGGTAAGTAAAGCCAGTGTTAAGATGCAGGCTCATAAGCTCAGCAGTCAGGATGGTGAAGCAGGAAAATCGTGTGTTCAAAGCCAGCCTGGACTGTGTGATGAGACCCTGCAGAAACAAACAAACAGAAAACAGCCAGGCTGGGGATATAAGCAGTCGAATATTCTTCCAGTTCTCACCCTTTGACTAATCAAAACTCCATGACTTGGTATTTATACCCAAGCCCTGGGTCTTCCAGCCTGTTGTCTTCCCTCCCCTTGACAATGTGACCCTCCTGTTCTCACTTAGAAGTGGAGTCTTGCTCTCTGTCTCCTTGGCTAGCTTGCACAACGCTTTGGGTCAGGCACCACAAATTAAAAAAAAAATAAAGTTTCATTGTGCTATCTCTTAGGTTCCTCACATTAGAATGACGGGAAAGGGGTTGGCTGGGACCACCGTGTGTGTCCCTCAGACTTGGAGCTCGTGTGGTCCCTGGAACTTGAGCTTCAGGAAAATGTTGAAAGACAGCGATTGGCATTGTGGGACACTTTGATGCACTGCCATTCCTACCTTGCTGCCCTTTGATGGGAGGCGGCTGGTGGGCCTTAAGTATTATCAGGTGTGGTCTCAGAGCGGAGGTGTCAGCTATCCAGTCACTTCTGTAGGGCAGATGTGGGGCCTGTCTAGTACAAATGACAGTCCTTTTATAGCATAGTGGGACATAGTGGGAGTCCAGGTATCCAAGGGTCCTGTTAGCTGCTTGGTTTGTGTCTGAAGTGGTGATAAAGGAACACGGGGAATCCCAATTCCCGCCCATCCTTTTTAAGTTACCCTTTCTAAGCAGTGGTTCTCTTTGCATTTTTTTTCTTGCAGGTTTCTCTGCAAGTGTTTCAAAATAAAAATTTAATAAATGAATACATAGGAAAACGCATTCTGCCTTCATGAGGGATGATGGTGAGGGTTGGGGGAAGGGCTCCGCTATTCAAACTGGGGCTCCTGGGGCTTGTGCTGAGCAGTGGGTTAAAGGTTGCGCGTGCTTGTATTGGAGAGGCCTTGACAGTGTCTAGATCCTGCTGAAGGGAGAGCCAGGCCCGATAGTCACATCTGTCTCCTGGAGAAAAGTCAGGTTCTTCAGATAAGAGGCGTGAACATGCCCAGATAAACATGCCTACTGCAGAAAAGCTGCTGATGGCAGCAATCCCTCCCCTATCCTCCATGTAGGGATCTACCCCCTTGCACACCTCTGCCCTTCCTCCCCTCTTCATCCTGGACTCCTGCTCTGGTTAGCTTCTCCTCAACTTGACACAAGCTAGAGTCAGGTAGGAAGAGGGAGCCTTCAATGAAAATGTGACCTCTCTGTCAGACTGGCCTGGAGCTAGATTAGCATTGTCCTGATTAATGATTGCTGTCCATCCAGCACACTGGGGGTGGTGCTGCTCCTGGGTGGGTGGTCCAGGGTTATAGGAAAGAGCTGCCCTGCCGGAGTTCCTGCCTTGGCTTCCCCCCAGTGATGGGCTGTGATCGGGATGTGTAAGCCAAATACACCCTCTTCTCGCTAAGTGCTTTGGGTCAGTTTATCACAGTGGTACAAAGCAAACTTAAGACAACTTCTAAGATCCTTGGACCTTGTTGATCCAAGACTCCACACCTTTCAGGTTATCCAGGCTCTAGGCAGGTTGTGAACCGTGGAAGCCCTCAGCTGGGTGAGTGTCCAGGTCTAGCTTCTAGCTAGGCACTGGTCGTTGTCTCTGAGTTCCTCCCCATCTTGGGCATCATGAAAGGATTCTACATTATGTAGCCATGGTGCCTGGAAATCTGCCCTTTGTGAGTCATGGTTTCAGTGAATGGATCTCATCACTATAGGACATAGGGGCCATCGTGGGGTTGAGAGGGTTAGGAGCCCCTCACCCCAGCTCCTCCTGCTCCGGGGTTGACCGCGGGGGGAGGGGAGGGGACGGGGTCTGGTCTGTTTAGCAGTACGCAGGTGGGAAGGGAGGAGTAGGTGTTGCTTCTCTTCCAGTTTGCACTGTGTTGGGAGATTGGCCTGAGTCTGGGCAGGAGTAGCCAGGAAGGAGCCTAAACATCCTGATCTCTCGTCACAGCGCCTGCACAGGCATAGTTGATCTTGTTCCCAGCGTGCTGTGCGAACCCTTCCCTCTTGCACAAGACAGCTTGGCTCACCTTTCTGCTGGAAGAGAGAAGATTTAGGTAGCTCATAAAGAGCTGTGTCTAGAGGTGTGTGTGTGTGTGTGGTGGTGGTGGTGGTGGTGGTGGTGGTGGTGGTGGTGGTGGTGGCGGCGGCGGTGGTGGTGGCGGCTGGTTGGTTTTCTTTTGCTTTTTTTTCATCCTGTCCTGGAATGAGGCAGCTCTGAGGGTGAGTAGCTATCAGCAGCTAGGATGAATCGCCCATTTACTTGTTTCATTAAGAGGCCTTTTGCCTGTGGGAGAGGTCAAGCCCCTGCGCTGGGAGGCAATAGTGTTTACAGAGTGAGCAGCTGGTGCAGGGTGCAGAGGTGACTGATCCCTTATTATGGAGGAGGGAGGGCCTGCCGTGGTGCCAGCCCGTTCTGTCATGCTCCGTGGTCCTAATGACCTGTTGATGGATGGATCGACCAGGGGGAGCCTGGCTGGCAGGGCAGTAAAAACAGGAAACCTAATCTTTTAAAAATAATCCAGGGGGAGGGGAGAAAGTGAAGCAAAGCCCTTAAGCCAACAGATGGCTCTCAGAGATGTGTCTCCCAGGGGCCTTTGCGTTTTGTAACTGAAAATGCCAGTGAGCTTGTAAAAACTGGGTGTCTTGACTGAAGACGCTCCAGAAGCTCGTGGGCATTGCAAGGTCTGTCCCTAGCAGCTTCCCCTGCTCCAGCATCTCTACCTCCACCTACCTGTGGAGTCTACATACCAGACTCCAGTTGTGTCTGGACTCCTTTACTTTGAATATGGCCTTGCCCTGCCTTTGGCTCTGTTCTTCCCTGTGTGAGTCATTATATGTGCCCAATTCATCTCCCAAGAAACCGATCCTTCTTTGTCTCTAAGAAACCTCTAAGCTCCGTGTGGTCTTGAGTTCAAGGTGATGGCTCTTAGGCCGGCAAACTTGCGGGGCTGGGTAACCTACATTCGACTTTCTCCCCATCCATGTGGCGGGACGGCTCCGTCCTTGAGCTAGTGCTGAGATTTTGCCCTCCTGGAACTTCCTCATCAGCTTCCCAACAGTCTCCGGCTCAGATCCTCCTGACCCGGTGTTAGTTAGCTTCTGTGCATTGCTCCTCCACTTCCCTTATCCTGCCTTTCTTCCTAAGTGTCCTAAACGTCACACAACTTGTGATTTCACTGCCTCTCTCGCTCCCTTGTCCTTTGCGCCGTCTTCCTGCAGTGTCCCGCTCACTCTGGTACCCAGGGGTTACCAAGCCTGCGGCTCCTGAAATGTGGAGCCGCTCTGTTAGTCTAGTCTCTGGAGGCCGTGTTCACCGGGGCCCTTGCCAACCTCTATGTCTATCCAGACAGGAGTATCCCTTCTGCCACCCGCTCCTTGAGTCTGTCTGAGCACACAGCAGACTCCCAGTGCCCGTGTCTTCTCTCCTAACGGTGAGGAAAGCGCTTGACCCCACAAGTGAAGGCAGAGATGAGCTCCCTCCGGTCGAAAGTCCTCCCAAAGGGTAGCTTACACTGATGTTTGCCCTATCGTCAAGAGGACCGTGTCTGTACTGTAATGACAGCAAAGCATCAATACCGGGAAGAGTGTATATTGGAGATGACCTCCCTAGAGGAAGCCAGGTCCAGGTGGTAGGGAGTGGCCTCTAGCATCTGCTGGCCCAGGCTGTCTGTCCTCTGACCCCTCCATTTTGGCTCGGTGGTTCCAGCTGTTCTTGGGGCAGCACTTGTTCCAGGCCGCACCCTGATAGGAAATGCCCAGAGTGCCAGCTCCCCCTGAGCCAAGCCTTGACAGGCTGGGTCTGCTAGCTAGAGAAGGCCAAGAGCCGACGCCCCGAGGCTGTCTGGAGTGCCATTCCTTCTCCATCCACTTGTAAGCTCAACTCACTCGTTTCTTCTGGATACTTGGTACCTAATTCATGCCATTCCCAAACAGCTTCTGGAGTGTCATGAAAAGGAGCTGCCGCTGTCATTTGAGGCCCTCTCTGGGCCTCGATGTTCCTGTCTGTAAGGTGGGGCTTAGAGCCTCCACCCTCTCTGCTGCCTGGAATTGTGGTAGCCACAGAAGAGAACAGCCAGTCTGCCCTGTGGCTTAAAGGAGACATGTTTCATTCCATGGCTTTTTATTTTGGATAAAGGGTTAGATTTAATTTTATTAGGCTTTCTCCAGGGACCCCTCACATGTCCCATCTGTTAGGATACTTCCTATGAAAGTGGGGCACGATCTGCAGAGGTGAGTTCCTCTTCCTCCAGTGAGCTTGCAGTAACCCCCTTCTTTCCTCCCAATCCCAATGTGCGTGGTGGCAGGGTACCAGAACTGGTGTGGGTGCAGAGGTTCACGCTTCCGGTCCACATGTTGTTGCCATCCATGGTTTGTTCTTGCGTAGATTGGCAGCACTGATGGAAAATGACTTGTTTGTCCCCAAATCGGGACTCCAGGGCTTCTAAGGATAAGCCTCCTCTGGGCAGATCCCACAGGTGTTTGTTTCCCCTTCAGCCCCTGACCTGTTAACTGAGATGTAACTGGGGCGTCACTCATTTCTTTACCCCTTCCCTCAGTGTGGGGTGAATGGGAAGTGTCAAAAAGAGGGTCTTTCGGGAAGAGGGCAGGGAACGCATTTCCTGCTCAGTGCAGGACTGGACAGGGACGCCCATAGTGATCGGTGTTTTCAAAGAGAAAGCTCCCAGCTCCTAATGGGTCTGTGGCAGTAGTGGTTGGGGACAGGTGAATCACCCCAGGGCTGAAAAACCTTTTTATCTCTCAAGACTCAAGCCAGACCCTTAATTAGAGGCAAAAGTAACTCTTGTTTTCCTGTTTGGATCCACTGTTGTTTCTGTCTATCCTCCATTTTTCGTGAGGCATCTTCCAGAAGAAGATAACATCATCCTTGTCACAAGTGACCATCTTCTACCTCTTCATGGTGTCCCTCCAGAGCAGACCTGCATTGTTTACGTCTGCATTCCAGAGGTTAGACCACTAGGCACATAGTAGGTGCTCATTTGACATTTATAGGATGAGTAAAAAAAAAAAAAAACTGCCTTCCCCAGCTCTGACCGCCCAGCTAGGCACTATGGGCCTGGTAGAGGTTGCCAGTCGGAAAGGGACAGGCATGTGAAAGCTGACATAAGAAGGCGATACTTCACCCTATATATTGATGGGAAAGATTGGTAACAATTGCCAAATACGTTGTACAAGCTTAAGAGCCATGGACGTTCAGAGCAGAGAGTGTTGTTGCAGGGTTAAGAGGGGAGGGGTGTAGAGATGAAGGCTGGAGCTATGGTTTAGTGTTGGTCAATAGGCATAAGAAGATGCGCTTGTGGTCACAAGGCAGCAGGAGACTCAGTAGGTTTGGTGTCTGTGCCATGGCCATGAACCGACCAGAAAGGCCCGAGCTGCACTGTCTGTGTCTACAACACTTGGATCCATAGCATGAGTACGGCCTAGGGCTATCTAGGTGAGTATTTGGATCTGACTACCTATCCCTGTTTCTGATCTGCCTGAGTCTCTAGACTTCCTATAGAGGCCAGAAATACATCTCAGTCTGCTAGATGCTGTAGTAAAACACAGTCTTGTTGGCACGATGATTGTTAGTCACGGTTCTGGACCCCTTTCATAAGGAAACCGATGACTACCGCCCCGCAACCCCCCTCACACACAGTATTCCCGCCTGTTGGTCTTGTCCCTTTGAGAAGATTTCAATATATGAATTTGGGGAAGAGACAGAAATATTCAGTCCGTAATGCTTGTGGTTCATGCAGTTGCTAGAGGGCCGTGATCTAGCAGATGACAAGCTCTCCCCCAAGGGGATGTGAAGTTGGGGCAGGGAGAGTGTGACCATTTGTGAGTGAGAATGAATGTACATGCTTGTGCATCTTTGTACACTGTGTGTGTGTTTGTACACATGCGTGCGTGTGTGTGTGCGTGCGTGTGCCTACATTTGTGGCCTGTTGGGGAAGATGAGGTCAAGCTGGGAACCTTAGCCTCTCTTAGATTGGGGTGCTAACTCCTTTCCGAGAAGATGAAATGGATAAACATGGGCAGCTGACAGACCCCCCCCCCCCCCTGCCTAGCTGGGCAGTAGACTGTCAGGAGGCGTCTCGGGAGAGCTCAAGGAAGGTGGCACAGGCTTACTCAAATGCAGTCTATCATTGTCTTGCTCCCCCCCTACCCCCCTTGTAGGGGCCCAAGGGAAGTTGCCCATCCTTCCAGAGCACAGTGAGATTTGGGGGTTTTGTGTCCAGCCATGTGGTTTTTAACACCCTTCTTCTCCACACAGAGCTGGGTAGAGTTCTGACACCTGACTCTCTCCCTAGTTCCCCCTCCATCGCAGAGCCCCGCTGGCCCCCTGTCTGCACTTTGGGGGTTTCCTCTTCCTGCCTTCCCCATGGGCTAAGACCTGGTGTCTGGGACCCCATGAGCCTCCCTGCAGGAAAACCCAGCAGTGGCCTTACTTGGCCTGTGAACTGTTTATCTCTCTTTTCCACTTGGTCTGCAGGAAGCCAGTGCTGAAGCCACACAGGCAGGGTCTGACTCCACAACAGGAAGGCACAGTAGGGCGCAGGCCCCGGTGGCAGGCTTAGCTACCATGAAGTGGCTACTTCTGCTGGCCTAGACTGCCTCTGTGGTCTCCAGGAAGCTCACCTGTTTCACGAGCCACCCCAGAGCTGACTTTGAGAACTTTCATTTATATTTTTTGACGTGTTAACTATTTTCTGAACTTGGGGCTGGACATATGGGCTGTAGCTCTAGCAGTGGGGGAAAATGTCCCAGAGGGACCTTGTGGACTACAACATTGGGCTTAGGGACATCTCTGTTGCCCTGTAATGGGCAGGCGTGGGCTGTGAGACAGAGGGACAGTGTTCTTCTCGAGCGAGGTCTTAAGTTCTGCCTCTGGCAGGCTTAGATAGTCTGCTGCCAGGGGCTGGGCAAATGGCTGAAGGGAATTACTCCCTATGCACCTGCTTGCTGCCTCTGAAGCCCTAGACTCCACCCTCAGAGGGAGGAGGAGCTTCCACAAAACCTGTGCCGAGCAGACTGTGATGAGCTGAGCTCTGAGTGGGAACCTAGGCTTCTCCTAGGTAGGTCTGGTCCTCCCAGCCACGGCTCCAAGACTTTGCAGGCCGACTTGGTGTTAGGGACAAGTTGACCGGGCTGCCCCAAGGAAGTATGCCTATAGCCGGAGTGACCTGTACTCCCCTGTGCACCTCATGTAGGGAAGGAACCGGCATAGCATTTGAGACAGCAGGTCCTGAATTCGCTTGCCCAGCTATTTTTCATTTTCTGCGTCTTGGTTTCCCTCCTTCAGCTGGAAGCTTGGATAGAAATCATCGGACACAGAGAAGCAGGCATTGTAGTTATTTTGGGATTTCCTCTCTCCCCATCTCTGGGCTCACTCACTGAGCGGACCTCACCCTGCTTCTCGGACCCCACCCAAGGCAGGCTGGCTGGGCCAGGTGGAGGGTGTGGGCTCTGGCAAAGCCAAGATCACCAGCTGGAGAAGGCAGGGCCCATCCTCCCGGCTCTTGCCTTGGGGACTCGGGAATGTGGCCTGAGCTCCCTCTCTCTCGGCTTGTGCTAACAGCTGTTCTGGAGTTTGGTTTGAGGAAATCTCTGTGGACCTGGCAGTGGCCCAACTGGCCAAGGGTAGTAGTCCTCCAGCCCAGGTTACGGTATAGCATTGCAGAACAAGGGTAAGGGGTTCCAGGGCCCTCCTGCTAATCATCCACTGGCAGTTACTGTTGCATGAGATGAGCCAATTCAGGGTTCATTTGCACACACAACCCTGGCGCTTAAAACATGCCTTGGACCTTTATGTTTGTGTTCTCAGTGATATTATTTTACCGTTTTGTTTAGGACTGCCTCAAAACCTTCTGGAAATAGGTGAATAAAACTTACACACTCTCCCCTGGGCCTGGCACTTTCCTGTACCCACATCCTATTCACTTTTCTTTTTACCTGATGGAGCAGGAGTGTCCTTATCCCACCCATCCCCCATCCCATCTCGTCTTGTGCTGCCCTTCCCCCTCCATGGGGGTGGAATATGCGCTGTTGCCCAAGGAACAGTGGAAATCTTCTCTTTGGACTCCATAAGTGACTCATTTCCTTCAAGTGTTCTTTGCAGGCTCTCTGCTATATAAGAATCAACATCAAGATATTTTTTGATATCACTAATGTGAGCTTTCCCTTCAGAAGTATCCTTCCCATGGTGCCCACTGTGTGTGTGCTCATGCACAACCCCTGTGTGCACAGTATGCTTGCTTTCTCTCTGTTTGTGCTTGCTCGTGCTCTTTTGTTCTTGTATGTGCTTGCCCTTTGTGTGCTTACTGTGTGTGTGTGTGCATGCACATGCACACAGCTGTATGCTCTTTGTGTAGTGTTTGTGTGCATATGTACATGGCTGTATGCTGTCCGTGTACTCTGTGTGTCTGTGCACATGTGTATGTGTGTTCCTTTACTTGCTCTCCCTTGCTTACTTGTGCTCTCTCTATGTTCTGTATGTGGTATGTTTGTGCACAAGTGCATGGCTGTATGCTGTCTGTGCACTCAGTGTATGTGTGTGCATGTGTGCACATGTGCATTGTTGTATGCTGTCTGTGCACTATGTGTATGTGTGTGGTGTGTGTGTGTGTGTGCACATGTGCATGGCTGTATGCTGTTTGTGCACTCTGTGTGTGTATATGTGTGTTCCTATGCTCACTCTCACTTGTGGTCTCTCTCTGTGTGTGGTGTGTGTGTGATTCATTTGCTATCACAGATCAAAGCCACGAAGGACCTTCTTTTTTGTCTTATGTGTGTTACCTGCACTGGTGGGTTGTTGACAGCATGTAAACACCAGGGCAGAGAGGAAGAGCTTCCTCGGCTGCTTTGCAAATTTCTAGGCCTCTGGTGACTTCAAGAAACAACCAAGTTGGGGAAACGT
Source organism: Arvicola amphibius (assembly GCF_903992535.2). Classification (NCBI taxonomy): domain Eukaryota; kingdom Metazoa; phylum Chordata; class Mammalia; order Rodentia; family Cricetidae; genus Arvicola; species Arvicola amphibius. Next base: position 114,896,791 of record NC_052055.2, read on the forward strand.
GGGGAGAATGGTGGCTTGAGACTTCTCCCTGTTACTTAGATTCAGTTGGGCCCACTTTCTCTTTCCTGAAGTTTACCTGGAACACAGCCCAGTCGCTGGCTTAGAGGTACATGGACAGCTTCAGGCATAATACAATAGCTTGTTGATGTGGTTTGGACATGAAGGATCCCTCAAAAGGCTCATATATTAAAGGGACAGTCCCCAGCTGGTAACATTATTCTAGGACAGTCTTTCTCAACGTTCTTAATGCTGCTACCCTTAATAGTTTCTCATGTTGTGATGATCCCCAACCACAAAATTATTTTCATTGCTACTTCCTAACTGTAATTTTGCTACTGTTATGAATCATAATGTAAATATCTGTGTTTTCTGATGGTCTTAGGCAACCCCAGTGAAAGGGACGTTTGACACCTCCAGCAGTTTCTGGAAACTTCAGAAAGGGGGCCTAGGTGGAAGAAGTAGGCTACTGGGTGTTCTTTTGTAGGTTGTACCCAGCTGTGTTTCTTTTACTCCCTTTTTGCTCCCTTGTCACCATGGCTGAGCAGCTCTGCTCTACAATGCCCTCCTGCCACAGTAGACTCTGGGACTGCGCTAAGAAGAGAAATCCCCCTTAAGCTGCCTTCTCTGTGACTTGTCCGAAATGGTGAGAAACTCTGACTGATATGGTGGAGACCATGCAGCGTGGCCTGGGAAGCTGAAAATGGTTCTGTATCTCTAGAATTTCAGCTCTTTGCCGTAAAAGTGTGCTGGTCTCTGGTTTCAGATGAAACATTAAAGTGGAGAGATCTCAGGATTGTCTTTTCTCTTCAGAGAGTCTCTTTCTCCTCCAGCAGTACGTTTTTGACTTGGCTTAATATTGATGGTGCAAGTTCCCTGGGCAGTAAGTGAAGGGTGTTGGGATGCACTAGGGGCCTACAGATTCGAGTCCGGGAGGAGAAGGTTTGGTTTGGTTGAGAGACCAGGCTAAGGCCTGAGCAATGCAATAATACTGACTGACGTCTGATGCTTAGAAGTCCGTGTGTTGGAGCTGGTGAGAGGGCTCAGCGCTGAAGAGCTAGTTCTGGCTGTTCTTCCAGAAGACCTAGGTTCTATTCCCAGCACCCCCGTGACAGCTTACAACTGCCTGCAACTTGACTGCCACCAGGAGATCTGACACCCTCACATAGACATACATGTAAGCAAAATACCAATGCACGTAAAATAAAAATAATAAACCCTTAAAAAAAGAAGTCAGTGTGGCTTCTGGGACAGGATCCTTTTTAACCTTGTAAACTGCCTGACGTGAGCACATCTCACCTCAGTAATGTTAACATTTCTTCAGACCCAGAAACCATGCCCATACTGAGCTGCCTGAGCAGGCTGACGGGCGGAAAGTGGAGCCTTCGGGAAAGCGTTTGAGGAATTTGTTTAGCCTAAAAAAAAGCAGGTTGATTAACATTTATGAATGGTACCACCGCTTTCTGCACCTACCCTGTGCACAGTGCCACACTAGACGCTGCCATCACAGTCAGACTCCAGCGGCTCTGCAGTGTTTTCCCAATATCCCCAGCTGCTACCAGAGGCTCCCAGGGGGTGTGTCTCCCACATGAGCATCCATCCCTCCATACAAGAGAAGGAGGAAATTAGCCAGAATTACAGACATCCTGAGGACGTAAGGAAGGACAGCTTGGCTGTAGGCTTGGTTAAACAATAAGATTAGCTCTCTGTCAGGAGAGTGTGACTGATTCCCATCAGGGGAAAGCGTTGGAAAGGAAAAGCTGTGTTCAGCTGTGTGGTGAAAGGGCACGGACTGAGGGCTGCTGGGAGATGACCTTTCTGATTCAGCAGTTTGCTCTCAGGGAATTCTTTCCTGGTTCACATGATAATGCGCGGGGTCCCTTCTGAATGCCCAAGCCCAGAGTTATTGGAGATTTGGTTTCTCAGGGGTTTCTGACATCTCAGAAATCTAGAAGGCTGGACCGTCTCAGGAAGTTCTTGTGCCTTCCGCACAGTGGCCCTGTCTGCCTTTGTCCTTGGCAGCTCTGGGCTCATTTTGCTGCATGACCCGGTCAGCACTAAGATGACTCAGGGTGTGTGTGTGTGTGTGTGTGTGTGTGTGCGCGTGCGTACGTGTGTGTGTGTGTGTGCGTGCGTACATGCGTGTGTGCACGTGTGCATGTGTGCGTGAGAGAGAGAGACAGACAAACGACAGAGAGGGAGAGACAGAGAGGGAGAACTAATCCATAGGTGGCATGGGACTGGCCCGTTTCTTCCAGGTTGTCAAGTGTGCATACACGGAGTTGCTTTACTGTTTCCCTGTTACCCCTTTAAGGTCCAGATCAGCAGATCTCTCGCCTTCTCCATTCCTGATGTTCTATGAGTGGCTTGTTTGTCAGTTATCAGTTGTGTTGATTTTTCTCCCCTCCTTCTGAAAAAGGTTCTTCGTTTAGATACTGCTTTTTATGGTTTCTGGCCTTATCTTTATTATCATTCTCTCTCTCTCTCTCTCTCTCTCTCTCTCTCTCTCCTCTCTCTCTCTCTCTCTCTCTCTGGAAATTGACTGACTTGAGATTTTTCCTTTTTTCTAATATAAGCATTTGATAACTGCAAATCCCTCTTTCCCTCCGAACACTGTCTAATACATTGTAGAAATTGGGATATTTTGATTTTCACTCAGTTTAAACCACTTTCTTGCTTTCCTCGAGACTTCCTCTTTGGTCTGCAGCTCAGTGTCAGTATTTAATAGCAGTGTCCAGTTCTTTAGTTTTCTTTTAAATTTAGAGATTTCTCTATTAATCTACTTATTATATTATTGATTTTTTCCCCTCTCCGAGAGAGGGCCTCACTCTGTAACCCAGACCAGTTTGAAACTCATTGTGTGTCCCAGGCTGGCCTCAAGCTCATGGTAATTCTCTTGTTTGTGTCTCCCAAGTGCTGGGATTTCAGGCATGAGCCACCGAGCCCATTTTACTATTGTCTTTATTGATTTCTTTTCTGTTGCCTTGATTTAACTAAGTCCCAGCTCTTATTATTTTTATAGTAAAAGATAGATGATAGATATAGGCAGACAGACAGACAGACAGGCAGACAGACAGATATTTGTTGCCTATTGCCATTGTAATTAATTATAACAAACTTGGAGACTTAAAACAGCAGAACAGGCTAGGATATTGCTCAGGACCACAGCATTTGCCTAGCATGTGAGTTCCGGCACAGTGCAGCAAAGCAGATGTCACAACCACACCACATACCTTGTAGTTTGGAGGCCAGGAGTTCAAACTGGGCTGCACAGGGCTAGCTAGCTCCCTTTCCCTTTTTTTCTAGGACAGTATTCATTTTGCCTGTGCTCCTGAAGGATGCTTTTGCTAGCTACAGCATTCTAGATTAATGGCTCTTTAGCAATTGCAAGTGTCTCATTAGGGGCTGGCTTGATGACTCAGTCGGTTAAGGCATTTGCTTGCCATCAAAACTGACTGCCCCAGTTTAACCGCTGGGACCCACATGGTGAAAGATGAGAACTAATAGCTAGAAGACGTGTTTGACCTCCATGTGTGCACTGGTGCCTGCTGTGTCTCAGTCCATCCCGAGAAGCAAGAGTCTGTCTCCATTGGCCCGGAGATGGTGCTGCCTCAGTTCCAAGCACTTGAAGACATCAAATAAAACACTAGAAGTCCGGATGCTCTGGTGTTGGTATTTCAACTGAATTACACCAATTATTATTATACTCCAGTTCCAGTGGGGAAATGCTTCTAATAGGGTGAAATAGTCCCAGGTGGTAATCAGGTGTCTGTGCACTGTCCCAAGATCAAGAGCAGCAGGGCATCTGACAGGACAGTATGGCAGGGGTGTCCTGTACCCCTTCTGCTGATTTTCAGGACTCTGAGGTGTGTGCCGTTTTTCTGTTTTCACAGATGAAGAAATGAGAACTACAGGAGAATAAGAAGCCTTGCATGTAAACTAATGGAGTCCCTTGAGATTTTGTGCCCTGGGATAGTAGTAAAAAATAAGACTGGATACTTGTGGGAGGGGACCAGACACAACAGAATCGTGAACAAATCCCTTTTTGGTCATTAATTTCATTGAAGGTACACTCCCAAGTTTTCGATCAGCTTGTTAGGGGATTTTTGTTTGGTTTTGTTTATTTTTCGAGATAGGATCTCACTGTGTAACACCCCTGGCTGTCCTGGAACTCGCTGTGTAGACCAGGTTGGCCTCGAACTCACAGAGATCTACCTGCTTCTGCCTTCCGAGTGCTGGGATTAAAGGCATGTGCCACCACTGCCCAGCATGTCAGGGGATTTTTAAAAAGATTTAAAAGCATTCGCAATAGATGATTAAGATGTATTAGTGTCAGAGGTGTTTGGGGACGTTTTCATATAAAAAGAAGCAGAGGCAAGGTGCTTGTAGATAACCATGTGCGTTCAGGGGCTGGTCCCTAAGATCTAGTCAGGTGCTTGTAGATGGCCCTGTGCTCTCAGGGGCTGGTCCCTAGGATCTAGTCAGCTCGCTAGCAACTAAGATGGTTTTAGCCTATATAAATAATGGCATTTCGTGATTCAAAAAAAAAGTAATAATTTCTTGAGCACTTCATTGTCTTCGGGCCCCCATAATTTGGGGTGGGAAGCACACAATCACTTGACTGTTACCTCATATGTAGTCTCTGCTTGTTTTCAATACCTGTAATTTTCTTGCTTTGAATAATGTTCTGTCCACTGTGTCTTTGCGTACCTAACTCCTTGGGGTTTATTATATTTCTTGCTTTACAGATTTATGTTTTTGATCAAATTTGGGAGTTGCTTAGCTACTGTTTCTTCAAATATTTTCCCATTCTCTCTCAACTCTGTGATTCCTGAAATATAAAATCTTTTCTTTATATTTTATTTGATATCGGAAAATATTAGATCTTTTGATGCAGTCCTGTAGATTTATGAGATTTTTCTACTTTTGTTTAGAACGGGTCAATTTTTATTTAAGAACTTTGTTTTGGCTTCCTTGAGTTCTTCTTCACTCCTGTGGCGCTGTAGACTAAGCCCTGTGCCTTGGGTGTGGTGGGCAAGTGCTGTCCCACTACTGAGCTGTATCGTTAGCCCTTTCAGGACTTTTTGCGTATTTCATAGCTTTTATTTATTTGCTGAGAATGCCTGTCTCTCTTCCTTTCATTTGTTTCAAAACTCTTTCTTTGCTCCTCGTCGGTGACGGTTATAGTAGGTGCTTTAGAGCCTTACTCTTGGTACTCCCAGCATTTGGGTTGGGTGCTGACACTTGGTATTTCCTTTTGACATTTGTTTTGGTTGCTTGCTTTATTGTGAATTAATTTGGGTTAGTGTCTTGGACATTTTGAATTTTATGTTATGAGGTCCTGGGTCCTTTCCCAGTGTTTAAGTAGGTAGTCAGCCAAGGTAGAAGCAGATTGCACATCTTGGCTCGTTTTCTGGCTCTGAGATTCTAGCATCTATTCTGCTGTGTATCACCCTAATCTGTGCAGTGCTGTGTTGTGCAGTGCAGTGCTATACAGTGCTGTGTTGTGCAGTGCTGTGTGCAATGCTGTGCACTGCTGCATTGTGATGTGCAGTGCTGTGTTGTGCAGTGCTTTACTGTGCAGTGCTGTGTTGTGCGGTGCTGTGTTGTGATGTTCACTGCTACATTGTGATGTGCAGTGCAGTGCAGTGCTGTGTTGTGATGTGCAGTGCTATGATGGGCTGTGCAGTGCTGTGTAGTGCTGCATTGTGATGTGCAGTGCTGTGCAGTGCTGTGTTATGATGTGCACTACTGCATTGTGATGTGCAGGGCTAATGATGTGCTGTGATGTGCAGTGCTGTGTTGTGCAATGCTGTGCAGTGCTGCATTGTGATGTGCAGTGCTGTGTTGTAATATGCACTGCTGCATTGTGATTTGCTGTGCTGTGCAGTGTTGTGCAATGCTGTATAGTGCTGCATTGTGATGTACAGTGCTGTGCAGTGCTGTGTTGTGATGTGCACTGCTGCATTGTGCTGTGCAGTGCTGTACTGTGCAGTGCTGTGTTGTGATGTGCACTGCTGCGCTGTGATGTGCTGTGCTGTGCAGTGCTGTGATGTGTTGTGTAGTCCTGTGATGTGCTGACTGTAGCAATTCCACACATATACAGCTGGGAGATGGGATGAGGCCTGTCTTCACATGTAGACTTAAAAGATCTTTATTTCTAGATCCTCCTTCTCCACAAACTTCCATACATGTAGCCTCTTCAGATTCATCCTTTCGGGTATTCTGAACAATTTCACCTCCGCTTACATTGTTCACATTTTACCCTCAGAGTCCACTGCCTCTGTGCCAGTGAAGAACAAGGGTCCAGCCTCTTCAATGGCATTGCCTTAGTGCTACGGGACCACCAAAGCTTATAGGGGCCACTGCTGACACATCCCTGGGAAGAAAGACAAATGCCCTGTTTTTCTAGTATTCACTTGTGGAAGATGAACTCAAGAGAGAGTAACCTACTACAGGATCCCTTTTGAGCCTCTGGCTGGTAGACACAGGCCTTTCTGCATGTCTGGGATTTAATTTTCCCATTTGCACCTGTCAGTGGTTTTAGGTCTCTTGAGTGGTAATAGCAGGCAAAGGAAAAGAAGTCATTGACGAGGCATCTTATTTGTCTGTTTTTTGAGTTCTTGTTGGCAATGTCATGTGTTTTATCCAGAAATTTATTTTGTATGTTAGGTTCATGGGAAAAGGTATGCTTTCTCACGTGAAACTCAAAGTTCTCGTTCTCTGTCTCTCTGTCTCTCTCTGCCTCTCCCTGTGTGTCTCTGTCTCTCTCTCTGTCTCTGTCTCTCTCTCTCTCTCCCTCTCCCACCCCTCACCTTGGTTTGAGAAAGGGTCTACTGTGTTGCCCAGGCTGGCCTGGGGCTTACTGCCCTCCTACTTCAGCTTCCCAAATGCCAGGATTACAGACATGTACACCTGGCTCCAGTGTCTACTTTGTGTGTTCCTGTGTGTGCTGAGGTGGGGTAGGTGTCTCCCTGTGCGGCTCTTCCTGGCCTCGAGTGCTGGGACTATAGGCCTGGGCCACCACACCCTGCTTTCAGCTTCTGCTTTTTAAAGAAAACTTACATTGATTGACTTGATTATGTGGAACAGAGCACACATGTGCCACAGAGCGCATGTGGTCGGCTTGTAGAAATCTATTTCTTTCCTTCCACCTTGTGGGCATCAGGGATCAAACCTAGTTCAGACTTGGCAGCAAGTGTCTATACTTGATGAGCCATCTTACCAGCCCAGCTTCTGCTTTTAAATATCGTGTGTGTGTGTGTGTGTGTGTGTGTGTGTGTGTGTGTGTGTGTGTGTGATGGTACTCTCTGTGACAGATCTTTTTCTTAGCATTTTGAGGCTGGTTGCCTCTGTTTTTTCATTTCTGCCTTTCACACTGACTTTCCATGACACTTCCTGAGTCCCTTTAGTCTGCTCTAAGCTGGGACTCACACTGTGATTCAGGCCTGCCTGTGGAGTCTCCCATTTTCTTCTCCCAGTCTGACTGGCTAGAGCGGTTTCTAGTTTGTGAGGCCCCTGGGTCCATCATAAACCCCATCATTACTCCAGAATATATCAGGAACTTGGATACCAGAATACCCTGTCCACGCCTGAGCACTAGGTCTCCCAGATTGCAATGGCTGTGGAAGTGAAAAGGCATCTTAAAATTAGGAAAATGATATTGAGGTCTAAGTGACCAGGCCTACGGTAAGACGCTAGGTTTGGAAGTTGGAGACCAGACAGGGGAGGGCATAGAAGACAAACCATCTTCAGAGGTTGAACAGATGAGTAGTCAAGCAAGGCAAAGCCAGTGGACAAAGGACAGAAGGGCCAAGATAAAGATCCAGAAGACCCTAGGGTCTTTTTTGTGCCCCCACCACCCAGAGCTCCAGAGAGGCGCCCTCTGAACACAAATGTAAGTGTGGGAGTAGGTGGGGACATAATTCATGGGCCCATGTGTTCCATAGACATGGCCAGATGGTGTCCAGGGATCCAGGGAAGGATGCAGCACACATTCCTGATAAATGCCTTAGCTGCTCTCCACAGCGAGGAGAAGGGAACGGGGCCAGCCTAGGTGGCAGGCAAAGCAGAACCAGTTCAGCCCAGCACAGGGCTGCAGGAGTCCCTGGGCCTCCCAGCTCTGCCCAGCACATGCCGCTGGTGTGCTTTGGAAAGGGTGTGGAGGCGTGCCTCTGTGCCAGGAAAGTGGGTAAGTTGTCTCTGAAATAAAAACCCTCCTTTTCCATTAGAGAACAAGAGCAGCTTCCGTTTTCCATAGCGCTCACCCCCATCCTCTGCCAGGCTGTTACTACCAATCGATCACAGCCCTTGGAGGGTTTCCATGACTAATCAGTTGACAAAGAACTTGGGAGAGAAACAGTAACTCATCTGGTGCGTTATGGCCAGGCATAGTGAGGGTGGGACCTGGAATGGCTTGACAGATGCTTCTGGACTATGTGGTGCCCTCCACCAGAGGCCCGTTTGCTGCCAGAACACAGTATGTCCTGAACAACTGCACAGGGTGCTTGCTCTAGGGAAATAAAACAGCTGGGTGCGGGGCTGGCTATAGACTGGCATGCAGCCTAGCTAGGAGGGGAGGCGATTTCTGGGAATCTTTGGGTAGGAAATGTGATATTGCCCTAAATCTTCGTGTATCTATGTCCTGAAGTATTTCTCCCACTGGCTCAGTAGATAAAGTACACGCAGGTGATTGGGCCTCACCTGCAGAGACCATTAAGTCAGGCAGTAGACGTTAATACAAATGCCTGAGCAGAACAGGCATAGGGCAAGGCACTGAATATAGCAACAGGGGGCAAAGGGGGAAAGGAAGCCGTGTGTCTATATGGAGAGGTAAACCATGGAAAAAGGTTTCTCCTCTTTCCTTCCTTTTTTCTTCCCTTCAACCTTCCTTCCTCCCTTCCTTTCTCCCTTTCTTCCTTCCTTCCTCCCTTCCTTTCTCCCTTTCTCCCTCCCTCCTTCCTTCCCTTCCTTCCTCTCTCCCTCCCTCCCTTCCTTCCTTCTCCCTTCCTTCCTTTCTTCCTTTTTTTGAGATAGTGTTTCTTTGTGTAGCCTTGGCTATCCTGTTACTAACTCTGTAGAGCAGGCTGACCTCAAACTCACAGAGATCCACCTGCCTCTGCCTCCCAAGCACAGGGATTAAAGGTGCGCCCTACCACCGCTTGGCCTGGAAAAGGTTTCCAATAAAAGATTTTTAAACTTTAAAAAATATTCATAGTGCCTACTTGTCATTCGTGTGTGTGTGTGTGTGTGTGTGTGTGTGTGTGTGTGTGTACGTGCACGAATGCATGCACGTATAAGAGGAATTGAGAGAGCAACTTGGAGGAGTCAGTTCTTGCCTTCCACCATATGGGTCCTGGAGATGGAGCTCAAACTACGGTCGTCAGACTTGGAGGCAAGTGTCTACCAGTGAAGCCATCTCACCAACCTTAATAAAAGTTAATTATTTTTTTAAAAGCGTTTGTAAGCAATGCGGATCCCATAGGAAACCATTGTCTCTTGGGACCCTTAGAATCTCTAAGCAGCGCCCTATGGGAGCTTCCCGTGGGCCACAGGCTGTGGCTGTGGCTCCCGCTTGGATGCTCATTTCTTGTGAGGACCTCGCAAGCAGCTTGTGCAGACTTGAGGCTCTGGCTGCGTCTCCATGTTGCATCCACTGGCCCCTTTCCTGGCGGAAGCAGCCTGTCTTGTTTGTCCTCCCGGTTGTGACAGGCTGTTCTTGTTTGGAAACAGAAAAGATACCATCACTGCCTTTTTTGCTTTATTGTTTTATTTCCCTCTTTTCCTAAAGCATAGAGCCAGTGCTGGTGCTGTGTTTGTACTGCCAGGCTCTGCGTCCATACATGGCGGGCATCCTCCTGGTCCTTAGAATGCATGGTGACCTCACCTCCCTCAGGATGTGTACCTTCTAGGGTAGTGGTTCTCAACCTGTGGGTCACGCATGACCCTTCCACCGGGGTGGCAGATCAGATATCCTGCATATTGGATATGTGCATTACGATTCATAACAGTAGTATCATTACCGTCACGGAGCAGCAATGAAAATAACTTTATGGTTGGGGGTCACCACATCATGAGGAACTGTATGAAAGGGTTGCACCATCAGGAGGGTTGAGAGCCACTGCTTTAGGGGCTCTTGGGAAAAGGAACAGGTCAGCCAGAGGAACTGGATACTAGGTATGGGAGACTTTCCTGAAGGTCAGTATCCAAGAACATTACTTTTGTAACTCATTCCCAGTGAGCTCAGCCTGTTCACCCTACAGACGTGTTGAGCCCTGGTGTAAGGCTTCTAGAAGGGACCAACTGTGGCCACATATGTAAACACCTTTTCTCCCCTCCCCTCCAGTCCTCTTCTCTCCTATCCTTCTCTGTCTCCTCTCCCCATCTTCCCCTCCCCTTTCCTCCCTTCCCTCCTTCTCTTCTCCCCTCCTCATCTCCCCTCCTCTTCTCTTTTGTCTCATGTAACCTGAGCTGGCCTTGAACTTGTGTTGTTGAGGATGACCTACTTCTGATCCTCCTGATCTATTGCCCTGGTTTTATAGGTGTTCCCCATCACACATGGATCATGCAGAGATCAAGTCAGGGTCTCATGCATGTAGACAAGCACAAGAGCTACACGGGGTTTCATACATGCTAGGAAGCACTCTGGCAACTGAGCTACATTTCCTGTGCATCTTTTCTTCTGACATTTTTACAGAGATCCTAGCACTGCTGGACTCTTAGGAGACTACAGTTTATTTATATCATTTATTTGTGCCTTACCAACTCAGAAAGCCTTTAAGTCTCCTGTATGTCAGGAACCCCACCCCTGCCCTGGCCTTGTGGCCTACTGTGGGTTTGGCCACTCTGATGTTTTCCCTGGCTAAGCCACAGATGGGCTCCCAGTGGTTCTGTATATGTGTAGTTGTTTGCTTATTGGTTTAGATCTGAACACCTAATTAGTAGTACAGTCTAAGTGGACTAGAAGTGTGCTCTACAAATGGTCCGTGGTTTTTAAATGGTCATCAGCCTGCGGAGGGACCAGAATAGGACCTTGTCTTCAGAAAATACTAAAAGTTGAAAGAAAATCCACAACTTAGAGTTGGGTATTGGAATAGGGGGATCCTATGAAGGATGAGAGAGAGAACTCTGGAGAATGTTCCCCTGGCCCAGGCTGCAGGAGCAAGAATCAGGTTAAGACCTTCAGGGAAAGGAGTGGAGCATTATAAAGATTGGTAGGACTCATAGACCCATCAGGTATGAGGTAGGTGTGAGCCAGGCTCTAGAATGGAGCACCCAGGGGCCCAGGCTGGTCAGACTGCAATGTGCACTGGGAATCCATAGCTGGTGTGAGGCCCTGGGCGCCTGTGTGAGGAAGGGTGGAACCAGGGTGGAGCTCAGGGCCCAGAGGGCCTTGGAGCCTAAGGCAGCCTGAAGGCTGGGGACAGCTGGGAGGAGGGGCCAGTTCGACAGGGTCTACAGCTCCACCCGGATCTGCAGCAGTACTTTCTCCTGACTGCTCTTGATTGCTCAGCAGAAGGCAGGCTTCCATTTCGTCTGCATCTCTAAACCTGAAAGCATCTCTGCCTGACCCCCAGGCAGAATCCTAACTCTAAAGCACCTGAAAGTGCCTCCCACGAAGAGAACACCTCTATGTTCAAGTCTGCATGTTCTCAGACACGGGGTGCAAAGGAGGCTACTAGGAGACACTCAGAATAATACGTATACATCAGATTTTTCAGCCATAAGTCTATTTAGGCCTTAATGAAAGTACTCGAAACTAGGTGGCCTAACCACCAATAGTAGTTTCTCCATCCAAGAGGCAGCGGTCTGAGATCAAGGCAGTGGCAGATGCGGTTTCTGGTCAGGATCCTTCTTTCTGCCACATTGACTGGTCTTCTCGCTGTGTCTTCCCATGGTAGAAGGGTGAGAAGTATTCTGGGGTCCCAGAAAAGTGTTCCCACTCACGAGAGTTCCACCCTTCTATCCTGGCCACCTTCTTAAGGTCACACCTCCGAACACTAGGGATTAAGTTTCAACATGTGGATTTTGGTGAGACACAAACATACAGCCTGTAGCAAGCAACATCTCACCCAGTGCCTCCTCCACAAAGCTAAGGAGTGTTGCCCATGAGAGCCGACGACTCCTGGGACTGGTGGCCAAGCTGGCTTAGAGGCTTTCTGGGTCACTTCAGTTAAAGACTCTCCAGATACCACCGTGCAACCCAACAACCAGCCCAGTACACATGGAGAATGGCTTCTTTTTTTGAGTCGTTGAGCCCTGGGGTTCCATGTGACTCTGGCCCTCTCATAGTTCCCTCTTCCCCGGTGGTATGACTTCATCCTGGTAAATCCATTCTTGGTGGAGCTGTGGGAGCTAAGAGACATTTGCATTGCCAGTGTGTTGCTGACTCATTGGGTAGAAGCGCTCTGATGGTCTCCTGTTAGCTGTCCAAATAGCAGTCCACCCTGCTAAAGAAGTAGCCCCTGCTCCGCTGGTGACAGTTCCTTCACTCCAGTCACAAACAGAGCAAAATCCAGCAAAAGAGGACAACACATGTCTGCACAGCCAAGATGCAAAGCCTTGAGTATCGGGGAACTCCACCTTAGCTGAGCTAAAAGCCCTGGGTGCAAGCAGCTCTGGGCTTTCTTCCTGAAGACAGAGGTGACTCGTGTCTGTCAGACAGTGGTGTGAAATCAGCTGTCGCTACTGCTGTCCTTTGCTGGGGGCTGGTGGTGCCCCCTCCAGAGGGAGGTCAGTGGGCTGGGATTAACTTGTATGTAAGAAGTGCGCACTTGGGCTGGAGAGATGGCTCAGCGGTTAAGAGCATTGCCTGCTCTTCCAAAGGTCCTGAGTTCAATTCCCAGCAACCACATGGTGGCTCACAACCATCTGTAATGAGGTCTGGTGCCCTTTTCTGGCTTGCAGGCATATATTGTATACATAATAAATAAATAAATATTAAGAAAAAAAAGAAAAAGAAAGAAAAAAAAGAAGTGCGCACTTGTCTAGGAAGCCTAAGTGTTTTTGACTCATCCTAAATAAGCTGCCAACCTTACAAGCCCCTGAGAAAGGGGTGGCTGTAGAGATAAGAATGTTGGGCAAGGTGATCCAGTAGAGCCAAGCGTTGCGCTACTACTTGGAGATTTTCTGTGAGACACCCCAGACTTAGAGCCAGAAGGTACCTTCTGGGCACCCCTCCAGATGTCTCGGCTCCCAGTGGATCCCACAGTTCCGGAAGAAGGCCTCTTCCTGATACTACGCCAACTGATGACGTAGGGACTGCGTAACAGAGAGACGTGGTTCAGCCGCGCCTCCTTGGAGTTGAGTGTCAGACACTCACTTTCCCTGGATAGCGCTTGGGGGATGGAACAGAGCCCAGCTGCCATCAGGACCTGCTCACCTGACTGGTCTGGCCGGTGCCTGGAGTGTGGGCCCTGAGTGGGTGTGTGAGCGTCTGGCAGCTGTTCCAGTCAGGGACAGCTCAGGCCCGGGGGAAGCAGGCTGGGAGCTGGGCCCCGTTCCCCAGCCTGACTGGCCAAGGAGTGACAGGTGGGTCTTGGAACAGATTGTCACACCCTTGATGACAACCGGGATTATCACCATGAGTGGTAATTCCAACATGATGGTTTTGAGTTTCAGGTCAAGAGCCAAATTCTCTGTCTCCTCTTGCATCTGGACAAAGAAGTCCTTACTGACTGACTGGCTTTCGGGCTCATTTTTCGGCCATCTGCAGAGACTTTCTGCACAAATGAAGATCTTTGGCCACAGAGCCTGAAGCTCTGCAAAGTTCTGTTCCAGCCTGGTTCTTGCCTCAAAAGAGTAATCTGGAAACATCTGGCATCTGAAAAAATGGGAAAGAGGACCTCTGTAGATGAGTGGCCAGTATATACCATGGGCATTTGGGTTTTGACTAACCCTTTTTGGTAGGCAGGGACCACTACGCCTGGATGACTCTCTGGCCCACAAAAGCCTTAGACCCTATAAGTAGATGCTGCTATGATTTAGATATGTCCCCCAAATATTTGAATGTTGGACATTTGGCATCTAGTGTGGCAGTGGTAATGATTAGAAATGGGGCTTTTTAGAGGTGGTACCCAGTAGACGTTGATTAACATACTGGGCAAGTTTCCTTTGGGTTGGTTCTCATGGGACCCTACATTAGATCCAACAGTGGGTTATTCTAGGAGAGAACACCAGTCCCTTCCCCTCTCTAGCAATCTCAGAGCGGTGCTATGTTACATCAGTCAGACTTTTTATCCCTGGAACAAAATGCGTGAGAAAGCAAGCAAGGAAGGAAGGATTTGTTTCAGCTTACGGTTTCTGAGGTTTTAGTCTGTGGTCATCTGCCGCCGCCTTTGCTTCTAGGTCACTGTCAAGACGGAGGCATCATAGAGGAAGGACACGGCAGAGGAAAGCTGTTTGTCTTTGTCCCTGAAGCCAAGCAGAGTGGAAACCAGAGGAAGGGACCTAGGACAATGAATAGCTCCTAATAATAGTGACCAGTTCCTCCTGCTGGGCTTAACTCCTGAAGCTTCTACCACCTTCCAAAAGCTGGGGACCAAGCTTGTAACACACAAGGGCCTATGGGGAACATTTCCTAGGCATACTGTAACAGATGCCACCCACAGTGATACGATACAGTTAGGGGAGCCCTCAGCATAGCCACACCAGCGTCAAGCCACTGTGAGCTAAATGATCTTTTTATAAGCGATTGCCCTCTGGTGTTTCGTTTATAGCAACAGAAAACAGACAGTTGCTTCGAGTCCTTCCAGCATGCAGATCTTGCCACATGTTATAAGTGGAGATGGTTTAAAACAGTAATAGCAATGGCTCCACATACTAAAGAAGCCAAGTAAGGGCAGATCAGATGGTCTTCTGGAAGGGAGCCACACAGGGACGATAGCTATCACACCTTGGCTCGTATGAATAGCCAGTTTGCAGTAATTACTATAAGTGATGCTTCTAGGTGCTTCCTCCTTCTGGTAGGGGAGTAGTGGTTTACTTGTTACCCCTCAGGGCGTTTGGGTAAGAGTGTCATTATCCTCATTTCATTGATGGGAATTTTGAGAGATGAAAAGAACCTCTGGTCCCCTCCCCCTTCCCTGCAGTACCAGTTTGTTGTCTGTCTTTTGTAGGGAATTTGTTGAAGAAGGCCCTCAAAGTTGAACAGTGGAGGCAGGGAACAGAAAGAATGATATTTCTCCCAACCAATATCTGTTTAAGCAGAAAACTGAGCGAGTTCCCAGGGAAAAATCCATTTACCCTGGGCTTGCAGACCCTGCCACTTTTTGATCTCTCCCTTGGCTTTTGACATCTGCCCACATATCATATACCATAAATTCAGGTACAGAGTCCAGAACATCCCTTGCACAGAGCTCACCTTGTTTCCGGTACCCTCATTCCAGTTCAGCTCATGGATGCTGAAGTTTAGGATCCAGCCCAGATTATGACCAAACCTTCTGCTATTAACTAGAAGACCACCTTAGGTCTCCACTTTGAGATGTAACTGGGGCGCTCGGGGCATGTTGCTTCCATGGCCAGCAGGTTATAATGAGTTCTGTTTCCATGGTCAGGTGGTAATTAAGAAATGGTTCTTTGGTGCTGGTGTCTGAGATCCACGATAGACTATGCATTGATCTACAAGGGCTTCATAACAAAAAGTTACAAGCAGTGTGGCTCCAAGACTAGTTCTCGGTCTCATACTTTAGAAGACTGCGTAGCTTTAGGATGGGGCTGGTTGCCAGCCAAGCCAAAAACTATAGGATGAGAGAGCTGGAACTTGCAGCCCTATCCCCTGCCTCTGGGGGAAGGACAAGATGCTGGAGATTGAATTGATGCCAGCAGCCAGTGAGCGAGTCAGTCGTGACTCCATAAAAAAACTAAACAACAAGATTCAGAGAGCTTCCAAGTGAGCATTTGGAGAGGCAGAGAAGGTTGCCAGTACAGCACTGATATATGTACCTCTTCCATTTGGCTGTTGTCATTTGTGTCCTTTGTGATAGGCTGGCAGTGGGGACCAGAGAGGCAGCCCTTGGCCTGATAGAAGTCTCCAGAGATTCCTGGCTGTGCTGCAGAAGAGAATTTAAAACAAACAAATGTGAATCAGGCTTGGAGTTTGTCATTAGAAGGTTTTAGTACAAAGGAACAGTGCACACCCTGCCGGGGCTGTAGGGTCCTCAGGAAATTCTCCTTTGGCCTTGAGTATCTCAACAATAGCCATCTGTGTGATTGGGGTGGGCGGAGTTATGTTGTTCAGAAGGCTTCCAGAAGCTTTCTCTTTTCAAATCTTGATTTCTGAAGTGCATGGGACAGGATTGTGGACTTACAGAATTCTAAATAGTAGGTCAAAAGGGTCCGAGGAATCCTTACTGTATGTAGGTCACAAGGAAGTTAAGACACGTTTTAACAGGGTTTGTTATTTTGTTTGTGAGGTTCTCATAAAATGACAGGTTTATAGCTAGGAAAGGAATAAGGTTAAGTACAAAGATCACGTGTGCTTCGGCCTTGAGTGTGGTTCAATGATATTTTAACACTCTTATTTGAAATATCGCTGTTTAAAAACAAATACATAGGCAGTATTCATGGTAGATTTTGGTCAGCTGGCTAGAGGCTTCACTTGGCCCAGGGTCTCCTATCTGTAGTGAGCTCTCCAAAAATCTAGGCTATTTTAGAAAAATCACCATACTGGAAGAACAGTGTGGCAGAAACACACACATATACTGCTTAGTAGCTGGTCATTCAGAAGTCCCAGGTAGGGCTAGAGAGATGGTTCAGCGGTTAAGAGCACTGGCTGTGCTTCCTAAGTTCAATTCCCAGCTACCACATGGTGACTCACAACCATCTATAATGAGATCCGATGCCCTCTTGTGGGACATATATGCAGGCAGAACACTGTATACATAATAAATAAATCTTATTTTAAAAAAAAAATCCTAGGTAGCCTCAACATTTGACTGCAGTGAACTCAGTGTATGGGACTGAGCCCTTAGCCTGTGGAGTCCAGATAGTATCAGAATGGAACAAAACTGAAGTCACACTGATGGTGTCCCAAGACTTGGACAGTTTCTTGATGTATAGAAATATACCCTATATTTCTCATGAGTGGTCTTTGAGGGCACAGGCACAACAGAGCGATACAATTGGGTAATCTACAGAGATGGCATCTGAGGCTCCTTAATTATGTCTGTCTGCCTCCAAATACGATTCTGTTCACCTTGCAGGACCAGAGTTAAGATATGGACATACTTTTTTTTTTTTTTAACATCAATAGGAACAGAACCCAGAGCTTTGCACATACAGGCAAGTGCTCCAGCACTAACGTTCTCAGCCTAAGGACATGATTTTTTAGGAGAGTTATCCCTGGACCTTTCATGGCTTTCTGTTTGTCTTTGTGTTCAGGGCAGAGCCTGTCTGCCTCTCCTACACCTCTCTCAGATTTTGTAATCATTTCCCCAGCTTCCTCTGTTGGTGACCTTGGCACTATCGTCTTGATGTACACATCCCATAGTTCCAAGGGGATAGGGGTTATGTGTGGTGTCATGACATACCCAGCACAGGTGCTAAATGCATCCTATCTCTTGGTGTGACAGATGCTATGTTCATTTGTCTGGGATAAATAGTTGAGGCTCCAAGAAGGTTTTCTTAACCTTGTCAAAAAATAAAAAGCAAGGTGGCTCAAGAAACAGTAATTAAATCAACCCTTCCCGTGGCAAAGGGCTGCTACCTTTTCCTAGGGTGGGGGTGGTTCCGCCCTTGCCTAGGACCTACAGCATCAGATCACTTCTCCTGCCTCCAGTGTCTAGGAGTTTGAGACACCTAAGTCCTCAGAAACTGAAGGATTTTTTTGTGTTTTTTTTTTTTTTTTAAAAACTGTGTTCTGGATACCAGTTATATAAGGGGAATGTCTTAGTTACTTTTCTATTGCTGTGAAGACACTACAGCCACAGCAACTTATAGAAGAGTGTATTGGAGGCTTACAGTTCCAGAGGGTGCATCCTTGAGCATTGTCATAGGTAGCACGGTGGCAGGCATGCAAGGCACTGGAGCTGTAGCCAAGAACTCTCATCTTAGTCCACAAGCATCAGTCAGAGAGAGAGAGAAACTAGGGATGGTGTGGGCCTTTGAAACCTCAGAGACCACCCCTCAGTAGCACACCCCCTTGAAGGCCACACCTTCTAATCTTTCCTAGATACCAACTGGGAACCAACTATTCGAACATATAAGCCTATGGGGGCCTTTCTCACTCAAACCACCTTAGGGAGGGTTCTTGCCCACATTGTGGGTACACTCAGCTGGGGGAAGATGTCCACCTTCCTGCAAAGTTGGCCTTTCGGTAGTTCAGAATCTTCAGCCACCTGGAACCCAGGCCCTGTGTAGGCAGAGCAGTGCAGTATACATGGGTCAGCCTCTAAGACAGTAGTTCTTACCCTGTGGGTCGTGACCCCCTTGACAAACCTCTATCTCCAAAACTATTTATATTATGATTCATAACAGCAGCAAAATTACAGTCATGAAGTAGCAACAAAAATAGTTTTGCGGTCAGGAGTTACCACATGAGGAACTGTATTAAAGGGTCACAACATTAGGAAGGTTGAGAACCACTGATCTAAAAACAAAGCACTAGAAACATCTACCCCCTCCTATAGGACAAATAGGACCACCTGGAGAGCCAAGGCAACAGGCCATGAGCAGGGCACTCTCGGGTCCTTCCCGGTTGGCATTCTGTAACCCGCCTGGGTGGTAGTCATGGCTTAGCCAGCCTCAGGGCTTTCTGTGTGGCATACACTGATTCATGACCATGACCTCTCCCTGCCCAGGCAACCGGGGATTTCCGTGCTTGGCAACTGGCCAGAAATGATGATGCCATTTTTGGGGATGCAGTGCAAGGGCCAAGAGACCCAGGACTGGCGTGCTCACAGTGGCCCTCTTCCTAAAGATAGTGCTCTTGGCGTGGTATTGTAGCCAAGTGGGTGAGGGATGTTCCCTTTATCAAGAGTTTTGATGTACTTGTCTGTCAGTGCAGGAGGGACAGCTGCCAGCCTAACAGAGGAGGAGAAAGTAGAAAATCCACTGAAACCAGCAACTTATCTCAGAAAGCTCAGTGGCCAATTGCTGCTCAGGGTTGCCTGGGGTTACGGCACCAACTGGCTGGTTCTTTTGGCTATTTTGAATAGTTCTCTTGGCCTTCAGAAAACTGTTAGATTTGGTTTTCTGTTTTGTATTTTTTTAAGACAATGACTCATGTAGCTTAAGCCGTCTGCAAGCCTCCTACCGTAAACTCCCTAAGGAGCTGTGGGCATAGAGTATGGTGCTGTGCACCCAATTTATTTTTAATTGAGGGAAAATTCATATGACATGAAAATCATGGTGTGCTCACACACACGTGTGTGTGTGTCTCTCTCTCTCTCTCTCTCTCTCTCTCTCTCTCTCTCTCTCTCTCTCTCTCTCTCTCTCTCTGTGTGTGTGTGTGTGTGTGTGTGTGTGTGTGTGTGTGTGTGTGTTGAGTCAGACCTAAACCACTAGGTCTAACTCAGAATTAATTATTTTAAAATAAGCAGTTGGGTGTTATCCATTCAGTTTTAACTAGCAATCTTAGAGTTTCTATTGCTGCGATGAAGCACCATGACTAAAAGCAAGTTGTTGAGAAAGGGGTTTATTTGGCCTACACTTCCACATCGCTGTCCATCACTGAAGGAAGTCACCATGGGAACTCAAGCAGGGCAGGAACCTGGAAGCAGAAGCTGATGCAGAGGCCATGGAGGGGTCACTTACTGACTTTCTCTCCGTGGCTTGCGCAGCCTGTTTTCTTATAGAACCCAAGGACGGCACCACCCGGGCCTTCCCACATCAATCACTAATTAAGAAAATGCCCAGCAGCCGGATCTTATGGAGGCATTTTCTCAGTCCCTCCTTTGAGATGACTCTAGCTTGGGTCAGGTTGACATAAAACTAGCCAGCACACCAGCCTCCACAGTTTGGTTCCACAGTTCCCCATCCCCCAATTCCCAAGCCTCACACTCACAAAGCAGTGACTGCCCTACTTCCTGTAACTTTCCGTGTACCTGCTGGATGTGCCGTGTGAATGGAACCGTGATATATGACCCTTTCTGTCTGTCAATGGCTCTGACTACGGGACATAGCATCCTCGAGGGTCATCGTCTTGTAGCTGACGTCAGAATATCTTTCCTTTAAAGCTCATGGACCATTGTAGAAAATGAGTATTTGGATTGATTCCACTCTTTGACCAGGGCGTAACTTCCCTCATGGTTTTTGCCAGCGGTGGGGCTCTACCCCAGGCTGTGCACATGCCAGGCAAGCTTCCTACCGCTGCCACTTGTGGCTCCTTGACTGTTGTGAACAGCGGTTTCTGTGAACATCACGACACAAGTGTTTGTTTAAACATCAGAGTAAACAACTTTCCAGTCTCCTTGGTCACATAGGTAATAGAATTGCTGGATCGTGTGGTTATCAGCCCAGGATTTTAGGGATACCTTCTCTTTGGAATATGCTTGGAAAGTGGCAATAATAGGCACTCATGGGCAAGCCTAGGGCCTCAGGATGCTAAGCTGTATCTCTAGACCCCCCCCCCTTTACCTTTCATTTTGAGATAGAGTCTCTCACTATGTTGCCCAGACTGGCCTTGAGGTCACCTCATAGCTCAGGCATGCCTTGAGCCTATAATCATCCTGTATTAGCTTCCTCGGTGCTGGGATAACAAGCCTATTTCAACAGGCTCTGCGTGTGTGTGTGTGTGTGTGTGTGTGTGTGTGTGTGTGTACACGTACGTACCATGCACCTTGCTTACACTCAGCAGACTTTCTTTCCCTGCTCATGAAGTTCAATTCTGTGCTACTTTAGCATCTATATTTAGCGTAAGTGGGCTTCCTCCCATTACAAGCAGGTCTCGGTCACTCTTCCAGTTGTGCAATTGTTTCACAATTTCCCGCCTTCCACCTCCTTCCAGTTCCTGCAACATCTGCCTTATATAACCACCTCCCAGTGACCACTTCCCTAGGTGGTCATAGATCAGGTGGATAAACCAACTAAATTTGCCATCCTAACCCCACATGTCACACAGATGGCGAAGCTAGGCCTTAGTGACACCCCAATAGTGCCAGTGTGCTTTAAACCTACCAATTAAAATCCCATTAGGAAAATGTTTGGATACCACCCTGGGCCAATAAGGCTGATGCGTTGATATGTCCTCCTGCTCCTCCTTTCTGCTTTCTCTCGCCGTACTCCCTGACCTCTCTGTTGGTGGATCCCAGGCATGCTGTGTGTACCCTCAGGACCTGCTGGGTGTTGTGTCATTGGTGACGGAATTCCCTGCATCTTACAGGGTTTTAAATTACAGTAGTCATAGGTGGGCTTGAATGTAGTCAGGCTCCAAAACGCTGTCAGGAAATTGGCAATCTGGAAATCCATGCCCACTGAGGTGTCTGCATACATCCACGAATGTGCAAAAGATTGCAACACCATGAAGAGGCGTGGAAAGTGCCTGGCAAAGGGTAGCAAGTAGGTGTCTTCCACCCTGCTTCTTGTAAGACCTGAGGCTTCCCGGTTGTTAGGAAATTTAGCTCCGGGTAGTGCCTTGGCTACTGGGCAAGGTACTGCTCCAAGCTGAAGGAAGGCCCCTGGAGGTGACCGACCTCACGGTCCTTGTTTACAGTCATCTTCCCGAGCTGTAGTCAACTTGGGGTTCACAGGGTTCTGGGAGAAGGCTGTAGCCTGTAGCTTGTGATCACAGGTCCAAAACTGGCTCTAACTGTGGTGAGACTTGAACCTGCCTGCCCGGCAGATTTCTAAGACTGTAGTGGCGAGGTCTGTCTGCCCAAGGATGTGAACAGCTGTCTGTAGAAACAGCCATCACCAGCAATGTGCAACTTCAGTATGCCTTCAACCCTGGAGAGAGTGCAGAGCTGAGAAGAGGGTGGGAGCTGGGGAAGCCTTCCTGTCATGGCTGGATGTCTGATCTGCTCTCATGTCTGTAAATATGGGAGGCTACTCTGCCACCCCAACACCAGTTCTCCCCAGTGCCCCCACACTCTTCCTCTTGAATCCAGTGTGTTACAATGAATGGGTTACCTGGCCCTCTCGGTCTGCTCCCGTGGTCTGGGTAGGCAGGGCTAAGAACAGGGCCATGTTCCTCCTGAGTTCAGATGCCCAGATCATTCTGGAAGCTCCTCAGAGGGTGGCACAGAGTCCTGGGTCACCCGCGACTCAGGCGGCAGAAGGAGCGACTTGAGGAGTCTGGATTATTATTAGGTGGGCTGACACCGCCCAGCGGGGGGACCTCCATCTTCGGTCTCACCTTGGGAAGGTGATATCTCCACAGGAGAATCCCTGTGGACAAGCCCTTGCTGTGCAGATGGTTCTCCTGTCAGGCTGTGTCATAAACATGGAATCCTGCATCTCATCCGCAGTGATCCCTAGAACAAGTCTGACCCCGATGGTCTTACTGGGTTGGTTACCTGTCCACTGTGGACTTGACCTTGGACATGAGTCCGTGTGGTCAGTGGAAACCATAGGGAGCAGATACTAGGCATCCTGTCAGTGGATGCAGGATATGCCGGCTACTGAAAAGATGCCTTAGGGAAAGAGCAAGACGGTCACGAGATTCTTCTGAATGTTTAGCTGACACTGGGCCCTTGTCTGTGCTGTCTCCACTGGGGTCCAGTTCCACTGAAAGCTGCAAGCTAGGGCCTGGGTATGTACTTGAGTTGCTAGAGTGTTAGCAAGCCTTGGGTGTGCTCCCCAGCACCACAGAAATCTAGTAGAGGGTTGCATGCCTGGAATCTCAGTACTCGTAGGTGGAGGCAGGAAGTCCAGAAGTTCAAGGTCACCCTCGGCTTCACAGTGAGTTTTTGGAGGACACAGGCCAGCTTGAGATACGTGAGGCCCTGTTTCAGCAAACTGTGAGGAAGGAAGGACTCTTGAGCTAAGAATGGTTCAAAGAGGAGCTAACAGGTGGCCAACAAGCTTTGTCAGCCAGCCTTGAGGTGTGTATGGGTGTGGGTGATAAATACCTTTGTGGGACTATGTCATTTCCTGTAACTGGGGCTTCACTAGCCATGAGGCTCTCGCAGAATGGACCCCTCTGTCCCTGTGCTGCACTTGGATTGGAGTAAAGGGGGTCTGGGCTGTGGTTCGAGTTCCTCAGGTCAGGACCACCAGGCCTTGCTGGTAATCACTGTTCACAGTTGCCCGTTCTTGTCCCTGGACTGGCCTGCTATCCTATGGTCTCAGGCTAGGACTTACTGTGAACATGGCAACCACGGATAGCTGATGTCACAGCATCTGGTATCTCTAAAAAGTGTACCCCACTGCTTGTCAGCATCACCCAGGAGCTTTGAAATGCAGCCAGGCCCAGCACCCTGATTCTCACCCCCAACCCCCACTTAAATTTTGTGATAAGATCACTTGTATCTCTGACTGCCCTGGAACTCCTGTGTAGACCAGGCTAGCCTCAGACCTACAGAGATCCACTTTCCTCTGCCTCCCAGTGATGGAGTTAAAGGTGCATGCAACCATACCCAGCTTAACACCCTCATTCTTATAGAGGCTTCCCAGAGGACAAGCAGGTAACTAGGGTCATGACCAGCTTGGCTGTCTGGCACTGTGCTGGTTGCCATGCTAACCTACTACATGTCCCAACCGTCCGCATAAAGTTGTTTTGCAAAGGGTAGGCCACATTTTGCCTCTGTGTGTATGTTCACTGGAAGGTCTTGGCAAAAGGTTATGACTATAAATAGTAGCCTGGGGCAGGGTGGGGCTGGGGGCAGAACAGGATCATGGTTGAGCTTTTCCTGGGTTTGCCAACAATTAGTACAGAGGACTGTGGTCTTTTTGCCCATTACATCCCCATAGGTAGGTATATAGGGACCATACAAGGGTATCCTTACATTTGGGGTTCTTCTAGCCAGGTCCCCTCCCCATATGATAAGCCCCTGTCTGTCTTCTCATCGCCCTCAACAGAACACTTCTATGACCTAATTTCCTCTACACCCAGATACCCTTAAGTTTTCTGTGGATGCCACCTGGGTATAGTGCAGTGTTAGCTCCGTTTTGGCATCATCTTCCTGGACTTGGTACTGGGTCCCGCAGGTTAAGGGCTCAGCCCCATAAGACCAGCTCTCCCTCACTCCACCATCTCCAAGCCCCGGGTTTCTCTTCGACCATATAAATGAAGAAAGGGAGGAGGAGTGGCTCACAACCCATCTTTCATAACTCTGTCATTGATGCAGGGATGGCTGGTGGCAGAAGGTAGGGAAACAGTTGCCTAACTAGACTTTCAGTTTCTGATTAAAAATAAAACAAAAGAGGAACCACTCAAAACGAGTAAGAGGGAAGAGAGGCATGAGGCGAGTTATATGGTGGGGTAGCCTGGAGTGTTTTCCCGTGGCTCGGTGGCCAAGACACTCTCCCAACCCTGCCTTTTAGGTTTCTCTAGAGGTTTCATTCTCTAGGCTTGACAGATTCTGCCACTGGCCTCAAATGATCGGCTCAGGCTTCAGCCCCCTTCCTTTCCCTAGAGGGTTGGGGTCATGACTGAAAGTTCCAACCCTCAACCTCAATCTTGGTCCTCCCTTCCACTCACCCCAACAACCAGCCCCATCCTGAGCTACCCAGTCATCTCATGAATATAAAATACAGTTATCGCTTTGGAGTGTCTAATGGTCTTAGGAGCCATGTGCTAGAAAAGTGTGTGTGTGTGTGTGTGTGTGTGTGTGTGTGTGTGTGTGTGTGTTTACCAAGACCAGATGTTCCCTATTTGTCCACTATGCCACCCATTTCCCAAGGACAGTCTTGGCTACTCTTGTGTTATCTGGATACCCCTTCTCACCCTGTGTCTTTGGCTAGTAGTAGATCTTGGGACTGGTGGTGTTGTACCTAAAATCCCCGATAGATGCCTATTTGTAGCAGAGATAGTGTCAGCTCGGGCCCTTGCATGGACAGGTGAGCCGTAGACGCCCCTCGTTAACACGGTTGCTTCTTTGTACACACAGATTCCTCGTTCGGCACACCCCCTGGGTACGGCTGTGCCGCAGACCAGGCCGAGGAGCAGCGCCGGCACCAGGATGGGCTACCCTACATCGATGACTCGCCTTCCTCCTCTCCACACCTCAGCAGCAAAGGCAGAGGCAGCCGCGACGCTCTGGCCTCAGGAGCCCTGGAGCCTAGCAAAGCGGTGAGTCCGGGAGGTTCACCCACCGAGAGTGTGGGGTAGATGTGAAATCCACGTGGGGCACTGAGCTCCGCTCTGAACAAGGTCATGGCTTCCATGGACGGGCCTTCTGGAAGGCAACTCCTAGTTCAGAGACGTGTCACAAAGAGGTGATGGCACCATTGGACAAATCACAGAAAACTGCTTTCTTGTCATATGTCAAGTAGAGGGAGGCAGCCCTCCGCATACATTCTGCAGGGAGGCCATGGATTGCTTTGTAAACTCAAAGGGGCGTGTTGCGTGGGTTCTTGAAGCTAAGAATGGTCATGCCAGAGGCCACTACCTAAGCAAGCAGGAATTGCATGGTGGCCCCAGCTGTAGTGCTCGGCTAGGCTGATGTTTGCCCCGGTCCTGTTCTCAAGGAATATTTACTAACTCGCTTTCCAACAGAGGAGGTGCTGACAGTGGTTTGGCTTGACCAAGGTCTTTCCCAGTGAGTTCTCACTTAACTCTCACCAACAGTCCTAAGGGACTTGCCTTGCTGTTACCTTCATGTCACCAATGCATAGCCGGGGTCAGTTGTTGGCTTTCTCTCAGGTCATGTGACTAGTGAGTAATGGGACATCTGAGAGATGATCTAGCCACATTTCCAAGTAGCATCCTCAATGGGCCAGCCTTCTTCAGGAACATCACTCTGAGGTGCTTGCAGGCTGGACAGGGCAGTTCCCGCAGTGAGTCTACCCAACCAGCACAGTGTCCCGAGCCATTCTGTGGTCCTGTGGCTAGGGCATTGTTGCAGGTAACTTTCTCAGTGGTGTACTGAGGCAGGGATGTGTTCCTCTTGCCACTGGAGCAAGGACGCCTCCTGTGATGTCTTTAATGGTCATTTTGATGCAGTGAGGATCATATTGGAAGAGTGTCTCAGCGGGGATTGTCTAGATTCGGATAGCCCATGGGGGGGGTGCTATCTTAATTATGCTAAGTAATGTAGAAGGACCTGCTCACTATGGACAGCTGGATAGCATTATTCCCTGGGTTGGTAGCCTAAGGGACTAGCTACCTTGACTTCCCCACAGTAATGGACTGTGAGTGTGAGCCAAATAAGCCCTGAATCCCAGAACTTGCCCCCTTTCTGGTGTGCGTGTTATCAGGGAAACAATGAAGACAGCTCCATTCGCATCTTGGATTTTTCCTTCTTGGGCTGAATGATCACTATTGCTCCGGAGCAGTTTCTCCTAGTCGTGTTTGACTCTTTTGTCTTTCCAGTCCCCTCTGCTTACCTTGGGTTTTGATGGTTTCTACCCTGGGTATAAGCATAGGAATGAGAGCAGGCCTTGGGATCACGGCTCAATTTGCAGAGTACACGCCCAACGTGCACCTGACCCTGGCTTCCACTGCCAACGTCACACTTTCCCCGCATTGCTGTAACAAAGCCCAGGAAATGTGCCTTTCCTCCACGGTCGCTTTGCTCTGAGGCTGACGCCTTTGTTGAAAGGTCGTTTTTCTTTTTATGGGCCTGTGATTTCTTATGGCGCTGATGCTGAGCAGATTCCTCGTTCTGAAACTCGAGACTGAGAAAGGAAGCCAGTGTGTAACCTGTGCCTGCTCCTGCTGCTAATGTCCCTGTCCGGCCAGACATTAGAGAGGAAGCTGATCTGCCTCTCTGTACCCCAAGCCCTGTCCAGGTTGGCCTCTATCCTGCTGCTCTCCTGATGTAGCACCCAGTTCAGGGGCTCATCCCTGTAGATTCCATGGAGAACCTTGTCTGCCTTCTCCAGCCCTTTCAAGAGTCCGTAAAGCACTACCCATGTTGCGTATTTGGCAGGATGTTACACATCTCCACATACTACGGCTCTACAGTTCCCCCAAGTATTCCGCCAGAGCAGGTGGTGGGATGTGTCCTGAATGAGGAGGATTGACATGTCACCTAGTCTTGTTCCAGCAGCCCTCCAGTTAGGTGCTTAATCTAATGCATACCACCCTAAGGGTAGACGCCTGTCCATCTTGGTGCTGGTGGCAGGCACCGCCTTCACTTTCTGATTTCACTTCTTAGGTTCCTTAGGGAATGTGGTGGGTTTGAAGTCAGAAGCACCCCACCCTGCTGCCTAAGGTTCTTCTACCTCCCAAGTCCTGGTTTGTTCCATGCTGCCAGGCTCACAGCTTTTGGCCTACTGACCATTAAGAGCGCTTCTCAGGGGATGCCATGGCAACACATAAGCTCTGTGGAGCTTCTGGGTTTCGGGGGATCTCTGAGAGCATCCACCCCAAGGAGTTAGGTAGGTATTGTTTGGGGTGGGGCAGAGACCTGGCACCCCTGACCCTAGGAACAGCAATGTCTTCGGTGGGTTTATTGAGACAGAGCCAGGTCCGTGTGCTGGGATCTCCCCTTCTGGAGGACTAACCTGTTGTGGAAGTCAGGCCTTCAGAGTGTTTTCAAGCTTGCCTCTGGGGCAGTAGCTAGGCTATTACTCTGACTAGAAGAGGGCCCCTGGTCCAGCTGCTATGCTGGTTTTGAACTTACAGAGCAGAGAAAGCTGTACCCTACCCAATTGGTCAATGGGCTCCCCTGGGAGGAGTCTTGAAAGACTTCCCAATGGACCAGCCTTCAGCTCACCTGTGGGCTTGATAGCATTTGTCACCTTGTCATCGTGAGCCTAGTTTGTTTCCCTCCATTCTTGGTTGCCTGTTTCTGAACTCCAGTTAGGCATAAGGGATTCTTCTTCCAGTTGCCCAGCTTTCTCCTAGAAGGAACCTCCCTGCCTGCAGGTGCCAGCCCAGCCCATTGTTCTCGTCTTCTTCTGTGCCCCATTCCCTTTTGGTGAGGCAGAGTGGGCTGTCCGTCTAAAGTTCCGCTTCTCGTGGCCTGTCTCCGTCCACCGCAGCACCATTCCTGGGCCAGAGAGCCTCACCCTTTGGAATAAGGAGACCCGGACTTGGCGCCATCCTGCTTGCACCGTGTTTCCTCCTGGCTTTCCAAACTGCGTGGGTGGAATAAGGCACCAGGCTTCCACCAGGCACTCCCATCCATGCAGGCAGCAGCAGCTTATGCTGGGCAGAGCTGTCGCTGGCCCTGCTGACCTCCCTAGGCCCCACCGTCTCCCTGGAGCTGGCAGTAGCAAGATTGTTCTCAGAGCAGGAGAGCTGGGTGTAGGGGGTGGCTGCTGCTGTCAGAAGGCCTGCCATTTCCCTGATCTCTTCCCTCGTGTGGAATAGATGCATCGTCTACAGTGGGAGGCTGTGCAGAGACAAGAGAAAAGTGCTTCTCTGAGGACCTGCCGTTTGCATTGGGCTGAGACCTGGGCACCACGCCATCAAATCCTGCATATTTGGGCCCCATGGGCAGTGATTAACGAGCTCAGCTGACAGTCCTAGATTTCTGGGACCTGCTTGTTTCCCAGCAAGAATACTGAGACTCCAAAGGGGCCCTTGGGGTTTCATAAAGATGAGGCCCAAACTAGGACCTGGCCAGGTCTTTTAGATTTGATTGTGAAAGGTATCTTAACTGAGCACTGTATGTTCCAAGCACAGGAATTTCCAAGTTCAGGCACAGGTGTGCCCTGGAGGCTCCTATCTGTGGAAGCCATTGCCTGGTGTTTCCTGAAGGGACCCATTTGGGTGGGTTAGTTCCCTGGAGCAGTGGCTGCCACATTTGCATGTTCACAGTTTAGATACACACACGTGCACACACAAACACACACGTGCACACACTATAATGCTGCAGTGGCTGCCACCTACACACATTTGCATGTTCACAGCTTAGATACACACACACATGCACACATGCATGCACACACTATAAAGCTGCAGTGGCTACCACCTACACACATTTGCATGTTCACAGCTTAGATACACACACACATGCACACATGCATGCACACACTATAAAGCTGCAGTGGCTACCACCTACACACATTTGCATGTTCATAGCTTAGACACACACACACACACACACACACATACACTATAAAGCTGTGACTCAAAGTTTCTTAGGTAATCAGATGGCAGTGACAACTTGATACAAGCCGCCAGGATCCAGATAGGCAGTTTACATCCTGGTGATAAAGGCCCAGGGCCTGGTTGTGGGGAAGGGTTGGGGGAGCCTCCCTGAGCTACCCTTGCTCCTGACCCTGAGCTCTTCTTGATGAACCTGCAGTCTATTCCATGAAATACTTCTCTCTTAAAGGACTAGGGAGCTGGACAGGACCAGCAGAGCTATTATGACACAGAGGGTCCACAGTGGGGTCCTAATGTCCAACTGCAAAGCCCCCCAAAGGCCTAAGCTGGCCTCAGGCAGGTCCTTCCTTGAACCCGGTCTCATTAGGGGTTATATAGACCCCAGGCAGTAAGCGCTACTATCCAGACATCTGTGACCACCACATGTGGGAAGTAAGAGCAGGATGCAGGTCAGCATCATATTGTATAGGATTGCCCTTCAGCCCGAGACGTCAGCATTGCTGGCATTTTCCTTTAATGATTTAGGAAAGTGAGTCATGGAAGGGTCACTGCTCCCGTTCTAAGCCCAGGAGGTGGGGTAATAGGGCTCTTGTGAGTTTGCTCTGGTGGTAGGAAACTGGAGGAGTGGGCAGGGCTTTTAACATCTCATTACCTTCCATGGATGCAGGGCTCCTCCCCTTACTGGCATCGCCCTCTGCCTGTAGGTGGGGTTGGTTGGCCAGGTGCCACACAGTGGTTCCACGGGCGTGGCCAGCCTCTGACATCACTTGTGACTGGGGAGTGAAGCAGGGAGTGGCCAGGAAGTCCAGCGGCACTTTCTGTTGCCTTTGGCACTGCCATCGCTATTGCTTTGTGAGGCGAAAACACCACAAGCCGGGCCGCTTGAACAACAGAAATGTACTTTCTCGTAGGCGTGAGGGGGCTGGGAGGCTGAGGTCAAGTTGTCACAGGGTTGTTTTCTTCTGAGTCCTCTCTCCTGAATCTGAGAATGGCTATGTACGCCTAGCTACAGCTGGACCAGACTTGACCAAACCCTTCTATGTGCGTCTGTCATATACTCCAGTTCTGAGGGAACATGAGTTACACTGGCTTAGAATCCACTCTTCTGACTTATTTCAGCTTCTTTAAGTAGAGTCACATCCTCAGGCCACGGGGCTCAGGACTCCATGGGGGGATGTGACGCACTTCAGTCCACACCAGCCGACGTCAGCGCGTGGTCTTCCAGGTTACGCAGCTGCACCCCTGTGTCAACAGCCAACAGTGTGTCAGCTCTGGCTCAGTGAAACAAAGGCAGCAGAGCGTCACGGGTTTTCATCTGGGAAGTTGACAAAGCTTGGGTGCTTTGCCTGGAGCCTGCTTGCAAGAGCATCCCTACAGCAAGGTTAGAGAAAGCTGAGTGAGACAAAAGTCCTGAGCCTGGGGGGCTGCTCGCCCCAGGTGACACACAGCTGCAGCAGTCAAGGCCAGGAAGGGCAGCATGCTGAGGAAGGAGGGGGTGCTGCTGCCTAGGAGCCTGAGTGGTCCAAGGTTCAAGTGTCAGTGACAGGAAACCCAGGTGAGACACACCTCAGGTGAAGGGCAAGGAGCAGCAGATGTTTCTGATAGCAGGAGTCTGAATGGACAGACAGTAGGCTCTGATGTACGCCAGCTCAGCCCTCCTGGAGCATTCCTTGGGCTTCCTGCGTGCCATGCTCACCTTGGGTCAGAACCTCCTTTTCTGTGTGGAAGGCAGCCACTCCATGGTCCGAGGCACAAGGCAAGAAGGGAAGAGGTCCTGCAACCTCTTAGCATCCAACTTCTCCTTTCCTAGGCTGTGGGGGCTAAGGCCATCCTTGATTGGTTGGCCATCCAGATTTTAGTGACCAGTAACTACAATGGCTAAATGGGTGCCAGGGCTCTTGGTCCCTTCCTCTTCCTTCTTGGTGGATTGTCTCCAGCTTGTTCTTCAGGGGGAGCTGATGTCTCTGCTTCTCTTCCTACAGAGTGAGCTGGATTTGGAAAAGGGCTTGGAGATGAGAAAGTGGGTTCTCTCGGGAATCCTGGCCAGCGAGGAGACGTACCTGAGCCATCTGGAGGCTCTGCTGTTGGTGAGCACGCCCTGCTGGGATTCACCTCCCACCTCTCTCTAGACATGTGAACTTCTCTAGGAGCTGGGAGATATTGACGGAAGGCCTCTGTTGCCAGGTTTCCCCTTGCTTTTACTTTTTTCTTGGAATTTGAAAATGGTCAAGCCAGGATGTAGTTCAGTGGTAGAGCACTTGTCTGCCCGCCATGCCCAAGGTCCCTCTTGGACCTGATCATGACACCAAAGAAATAAAGTCTATGTCGCGTAACCACCGCGAAGCATCACCTTGTCACTTCACCTGTGCCCTTCTCTAGCCCATGAAGCCTCTGAAAGCCGCTGCCACCACCTCGCAGCCGGTGCTGACCAGCCAGCAGATCGAGACCATTTTCTTCAAAGTACCTGAGCTCTATGAGATCCACAAGGAGTTCTATGATGGGCTGTTCCCCCGTGTGCAGCAATGGAGCCACCAACAGCGTGTGGGTGACCTCTTCCAGAAGCTGGTGAGTGACTTGGACATGCTGGCACTTGTGACTAGGTTTGTCCCATGGACTTTGCCACAAGTAAAAAGGAGAGCGTGGGGTTTGTCTTTTTAGTACCAAAGGGCAGGCCACTGGGAGAGAGAGGCTGAGGGACACATTGTCAACCCAGCCGGAGTCCGGTGAGTACGATCTCTTATTCTTCTTGGCTTTCTGCAGTTTTGCTTGGGGTTTCCAGTGTCCACACAGATCAGGCTGCCTTTGGGACCAAAATGGCTTTGCTGCCCAGCACGCTGGGTTCTCCGTGGAGAGCAGAGCGTGGGCTGGGGAGGGGACTGCACGTGAAAGCACAGTGTGGGGGTCAATTACAAGTCAGCCCCTGCATCTGCAGGTTCTCATCTGCAGACTGAACTCACCAAGGACTGAAAAACTTATGTATGTACTGAACCTTGTCATTGGTCCCTAAACAATCCAGCGTAACGGCTATATATGTAGCGATGACATTGGAACAGACCTAGAGATGATTCGAAGTGTATGTGTCTGGGTCAGTGGTACCTGTCTGTACTTTCAGCTGTTTGGGAGGCTGAAGCAGTAAGATTGCTTGAGCCGAGGGATTTATGGAAACAACCTAGGCCAACAGAGTGAATAAGCAAAGGGAGAAACAGGGCGTGTAACTAGGAACCTCCACAGAGAAGCATGGACCAGGTGACAGCCACAGGCTGTGAGGAAGTTTGCTTCCTACAGAGCTGGGTCTCTGACACAAAGGGGCAGAAAGTGTGCCCAAGGGGCACGCACTGTCTTACCTGCACTGAGACGGACGGCCCTGTAAGACAGGTACTGTTTTCAAAGCTATTCTGCAAGGAAAGAGGATATTTCTCATAAAAGAGTACATTTGCCAGCCATGAGGGGCCATAAAAACCAAAGGACAAGGCCGGGCGGTGGTGGCGCACGCCTTTAATCCCAGCACTCAGGAGGCAGAGGGAGGAGGATCTCTGAGTTCGAGGCCAGCCTGGTCTACAAGAGCTAGTTCCAGGACAGGCTCTAGAAACTACAGGGAAACCCTGTCTTGAAAAACCAAAAAAAAAAAAAAAAAAAAAAAAAAAAAAAAAAAAAAAAACAAAAAAAAAAAAACAAAAAACCCAAAGGACAAGAGGTGTTAGACAACAGAACAAGAAAAGTTATTTATTTATTTATGTATTATTTAATAATAAACTTAATAAAAATTTAATAATAATTTCTTGCCAGCCTTTCTTAACCTGTCTACCTTTTGCCTCTGGGGTTTTACCATTCTCTTACTTTTTTTATTCTTATTCTGTTAGAATAATAAATAAATATTCTGCTAGACAACAGAATAAGGATTTCCGAAAGGCTTTTAACATCCCATTACCTTCCGAGAATGCAGCAAGGAGTTATATGCACCTCCTCCAACTTTGGTGCCTTCTGGACTCCTGGGTTACAGCAGTGGGTGCAGAGGCTCCTTTCCTGTGGCTCGCTTTCAATGCATGGGGTTTTGTTTTCGCTTGATGCCCTCAGCTCTACTTCACTCTCTGAGGACCCAGTTCTGTCCTGTGTTATGTATGTATTTGGCTAGGATGTCTCTTTAGCAACCTTCTATCTGTCTTAGCGCCTCGAACTGACATTTTTCTGAAGGGCCCGGGCTGCTTTGAGTTTGTCAGCTATGCCTTCAGACCTTTCTGGTAAAGAATGACCGCAGCAGGGATCTGTGTCCATCGCAGGACATCCTGTCTAGATACTGGCCGTCTCCATTTTTGCTCTTACTATGCAGCTCCAGTTTTTGGTTACCAAAAACATCAGAATTTTTTTTTCAGGATTTCTCATACCCGAAAGATGTAAGCCCCTTAGGCAAAGAGGAAAGAAAAGGAAAAGCCATGAACGTGGTCCCCTACCAAAATTCTCTAGACTGCAAGCCACTCCTCTCCTGAGAGGCCATCATGAGCCCCAGGGCAGCTGGGAAGCCCTTACTCAGTGGTCTGCAAAGAAGGAGGGGGTCGAGGCAACAAAGGCAATGCTTTGGGTCTTACGGACAGCCTGGAATTCAAGGATGCAGCCACTTCTCTGGGGTAGTTAAAAGTGTAGAGCTGAGCGGGGTGTCTTCCAGTCCTTTTCTCCAATACCCCTTACCTTCTGTGCAAGCCCAATGGGAACACAGCCAGTTCGGGCCCAGCCTATCCAGGGGCACCTGGTTTTATCTAGCATCTGGGATTGTCATCTCTGGAAGTAGGAAAGCTCATATAAATGCAGATGCCCATGGGAATGGCATTTAGTCTCCACAGAGAGAAAAAGTCCAGAAACAGCAAATGCATCAGGCTTCTAGCTCCTGGGCAGCCGCTGTGGGAGGCTCAGCCCTCCCCAGCGTGACTGGCCTGTGTCCGCATGCTGCTCCCATCACGCTGCTCCATGTGAGCAGTAGTTTTTTCCTTGCTGCCCCAAAGCGATGTGAGACCCAGAGATCACCATGGTGGTGACACACACACACACACACACACACACACACACACACACACACACACTCACACACACACACACACCTCCGTCTACCCATGGAAACCATGGCTGAATTTAGGACGTGTCTGAGCAGAAACCCAGAGAGGAAACCTTCTATTTATGTCTTCAATCACATAAACAAAATGTGTCTCACCTTGCGGCTGGCAGGCTTTCCACCTGCCAGGTATATAAGAGCCAGGTGCCCCTGTGGACTCTAGGAAAGGCAGCTAGTCGTGGGAGCTCCTCTTTCTGGTCAGCCAGACTATTCTTTACCTGCCTGACAGGATCAGATACAAGCACAACACCACGGTTACCAGAGAGGCCTCCTCCATCTCACCTGCGTGGAAGCCTTTATCTGGATTCTCACCTCAGGTTTAAGCCGCTCCTCGTGACCCCCTTTGTTGCATTTGGGGTGGGAGGAATAAGGATCTCTGAAGGGAACCATTACCTGTCCAAGGCTGTGACTCACTTCTCAACATGTCATTTTCGGAGAGGGAATCGTGCTCCGTGTGTGGGGAGGTGAAGCAGGTGGGAGGGAAGAGCTGACGTTCCTGCACCCCGCGTGCCGTCTCTTACCTGGGTTCTCTCCAGAGCGGTGCTCAGGAGCCCAATCCTCGGGGAGGCAGGGAACATCTCCCTCTCCCACCTCTGTCTCACCCTCCCCTCCTTCCTCTCCGCAGGCCAGCCAGCTGGGTGTGTACCGAGCCTTCGTGGATAACTATGGAGTGGCCATGGAAACGGCGGAGAAGTGCTGTCAGGCCAACAGTCAGTTTGCAGAAATATCTGAGGTAATGAGGGAGCGCCCTGACGCCGTGCAGGCCAGAGCGCTGCCGACTCCCACCCGTGTCTTCCCACTCCCTCCATGGGCTGTGGGCTGGTTGTTAGGAGAACAAAGTATACCAGATTAAAGGCTGGGTATGAACCCCAGCTCTGACTCACAGTCGGCCGGGTCATCTCCCTCGCAGGACACACCGTTGTGATTCAACAGGAGCAGTCCTCACAGGGTTGTTACCCAAGGCCTAGGGTCTGATTCAAGATGCCTTGATCTTTTCTCCATCGCTACTGCAAACTGTTCGCTGTGTCCCTTGTAAAGACTAGAAATGTATTTGTTTGGAGGCCGAGAAGCCTGACCACACTGAGGTTCCTCTGTTGGGGATCCTCTCGCTAGATCATCACAGGACAGGGTGTCACATGTCAGGACAGAACAGGCAGGCTAACTCACTGGAGGTGTGCCCTTATGACCTCATCCAACCGCTTCTTAAAGATCCCAACTTCACGCTCAGTGTGTCTGGTACGGGTTTGTGTTCCCAGTACATGGGCCTTGGTGGGGGACACATCCACACGTCACACGTCAGCAGCCGTGTTCCCTGAGCACTCCCTTCTTCTATCTGTTGTTATTATAATTCCAACCCTCTGTCCTGTCACGGGAGCCCTCTATCCACGCCACAGTCCTGTCGCTAGAGGCTGGGAGGAAATCATGCTTTGCGGCTTTCCTGCCAACATTCCTTCAGAGCCAGGGTTGCTGTGGATCTCCACTAGAGGAAAGCTCCGAGCCCTATCACCCAGCGTCTAAGGGTTGCTTGTCTCCCTGCTTGCATTTAACCTTGACGGACAGAAACCTCACACCACAGAGTGTTGCGAGCCTATGGGCCTTAAAAGTTCTCTGTTCCCTTGGTTACAGAGAACATGAATAGGACGCTCGGGGCCGGCAGCCAAGTTAGGGTTAGAGCCCAGGATCACCCTTGGGTCGTCATCTCTTTACTGTACACTGGGGTTCTTCTCCCTTCCCCATCAAGTCTCTGCAATGTCATTGGCAGCCATGTGACATTTTTCTCTGTGGGGTGGGGGCGACTTGTCACTGTCACCTTTGTACAGTCCCCCCCACCCCCCCCCCCCCCCCGGACCTTGACTGACTTTTCTCTATTCCATTAAACAAGGATTCTGGGAGGAACGATCTCCATGCTGAGAGGCAGCGTTAGGAAGGAAACTGTAGGGGCTGGGCAGGTGACTCTTGGGTGATAACACTTGTTATATAAGAATGAGACCCTGAGTTGAGAACCCCAGCACCTACATAGAAGCCAGACACAACCACATGTGCCTACAGTTCCTGTGTTAGAAGGTAGAGGCCGGAGCTTGCTGGCCAGCCAAGCTCGCCAGCCGAAAGGGAGAACTTCGTGTTCCGAGAGAGACCCTGCCTCAAGGGAATAAGGTGGAGAGTAACAGAGGAAGACACTGACGTTCTCCTGTGTCCTGCAAGTGTGTGTGAGGGATGAGGTCAAGGCCAGCTGGACAGCAGCAGTAGCCCTAGGGGAAATGTGCACACACAAGTGCACACACTTTACAAAAGAGAGGGGAGAAGTGTGGAGTAAGCACACGGGACGAGTTGGGTTTGTTTCTCTTGCTGAGAGGAGACTTTTGACTGCCATCCCTGATCCATGTTCTAGGGACTTTGCACGGTTTTATCATTGATCATACCTCTGTGGCCTTTGCTCTGATCACCTCCCGTGGCAACACTGCTCTTGCCAAGCCTATGAATAGTGCCCCAGTTCTTGTCAGTTGTATTTACCTCAAGTGTGCAATCTGCTCTTTCCTTGCTCTTTTTCAAGAAATTAACTACTTTCTGTACCTTGATCAACCTCAGTGTTTGTACAGAATCCCAAGTGACCCTGACAGATAAAAGATTTGATTCTTAAAAGACAGACTATAATTAGGTGGCTAAGTTTGCATCCTCCCAGAGAGGATTCTACCCAAGGAGGAGGAAGCTGTGTTGGAATGACACTCGGGAGGGGGTTTAACATGGCCCTATGACTGCTGCAGTGGGAATCTGAGCCAAAACTGGGATGCAAGGAGTAGGCTTGTGGCTCTCTCTCTGGTTTTTATGCCATCTAAGCCACATTTATGCTGTTCTCTGTTTTTCGAAAACGTCTCAGAGAAATTGGGGCTGCCTAAAGAGCACAAAGTTAAGTTCAAGGAAGAAGCAGTAGCAGCAGCTGTGTGGTTGTGAGGGGGCTGGGTCCTGGGGCTGGCAGTGCTCATGCGCAGGGCTCTCTGTGGGGTCATCTACAGGTACAGGACAGGTAAGGGTCTTTCTCTCTTTCCCAGGGCCAGGTGTGAGGACTGTGTGAGGATATCCAGGTAGACCAGAGGTGCCCATCTGGCTTCTGTGAGGTTCTGGTTCTCCTGATGATCAGTGAGAGCTAGGGGAAAATGACCTGGTCAGTCGGGTGTGCGAAGGAAGTGTGTGATTAAACTCAAGGCTCCTTGAGGCTGGATACCTTGTGCCTTACACTGTCTGGGAGAATGTGGAGTTAGGGCCGCTCCGTGATGCCATGGGTCTCTACCTCATTCTACCCTTTGGGAACTACTGAGTAAGATATGGGTAGTGGCTCTTAACCTCTGAGGAAAGGTACCCAGGTGCACCTCTGGCCCTGATGAGCTAGGGAATACTAATACTTAATACTGTCTTCCAATTCCAAGACGTTTCTTGTTGCACGGAGGATTGGAAGAGTGATCCCAGGCCTAAGACATTACTTGTAGCACAAGGATTGGGGAAGTGACCCCAGACCCAAGACATTACTTGTAGCACAGAGGATTGGGGGAGTGATCCCAGATCCAAGACATTTCTTGTAGCATGGAAGATTGGGGGAGTGATCCCAGACCTAAGACATTACTTGTGGCACGGACCCAAGACATTACTTGTAGCATGGAGGATTGGGGGAGTGATCCCAGACCCAAGTGACATTACTTGTAGCAGGGAGGATTGGGAGAATGACCCAGAAGTCCCTCCTGTTCCTGTGCCTGGCACGTATTTTCTCAGGAGCTTACCGTCAGGATACGTGGCAGCTGCCTCCCAC
This sequence comes from Arvicola amphibius, assembly GCF_903992535.2. Lineage (NCBI taxonomy): Eukaryota > Metazoa > Chordata > Mammalia > Rodentia > Cricetidae > Arvicola > Arvicola amphibius. The sequence goes on from NC_052055.2 coordinate 114,934,786, forward strand.
GTGGATTTCTCCAGTAGCACCTCTGACCAAATGAGACACATCTTTGATGTCATTCAACTAGCAGTCTTTGCTTTCAGTCTTAGTGCCTCCCTTTATAATAAAGCAATTCATTTGCACATTATAGCGAGTATGTATGTGCATGTCCAATCATGAGACTGGCTGAAAGTAAAACATGCTGTCCGTCTGGGGGTGCCCCACCCCTACCCCTACCATACTGGCCATCACCAAAGGTGAGTGGGGACTTTTCAGAATGACCAGCTCCTTAAACGCTCTTAAGCTGCCCTTAGTAAGCACTTGGTGCAGAAGTCTCCATCTCAGAGGTCCCTGTCTGTAGATGACTTTGTTCCCACAGGAACCTTGGGCAGGAGAATGGATTGTTACTGCACTCATAGATAGCGACCAGGGATATGGCTTGCGGCAGCCTCACAGGGCAGGTACTCGGGACAAGGAATTTCTGACCCCTCAATGCCTGAGGTGCTGGGATTGAGAAACCTTGTCTTAAGGGAACATCCGGGGCAGTGGTTCTCAATCTTCCTAATGTTTTGACCCTTTAGTACATTTCTTCATATGGGTAGTGGCCCCCAAATCATAAAATTATTTTTGTTGCTACTTCATAACTGTAATTTTGCTGCTGTTGTGAATCAAAATGTAAATTTCTATGTTTTCCAATAGTCTTAGGGAACCCCTGTGAAAGAGTTGGTCTTCCTCCAAAGGGGTCACGACCCACAGGTTGAGAACCATTGATCTAGGGGCACCCTTTGTCCTCGTATTTTTCATAGGTCATTGTTCAATCCATGTCTTCATTTGGTGGCTCAGAGTGCCCCCTGATGCTTGCTGCACACAGGGCTGTCTGTGGGGAGCAAAGATGAAGCTCTGTGTTCAGGCTGTGGTGTCCAAGCTGCTTCTGCCATTCCGTGTGAGCATGTGCTCTTCTCTCTGCAGAACCTGAGAGCCAGGAGCAACAGAGATGCCAAGGACTCCACCACCAAGAACTCTTTGGAAAGTGAGTTCTCTCTGCAGAGGGTTCTCTGCCTTTGCGGTGGTGGCCACTTCCAACAGAGATGTTGTTGGAAAGACACTACACCTCCTTGGGTCACTGCTATCATCTTCCTAGTTCTGGACTTCAGGTAGTGAGTGAGGAGGAACAGAGACCAGCCTGGGACAGGGTAGGGCAGAAAGGATAAGGTCACTAACCATAACACCAGTAAAACATTGTAGGAATTAGCAGGTACCACAGTCTGCCAAGTTCACTGTGGGGCCGTGGGTAAAGGGCTTGCTGTCATGCCTGATGACCCTGGTCCACATGGTAAAGAAGAGAGCCAGTTCTCAAAGTTATCCTACAAATTCCACATGCACACACGCATGTCTGCTGTCCAGTGCACATGCATGCATATGCACACACAAAATTAATTAATCTGTGTCTTTAGAAAGATAATAAAGGTCTGGAGAGATGACTCAGAGGTTAAGAGCACTAACTGCTCTTTCAGAGGTCCTAAGTTCAACTCCAAGCACCCACATGGTGGCTCACAACCATTTATAAGACCCGGTGCCCTTGGGCCAGGCACACATCTTTAATCCCAGCACACAGGAGGCAGAGGCAGGTGGATCTCTGTGAGTTCAAGGCTAGCCTGGTCTACAGAGTGAGTTCCAGGACAGCCAAGGCTATAATGAAAAACCCTGTCTCGAGAGAAAGAAAGAAAAAAAAAAAGATCTGGTGCCCTCTTCTGGCATGCAGGCAGAGCACTATATACATAATAAATAAATCTTTCAAAAAAAAAAAAAAAAAAAAAAACGGAAAAGATATTAAGGGTCTGGAGAGATGGGCTCAGCAGTTAAAAGCCCTAAGAGCACTTTCAGAAGACCCAGTTTCTGTCCCCAACACCCACATGGCAACTCACATAGACACGGTATTTTTTTTTTTAAGAATCACATAATAAATATCACATATTAAAGTCTTACTGGGAAGGCCAATGAGGTGGCACACACCTATAATCTCAGCTTTGAGGAGGCATTTAGGAGAAACTTACATTTGAGGCTGGCCTGGGATACGTAGTGAGAGCCTGTCTGACAGTAAATACACACACTGCTGTGCTGTGCCTGATGTGGGTCATGTGGCTGTAGTCTGAGATGCTGAGGAGGCTGAGGTGGAGGAGCGCAAGTTTGGGGCATGTCAGAACAAGTGGGAGCCCATTTAAAAATATTTTTTAATTTTTTCTAAAGATTTTTTTAATTTTTGTTTTATGTGTATGTATGTATCAGGTATGTATGATGAATGTATGTGTGTATGTATGTATGAGGTATGTATGAATGTATGTATGTGTGTATGTATGTGTGTGTATGTATGTATGTATGTATGTATGTATGTATGTATTGCACCGTATGTGTGTAGTACCCAGAGGCCAGGAGAAGGCATTAGATGCCCTCAAACTGGAGTCAGAGGCAGGCAAACGTGAGCTGCTGGGAAGTAAGCCCATGGCCTCTGGAAGAGCAGCGAGTGCTCTTAACCATCACTCCAGGTCCCAAATACTAACATCAGCTATTACTAACTAACTAAATACTGGGTGTGTATGTCTATGTGTGGGTATGTGCATGTGAGTGCGGTTTGGCCCATGGAGGCCAGAGGCAGTGGATTCCCCCAGGTGCTGGAGTTGCAGGTGGTTGTGGGTGCTAGGATCTGAACTTAGATCTTCTGGAAGAGCACCAAGTGCACTTAACAACTGAGCCTTTCTCCAGTCCCCCAAAATACTTTTTAAAATGATTTTTAATTGTGTGTGTGTGTGTGTGTGTGTGTGAGAGAGAGAGAGAGAGAGAGAGAGAGAGAGAGAGAGAGAGAGAGAGAGAGAGAGAGAAGGAGGAGGGAGGGAGGTGTGGGAACCAAACCCAAGTCCTCTGGAAGAGCAGCATGTACTCTCCTTTTGATTTTTTGAGGACTGTCCTGGAACTAGCTCTTATAGACCAGGCTGGCCTCGAACTCATAGAGATCCACCTGCCTCTGTCTCCCGAGTGCTGGGTTTAAAGATGTGCGCCACCACCACCTGGCTAGCAGCATGCGTTCAAGTGCTGAGCCATCCCTCCCACCCCCTTAAATACCTTCTAAGAATATCACCATGTTGTCTCACTGGCCCTGAAAGGCGATTGCATTTTCTCTTCCTTTGTAGGTATTAGTCTAGTTTCTACTGCTGCCACTGAGCAGCACCACTGAGTTCTTTTTTATTTTATTTTATTTTATTTATTTATTTCATTAGTCTTTGAGACAGGGTTTCACACTGTGCTCCAGACTTGCCTGGAACTCACTGCTATCCTCCTGACTCAGCCTCCCAGGTGATGGGATCACTAATAAGATCCGGCACACATGGCTTAACCGAGCACTCTATAAAGAATAAAGGTTTATTTGTTCTGGGGCTATAGCTTGATGGTATACACAGCCCCTGTGCTCATTCTCAAGTAACACATACAAGCACACAGAACTTAAAGAATGAGAAGGTTCAATGTTAAGTGGTTGCATCTAGTAAGGGCACTCTTGCCAGTGGGGACTCTGCAGAGTCCCCAGGCAACATGGGCCGTCACACAGCAAGGCAAGCAAGTATGTAAGAGATAGTTCAAATCAATCGCAAAGCTACTTCCTTGATAGTCCATGTATAGCTGAATTCATTCACGGGTTCAGAGTCCAGTCATGTTTCAAAGCAAAAGCACACCAACTATCAATAACAGAGAACAAAGCAAGGGCATCATCACATAAGTACCTGCTTGGAACGTAGGTAGGTAGGCAGGCAAGGGTTGATCTCTGGGACCACATGTTTAACCTCTGTCTGTACTAATTAAAAAAGTAGTTAGTTGCTTCCTGCTTGAATTGCTGGGCTGGTGTGAACAGTTCGGCTGGTGTGAACAGGAAGGGTTAAGCTGGTGTGAACAGAAGAGAGTTAGGCTGGTTTGACCGGTTAGGCTGGTGCAAACAGGAAGCTTTAAACTAGCACAAACAGTTAGGCTGGTGTGAACAGGAAGGGCTGGGCTGGTGTGAACAGGAGAAGAGTTAGGCTGGTGTGAACAGGAGTAGTAATGAGCAATGGATATAGTTCTATTTCTCAGAACTCACTCCCTAGCCCTTTCGAGCCCCAGTTTCCCTATCTATAAAACGGAGTCCTCAACGTGTGTCCGGTAGCAGTCACGGAAATTGTGTAAAGAAGCGTACCTGGCATGTTAGGAAGACTTAAGTGTCTGTGCTCATGTCTACGATGCTCATCACTGTGTGGGAGAAGCAAAGATGGCCAGGGCAGGCCCTGGTGTCCCCAGATGCGTTCCCATCCCAGAGCAGCCACCAGATGTAGAGCTCTATTTGGCTTCTGCCCATCCCAGATCCAGGCCATGGACTTTCAGAGCCGCATCCTGGTCTGCTACAGGGTAGGGCTAGGGCCCTCACCATCCTCCAAGACAGTCCAAAGCAGCAACGCATCCATACCGAGCCTTTTCAGTGGCCCAGGCCTGAGCAGCAGCCCTGAACGCCAAGCCGGTAGCATGGCAGACAGACCCCAAGTTTGCCCTCATGGCCCTGCAGAGGGAAGGTGGGGCTTCTCTCCCTTCCTCTTGGCCTTGCATCACCAGTGGGCAGGTAAGCGTTGTGTCTTCCCCAGGTGTGATCATATGTCCCCCCCGCGTGTCTCTCCACAGATCTGCTCTACAAACCTGTGGACCGGGTGACAAGGAGCACACTAGTCCTGCACGTGAGTCCCATCACAGAGCATGAAAGCTGCCTCCCAAGGCGGCCTGGGTCCTCTCCTTGTCCTCAGGCCAGCTGAGGAAGGCCTCTTCGCCTGAGTCTCCCTTGGGTCTCCTGTCTGAGGTTGATGCTGGTCTTTTGCCCTCCTCCTCCCCTGTGCCCGGCTGTTCCATTGCCACACACCATTATTGAGGATGCAGGACCTCCCTGGAGGTTGCTGGGAAACAGCAGCAGTATCTCCAGGTGCCCCCACTGGGACAGACAGGGAAGGAGCATCCTAGCCCACGTGGGCAGAGGTCATGGGAACACTGTGTGGCAGTGAAGTGTGTGAGCTGAGGTTCCATGGACAACTGGCAGGGTTGGGGCGGTAGGCTGGTGACCCACAGCCAGGGTGCTTTCCTACACTGAGAAGCAAAACTAGAAAATAGAAACAACTCTGGTCTTGCTGCCCAGGGAAACCCTGTTCACAGCATGCATACTTACAAATTCCAGGCACATATTTTGCTTAATGAGCCACCGATTCACAAGAATTCCATGACGTTTTTCTTTTCTTCTTCCCCTCCCACTAATGAGTCCCCCTGCATGTACATCTGCACCCCAGAAGAGGGCATCAGACACTTTGAGCTGCCACGTCAGTGCGGGGAATTGAACTCAGGACCTTTGGAAGAGCAGCGAGTACTCTTAACCGCTGAACCATCTCTCCATCCCCTTCTTTTTTCCTTTTAATAGTGTATATGGAGATTTTTATTTCATTTTGGTCCAGGCAACTTTGCCTTTTTTTTTTTTTTTTTTTTTTTTTTGAGGGTTTTGCTCTATAGCCTAAGCTGAACCTGAAGTCATGGTTCTTCTGCCTCAACCTCCCAAATCCTGGGATTACGGGCATATGCTACCATACTCGACTTTATTATTCTTTGTCGTGCTCTGGTTGTTTGGGGGATGAGGCTGGAGAGGTGGCTCAGCAGTTAGGACTGTGTACTGCTCTCCCAGAGGACCTTAAGTTAGATTCTCAGTACCCACATCAGGTGACTCACAATCACCTTTAACTCCAGTTCCAGGGGGATGATGCCTCTGAGCTCTGAGGGCAGGTGCTTTCAGGGTGACAGATCTTGAAGCAACCAGTCACATCCCCAATCAAGAGCAGAGATAGGATCAATGTGTGCACTGTGCACTGTAGTGTGAAGCGGCAGGGCTGCGTCCTGTCACCCGGCTGCCGGCTAACTTTACACCCGAAATAATTACACGGAAACTGTATTCTTTTAAAACACTGTCTGGCCCATAGTTTTAGCCTCTTATTGGTTAACTCTCACATCTTCCTTTAACCCATATTTAGTAATCTGGGTAGCACCACGAGGTGTGGCTTACCAGGAGAGATCTTAACCTGCGTCCATCTCGGAGAGGAGCAGCATGGAGACTCACTATGGTGACTGCCTGAAGCGTCTCTCCAACTCTACTTTCTTGTTCCCACAATTTTGTTTTGTCTACTCCACCTACCTAATTTTTTGTTCTTAAAGGGCCAAGGCAGTTTTCTTTATTAATTAACCAATGAAAGAAACATAGACAGATAACTCTCCTCCATCAGTGCACAGCTGGCTTTCTCCACTCTGACACAATTCATAATGCCCTGACTGGGGACTGGCGCCCTCCACAGTGGGCAGGCTTTCCACTGAAGTTAATATACTCAAGATAATTCCCCACAGGTATGCCTACAAGCCATCCTGCTCTAGACAGTTCTTCGTTAAGGCTTTCTAGATGATTCTAGGATTGTGAAATAGTAACAGTTCGGAGTTTCTGGCCAGGTAGCCCATCCATTTGACTCTCTGAGATGCTGCCATCTGCCTCTGGCTGTGACTGGTTCCGATACTGTGTGTAATAAAGCATCCTGGCGGAGAACACCAGAGCCGCCTTGGAGTGATGGGAGCGAGGGGTGGGCCTACTCATCTCCCTAGCTTCTCTTTGTAGTTGGGATTAGGAGTTGAAAGGATTTTGTTTCTGTGAATCAGGGAACTGCTCGCCATGGGCAAGGAACAAATTGCCCTTGTGGTGTATAAATTATTAATATTCACGTCTGGGCTTTGAGAGCAGTGGGCCTGCAGCTCTGAATTGCACCCAGTGTGTGTGTATGGTTTCACACAGCGTTCTGTGCCGATGCTATTCTGACTAACTCTGGTCTTCCCGCCTGGGCCAGGACTTGCTAAAGCACACTCCGTCCAGCCATCCTGACCACTCCCTGCTGCAGGACGCCCTCCGCATCTCACAGAACTTCCTGTCCAGCATCAATGAGGAGATCACACCCCGCCGGCAGTCCATGACCGTGAAGAAAGGAGAGGTGAGCATGGCTGAGCGCGGCACCCTCGATCTCAGGCACAGAGAGTCACTTGCTGGTCCTTGCGCAGATGGCTCAGCGCAGCACAAGATACATAGGGCCCCTGGGGAATCCGTGACTGCCGGGTACAGCAGGACATCAGGGTAAAGTCAAAAGGGTGATCCTGTGCCACCATGGCCACATCAGCCGTTGTCACCGTCTCTCATTCAGCCATGTTTCTGTTTCTGTCGAGTGAGGCCTGAAACATCTCATCGTTTTCCTCATACTTCACCAGCCCAGGTCCCCACCTGAAGCAACAGGGAGCAGGAGGACAGCGTCTCGTTTGCCTGGACCTGTCTCCTGATGGTCTTTTCTCGAAAACCTGCCAACACTAGATGTAAGGGTTTAAGTGGAGGACAGGGAAGGATCCACGGTTTTGGGGGACATGAATCTGGCTAAGGAAGTTGATATCTGCAGCACAGAGCTCCCCTTCTCCCTGTGCTGAACACGAATGGAGATTCTGTTTCTGTGAGTCATCAATAAGGAGCCTGTGCTCCTGGCCGCCTCTGACTGGTGAGGACAGCGGAGGTCCAGGGCCAGGAGCTGGAATCTAACATCCTGTGTCAGAGGGGGTGTTAGAGTTGAGGAAGCTGCCCTCTCATCTCTGGAATCTTGTACCCAGACAGGAGCTGTCAGTCCCACGCAGGTCATGGTAAGGTCATGCCACCGACCGCAGCTGCCTATGAGAACCACTTCTTCCTCCTCTGGCTCAGGTGCCAGGTGCCTGGGGACATTTCTTTCCTTCTTCAGTACAGTGACAAGCAGGCTGCTCTTGGCTCTCATCCTCCATGTCTCTTTCTGGGAAGAGCTGTCCTACATGCTGAGTTGAAAGTACTTACTTAGCCACAGTCTAATTGGGCTTAATTGTGAATGAGGCGCCTGGTCATATCTCTCTTGGTGGGCCTGACCCTGGAGGAGCTGGGGAAGAGGAAGGAGCTGTCCTTTGGGCTCTGGAATAAAGCCAACTCGGGCTCCATCCTAGTATCCTGAGAGCTGCTCCTAAACGTCCTGGTACCCATAGCTTCTCCCTTCTAGGCCCGTTCTTTGTCTCTACAGTAGGGTAGGGGCATAACTCACCTCCCTGGGCCCCTGGTCCTCAAAGGGATGCAATTTATGGGAAAAGCAGTAAATGACAGCACCCTGGCCCAGTGTGTCCACTCCTCTGTTATCGTTAAGTCCATTGAAGGCAGAAGCAGTGGGACCCTAGTTTTACTAGCTAGTAACCCCTGGGGAAAGATACTGAGTGGAGCAGTTTCTCACCTAGGCAGGTGTTCAGGATCCAGCACCTAGGGAAACTAGAAGGCAGGTCTCCTCTACAGTCACACTGGGCCTTGCACCTGGCTCTCACGTGAGGTCATTGGATAAGAGCGGAGCCTGTGCTTCCCCATCAGCAGCCCGCTGTATCCGACTTGCTGTATCTGCCCACCAACATCGCATGTATTGATTGGATACCTGCTGAGGTCACCCATCCCACATGGTGTTTCTGTCTTCTCTTATGTCGACTGTTCCTTTATGACCTGAGAAGCAAACGTTTGAACCCCTTTTCCCTTGGCCCTGAATATGAGGCCAGTTCTACTCCTGTTCCCAGCCCACTGCTTAGGCTCCCTTAACAGACATAGTCCATGCATTCAGGTAAGCTGCCTTAGGGTAGGGACTGAGGACTGAGATGTCACCCGGAAGTTAGCAGCTAGGTCCCTACTCCCGCATCTGCCCGCAGGTCTGTAGTGTTTAGGGCAGTGTTTTAAGGAGGCCGGAAGCTACCTGTGGAGGAGTCTGCTGATGCTGCCTCTGCTGCTCGTAGGATCTACAAGTTTGCAGTTCTGACTTAACACCCCTTCATCCGGCACTATCCATCAGCGCCTCGGGGCTTACTAAGGGGTGCCTGTACTTGTGCCCCCTGGTCCCCAGACATGTCGGGTCCTCATCGTCCTCCCCAGTGTCCTTCCACCCACACAGTGCTTGATGCTGCAGGAAAGGTACTGGAAGGGCAATCTTCCAACCCCACGCTGGTCTTCGCCCACTGCTTGCCTCTGAAGCTGACTTGGGCCCTCTCCCCCTTGAGCATCTGTTCTCTCTAAAGACAGGGACCCCCTCCACTGGGCCATGGTGGAGCTGAAAGTTTTGTCATGTCACATACTGATATTATGAAACCGAGTGGTGGCATGGAGATGCCTTCTGTGCTGAAGATGCTGGAGGGCACCCTGGGTGTCGCCAGCCAGGAAAGAACCCATAGGCATCCCAGCGGGATGTGTCGGGGCACTGTGGAGAGTCGCACGTGTGAGCTGTGGGCAGCACCTGATGTCTAGCGTGTCTGCTCTGATCTCTTCACGCTTTTCAGCCAAGTCTCCTGGCTCCAGAGCTGGCCCTTTTTTGGAAGTGTCTGGGCAGCGTTAGAGGTGGTTTCCAAACTGAGCAGCGGCCAGCGGCTGCCCTGGCCGGCCAGAATTCTCACCCGAACACACCAGGAACTAGCAGGAGCGGGAGCTGCCCAGCATGAGGAGTGAGGGCTTGGGATCTCAGCTTTTTGGATCAGAAGATCCTGCAAATGCATTTTCCTTCCAGGCCCTCGGCCTGTGAGCTGGTGGGTGGGTGTGCACTTGTTTAGCTGAATTAACTTCACAGTTAGATAACTAAGTCCCTGCTGCTGGATCATTTCCTCCAAGCGGTGGTGGCCTGTCTGCTCTGAGCTCTGCACTGTGCGCTGCTAGGGTTTGCAAGAGTAGCTGATGATTCCAGTTCTCTGCTGGGGCTTCTAGAGGCCGTGGCGGAAGGCAGGCAGTGGCTTCTGAAGGCACTGTAAGAAGGGACAGAGCTAGTGAAGGCTACGAGGCAGCGGGGCTCAGAGTGCACTAGGCTTTCCTGCCGACGATTAAAAGGAGTTGGGGACGAAGGGTATACCTCACTGGTAGAGTACTTGCCTATCATGCTTGAAACTCTGGGCTCCATTTCGTGTGTGTGTGTGTGTGTGTGTGTGTGTGTGTGTGTGTGTGTGTGTGTGTGTATGTGCTCATGTGCACACACGCAAATAATTGAAGAATTATCAGCTGGAAAAGTCAAACCCATTTGCAAGAGGCATTGAGAGGGTGGGGAGCATCGGCACTGAGCACCTCCTAGGCAATGCTTGCTTGCTGCCATGACGGGGGTGGACATGGACCGCAGAGCCCACAGCCCGAGCAGCAGGCTCAGAACTTACAGTGTGGTATACTCAGAATATATATATGCAAGGTCCTGGATTCAGTCCTTAGCACCCACAAGAGCCCCGGAGCCCCTGGGAGGCCCTGTGGGTATGTTGTTTCATTCAGTCCTCAAAGGAAAAAAAATGCCACTAAACAGGCTTTTTTTTTTTTTTCCCCCACCTGTAACACTGGCGTGGAACCCAGGGCCTTGTACAAGCTAGGCAAACGTTTTGTCCCTGAGCTGTGTGGTTCAGCCCCCACCCTACCCTACATCTAAGTTTTAAAGACACCGAGATAGAAAGAACGTAAACAAGCTAGGGTGTAAACATTAAAACCATAACAACGTGCTTCTAAATTTGGTCTTCCCAAAAAGGAGGCCGCGGGCGGGCTGGTTGCCAAGCCATGCCAGGAGACAGGCAGTGAAAGTGGACGGGATCCTGGTCTGTTCATGTCGGTTTCTCAAGAAGGCAGTGGTGTCCTTCCCAGCTGATATTTCCTACCTGCATGTAGAGGAACACCCAGAGAGTGTCTCCCCCCAAAACCATACACACATGTCTTCCTCCAGTGCTTTACCCTACAACCCGGGAACGCAGAAACCTGCACAGGGGCTCCTGCCAGCACACAGGACATGCCCACGAGGAGAAACCAGGACTCACACACCAACAGCCACACACGGGAACATACACATCTCTCCTCCTCTCCCCTTGGACTCAACGCTTGCCATTTCCGCAAACAGCCTTCTCTGAGCTACAGACTCCTTGGACCTGGGTCCAGCAAGGTCCTGGGCTGTCTGTCCTTCAGTTCTGTCTTGGGACAGGGGTGGGGTGGGGGGCGTGCGCTGGGTGAGGCTTTGAGTCGACACTTCTTGCTGAGCGCCTGACCTTATTTAATTCTTAGCACACTGTTGCCATCAGCAGAGGTGGCTCAGCCTTGACCTTGTCTGTGTGCCCTGGAGAATGGAGGTAGGCGGGATGGGAAGCCAGTGCTGGGTGCCCTGTGCTTCCGGGCCTGTAACCAGACTGATGAGTACTTCTGAGTGAGGTGTCCCCTGGACAGACCGAAGCAGGCCGTGTGAGCTGGCCTAGCCAGACCAGACTGGCCGGAGTCTGCACAGGAGCCAGGATTCCAGGAAGGGAATGGGGGAGGCAGCAGGAGTTGAATTTGCAATGAAGGCTTCTTAGCTAATGGCCAGAGGGACAAGGTTACTGTTAGGGCTTCCCAGTATTTCCTTATTATAGAGTCCTCCCTGCGTTTTCGGCCTTGGACCTGTCTCTCCCCTCCCCTGCGGCTGTTTCCAGGGGGAGAAGATGGAGGATGGAAGAGGTGAGGGGGTCTTAGCCCCTCCCCACCCCATAGAGTTTCTAGCTAGGCTCCCAGCAGAGTTGAACCCGGGCCTGGCTGATGTGAGCTATGAAGGAGGCACCTGCCCAGAAGCCTAGGGATCTTAACTATAAAGCAGGAGGAGACTGCCTGCCTGAGACTCTTGCCTCCAGGCCTGGGACAGTCCTGGGCCCGCCCTCCCCGCCCTCCCCGCCCTCCCTCTCCCCACTGCAGTCTTCACCCACTGCTTCTCCTCTCTGGTTCTCTGATCCCTGGCCTCCCTTCCCGGTGGGGTGTTGTAATGTTTGGGGCTCCACCTGTTGTCCCAAGGCTTGGGCGCCCTCTGCCCTGGCGGCTGAATGTTCTGTTTGGCGGGGGACTGCCCATGCCCTGGGATTCAGAAGCCAGATCTCATGGTGCTTCGCACAAGGACAACTCTGACGGGTGTTCCCGTCAGTGACTTTTACACACCCCTGAAACAGCTCTCTCAGAATGGGGACCAGGGGTGGTGGGGCCTGCTGGGAAGTGTTGACATCGTCCCCTCTCCTCCTCCTCCCCCCACCCGTGACAACGCTGGAGAGGGGTTAAATAACTGTTGTGATATCAAAAGTGCTTGCCAGGACCAGGCTAAATCTGCCTCTTGGAACCTCTTAAGCCTGCATGAGATTTGGAGAGCATTCGGTGCCAGGGGACACTTGCTGAACACTACACACCCACAGCTTCTAGGCTAAGTTTAGGGCGCCCTCTGCTGGTTATTGAAAGAAGTTCAGTTATTTGGAAAGAGAAAAGACTGCCACCTGGTGGTCTGGGGACCCGCTTCTGTGTCCTTATTGAGGAAGCATTCGTTGCAGACTTTGGTGTCCCAGAACACTCACTTATCCCTGCGACAGACCTAGCAATCTGTATACTGGTCTCTATAATCTACCCTCCACCCACCCCCCAACAACATTTCCTCAGATATATGCACTTTTGGGCTAGGGAGATGGCTTGTCTGTTAAAGGGCTCACACCCCAAAAGACAAATGTTTATATACTGTTTCTTGACTCTTGTAGCTACCATCATCCAGAAAGCCTCTGTCCAGTGGAGGTGTGTGTGAGAGAGTCCTGGTCTTAGCATGTTGGTAGCCTTTCTATCCACATGGATACCAGCCTATATAAAATAATTAGCTGTTCCGCATCAGCAATCAGCTGGCCGTCATGAGCTGAGTGCCTGTGCTGGCAGCGTGTGACCCTCCATGCCAGGGGATGTCAGGGGACCTGTCCAGGCTGCATCCTGAAGAGCGTGGGAAGTAGAGTTTATGGAAGTAGAGACTACAGGCACAGGGAACCAGGCCCTGTACAGCCCCAGTCCACTGAAGGAGAGGATGGAGCATCCTGCTTCTTGGGCGGTGGGGGTCAACTACACCTCAGGCTGGGGAAGACAGTGGTTTTTGTTTTGGTTTGTTTGGGGCGTTTTGTTTTTGTTTTTTTTTTTTTTTTGTTTGGTTTTGGTTTGGTTTTTGTTGGGGTTTTTGTTGGTTTTTTTTTTTTTTTTTTTGGAGACAGGATTTCTCTGGTTCTCCCAGAACTCCCTTTGTAGACCAGGCTGGCCTTGAATTCACAGAGATCCACCTGCCTCTACCTCCCGAGTGCTGGAATTAAAGGTGTGTGCCACTGCTGCCCAGCCACAGTGGAATTTGTTGTATACATCTGACCTGCAGGTCCTTCCCAGACAGTGTGGAGAGCAGTCGCCCCTCCAGAAAGCCTTCCTGAAGCGAGGTGCTCCCCCCAGGCCAATGAGTATACATTCCCCGTGCTTGCAGCACTGCCTTGGGATGGCCTTTCCGGGGCCATTTCCTCATGTCTGAATTGGGCTTGGGGTAGCTCACAGTAACAGTTCCTCATCCTGTCTCTGTCCTCTGCATGACGTATGATCTAATCCACATGAGGTGCCTGGCACTATCTATGAACAAGTTAATGACATGCTTAGCAACTGGTTGAGTTGCACACGTGAGGTGACTGTCCTTGGTTTGTTGATGGACTGTTGAGTTACAGAAAGCTTGGGACCTGCTGGGAGACTCTCTTCATATTCCTTCTCTTGTTCTAGGCCCTGCCTACCCACGTCACACATCCTCTTCTCGCTGTTGGCCTTGTTCTTAGTCATTAGTGTTGGGGGACGGGTCGGAGGTGGGGTTCAGACATAGGTCCACAGCTTCCCGAAGCCTTCGACATTAGACCCAGCCCATATTCCCAGCACTGCGTCTTCTTGAAGAATTCCTGGGCCCATCTTCTCCCTGCTGATAGTTGCCCAGTCAGTCGCTGGAGTGTGGTGCCCGTGCCTAAGAACAGTCACCCAATAAGAGCATCTGTTCTGTGTGGCTGACCTCAGGCCAGCACCTCAGAGAGGCACCAGTCACCCCAAACTGATGTCCACCTCTGCCCCAATCTCTGGGCCGAGCATATAGGCGGGACTCAGAATAATTGGCAGAACAAGAGAGATGCCAGCAGCCCCATCTCTTAGCAGGCAAATAAGATGACTAGAACATGTTGAAAATAAACGCAGCGGGAGTGTAAATCCCAAAGGAGAGCGGTTTCTAGACGGTCTCCCCCTTGCTCCTACTGAGACGGAGGCCCCGGTGCCCCATCTCCCCTCCACACCCATCGCCCTGACCTGCCCCCTGTGCACACTGTGCCCACAGCACCGGCAGCTGCTGAAGGACAGCTTCATGGTGGAGCTGGTGGAGGGGGCCCGCAAGCTGCGCCACATCTTCCTGTTCACCGACCTGCTCCTTTGCACCAAGCTGAAGAAACAAAGTGGAGGGTGAGTGACATTGGCCCTGCCCTCACCGCAAGGCTTTGGGAGGCTGGGTTTCTGACAGACATGAATAACAATGTAGCCAGACCCCCCACACACACTCTTTACATTGCTTCTATTTGGATTTGATGCCTGGCTCAAAGTCAGGGTTGTCACTAACCATCTGGAGGGGTCATAAGGCAGGGCAGTGATTGTCTTTGTGTCCTGTAATGAGAGGCAGGAAAGTCTCATCATAAACCATCAGAGAAGCATCTAGGGCTGCAGGGTTGGGCCAGAAACCCTCCCCTGTCAGTAAATGGTCACTAGGTGATAGCTGTCCTTCCGTCTTCCCATGCTGTAATGTTTTACATACATCACCACTGCCACCAACAAACTGCCCAACATACACATACACACACGCCACCAGCACCAGAGATTTGCCCAGGATACACCAGGTTGGAATGGAGTCAAGAGGTGATGTTAGAACAACCTAGACACAATGGGGTCTCCTTACACATTTCTGCTGATGTGGGAATGAACTCCCTCACTCCACGCAGAAGGGGAGCCTCCGCTCCTGTCCGTCAGTGATTTGATGCTAACAGGTATATCGCAGCCTCTCAACCTCCGTGCCTCTACACTTCAGTCCCGTCCCGTCAGTGCCTGCTGCCAACTGCAACCTCGCCTGTTTTCAGTCAGGTGAAGGGCCCAGCCGTAGACCTCGGGCTCTCTGCTTCTCACAAGCAAAGGGAAGTACTTGGTCTGTTAATGTTCTCTCGTCCCTCTCCACCCCAGCAAAACCCAGCAGTATGACTGTAAATGGTACATTCCGCTCACGGACCTCAGCTTCCAGATGGTGGATGAACTGGAGGCCGTCCCCAACATCCCTCTGGTGCCAGATGAGGAACTGGATGCCCTGAAGATCAAAATCTCCCAGATCAAGAGCGACATCCAACGGGAGAAGGTGCGACCGATTTTGGAGAGCACGTGCCAGGTTCCGTGGAGCCTGAGTACACAGCAGGCCCTTGTGTGCAGGCCAAGCAGGTGTTCTCTTGGTCTTGGCCAGGCATCTGTCCCTCCACAACTGGTCCGCAGGTTCTGCGGGGACCCTTGAGAGTTCTCGGCTCCTGTGCATCAGATCATAGCTGGACTCTGGTTGTTTTGAGAGCCTCCAACTAAATTTGAGTTCTCCTACCAAAGTCCCTAGCAACCCAGCCCCAATGGGAGATGAGGCATCTGGCAAGCATGTTCACAGAGTGCCTATTATAGGATGCTTACCCCGTCTGTCAAACTGCTCAGTGTCCACTTACCTGACTAGTGACCCTTACATAATAGGTTCATGTTCACTCACAGATGCCCTGTGGCTCTTCTCTGCCGTGGTCCAGTTTAAGCCTGCATGGCCGTCCCTGGAATGTTGAGTGCCCAGCCTTGTACCTACCTCTTCCTATGACCTCATCCTCTCCCCTACCCCGTCCTTGCATCCCAGGAAGATCAGGCCTAGGGAAGCCCCTGATTCTTATGGAGGTTGTGAATTTAACCTCCTACCACATAGGAAACAAGCCGGGAGGTCAGTACTCAACGGTCCTAGGTAAGAGAGGCACCCAAGGGTGGGAGGTCCGTTTTCCCACCACCCCCAAGTCACACCAGGTAGAAATGAAGTCAGGCAGGGAAAGGGTGCATCCAGGGGACAACTAAGAGACAAGGTCTTGGTGGGTTGTCCACACTTGTATCCTGGGCCTGAGCAATCTTCACCTTAACGTCCGTATTTAGAGCTACAGCTAGCTGATGCTCAGGCGGCATCCATGTGGTATTGTGGTGGGGAGACATGCTTAATCACGGCAGGGAGAGGGGGGCAGGACGGCACATCCCAATTAGGCTGTAGAGGACTCAGGGGATGGAGAGAGTGCCCCTTTAGCTGCTTTGAATTACAGTCCCCTGAAGGTTCCCCCCGCCCCCCTGGAGAATTCTTAGAAGGTGGAAAGGTGAGTCTAGGATTAGTTCAGGCCAGGGGGAGGGGGAACTAACATTACCCACAAACAAGCTAAATCATCAGAAGACAGGCCTCTGCTCAAGGACACCCCCTAGATCCCTGGTGAAGTGGATACCACAGGACAGGGTCCTCTTCAGCCAGCATGCCCCTTCTTAGATCGCCACATTGCAAATGTTGCACATTTAGGGGTATGTAGGGAAGCCCTGTAGCATCAGATAGGGGTGAGCCAAGACCACGGTGGATGTTAGATCATTGATTTATGACCTCTGTAGCATTGTCCCCAAGCAGAGCCAGTGCTGTGTCCTCGGGGCTACTGGGCCCTGCTGCCCACTGATGGTTATCAATATCTCACATCATGGGAATAGGGGTCGAGGCACCAGCTTATGAGAGGCCACAGTCTTCTTTCCAGAGTCTAGTGGTTTCAGGAAAGTTCCACACAGTTCAGGACAAGCAGGGGGTTTTCTAATCAGATCATAGTGATGTTCATTCTAATGTGCTAGGACCCTCTCCTTCCCTGACCCCCAACATACCAGGGGCCTGATGTTAAATATGACCAAGGCAGGGAGCAGGGAAAAGGTCCCCTAGATCCCACTAACTCCTGAACATTGTCCAGGTTTTGACAAGCTGAAGGTCTAGCCTCTGCTCTTACAAAAAAGGACTGATTCCTTCAGGAAGGGCTCAGTGAGCACACCCCTAGCTAGTGCTGGGGCTCAACCCCAAGGAAAGGCTGTTCACACCCTTTAAAGGCCACCAGCAACAGCTGACAAAGGGCCTGGACTGTACTGAGCTGGCAGATGGGATTCTGTGCTCTGTGAGCCGGGGTAAGGCTGGGGAGTGATGGACCACAACTGAAGGGGAGTAGAAGGCATTGGTTCCAGATGAAAAGGCAAGACTATTCTCTCTCTGTAGAGAGCAAACAAGGGCAGCAAAGTCATGGAGAGGCTGAGGAAGAAGCTGTCCGAGCAAGAGTCACTGCTGCTGTTAATGTCCCCCAGCATGGCCTTCAGGGTACACAGTCGCAATGGCAAGGTGAGTGCCAGCCGCGGTCCAGACTTACCCAGCCACCTGCTGTCTCCAGCTCATGGATGCCTTGTGGCAGCCATTCTATGGCTCCGGGGAGCTGGGGAGCCTCCCCATTCCAAGAGAGATCAGTGCAGCATGACACATGCAGGCACACATCCCTCTGATGGGGCTTTGGGCTAGTCTCCAGCTGAATGACAGCTGCCTCAGCTCCTGCAGCTGGGAAGTGGCAAGGGCTCCAGGGAGGGAGTAGGGGAGAGAGCATGCTCGTTTTCTGCTGATGTGACCTCGGGTCCTCAGGTACAGGAACTCTACCTAGGGACCTCAAGGGTCATTGACATTCTCTTCTGTTCTGATTCCTGGTGTCACCTGTAGCCTGGGTCTCTCTATTCTCTCTCTCTCTCTCTCTCTCTCTCCCTCCCTCCCTCCCTCCCTCCCTCCCTCCCTCCCTCCCTCCCTCTCTCTCTTTCTCTCTCTCTCTTTGCGTGTGTGTGTGTGTGTGTGTGTGTGTGTGTGTGTGTGTGTGTGCGTGCGTGTTCGAGACAGGGTTTTATGTGATTTATTCTTTAGCACGTGACAGGAAGAGCAGCTGACCAGACTTTGTGAGCCTTGTCCCTGTCTTGTCTTCTTATGGGCTGGATGCAGAGGATTCCCATCAGCCCTCACCCTAAAGAATTACGTCATAACCCCTCCCTCCATGTCCTTAAGCCACACCCCCTCTGCCAGAGTCATTCTCTTAACCCAGGCATTGTGGGTAAGGCTTATGCTGGACACAGGCCCATACTGTGTCTGGGTACCATGGCCCACAGTACAGTAGAGTGTACAAAAAGTGGTTAGTTTGGCTGTGCACAATACCTGGACTCAGCTGGCTAGGGGAGAAAAGTGTCTCTCAGACTCTGCCCTCTGGGTTCACCTGACGCTGATTCATCCGGAGTGGGGATGACTGGTGTCTGCTCTTGTTTTCCCTCACTGCAGAGTTACACATTCCTGATCTCCTCCGACTACGAGCGAGCCGAGTGGCGAGAGAGCATCCGGGAGCAGCAGAAGAAATGTGAGTAGGCCCTGTACCCAGAGAACTCGGCCTTCAGCCGTCAGGGCTGGCTGGCTGGATGGATGGATGGGTGGATGGGTGGGTGGGTGGATGGACGGCTGGCTGGCTGGCTTGCTGGGTGGGTAGGTGGACGGACAAACGGACGCATGGGCGGCTGGATGGGTGGGTGGTTGGGTGGGTGGGTGAATGGACGGACGGACGGATGGACAAATAGATTGATACTCAGTGGACAGTTCTCGATGTTCTAACGCTCCTCCCTTCCCCCTTATTTCTTTGCTCTACTCTTCTTTTCAGGGGGGCTTCAGACTGGGGGGAGGGCGGATGTTGCATGGAACCCGACCTAATTCAGCAAGCACATTAGAGGAGCTGCCCAGCCCTATTGTGCTCTCCCATCCAGCCAATATGCCCTTTGACCTTCCTAGCTGTCTGTTCACACACCATCTACCCTTCTCACCTGTCCCGGCCAGGCCTTTATGGCCTGATCCTTGGGCCTGTTCACCAGTTACCATCTGACCCCCTGGGGCTCCATTGCCCTCCCTCTCCAGGTAGTGAAGAAGGAGCCATGGCCTGGACTTACCTCAGGAACCACACTGTACTGGCCCCACTGTTGCTCACCTCTTCATCCTCCCTGTAATGACTCCTTCCTTCTCTAGGCGCTTCCCTCTGTCAGTGGGTTTTTTTTTTCTCTCTCTGAAATTGCAAGCTACACTCCGGGTCCTGGGACAGTGTTGGGAGCAGGATGGTAGACCTCACCCACAAGTCCTTGGCCTGCAGCTGCCCAGCTCCCCATTATTCAAGAACTACGTCCTCAGAGAGACCAGCAGCTCCTGTTGAAACAGGAGTTGGGGTTCCGTTTCTGCAGATACAGCTAGGGGGTTCTGCACGCCTCTGACCCCTTCTGAGTTCCTATCTCTAAGACTCATCATTTATGCTATGCTGAGCTAAGACCACTTTTTCTTTTCAGCGCCTCTATGGCCTAGGAGAGACCAAGGGCTTATGTCCCAGGGGTTCTTGGCCTAACATGGGATCCAAACCATTTCCAGTATGGCAGCATCTGTCCCTGCTCCGGGTTGTGTCCAGAAATAAACCCCTTTGCTTCAGCTGACTGGGAAACATCACCCGCCGTAGCGGAGTGAAGGACAAGAGCTACACGGGTTTTTGTCTGGGGAGACCTACCAGGGAGATGCTTCCAGGCCAATCTGTCATATTCCAGCCTGCCTTGTGGCACTGTGCCTGGGTGGCAGGTGAACATGAGTTATCAGCAGCATTGCTGATCCTCTCAGGAGCCCGTGGGCCTGGGCTCTTCAGGGCTTTGCATTGCCCAGGGCTAGCCCCGCATTTCACCTGGGAATCAGCAAAGACCAGGGGGCCTTTCTGACCTTCCTGCCTCCGTGTGTCGAGAGGGTCACTTGAGAGGGCCAGTACGGACTGACTTGTCCCCGTGCCTGCTCCGCCCCTTCAGGTTTCAAAAGTTTCTCTCTGACATCGGTGGAGCTGCAAATGCTGACCAACTCGTGTGTGAAACTTCAGACCGTTCATCACATTCCACTGACCATCAACAAAGAGGGTAACGCTGGGCTCCTGGGCACCGGGCTGACCTGCTAGGAGCAGTTTCGGCTCCTGGGCACCGGGCTGACCTGCTAGGAGCAATTTCGGCTCCTGGGCACCGGGCTGACCTGCTAGGAGCAGTTTCGGCTCCTGGGCACCGGGCTGACCTGCTAGGAGCAGTTTCGGCTCCTGGGCATCAGGTTGATCTCTTAGGAGCAGTTTCTCCCCTTGCAGCCACTGCTGGACAGTTGTAGAGACTGACCATGGGCTTTGTCTCTAGCCATAAGGTTTGTGACAGCTAGCCAGACTGTCAGTCAGTACAGTGGGTGTGAACCCTGAGCAACACTGAAACCATGCCAAGTTTTGTGTTCGGTGCTGTCCACGTGCATACGGACTCAGTCAACACACACAGGCATGTGTTCAAGTGCACCTGCTCCGCTCATACCCACGTCACCCCAACCCCCTCTCCTGTCTTTGGAACTTTGTTTTGGTCACCAGTTTGCCTGCGTCTTAAACCCAACAAGATCCTAAGATACTAAATGCAGAATCCATAGTGGGTACCCACTGTCTATGATACTACCTCCCCCTGCTGGACCCTCCCATGCTGGGGAGGCAGAAGGTTGACCTCTGTGGTCTCTCTTGCAGATGATGAGTCTCCCGGGCTCTACGGCTTCCTGAATGTCATCGTCCACTCAGCCACTGGGTTTAAGCAGAGTTCAAGTAAGTGGCTTAGGGAGGGAGGTGGTGGACACTGTAAGTAAACTTTCCTAGAAATGCTGTTCAGGTCCACTGGAGGCGCTGTTCCCTGTGGGACCCTGCTGGATGAAGCCTGCTGGGGATGGGATTGTTTTCTCAGCTTTTGCCCATCTCTGTCTCAGAGAACGTATACAGATGAGCTGCCACCTGCTGGCAGGTCTTTTAATTACTGGGTCTGGAATTTGAGCCGTGTACTGTGGCTGCCCCAGCTTCCCTGTGCTGACCTGGGGAAACACTTCCCCAGCCAGTGGCTTTCCAGGAGCAGGGAACCCTTCAGCTGCACCCTTGGTTCAGACTTTCTCCTTTCAAATGAATTTGCATCTTCACACTGGAGACTTTGGGGGTGGGGGTCTTGACCTCGGGGCACCTTTCGTTTTGTCCCAGTTGAAAGCACAGGTTTGTCTTCAACAAGTACTGCTGCATGTCCCCCTTGGGTCTTGGCTGCAGCTATCAGCTTGTTCAAGCTCCTTTCCTTAACAAACTGTTCATGTTTTACGTCTGGATAGCAACCATGGGCAATAGCCATACCACAGCCTGGAAGTCATCTTTCCTTGAAACTTCTTCCACGAAGCAAATTAGTCCGTTATTTTTAAAATTCAACCTCACTCAAGTTCTCAGGAGATGGGTAAAATTCAGCCCGATTATTTGCCAGAATGTAACCGGAATGACCTCTGAAGCCTGCTGAGGTGGCCTCCACCATCCAAATGTCTCTCAGTCTCCAAACTCACACCAGAGTGGTTCCTTCAACTCTGCTCATGGCATCCGAAGACATTTCTAACCCAGAGTTCCAGGCACTCCGCGTTCCTCCAGCAAACCAACCAAAGTCCTGGAACCACAGACTACTTACCACAGCAACACCTTGCTTGTGGTACCAAGTCTCTCTCTCTCTCTCTCTCTCTCTCTCCTCTCTCTCTCTCTCTCTCTCTCTCTCTCTCTCTCTCTGTCTCTCTGTCTCTCTCACATTGTTATTTGTTGTGACAAATATGCCAACAGAGGCAACTCAAGGAGAAATGGCTAATTCTGGTTCCAGGGTATCATCCATCGTGGTGGGGATGTCACGGAGGCAGGAGGCAGCTAGTCTAGTCACATGGCACCCAGTTAGTGGAAGGGAATACTTAAGCTACCTTGCTTTCTCTTCGTCAGCCTGTGGAATGGTACCACCCACATTCAGGCTGGGTCTTTACATCTTAGTTAACCTAGTATAGATAATCTCTCACAGAAGTCTGTTTGCAAAGATTCGCCATATGTTTGTTCCATGAGCATCTTCGCCTTTTGCCAGGCCTACCCCCAAGACTCATCCAGTAACAGACCAACGATGCCCGAGCTGCCTTTCTAACTCTTGGCCTATCTCTCCTGACCAACCGTGTTCATTTTCTTTTCTTTTTTTTTTTTGGTTTTTCGAGACAGGGTTTCCCTGTAGTTTCTAGAGCCTGTCCTGGAACTAGCTCTTGTAGACCAGGCTGGCCTCGAACTCAGAGATCCGCCTGCCTCTGCCTCCTGAGTGCTGGGATTAAAGGCGTGCGCCACCACCGCCCGGCCCGTGTTCATTTTCTATCTGATATTTTACTCTTTAAACTTCAGATTCCCAAGCCAAGGGTATCACTTGCAGCCTCTGTTCCACTTTAAGACTCCTTGCCGTCAGTCCGGGGCCGTTCTCCATCAGTGTCTTAATCTGTATTCATCCGGACTCTTGACACTCGTCTCATTGATAGCTTTCCTGTTCCACCTTACTGTTCCCTTGCCCTGTCAGTCAGATGTCATTATCCATTGCGGCATCATATTGGTCCATATGCATGTAGGTCTTTGACGTGGCCTTCCTGATCCCCACTGCCAGGCCTCCCTTACTCCTCATCCAGGACTTCCCTGAAATGTGGGACCCCTTCCTGTCATTTACCACTTACACTTGGTCCAACAAGTACCCCCATTTCTCGTCTTTCTCAGCCCTGCGCTGGTGCGGAACTTCTGTGCTTCGTGAAGTTCCTGTCAGGGTCTGCTCAGATCCTCGGAGCTCCCCCTAGCTTCCGGTTTCCACCCTTTGTTACTCCCAGGGTAGGAGACATCCGCTGTGGCCTCTCCATGCAATGCAACCACAGCAGTGCTCAACCCACCCTGGCTTCCAAGACCACGACCGCCTTTCCCCCTGCACACCCAGCGTAGGTCCCCCATCCCAGAAGGGGCTTTAGCAGACTATTACTGAGTGCTGTGGAAGTGGGTGTTTGAGAAGTCCTGTGTCCCAGCTCCTCTGGCTGGCCCAGGGGTATTGCCTGAGGGGCCGGTATTTGTGTCAGCCACCATTTGGGTTACCTTAAGAAGGAAAGGTCATTTTTTTCCCTGACGTTGTAAATGATACACATGCTGGCGATACAGAAGACTGGTCACCCTCACCCTGTCCCTTTCTCCCAGATCTGTACTGCACCCTGGAGGTGGACTCCTTCGGGTATTTTGTGAACAAAGCGAAGACCCGCGTCTACAGGGACACGACTGAGCCAAACTGGAACGAGGTGAGGAGCTGGCCTCCACAGGATGTTTTCCACAGATCTTAATCTCCGGGGGGGCTCCCTGAGGGCTTCCCCCACACGGTTGCCAGCTTTCCTGGAATCTCCTAGAGATTGGGGGGTGGGGTATGATACAGCCAAGAGATTTTTATCTCTGTGTTCCTGATACTCTTACCCACCCACGCCCAGGAGAGGAATAACCCCTTTTTCCAGAGAAGCATTTCGAAAGAATACTTTAAAAGGCTTTTTGAATCCGGCTATAGCCTGTTGTATAGTTGGCAGGTTTCTGGCTTGTCTTTTTCCTCCGAAACCGAAATGAACTCCTGGGGCTATTCTGGCTTCCGGAGTTCTTAGGCCCTGCTTGCCAAGGTTGTGAGCCTGGCTCCCTGAGCCTCCTTGTTCTGTTTCCAAGGGTCCCGTGTGCTTGTCTTGAGGTACTAGCTTGGCGTAGTCTGTTGGCTGTACTCCCCAACCGTGGGCCTTTGGCATGGCATGATCTCACAGAAGCATGAAGTTGTCAGACCCTGAGTTGCCACCTCTGGTCTCCGCAGTTGCCGTGCCCCTAAACAGCCTTGATTTAGTTGGCACAGGTGGAAGAGCCGAGCTACAGAGCTGCCCCCCACCCCTTGCGCACCAAGGAGTGAACCATAAAACACCAGGAAGCTTGGTCTCATCGACCTTGGTCATGTGGCTAATGGTGTAACCGTGCGACCAGATCCCAGGGTCTTGCTTCATAGCATCCCCTCATTGTCTGTGCATTATACATGTTGTCTAAGTAGGACAAGAACATGAGGAGCCCAGTAGTTACTTCTCAACATCTCAGGACAAAAGGCCAAATATAATCTATGATAGTGGCAGAATAAAATCCCATGAAGCTTGCTTGGTGATACATTCTCACAGTCCCAGTACGTAGGAGGTAGAAGCAGGAGAATTGCCTAGCTTTCAAGACTAGCTTGGGCACATAGTGAATACCAAACCAGCTCCATCTTCAAAAAAGCACATGAGCCCCATTGTAGATGGCTTTCAGAAAATAAGGGGACTGGGGGATTGTGACACCCCACAGAGGCAACAAAGATGGATTCTAGGTAGGTTGCAAAGGTCCAGGTAGGTACCATCATCCGAAACTCTAGGAAGGCATAATGGGGAGTCTAGGTCACCTGCTGTGTACATGCAGGTCATAGAGGGAATTCACATACTCCTGACACAACTTCCCAGAAATAGCTGCTATGCCCAACTAGAGCCATGCATGCCCAGCTAGAGCCATGCATGCATAAGCATGGATGGAAAATGCAGAATTCCCTGGAGGCTCTGAAGGTTGATAGAGGAGCAAGTTAACTCCACATTAAGTAGCAAAGCTCAGAGAACCATTGCAAAGCCCTCTGGCCCTTCCATGGATTATGGTTTTTTAAAGAGAATGTACAGAAGCCACTTGCTGAACACTGAATTGTTTTTTTTTTAAAAAAAAATAATTTATCTATCTATCTATTTATTTATTTATTATGTATGCAATATTCTGTCTGTGTGTATGCCTGCAGGCCAGAAGAGGGCACCAGACCCTATTACAGATGGTTGTGAGCCACCACGTGGTTGCTGGGAGTTGAACTCAGGACCTTTGGAAGAGCAGGCAATGCTCCAATGCTCTTAACCTCTGAGCCATCTCTCCAGCCCCCTGAACACTGAATTGTACCCCTAGCTTCAGTTTCATTCTTTGGTCTTAGTGTGACAGCAGAATTAAGAGGAAGGGCAGAAATTCCCATAGACTCCCCGCTATTACAATCGTCTTATACAATGTAATTTCCCTGCATTGCACATCCGTCATCGGCCAAAGGCTACAGTTAGCGTTAGATGTACATGCTGTGGGTTTTCACAGATAAATGACGATATGTAGCCCCACTCTAGTACTGACCAGAACAGCTTCACGGCCCTGAAAATGAACTCACTTCACAGGCCATTACCACCCACTGTCATCAAATACCTGTCTCTAGCAATCACCCTGAGATTCTGACGCTGTCAGTATCAAGCCCACTCTTTGGAGACAGATGCTGTTGTGCCAACTTTGAATTAGGTTTGAGAGGGTTTAAAAGGCTTCCAGAAGCCAGACAGTGGTGGCGCACGCCTTTAATCCCAGCACTCAGAAGGCAGAGGCAGGCGGATCTCTGTGAGTTTGAGGCCAGCCTGGCCTACAAGAGCTAGTTCCAGAACAGGCTCCAAAGGTACAGAGAAACCCTGTCTCAAAAAACAAACAAAACATAACAAAAAAAAAAGGCTTCCAGAAACGAAACATCCAGTCAGAGACCCACAGTGTGGTGCCAGCAATGTCCACAGGGATGCTCACAAGGATCCCAGGACCAAGGGAGGAAGGTTATGTAAGGTCTGGGGCAGCAGGGATACCATTTGTTGTTAAACCGTGGTTGAGACATGATGTTGAACCTGCCACATCCTTGGTTGGACCTGCTTGTTCGTGGGTAACTTTCTTTCTTTGGGGAACCACAGGAGTTCGAGATAGAGCTGGAAGGCTCCCAGACCCTGCGGATACTGTGCTATGAAAAGTGTTACAACAAGATGAAGATCACCAAGGAGGATGGCGAGAGCACAGACAAGCTCATGGGGAAAGGTCAGCTCCAGGTGAGCCCGCCCCACTCCCACCCCTGGATGCATGGCCTTTCCCATGCGAGGCTGCTAAAATGGCCTAATTCCTGGGATGGAGGATAGCCAGCCCAGTCATAGGTCCTTCCTTCTTTTTTTTTTTTTTTTTTTTTTTTTGGTTTTTCGAGACAGGGTTTCTCTGTAGCTTTGGAGCCTGTCCTGGAACTAGCTCTTGTAGACCAGGCTGGTCTCGAACTCACAGAGATCCGCCTGCCTCTGCCTCCCGAGTGCTGGGATTAAAGGCGTGCGCCACCACCGCCCGGCCCCTTCCTTCTTTTCTCTCTCTGTTATATCACACTGTCTTGTTCCCCAAAGATTCTCTGTCAGACTTGTTCTTGCAGCTGAAGCCATAACTTCTCCGATGGTTCTAGCAGCCCACAGGCAGAGGGTTAGGTAGTGCCCTGGGCTGAAATCGGGTATGAACCCATCTCTCTTTGGAAAAGTAGGAGTTCCGGAGCCTACTCATTTCTGTCTGGTATATAAACCCAGTTTCCAGCTGCTTTCCTGAACAGGGTACATACAAGTACACCCCAGAATTAGCATAGGTGCCCCCCAGGTAGGACAAGAGAATACATTCGTACAGGCCTAGCGCAGGGTTCCCAGTCCTCAGGAAGGGCTATGTGGACCCTCAGTCCTTTGGAACTTTATACAGCCTCAGAACCATCACCGGTGCTCACTGCCTTCTGGCAGACAGGAGCTGACATCGAGTTTGGCTTTGCCTCACGGTTCTGTAGGAGCAGCTAGGAGAAAGTCTGGATTGCATCTAGATGTGTTGACCATGACTATGGTCACATGGTGTCTAGAGGCCAGTCTGGGCTGCAGAGAGAAATCCTGTTTCAAAAATAAAAAAGCTCTAGTGTCTACTTTTCTTACAGTGTAACTTTTTTCTAGGGTTGTTTGTTTCATTCGTGAGTGGGCACAGCATACCGCAGTACCCATAGAGGTTGTGAGGCCTCTCCTTCCACCTTGAAGCAGGGTGTAGTGCAAGACCTTGGGCGCCAGATGTAGTGCCAGTTCCAATTGGTCTTAATAATAAAAACCCAGAGTCAGATATTAGGGAGTGAAAGCTGAAAGATTGGAGAAGCAGTGTGGTCTCTACAAAATCATCAGAACCAAGGAGGCAAGATCCTGTCTCTAAGAAACTTCAGACTGAATCCCGATCTCCTGTCTCCTCCTTCCTTATATTCCTCTCTCCACCCAGCCACATCTCTTTCCATATCCACCTCCCTAGTGCTGGGATTAAAGGTGTGAGCCATCACTGCCTGGCTCTTTCTCTTTTAGACTGATTCAATCTCACGTAGCCCTGGGTGGCCTTGAACTCAGAGAGATCTGTCCGTCTCTGCCTCCCAAGTGCTAGGATTGAAGGCATACGCTACCACTGCCTGGCCCCTATAGCTAACTAGTGTGGTTAGGTCAACACTCCAATCTTCAGCCCTCTGATCTGCAGACAAGCTTTATTTGCTAAAACACAAATGAAATATCACTGCACAGGGTGTCTTGTTTCTGCTGCTTTGCTGAGTGTTCCAGAATAGCTGGCTGGTGAGCTTCTAGGCAATTCTCCTTCCTCCTCTCTCGCCATCCTCGTGCATATTACTCCATGTAGCCCAGCCACTCTATCTGACCTCTTCCGGCCACAAAAGTGGGTCAGGTCTTGAGTATTGCACCCCACTGCCTAGACTTTCTATCTTGGTGTGAAGCCTCTAAGAGGAGAAAAGAGAGCCGCTTGGCATCCCAGACACCTATAGAGCACAGTACACACCCACAATACACACTCAACAGTACACACTCAACAGTACACACTCAACAGTACACACCCACAACCACCGGGTTCCTTCCCTGAGGGCAAGAAGTAAGATTCCACCTTGTGATTAAAAATATGGAGTGCCAGGAATGGTGAATCAGTTACTTCTTTGAGAGGGTGGACCCGTTCTCTTCACTCAGATAAGCAAGTCTGTGTCCCCTGCCTGGCCAGACTGCTGCCTGGTTTTGACTGTAGAAGTGTGTTGGGTGACTCAGGGGCTTGGGGCCTCAAGGAATTACCATACATACACTGAGAGCAGACAGCAAAGTAGAAATGAAGTGTCCCGGCGGTGCCCTGCTGGGTAGTCACCACTAAACCTTCCAGCTAGTGCCAGAGTGACCACACTACCCTTGGACACCAAGGTAGTGGTTATGATTTCCTATGTTCCAGTATGGATCTTTTTTTTTTAAAGACTTATTTGTTTTGCCTGCATGGATGTCTATGTACTACATGTGTGTCTGGTACCTGAAGAGGCCAGAAAAGGGCACCAGGTCTCCTGGAACTTTGGTAACAGGTGGCCATGAGCTGCCACGTGGATAATGTGAACTGAACCTGTAAAAGCAATACATGGATTTAACCACTGAGCCACCTCTCCAGCCCCAACATTAGTCTACCAAGTGACAGTTACAGATCAAATGATTGTCATGGTGTAGGCCCTGTGGTGTGTGCCATCTCCTTCCATTTTTCGGTGGTGTCACAACACGCTTGAGGCAGGTTCCTCAAGGAGAAACAGAGCTTCATTTAGCTCAGCTCTGGAGGCTGAGAAGTCCGTCATACTGATATTGATCTGGAAAGGGTAGGAGGTTACATCTTGAAACAAGAACCCAGGGAAAAGTTTGGAACTCAGGCTTGATCTTGCAAAACCTTGTCCTCAATACCTCCCTAGAACCCAGGAGTCATGAAAGCTCTTTCTTCTAAAGATAGCTACTCTGGTGACTTTAGGACCTGACACTGGGCTCCACTTCTGAAAGCCCCCACTGTCTCTAGGCTGTCACTTAGAAAACCCGTGTTCATCCGGATTGTAGCCCGAGCTTTCTCATGGTGCTTACAGCAGATCTTTTCTTAGAAGGGAGGAACCCAGGACCTTGCATATGCTAAGCAAGTGTTCTACAGCCTTCCTTATGTTAGTCAGAGGCAGAGTCCTACTGACTTTCCTAGGCAGGCCTTGAACTCACCTACAGGCCGACTGTCTCGCACTTTTTAGTAGATGGGATCAAGTGTGTGCTACACCCAACTGCAGCAAGTCTTGAAGAATGCTCATTTGACGTTTAAGGAGACACTTTCCCAACTGTTTCCGGCCCTCTGATGAGCAGTACTGTCTGGGACTTGTTGGGTCTCCACTTCCCTTCTCCCTCTTAGTATCTGCCCACAACCCAGGCATTCTTCATGCATATCCCAGGCCCTAGTACCCTCTTGAGGCTCCTATTACCCAGCCTCACTCAAGGGTGATCCCATGGATCCTTCATGGTTTTATCAAGTAACAGTAAAGAGAAATTCAGGTCCCACTAGTCGTCTTGAGTGACTTGTATTTTCCCCTCTGGAATCTTGGGAATGGCTGGATTTGAACCAGGATTTCTGAGTACCACCACTGGAAAACTGGGGATCTCAGCAGAAAGAAAGCAGAGCTGCTGTATCAAACCAAGCTTCTTTGGCACCCCCTTGCTGTGATGCTGCCGTATAAACAGAATGTTTCTTGATGTGTTTGCTTTTCTTTTGGGCAGTCTTGAGTGCCCTGCAACCAGCCTAGTAAAGAGAAGAGAAATTTCCAGAGCCGGAGAGCAGTGAAGGCAGCAGAGGCAGCTAGATTCAGGATGCTTCCAAGAGGGAAGAGATACCTTTATATAGAACAGGGCTCAGCTCCAGATACAGCGCAGACAAGTGGGCATTCACAGCCAAGGAACAGAGTGAGGGTCAGTGGGTAGACAATTACTAACGGGAAATGCCGTGTGTACAAAGGATCCTGGCTAGACCAGCCTAATAGGGGTTTTTCTGAAGGAAGGGCAGGTCAGCAGACATCACCTGGAGGAAGATAGGAGATAAAGAACCCAACCAGATATCAAAGGTGGCGGTGCACATCTGTAATCCCAGCACTTTGGAGATGGAGGCAGGAAATCCATGATTCTAGGACCAGTCATAGCCACATGGTGAATTATTAGAGACCAGTCTGGGCTTTATGAGACACAACAAACAAAAACAAACAAAAACAAAGTTAGTATGAGGGCGAGATAGTAGATATGGAGACTTGAGTGTTATCTCCAGCATCCATGTGTAAAAAAGAGGGGACAGGGATAAGTGCCCTGTGTGATGACACGCTTCTAATCCCAGCACTGGATTCCCTGGACCTCACTGGCTGGCCTGTCCTTACCTCAATAAAAACAAGGTGGGTAGCACCTGAGGAACGACACCTGAGGTTGGCGTCTGGTCTCCACAAACATATACATAGACACACAAAATTAAGCACCCCTGAGTGTGTGTGTGTGTGTGTGTGTGTGTGTGTGTGTGTGTGTGTGATATCTCAGGATAGAGGTTTCTAATAAAACTGACTTAACAGGATCCTCACTCAAAATGGGTTTCTGAACATGCCCAGGGATAAAGCCACGGTGAACAAAGAGCTGGGAGCCTGGTTAGTGTGGTAAAGAAGCTAATTTCATTTCTGTCAGCTCCCCAGCCTGCCGTGCTTTGTGGGATCCGAGTGAGTCATAACTCTGTCACCCTTCCAGCTTGTTGTTTCCTTACGTCTAGGCCAGAGTGGGAGACATGATACATCGGGGCTGGGTGACGTATCCCTCAGACCTGGTCAGCGTTTGGTTCTGTTATTATTATTGTTACCATCATTGTTAGCGAAGAAGAATTGGAGACAGTTGGATGCGCTAGCCCCCTGGTCACTGCCGTGGCCTGAGATGAATGGCTTCTGGAACCTCATTAAACAGGAAGGAACCCAAATGCTTGTAAGGGTCTAGATGACTCATACCCGCCTACACAGTGGCTGGCCTGTCTCCTGGCAACAAGGGCTTGTTCGTGTGATCCCAGGAGGAAGGAAACTGGAGGAGGAGCATGACACCGTGACACTCCAGTCTGGCTCCGTCCTCTGGCCTGCTGGCTTTTTCTCACCTGCAGATGCTGTTTTCTGGGTTAGGTGTACCTAGGAGAGCCATCTGTGACTTGTTAAGGCCAGCCTCCCTTAGCCCAGGCTTCCCCACTGGTACCAGTGTCTTCCATGGGTGCCTAGCTGTCCATTTCCTGCTGCTGGGAGTTGGTAGGGATGGCAGCCTTGGCTCAGACTCTGAGTAGAGAGACCTGTGAGATAATATGACCTTGCACTGAGATGTAGTCACAGTCCTGGATATCCAAGGGAGGACAGGAAGAAGTCCAGTCCCAGGGAGGAGAGCAGGGCCTAAGGCAAGGACCAGAATGGAACCTGGGACTCTCATGGTATGGTCCATGCACATCCCGGGACAGGAGGTGTCAGATTCTTCTGAGGTTAAGAACCTGCCTCAGCATGCTTTTTGCTCCATAAATGTTATTATCGAACACTTAACTTCAAGAACCATAACCTGGTCTATCTGATGGCACACGCCTTTAATCCCAGCACTCGGGAGGCAGAGGCAGGCAGATCTCTGTGAGTTCGAGGCCAGCCTGATCTACAAGAGCTAGTTCCAGGACAGGCTCCAAAGCTACAGAGAAACCCTGTCTCGAAATCTTTGGTTTCTGGTCTTCCTGGAGATGGAGTTCCACAAGAGAAAGAATAGAGGGTTCCCTCTTTCTGAATTAGATACATTAGAGCCACAGATCAGAAAGGAGGGGTGTGGCGGCACTGGTCTAGGACACAAGCATCAGGATGGTGCCGACTCTTCAAAGAGTCACCCAGCAAGGAAAATGTGAGTCCTCACATACAGTATGTACTCAGGACCTTGGCCAGGGTCCCTTTCAAGATGGTCCCAAGCTTCTGTGGGTTATCCAAGCAAACAAGGCCTTCATACACAAGAGCCTGTTGTTTTGCCCTCATGAGACAGGACCTATATGCTAGGCTCCAAGAATGCCATTTATTCCCAAACTTTGTGATCCAGAGTAGAGAGACTCAAGACTACAGATGCACCACAAGCCAGGGCCAGCCTACTGACAAGGTCACACTGGCTCAGGTGGCGGTGCTGGTGGAGCAAGATCAGGGCATAGGAAAACCTTCACAGGAAGGGATACTAGGTGTGTATCTTCAGAGAGAGGCTTCCCAAGGTAATGACATGAAGTTTTACACCCCGGGGTCGGCAGTAGCCCAGGATTTGTGGGGATACCTGTGCTGGGAGAATGCCATTCTGTAGCCTGGTAGGATGTGGTCAGGACAGAGACAGGATCCTGAGAGCACCATCCTCAGCTAGGGCCACCATTCAGAGGAAACTGTCAGACTCAGCAAAGCCCAGAACTCTTAGGGCCTTGTACCCATCAGAGGTTTCTCTCTGCCTCTTCCCTTCCTTGTTTCCATTCACAGACTTTCTAAGCTGATGAATTCCCATAGATGATGAATTACAAGAGTTCTTTCTTGGGGAAAAACATCGTATTGAGTCATAGGATCTTGTCTTTTCCCATGTTTCCCTCTTGTGCCATCTCTCCGAACCTTCTAGTATCCAGCTGGGGTTATGACTCAGGTTCCCACAGAGCCTTCTGGATCATAACAGCTTTTGTCTTCAGAATTTTGATCATTCTGCACATTTTATATCAACAGAATCATGCCAGAGGTAATCTTCCGTGACCATTTTGGTTTTTTGAAGACAGGGTTTCTCTGTGTTGCTTTGGCTGTTCTGGAACTCGTTCTATAGACCAAGCTGGCCTCGAACTCACAGGGATCCAGCTGCCTCTGCCTCCCCAGTGCTGGATTAAAGGCGTGTGCCACTACCACCCAGCTGACTGTTGTTTTTAAGGGTTATCTGCTTCTTGATATTATTAATAAGTAACTAAATAATATTACCCTGTCATGGCCTAAATTTTTGTTTCTCTGATTATTAGGCTATTGTGGTTGGTGCCACTGTGACCCCTGGCATTGGTATAAGTCAATATGGATGATTGCTTTCGAACCGTAGGCAGAGGAGGTTCCGGGTCCCATTCAGTGCCTGCCCTGGTTAAACTGAGGCATGCCCCAGCCTGTCCTGGTGTGTACTAAGCAGTTTTCTGGGCAGGCCCCTGGGTAGCCGTCTACCTGATCCACTGACTACAGCTGTCCTTCTGTGTTCCTGCCCGGTCCAGTCTCAGTGAGACAGTGGTGTTACAGGTTGCCCTTCTGAGACCACTGTATGAGTACGCATATGCTGGCTGCCCAGTGCCTGTGTGGAACTGTGGCACCTTACAGCCCCAACGGCCCTGAGGGCTTTAGCTTTTCCCTGCTCTTCTGTTTAATAGCCCGTGCCCCTCAGTCATCAGTTTTCCCAAATCTCAGTCTCTTGCTTGTTTATTTTGCTGGAACTTTAAATAACTGCTTGGGAAAGGGTGCCAGCGTTGACTGCCTTTAGCAGGGTAGCCCATGGGAAGGTGCGCCAGCCTTGGCTGCTGTTGGCCATGTGGCCCAGCCCTCCTTGTCCTGTTATTCTTTACGTGGTTTCTGCTCTGCTAAGCACATTCTGTTCTTTGAGGCAAATCCACCTATTCGAGACTGCTGTGAGAACCGAGTGTGTAGACACTAGCATAAGCTACAGATGGGGCCCTGGTGTCAGGCTAGCCTGACACCAGCAGCTCTAGGCAGTTAGATACCGATAGACCGCGGTGCTTACAAGTGGATAGGGTCTAGATCAGCAAAGGCCTTGAAAGCTCGTCTACAGGGGACAGGGTCTACACTCGGGATGCTCTCCACTCCAGTCCCATTGACGGCAGTACATGCAATTTAGAACTGTCAGCAGGCCTGGAAGCATTTTTTCAGGACACTACCAGCCTGAAGTGGACTGACCAACAACACACGTTACTCAGTGTCTCTAAATTTGGACACAGGAAACCACCCACTCGAAAAGGAGACTCCGGCATAAGAGGAGACTGTGACATATCGGAGTTCCCGTAACCAATAGGCTCCGGAGCGGGAGCTGTTTTTCCCATATACCGACCAAAAAACAAAAGTGGAATGTGAGGGTGATGGGAAGCTGGGACCTTGGCTGGCCCCACTGTAGGGTGGAGCTTCCCCGGGAGAGCCTGTTCAAAAGGAGGCAGAGGCTAGGAACTCGCCACTGTGCTGCTGTTGAGCTCCTCAAGCCTCCTGCCGCCTGACCCCCGTCGCCATGCAGGGTCTCATTCGGTTTTTCTACCCAAGCCGGGCAAGCCGCAGCCGGATAGCCTCTGCTGAAAAACAGCTGTGTGCCCGAGGCACTGCCCTGTGGACCCACATCCGGTGTCTGGTGTGCAAGGGCAAGGTGGGCCAGTCAGGGCCTGGGGTCCCAGGTGGGCTGGGAAGGGTGGGTTCCAGGCACCCACGGCTCAGGCGGCTGCTCTCCCAGTCTTAGGGATGCTCTCATTCACGGCCTTTGCCTATCCTGGGTTTCTAGGGATGAGGGGAGGGGGGGCCCCTGTTATCTGTCCTGAGGTGGAAAGGGAAGGTTTGTCTTTCTCGACTTGCTTCTGAAGACAGAAGGGGTGCTGTCCTTGGGCAACCAAGAGAGGTGGGCCCTGGGATTCCTACAAGAAAGTAGGAGGCAAGGACGGAGCTTCCCCATACCACAGATTCCCACACTGAAAAGAGGTTAATTCTTTGTATAAAGAACCTGGGAAGCTGTGGATGTTCTTTTTTAATCTCTGAATTTTGGGGTACTAGAAATAAAATCCAAGGTTCTTTTTGTGTCTTTGTTTTTGTTTTAGTTTTTAAATTTTGAGACGGGGTTTCTCTGTAGCTTTGGAGCCTGTCCTGGAACTAGCTCTTGTAGACCAGGCTGGCCTCGAACTCACAGAGATCCACCTGCCTATGCCTCCTGAGTATTGGGATTAAAGGTGTATGACACCACTGCCCGGCGAAATCCAAGGTTCTTGTACATGCCAGCAAGAGCTCTCCCACAGAGCCACCCTCAGTTCATGATGTGTTTTCAGAAGAGCTCCGGTTGCTTATGTAGCCTAGCTAGTGGCCTTTCTAAAGATCCCTGTGGTAGCTAATGGGTGCTCATCAGGCAGGGGAAGCAGTGCCATAGATGGGGGAACATGGTGGTTATGAAGACTGCTTATTCAGGTGACATACAGTAGGGTCCTGTAGACCAGCTGCCGGACAGCGTTCTGCAGAGGTCAGAGTGGGAGGATACAGTGAGGCTTCCGTCTGGTTTGGGGTGCCGCTCTGTGCCTTGATGCTCTTGATGCTCCGCCCTCCCACAGTCCCCACTGAAATTAGTTTTCATCCCAGAGACTGTCCTGCATTCAGATCTGGCAGCCCCTCTGACAAATACAAGGACTTAGGTTCCATCTGTGGCAGGGGGTGGAGAGCAGGGCTTATGGCAGTGAGCTGTGGCACTCTGAGGTTCCAGAACTTTCTGACAGGTCATCCTGCCTCTCTGGTCGCCGTCAGAGAGTATAGGATAGCAGCAGGGATGGCCATTGCTGAGCAGAGCCTCCAAGCAGACCTGAGGGCCTCTTCTAATCATTCATCCTTGGTTTCAGTTGGACCCCCAAGCCCTGCAGGACAGAGACTGGCAACGGACTGTCATTGACATGAATGGGGTAAGTACCCACGGGGCTCTGTTTGTGCCTGTCTCCCACTGAAAGTTAAAGCAGACCCAGTTCCATCCACAACAGTCAGAAGAAGGCTAAGCCTGAGATATTAGCTGGAGAACAGGCTCCAGAGGAGGCCGTGTAGGTGGGAGGAAAGGGTACCCCCCAGGAGTGCTGTGTACACAGCAGAAGGGGAGACCTCCAGAGCAGACAGGAAGGAGCATTCTGTCTGATGGCCGGTTGCCACCCAGACCTGCGTGTTCCATCCTGAAAGAAAAAAATCTGCCGTATTAGGGGCCCTGGGACCACATCTCACAGAACACTTAAGATCCACTGCGGTCGTCTTTGGCTGTCTTCAGGAAAATGGGTCCAAAAAGATTGGGACTAGAGCAGTTTTAGAGATCCCCCCCCCCTTTTTTTCTGATGATGAAATATTTGCAGGCACATAGGCAGTCTTGGGCACGGACCCAAACATAAATATGAAATTTACTATTATTTTATATATAACTTACATGCGTAGATGGGGGGGTGATTTTATGCATCTTAACTCATTAGCGGGGAGGTCATTTGGGTGCAGAACCCTGCATGTGCATCACGGAGTTCAGGGACTTTACAGTTTGGGAACAGTTTAGATTTACAGATGAGGACACATGACCTGTTGCTTTTGCTGTGGATCCTTTCTTGAGGGGCGGCGGTGGTTTGATTGCTTTGTTTTCTTTTGCTTTTTTCTGATACTTTGAATTGAATGCTGTACCTTGTGCTTGCTAAGTTTGTGCACCACCGCTGAGCTACTCACTCCAACCCCACCTATTTATTTTTTTTTAATTATTACTTCAAAAACTAAAGGGAAACAGGGCTGGAGAGGCGGCTCAGGGGTTAAGAACGCTGACTGCTCTTCTAGAGGACCCAGGTTCAATTCCCAGCACCCACGTGGCAGTTCACAACTGTCTGTAAACTCCAGTTCCAGGGGTCCAATACCCATGGCAAAACACCAATGCACATTTTTTTTAAATGACTCTTACTGACTACAACATCTCATTATGGGCCCTTGACCTACCTATTTGCCCTGGGGGTGAGAAGGTTTCTTGGGCTAGGACCTTCAGGGACCCTGAGAGCTCAGCCCAAGAGGTCCAGAGGGTGAAAGACCCACACCCTCTCTTTCTACTGCAGATCGAAGTGAAACTTTCCGTCAAGTTCACGAGCAGGGAGTTCAGCTTGAAGAGAATGCCTTCCCGCAAACAGACTGGGGTCTTCGGGGTCAAGATTGCAGTGGTCACAAAGTGAGTGGCGGTTGATGTGGGCTTGTCTGTGAAGGCATGCTGCAGGCAGGTCTTAGTGCCTGGCTCTGCTGGCTGCCTTTTAGAGGAGGGGGGTTATGGAGAGAGGGATAGGGAGAGTCTTTGCTTAGCCACCTCCTGTGTTTATTGCAAAACCAGCTCAGGAATGTCTCACCTCCTGGTCAGGAACTGCCCAAGTGCAGGACTTGCTTCCCTCACTTGGGATGTGTTGTGATCCTGGAATCAGGAATCTGTTGAGTTCCTGTTGAACAATTTGAACCTTGGCCCTCTTGTCATGAGCCTGTTGCCAGGAGATGCCTGTTTGTTGGTTTGAGGGCAATTCATGGGGATCCAGGCCACTTCCTCCCAGACTTGAGCCACTTCCCCAGGATGGGATATTGGCTGCACCATTCATTGACCAGCAGTGACATGTGTCCAAGCACACGCTTGTCCTCGGAGAGATTCCGCTTCCAAGCTGTTCCAGAAAATGAGGATGTGCACTCCGGGGAGGAAGACACACCCCTCTTTTCCCCCCATGTAACTATGGGATTGGGGCTTGGAAGGGACCTGGTTGTGCGTGTCTGAGTCCGGCTGAGAGTGAAGCCAAGTTCATGCATCCACACAGCAGTGGTTTCTAGCTTCAAAGCATTCTCCTTCCAGAGCTGTACCAGAAGGCCCAGAGGCTGTCATAAGAGAAAGCCTTTAAAATGGCAAGCTGCCTGGGTACGTGCAGCATGTCCCAGGATCGCTATTGCTGAGATGAAACACCATAACCAGAGAAACTGAAGGAGGAAAGAGTGTATCCAAATCACTGCTCATCACTGAAAGAAGTCAGGGCAGGAACCTGGAGGCAGGGGCTGATGCAGAGGTAGTGGAGGGGTGCTGCTTACTGGCTTGCTCTTCATGGCTTGATCAGCCTGCTTTCTTATAGAACTCAGGACCGGCAGCCCAGGAGTGGAAACACCCACAATGGGCTGGGCCCTCCCCATCAATCAGTTAATTAAGAAAAGGCCTTACAGCCAGATCTTATGGAGGCATTTTCTCAATTGAGGTTCCCTCTTTTCAGATAACTCCAGCTTGTGTCAAGTTGACTTAAAACTATCAAACACACAACAAAATACACGGTGTTTACCCTATGCAAACCTTAGCTCTCAAGGAGCCTCAAGGGATTCACTGCACAGTATTCAAGTGCCTAGGCCAATACCCTGTCCCACTTCCTGTCTTAGAGGTGAGAGTCTTTTTCAGGACTCCAGGAAGGTTTTGGTCCATTCACAGCCTGGGAGCTGTACTTCCCATTGTTGCCTAGAAAAGCTCCTGGGTTGAAGATGAGCTCAGAGCACTTACCCAGCATCTGTGAGGTATGCACGTGTGCCCTCCAGCACCATGGAAGAGAATAACAAAGCCTCCTGACCTTCCCACAGCATTATATATATATATATAATTCACAATATGATTGGCTGCTTCAGGTTCTTAGAAAGTTCCTGATAAAATATATGCAAAATGCCTAAGAGCAGCAGGAAGGAAAACTTGCCCAAGGTTATATGTGTGGCCTTGAACTCTACACACCTTCCTCTCCCCCTGCAGGAGAGAGAGGTCCAAGGTACCCTACATTGTGCGCCAGTGTGTGGAGGAGATAGAGCGCCGGGGCATGGAGGAGGTGGGCATCTACCGCGTGTCTGGAGTGGCCACGGACATCCAGGCACTGAAGGCGGCCTTCGATGTCAGTGAGTATTGCCTAGCAGTGTGGGACAGATGGGTGGTGTCCACACTGAGACTCCCGGGGGGCCTAGAACACCAGTCTCTCTCCTTTCCTTCCTTTCTGTTTTATTATCTAAGAGTACAAGGCAGAAACTGGACGCAGCAATATGAGCCTGTGTCTTAACCTCCAGGAGGATAAGCCAGGGGTATCTACTGTCAGCCTGGACTACATGAGTTCCAAGCTAGCTTTAGCCTTATAGTGTTTTCCTGTGTCAAATAGATAGATGATTGATTGATTGATTATTGATTGATTGATTGGAGGTTGATAATTAGTACCTACAATCCCGGTATTTGTGAGGTAGAGGCGCAAGGATTGCTGCAAATTCAAGGCCATACAGGACCACAGAGCAAGACACTACCTCAAAAATAAAATAAATAAATAAATAAATAATGAATGAATGAATGAATAAGTAAATAAATAAATAAATGTGAATGAATGAACAGACAAACAAATAAATAAATGGGCTTGAGAGATAGTGTGATCTGGGCACATTGATGTTATCCTGTAGTTGCATCTACTCAGGAGATTGAGACAGGGTCACTTGAGCCCAGGAGTTCAGGCCCTGCCTAAAAATGTCACATCTCAAAAGAATGAGAAATGAATGGAGAGATAGATGCCTTAGGAAAGAGCACGGACTGCTCTTGCACAGGACTCAGGATCGGTTCCCAGCACCCGCAATCCAGTTTATAACCACCTTTAACTTCAGTTACAGGGAATCCAGTGCCCTCTTCTTGCCCTGTGGGATCTTGCATGCATGTGGTGCACATAAATTCATACAGATACATACATGTACATAAAAATAGCAAGTAACTCTTTTAAAAAGAAAAGACAGGAATCCTTCAGATGTCTAGCCACACCCACCAAACTGGACCGTGGCCTTCCGTAGGATGTGGCCTGATGCTTTGGAGTCAGCAGGAGGAGCTAAAGCCCCATATAATTTGACTATGGCCCACTTGAGAATGGCATGGGACAGTAGGCATGGCTATGACCCAATTTTTACTGGTATGTCTTGTTTCTACTTGTCCCCCAAACCCTCACACACTGCAGGGGAGACAGAACTGTCTCCAAATGCTAAACAAGGACCTTGAGATCCATAGACAGTCAGTCTTAGGTAAGGTTTCTATTGCTGGAATAAAACACCAAGACCAAGAACAACATGGGGAGCAAAGGGTTTATTTCAGGTTACAGCTCCCAGACCATAGTCTATCTATCATAGAGGGAAGTCAGGGCAGGAACCGAAGGCAGGAATTTGGAAACAGAAATCGAATCAGAAGTCATAGAGTTATGCTGCTTAGTGATTTGTTCCTTGTGACTTGCTCAGTCTGCCGTCTTATACAACTCAGAACCACATGACCAAGGCACTGTCTACAGTGGTCTAGACCCTTCCACATCAACCTTCAATCAAGAAGAGCCTACAGGCCTTTTGTTTTTGTTTTTGTTGTTGTTGGTTTTTTTTTTTTTTTTTTTTTTTTTGGTTTTTAAGACAGAGTTTCTCTGTAGCTTTGGAGCCTGTCCTGGAACTTGCTCTGTAGACCAGGCTGGCCTCAAACTCACAGGGGTCCATCTGCCTCTGCATCCCGAGTACTTGGATTAAACACATGGGCCACCACCGCCCAGCCTACAGGCCACTCTTATGGAAGAATTTTCTCGGTTGAGGTTCCCTCTTGCAGGTATATCTAGGTTTGTTTCACCTTGACGAAAACCAACCAGCACAGGGTCCTTACCCAGCGTCCCCAGAGAACAAGAAGATAGAAGCAGGACTTGGCAGGGCTTTGTACTTACAGAGTCTTTGTACTGCTTTCCTGACCTGGGCCATCAAGCACCCTTTGGTGAGCCTTGCTGTACCTTCAGTTTCTCTGGACAACCAGAGCAGACCTACTGTCCAGTGCACAGGACCAGTGGCCACCTAAGTTCAAAGAAAACACCTAATAGGACCACAGAAATGACCTTAATAACCCCAGGCCCTTCCTGTCAGAAGAAGCTGCCA
The DNA here is from genome assembly GCF_903992535.2 of Arvicola amphibius. Taxonomy (NCBI): domain Eukaryota; kingdom Metazoa; phylum Chordata; class Mammalia; order Rodentia; family Cricetidae; genus Arvicola; species Arvicola amphibius. The sequence goes on from NC_052055.2 coordinate 114,975,116, forward strand.
CCCAGGCAGCTGTTCTATACAGGAACAGAGTTGCCCGATTCCTACCTAGGCTCTGTGAGCTCTACCTTCTCCTGCCCTGGCCTGCCTGGCTCTGCAGCTGGACTGCCCTTCGCAGCACAGAGCAGAGGCATGGGCAGAAGTGTGAGATATTCTTGTTTCCCAGCAACTCTGCCCAGACTCCCTCACACGGACGCTTAGGAGAAAGAGGACAGACTACATAAAGGGACTGGGTACACACATTTGCCAACATGGTGGCGGTCACGTTACCCAGGCAGGGTTTCAGGAGCCCAGCCCACATAAAGGCTCCGTTTCTATGTTCTTTCCAGACAATAAGGATGTGTCAGTCATGATGAGCGAGATGGACGTGAACGCCATTGCCGGCACGCTGAAGCTTTACTTCCGCGAGCTGCCCGAGCCCCTCTTCACTGATGAGTTCTACCCCAACTTCGCAGAGGGCATTGGTGAGCATTGCTGGCCTCGACCTTGCAGGAGGCATCCCCCTCCCTCTTCTCTCTACTGCCACTGTTAGGAGAGGAAATCACGACTGTTCCCCTCTACTCTTCCATGGAACCCGGTGACCTAAGAGAGCTGGCTGTGTAGGAGACAAAAACCAAGCCATCTATGGGTTGTCCTACCTCTCCTCTCAGTACGGCCAGAGGGTAATCAGTGTCTCCAGCTGTGAGACCCTGATAGCTACAGCATTCCTTTTAGTAGAGCAGCACTGAATGGATGGCTTGCCGGGCCAAAAGGAACCCCTAACACTCGAACCCTAGGTCCTGGCCCAGTCAAGCAGAGAGAGGTTCAAGTCAACCTGAAGGATGGTGCTCAAAGTGGCCACTGCAGTGCATAGGAGACAAGCATAGCTCCTGCCTCGCCCTTAGGGTGACCCAGCCTGTAGAGCCAGTTTACCAGAAGACCTGGACCGTCGGGCCTGAAAGTGCCCTTTGGGTGCACATAAAAATAAGGGAAACTCCCAGGGACTGGGGCAGGGGCCTTTCAACTCCCCAGTTCTCTTTATCCTGACTGTATGTGCTTCCTTCAGAGTTTGGGCTCTGTAGGCCTGAAAGCAGCAGAAAGTGGCCCTGAGCACACCTCTGCCCACAGGCGGCAGCCGTAGGGACACCTGTTGAACAGGTGCCTAGGGTGCTGTTGACCCTTTGAGATGAGAGAAGGCTTTCCGGGTATCTCCCATGCCATCTGAACAACCGCCACAGGGTCCTTCTCAGTGGGGGTTAATCTAAGCTGTGTGAACCCAGACAGTGATGGGTCTGAAGTCGGTGACGTCTTCCCTCCTAGGCTCAGGATACCTCATCTGACATCCTTGGGAGAGGTCTCTGGCTTGTGCTGTGACCCTGGAAACTAAGCTTCCTCTCTCTGTAGCTCTTTCAGACCCTGTTGCAAAAGAGAGCTGCATGCTCAACCTGCTGCTGTCCCTCCCAGAGGCCAACCTAGTGACCTTCCTTTTCCTTCTGGACCACTTGAAAAGGTAGTGCCTGCTTTTCCATGCAGCCAAAGACCCCAGGAAACCGGACGCCAAGGGCCTTTTCTCCTTCCTAGGTCTGCAGTAGTTTCCCACACTAGGGGCCAGAGCCTTTGCCACCCCTGTCCCTCTGCACCGAGACATTAAGTCAACAGCCAGAATTGCACTTGAACTTGTCCTTTACTCCCAGACCGTGGCCTAGAGCTGTCCCAGCTGCCCATTGGTCTTGAGTTCTCTTGATCCTGGGCTTCTCAGACCCTGGGGTGGAATCCTTACCTCTGCCGTGAGTGTGATGTTGAAACAGGATCCTCTGCTTTGGCCTTGCACAGGGTGGCTGAAAAGGAGCCAGTGAACAAGATGTCCCTGCATAACCTCGCCACGGTCTTTGGCCCCACATTGCTTCGACCTTCAGAGAAGGAAAGTAAGCTTCCTGCAAACCCCAACCAGCCCATCACCATGACTGACAGCTGGTCCCTGGAGGTCATGTCCCAGGTAAAGGAAATACTGTAGTTGATGTTACCCTAGCTTGACACAGGTGGTCTCAGCCTACCCCAGCCTGGGTCTTGTTAGTCATTCCCAGCTGTACTGCAGAGGCCTACCCCCTACCCCTGAGAAGGCCAGGAATGAAGGACCCTGGCTACTTCGATTCCCTCTGTACCTGATTAGATTTGCAGGGCCCAAGGCCCAGCATGCAGCCTAGGTCTTAAAACTTCATCATGTATAGTCGGACATCTTCCTAATCCAGGGTGTCTTGACATGTGGGGCTGTTGTCACTGACAGGATCTCTTAGCACCTGAGCTGAGTGAGCCAAGATGAGCTTCCCACCCCCAACCCAGTGCACCCTCTTACCTCTTTGCCCTCCCCTTCTCTGCCGGGACAGGTCCAAGTGTTGCTGTACTTCCTGCAGCTGGAGGCCATCCCCGCCCCCGACAGCAAGAGACAGAGCATCCTGTTCTCCACCGAAGTCTAAAGGCCTGGCATCATTCGTCTCAGTAAGAGGCCCTCAGAATGACCTGGAATCCTGTGACGAGAGAATCCATCCCCGGAGTGGGAACGAGACTCTTCTTGTGGTGTAATTTAACCATTCCCAAGCTCTGGGCCATCTGTCAAGAGACAAGTACCCGAAGCAGAAGGCCCAAGGGGGCCTATGCAAACCATCCAGGTGTGTCTGCAAGTCCCAGGCTGGCCCTAGACTGTAGTCTTCCCTTGTTGCCGCCAGAGGGCACCCCAGGCCAGCCCATCCGCCAGCCTGCGTACAAGGGAAAGATGGCGAAGAGAGTGGTTTTTACGAATCTAATTTATCAGAGTTTAAAGAAAAAAAAAATCTCTACTGGATCATTTGTTCCGATGCACCCTCTCTGGGGAATAGGGACACCGCCAGATCCCTCACTCTTGTGTCTTGAATAAACACTGCTGCTGCTTCATATTGTGGGGGCCACAGCCATGTCCCTGTGTGGGTGGGGACATCTCCATTTCCCTGACTTAGGAGTTCCACTGTCTGTGTACCAGGGCTTGAGTCAGCGCTGTAGCATCTTGACTCCTTGCTGCTTGCTTTGTCTTCCTCCAAGGCTGTCTGTGCAGAAGTAGGTCAGGCTCCTGTTCGCTGATACTCTTGTTTTTGCTAGCTGTGCACTTCTCAGGAGTATACTCCATTGCAGCCCTTAAGTGTCCGGAGACCAGACACGGGGGGGAAGGAGGTCCTGGCCGTGCACCTTACAGTTCCTTCTGCAGGGAGAGTGACCATGTCGACTGATCCCCATTGCCTACCTGGCACCTGTCTCCCTTTTGGCTGACAAAGGCTGTGACTTCTCTGGCCTGGCTCTGACTACTCTCTCTGTCCCTTGTTGTCCCACATAAACATCACGTGATCACATCCTTTCCTTGCTCTCAACTGAGCAGACTCAGTTAACTTTTGTAGAGGTTTCTGCTCCGAAGCAGCAACTTGCTCTAGTGGCTTGTTTTAAAACTTTGATCCGAAATAGCTTTTGATACTTGAATATTTTTAAGTTTTATACATAGTTTCTAATTTTTTTCCTAATGGATTCAGACACCTAATAAGATACTAGAATGTACACCGTGGACGGGCAGTGTCCCGAGCAGCATTTTGTCTTCCTTCCAGAGCCAGCTTTCTTTTTGCTTGGAGTCATTTCTGATGTCTCTGGGACATCGGGAACATGGGAAGAAGGTAAGGAAAGTCAGACCTGGGGTGGGAGCAGACGCCCCAAAGCAGATTGGAAGCCAACCCACCTTCCGCCCTCCCACCCCACATTCCCTGTATTCGGGTGAGAGTTGGGATAGTCTCTTCCTGACCACCTTAGATAGTAAAAAGAGAAAGGGGACACCACCAGTTCTTTTCAAGAAAGAAACCCACAAATCCTTGCATCGTTTTTAAAAAGGTCTTAGAATCCTACACTAGGGAGGTTGGGGCAGAATCGCTGTGAGTTCAAGACCAGCTTTGGCAGCATAGAGCTTCTCGGGCCGGCCAAGGCTCCAGTGCAGGGCTGTGGGACAGGGACGTGGCGTAGACGGGGAGAGAAGAAAGACTATAGACTTGAATCCCAAGCTGCTCCTGCAGAAGGGCATGACTTGGGGGTATAGATTGCTTGTCATGGAGGACTCTCGCACCTGGTCACATACCCCACGGTCCCTCCCACGTCTAGAAGGTGGGTATGTCCACGAACGGCATCTGCCAACCCCACAACCCATGGGGATTCCCAAGAGGCAGGCCATGTATTCCCTTACCGTCTGCTCTTGAACCTGCCCAACGTATTGGGCAGGAAACAAAAGGCCCTGCAGGGTCTCTGTCTTCATACAGTGTTTGTTTAGTTGGCCTTTTTTTTTTTCTCAGCAGAGCCACCCTTTGGTCTGCCCTTGAGCATTTTTGAACCCAGTGAGCTCCTCTAGTCTGGCTGCCCATCATAGTCCATCTCAGTGGCGCTGACCACTGAGATGGGAACCCTGCTGAGAAAAGCCCAACCCAGCTGTTGATTCTGCTCCCTCTGTTGTCTCTTGATTTGCCTCTGTCACCTTGAACTGGAAAGCAATATATGAATGTGCCAATCTGCGTTCCCTCACCCCCCTCTCCTCCCTCGTTGCTCTTTATTTATAGAGGTGTTGTTTGATGATGGAACGATCCCTCTTGCGTTGTTCTAAAAGTGTTCCTCCGCCATCCGGCCATGATGGCACTGGCTGGGGCTGCCTCTGTTACCGTCTCACACCCTGCAGGCCTGTAGGCTGGCAAAGCCACGGTGGGGCATGGAAAAGGCATGGTGTTCTCCAGGAGTGGGATAACCCAGCTTTCCCTCTGCAGAGAGAGTGATGGCCTAGAGTCCATCATGACTGTCCACCAAGCACGGCTGCCAGACTCTAAAGGAAGAAATGCTACTTTCTTACCTTGGAACCTGGGTCCTGGGTACAGTGGGCATGGCTTCATGGTGGTAACCTGGCCTCCCCAGTGGGTGGATGGTTTCTTAGCTGCAATCTTGCTTTTGAGCTAGCTGTCTGTACTACCCCTGTGCCGGAAGGACCCACGAACACTCTCATTAAAGTCTTCTCAGACTACTTCAGTTTGTGGTGGTTTCTAGACGGTCAGTTTCCTCTGAGTTTGAATCCCCTGCATTCCTGGGGCTTGACGAAACTAGAAGCCGTGGGCATAGAGAAGAGCCAGTGGTACCGTTGCCCTCACTGTCCAAACAGGCCATCAGGAGGGGAGGAGGGGCCTGCGTGGACCACAGTGGGAAGTCCTGGTTTAATGGAATCGGGTGCCCACAGGCAGTTGCCAGGCAAGCAGTTTCAAGATACAGAGTAGTAGCTGAGTCCTCAAGCCTGGGGCAGTCTAGTTTGGGCAAAGGAACATAGCCTTGGCTAAGGAGGAGAAAGAGGAACCACATAGGATGTTAGTCCTGACCCTGCAGGTGGGGGAGATGGCAATAGGGTAGCTAGCCAATCCTGCTTGCTCTGCTGGGCCCTGGTTCTCACCTATACCCATACCCCCGTTTTAAGCCCCTTAGCCTGCTGGGATTGCAGGTTGGAGCAGCTGGACCCTACCTTTGTATGGCATGTAGAGTCGATGACGTTCTTAGCTGCCTCTAGCCTTGCCCTCAGAAGCCTGCTTACAAGGAAGCTGAAGCTGGTGAAAGCAGGCACGTGACATGGATTCTTCCTTTGATAGTGGTGGCTTGGGAAGAGCCTTGTCATACCCAACTGCCCTTTGACATCACCTTTGACAATACCTCTAGCAAGTCACCCTAACGCCTCCTAAGACAAGGCTCACTTAACAGAGACTGCAAATGGCCAGCCAAGGAGGGGGTTGAGCAATACCATGTTTCAGTGTGACTCCGGCCTGCAGGGTTGCTCAGAGTAGACTCTCACTGCTCCATTCACTGATTGGCAGGCTGGACAGAGATCACCCTGAAGGACCAAAAGAGCTGCACCCTCACTCTTGGATCCTGAGAGGTCTCAGATACCCTAACCCCATTCCCACTCCACAAGTACATGGATTGACCTTGGATCCGTCCTTCCCAGGAAGCTGTGCGCACAGTGACCAGGAAGGGCTTCTTTTGGTATTTGACTGTCCAGCCCCTAAGAGGTTGCAGTTAGTGGTCTTCCATTGTCTGCCTGGCCCTGTTTGGGAAACTTACACACATGCATACATTCATAGCCTTTTTTGCATCTCTTAACTTTCAGGCAAAAACTGCCTCCTCACCATGCTTCTGCATGCAAGGGCCAGGTCTGTCCAAACCCAGGTCAGTGATATGACCTAGGGGCAGGATAATTCACTGTACCTCAAGTCTGAAGTTATCAACACTTTCAAGCGCCTTTCAAGAAGATTCTCAACCTGTGGGTCGTGACCCCTGGTGGAGGTGATAAACAATTCTTTCACGGGGGTTGCCTAAGACCATAGGAAAACAAATTTGTATTATGATTCATAACAATAGCAAAATTCCAGCTATGAAGTAGCAACAAAATAATTTTAATTTTCTGGTGGGCATCACCACAGCATGAGGAACTGTATTAAAGGGTCACAGCGTTAGGAAGGTTGAAAACCACTACCTTAGAGGAAAATGGAGTGACCCCACTCTACATAGTATCCCAGATCCGGCCTGTGAGCCTCCCTGTCCCCAAATGTACCAACTTTCTGCTAGATGAGACCTCCACCAGCAGCCTTGGCCTGACCAGAATAGTGTTTATTGATGGGGGCACACAGGCTGATTTTCCAGCATCATGGCCTATCAGAGTCAGGGAAATTGCAGAAGGGTCTGAAGATGGGCCCTTGCAAATATTTCTGGAAAGATAAACAGAAAGATCAAAGCAGTGACAAACTGCTCTCGAAGAGTCCCAAATGGCCTCTCCTGGAACAGTGCCCACAGGCCAGCAAGAGCAGAGCAAGATCCCAGCAGAGGTCAAGAGAGCTGTTAGGGTTGGATCCCGCCCATCTGGCTGAATAGGAGTGAGAGAAGCTGACAGGCTATAGTCAACTTCCAGGCAGAGTTCTGTTCTGCATCATCCCCACTTCTTACAGACAGGCCAGCCAGGGATGTGACGGGCATGCCCAGAGATGAGCTCTTAGAGGCACGTGTCACATTCAAAACTAAATTAGAAAAGGCACCAATTACTTGGGGAAAAATGGTGCCAAAACTCCCTAAACCCAGCAGCCCGGCTTGGTAACACATGGTAATATTTCAAGAAAGGCTTCAGAGTGCCCTAGGTTATGTCTCTAGATTTCTGTCCTACGTATGGAACCTGGGAAAGATCAATACAGCTGGGACTGTCTAGCAAGACCATGTTTTAAAGAACAAACAAGCAAGTACCATGCAAAGATGGAGGGGAAAATTTACAGGTCAAGTATTGTCAATGTTGCAGGAGGCACCATGACCAAAGCGAGAGGCAGACTGGACCAAAAGCCACCCAGTGCCTCCACCTGCCAACAGATTAACTCGGCACTTCTAGAACTGAGACAGAAGTCAGTCCTGGTTTTCTGGAGCCCTGTAGTTTGTAAGTTTCTAACACAGCCACATGAAGCTAATATTGTCACACACCTAGGAAAGTCAAGATGCTTCCATCAGTCCCAGGGCCCAAAGCCTAAAGGAGAGAGGCAGAAGCCAGCAAGGCATGCATAAAGGTCACCCCCACACTTGGCAATGGTGCGGCACAGCATGCGGGCAGAAGGCTTGCTGACCTGACCTAGAGGCTGTGGCTGCCCCTCTCCAACCACCGGCTGTGCTTACCAAGGCCCGGAGAAAGTGGAGAGTGTCTTTGCCTGCCGTGTCCTCACTCACCTCTTCCTGTCTCCTTGTGTTCACACCCTTTCACGCCGGTCTCAGTCCTCTGCAAGACCCTCTAGTGTGTTTGGAACTGGTCACCTTTGCCTCACAGACCGCTGCTTTCTAGCCCTCAGAAAGCATGAGAGAGTTGGAAATGTGGGCCAGTGGCTTAGCGCTAGCCTAAGATGCGGCCCCTGGGCTTTGTCACTAGCACTGCAAAGGGCAGAGGCTGGGGCGGGGAGCATCCACCAAGGCTGCCGTTTGTTCTGAATTGGACATCAGTGAAATCCTCCTTGAAGTAGGATGTGTGTGTTGGTGTCTGCTGGGGATCGCATCAAGCATCTTGCACATGCTAAGTGTATGCCTTACCATTGAGCTATAGCCTCACTCTGAAAGATCGATTTTTACAAGTTTTTATTACATCTCAATTATTCATAATAATAGCTCCATTATGACATTGTATACATGTATAAAATCTATTTCAATCATACTCATCTTCCATTTCCTTCTCTTGCCTCCTCCTACTGCTATCAATACCTTCCTCTTCCCGAATAGTTTCTACTCTTGTCATGTGTATGTGTCTTCTGTCTGTCTGTCAATGAGTTTAATTAAGCTTGTTTATAGGAACATGGGTAAGGGTTCATACACAGGAGCCCTGACAACTTACAGTGGTTACAGCCTTCCCCAAGCAGCAGTGAACTAACTTCCTATAGATCCTCAAGGAGGGATGAGAGACTCTTGAGCCTGTAATGCCCCTTTCCATAACAGGTTGTTGGCAGGCATGATCGTGTACAGGACTTGTACAGTTACCCATAGCTGCTATGAGTTCCTAAGCACAATGGCCCCATCACATCAGGAAGACGGCGTTCTACAACACTCTACACCTTCCAGCTCACAATCTCTCTCTAGCTAGTCTTCCCTAATGTTCCTGAGCCTTGGAGGGAATGATAGAGACTTGAACACTCAGCAGTTACTTGTTCTCAGCACTTTGAGTAATTCTAAGTCTCCTCAGTAACCACTACCTACTGCCAAAAGACGCTCTGACCGAAGTTGAGAGCAACACTAACCTATGGGCATAAATATTTAGAAGGCAATTTGATAGGTGCAATGTGTCCCTTGTTTTGGTTTGGTTTGGTTTGGTTTTCCAAGACAGGGTTTTCTGTATAAAAGCCCTAGCTGTCCTGGAAGTTGCTATGTAGACCAGGCTGGCCTCAAACTCACAAAGATCCGCCTTTTTCTGCCTCCCGAGTGCTGGGATTAAAGGTGTGTGCCACCATGCCCGGCACAACATGTCCCTTTAATAAAACAAAAAACAACAGTTCTAGCCTTGCCACTGAGGCCTGTAACCTCTCTGGCCATAAGATTTGATCAGATTTACAGTACCAGGTGTGAATTCCCTCAGGGGAAGCAGAGACCTCCCTCAAATCCAATCAGAAAGTGGTTACTCCTTAACTATTCCACCAGTGCGCACATGTTGCCTCACAGGTCAGTAGTGAATCATGCCAGGTCTACAGCTGTGTAAGACTGTTAATGACCGCCTCCCTGAAAGCTAGCCAATCAGGAAGAAGCTTTCTCTATGCCTGCAGCCAAAGCATGTGGCGTCTTCCATGTTATCCAGTTCTGGTGGGCAATCAAGAGCAGTGGCAATAGCCTGTAATGTTTTAGGGGTCTCCCTGGCCAGGAAGACTAAGTCTCCACAGTAATCACTGTCATGAAACTCACTCTGTAGAGCAGGCTGTCCTTGAACTCACAGAGATCTGCTGCCTTTGCCTGTCTCCCGAGTGCTGGGATTAAAGGCATGTGCCACCACTTCCTGGCCTTTTTATTTTTATTTTGGGATTAGTAATTTTTGAAGGAGTAGTATTATCTTGGTTTTCCATATTCTTTATATTATTACCACATTGAGATTTATGTATCTGGGATTATTTTATTGCTTGGAATTTTTTTCATAAGTTGTATTCTTTCATTTGAAGTATTTGCATTGCGCAAGTAAGATGAGAATGTGATAAAGTGAGGTATAGAGTTCAGAAATCACACCCTATCTGGGAGCTGTGTGTACCTAGTGTGATGTAATCTCTACCAGAGTAGACCATTAACTGTGGGAGCAACACAGTGTTGGATATGCCCACTATGCAAATGTCCTACTAGCTAATTAACAACACTGGTCCCATTGACTTTGGTAATTTTTTAACATTTAATTACTTATTGGGTGTACACACGCATGCCCCCATGGGTACCCTAGAATGCCTATATGTAGAAGTAAGAGAACAATTTGTGGAAGCTAGTTCCCTGCATCCATCATCAGGTTTGGCAGCAAGTGCCCTTACCTATTATCTCACATGCCCTCATTAACTTTTGGAGTGAGTGTCTAACACACCTGTGTGAACAGATCAGTGCAATTATCAAATCCCTCCCTGGTTTGGTTCAACCTAGCTCAGCTCAGTACTGTATGTAGAAGAAGCAAACTGGAGCCTTTGGCTCTAGAAGCATCCGCAGTGTTCGATGGTGTCCTTGTGTGGAGGGAGGTGAGGCAAGTTGCTGTCTGGTGGATCCAGGCACCTCAGTCCTTCTGGGCTTTCTGCTTCTGTTCCTCTGATGCATGTGAAAAGCCACACTTCCTGGGGGGATCTCACTGTTGCAGCTTATTTTAACTGGGTACTGATTTGTGCTGATCGATAGCAGCACCCACCTACTTCCTCACAGATATCTTCACTTGGCTTAACAAGTTCATTCATAGATTTTTTTTTATCTCATTCAAGAAGAGAGATTATTGTGTGTCATCTTGACTGTTTTCTTTTTTCCAAGTATCATGGTTGAGGCTTCTAATCTACCATCTTACCTTGAAGGAACCTTAAGAGGTGACAGAGGGAGCTGGAGATGTGGCTCAATGGCAGGACACGTACCTGCTGCACATAAAAGTCCTGGGTTTGATCCCCAGAAACTTAGGGGTTATTCTCCAAAAGCATGTGGGTGCATGGGGAGGCTTAAAGTGGTTCAGAAGAGATCATTATCCACGAGCATGTGGGTTCACAAGGGATCATTATCCAAGAGCATGTGGGTGCATGGGGAGGCTTAAAGTGGTTCAGAAGGGATCATTATCCTAGAACATGTAGGTGCTTGGGGACCTTAAGGTGGTTCAGAATCCTCAGAAAGTTCAAGCTCAAATACAAGAAAGCGACTGTGACTTAGGGGACTGAACACAGAACTCAGAGGCCAAGGCTGAGATCTCCATCTCAATGTATCCCTCTGAGCCCCGCTTTCTTCACATGAGAAATGAGAGTATACATGAAGATCCACATACAAGCTAATAGAGGTGCCTGAAAACTTCAGGGACACGACTTGAGGCCCTCTGAATCATCCTTCCTTTCCCGTGTCTCCACCAGCACATGTGTTTAGTTGGTTTCCTGCTTTCATCGTTTCTCATCTGTGTGTGCCAACACTAGGTATGCATGCCATCTATCTGTTACTGTAACAGATATCAGAGATAAGTCATGTTCCATTTGTCCCATAATTTCAAAGGTTTCAACCGCTGATTAGTTTGCCCTGTTGCCTTGAGTCTGTCAGAAGACAGTGCATCACTATGAGAACACACTGCAGAAGAGAGGGTTTACATCTAAAGCCAAGGACAAAAATCAGAGGAAGAGAAGAGAGTCCCACAATCCCCCTGGAAGATATGCCCCTCCCTCCAAGGCCCTATCTCTTAAGGTTCTACAATCTCAACATAGCACCAGCCAGAGATTTTAGGCTCAAAGCCTAGGCACTGGCAATTCTAGCAAGCTAGGTCAGCCAACCATCCTTAATCCACCAATTAAAAAGAGGCTCCAGTGGCCCTGTCAAGTCCATATTTGGGGTCCCAGTGTGAGGTATAGATTTAAATGGAGGGTAAGGGGTATGCATAACAAAGCAGTCCTATATAAGTGTGCCCTGCTCATTCCTGAAGCATCGTTGTCTGGCACAGGAGCAATAGGAATGAGACTGCACCAAGTAGTTAGGGAATACAGCTAAGGCTTTATTTAGCATGGCTTCAACCAGTGGGACAAAGCTGATATCTTGACCGAGAAGTCTGCTCCTAAACCAAAGGAAGAAGTAGGCCTTTGTTGGTTTCCTAGGCTGGGTTAATAAGCCATCTTACGGTTTCTATTGCTATGAAGAGACACATGACCACAGCAACTCTTACAAAGGAAAACATTTAATTGGTGCTAGCTTACAGTTCAGAGGTTTTGTCCATTATTATCATGGCAAGAAGCATGGCGGCATGCAGGCAGACATGGTGCAGGAGAGGTAGCTGAGATTTCTATAACTGGATCTGAAGGCAACAGGAGGAAAGAGACACTGGGCTTGGCATAAGCATCTGAAATCTCAAAGCCCACCCCTAGTGACACACCTCCTCCAACAAGGTCACACCTCCTCCAACAAGGCCACACCTCTTCCAGCAAGGCCACACCTCTTCCAACAAGGCCACACCTCCTCCAACAAGGCCACACCTCCTAATAGTGTCACTCTCTATGAACCTATGGGGGCCATTTTCATTCAGACCACCACACAAGCCATCATCATCTGTTGTAGGAGGTCGCTTGTTTGTTCCCAGCTGCTCAGCCCCAAAATAATCACACAGAAGCTGTATTAATTAAAACACTGTTCAGCCTATTAGCTTATGCATATTTCTAGCTCACTCTTATCTCTTAAATTAACCCATTTCTATTATTTTATGTTTTACTACGAGGCTCGTGGCCTACTGGAAAGGTTCCAGCATGTCTGTCTCGGGCGGCAGCTCCATGGCTTCTCCCTGACTCCGCCGTCTTTCTCCCAGCCTTCAGTTTAGTTTTTTTTTTCCTGCCTAGCCAAGTTCTGCCTTGCTATAGGCCAAAGCTGTTTCTTTATTCATTAACCAATAAAAGCAACACATAGACAGAAGAACCTCCCACACCAACTATCTTGTCAGAAAGAGTTTAGGGATTCATGGTAAAACTTGAGATTTCCAAATATTTATGCTGCTGATGCTACTGCAGCTACACCTGCAACCAAAGCAGTGTTTGGGCCTCTGAAAAGAAACCCAGGCAACTGTTTTCCTAACCTAGTCAGAGGTTTTCTCTACCACAAAGCTGGTGAGAGAAAATAATAGATTGCCCAATTGTGTGGCTCTAAAATAGTGATTTTTAAGTCAACTATGAGAAAGTAAGGCCAACATATTTAGGATTTGTGTTGGTAACATTTCTGATCTCTTTGAGCCATGAAGGATGGTGAATGTACCGGTCTGAGTTTTCCCCTGTGCTGCTCTCGGCTGCCTGTCGCTTGACTGGGCACTGCAAGAAGCCTGTTTCAGTTCACAGATGCTGTGTTTGGACCAAGTGGATTTGTAGAAGGCAAACAGCTCGTCCCTGTACAGAGACACTTCCTTCCTTGGCTGAAGCTGTGTATTTCCCATAATCCATAGTTCCCTGGTCTTCTAGGGGAACATGTCAAGAATCCCAAGCCTGTGACCTGGCACTCAGACCTGATCACTTGACAATGGTTTGAAACAGTAGTTCTTCTGACTAAAACTTGGCCTGCAGCTCCAGCTGGGTCCAGCTTCTCCATCAGTGGGTGTCGGTGGAGGGAGCTGGGCCCAAAGGCCTCAGTCATAGTGGGGTGGGTCTGAGGGTAGAGTGTTCAGAGTGAGAAAACTGAGAAACAGAGCTACTGCTTAGCTTGACCCATTCTGAGCGGTGGAGTTTGGTCTAATTCAGAGGCAAGGATGTAGGACAGAGCCAACCAGGCCTGATGGGAGAGGAGATGTCAACTCTTGATTTGGGGGTATATGGTAGCATGTGTCTGAGATTCCAATCATCTTATGGTGAGAGGGGAAACAAAGACAGAATACTTAGAAGCTCATAGGGCAACCAGCCTGGAGCGCACAGTGGGGAAATCTCCAACAAGGTGGATGCAGACCAACGCCTGAGGCTGTCCTCTGACCTCCACATCTGTTCTGTGCCATATGCATCTCTCACTTTCTTGATTTTAAAAAACAAATAAATAAATGAGATAACAAAGTACTTATGAGGTATGTTAACTTTGAATCCTTCAGGTATACTTCTAAGAGTGCCTGTGCTGGTTAGGGTCATCTGGGAAGAGAGAACCTCCATTGAGAAAATGTCTCCATATGATCGCCTTGTAGGGAAGTGCATGGGGCATTTTCTTGTTAATGACTGATATGGGAGGACCCAGCCTATTGTGAGTAGTACCATCCTTAGCCCTGTGGTCCTGGGTTGTATAAGAAATCAGGCCAAGGAAGCCACGAGGAGCAAGCCAGTAAATAGCATTCTTCCATGGCCTCTACTTCATTCCTGCCTTCATGTTCCTGCCCTGACTGACCTCAAGTGCTGTAATATGGAATCTAAACCAAATACGCCCTGTCCTCCCTAAGTTGCTTTGGGCCATGGTGCTTAGCTCAGCAACAGAGAGCAACTAGGCCAGTGGTAGAGCAAGGTCCTACAGTGGTTTTGAAGCAGAGAGGAAGATGGAAAAGGGGCCCCTTTGTCTGAGAATCTGGTTGAAGTCTCGTCAGCTGTGATTTGAGATCCAGCTGTCTCCATTTCCTAAAGCTGAGATTACAGATATACGGGGCCTCATGTTCAGCAGTTATGGATTCTGGGGATTCAAACTCGGGTCCTCATGCTTGTATAACAAGTGTTCTTATCCGCCGGGCAGTGGTGGCACACGGCTTTAATCCCAGCCCTCGGGAGGCAGAGGCAGGTGGATCTCTATGAGTTCGAGGCCAGCCTGATCTACAAGAGCTAGTTTTAGGTCAGTCACCAAAGCTACAGAGAAACCCTGTATCAAAAAACCAAAACCAAACCAAAACAACAACAACAAAAAACAGATTCCGATGGAAGCTTTAGAACAATTTTATTAAAATATGAGGGGCGGGGACAGGGCAGGCAAGCTAACAATCCCAGTGCTTGCCAAGAGGAGGGGAGAGGAAGAAAAGTTATGCCTCTGAAGTTTAGCACAGAGGTCAGAGAAACAGTAAGAAAGCCCGGAGTGTCAAGGAAAATATGCTTAGAAGTGCCAAGTCCCGATCTGAGTTCAGAGTGCTTTCCATCCCAGGCTCTTGCGTCCCAGGGTGGAGAGTTGCACCAGGGACACAGAAATAAACAGAAATAGAGACAGCTCATTAGGAAAGAGAAAGCTCTCCCCCAAATGGGAGTGGGTCACGGGGCTGAGGAAGGAGCCCAAAAGTGCTGGGCCACGTGGATCAGTCTTAGGACACTTCTTTGACACCTGGGCTTGTCTGCAATATCAGTCTAGTAAACACTTAATGAGACCTTGTCTCAAAATAATTTTTTAAAGTAAGAAATAGTGCTAGGAATTAGATATATGGTAAAGTGTTTGCCTAGCATGCTAGAAGCCCTAATTCAATCTCTATTAGTGCAATAATAATGATGGTGATGATGGTGGTGGCGGTGGCGATGGTCGTGGATGGTGGTGGTGATGATGATAAAATGTCTGTGATGCTGAGAATTGAAACCCAATGTCTTGCACACAATAGCAAATGCTCTAATATTGCTAGCAGCAGAGACTACAAACTTCAACTACTGGCTGTGAAGTCTAAAGAGAATCAAGTGTTTCTACGGAGATACAGTTGATTTTTTTTTCCTGGGATAGGGATTCTCTGTAGTGTTGGCTGTCCGGGAACTAGCTCTGTAGACCAGGTTGGCCTCGAACTCACAGAGTGTCCGCCTTTATTTGCTTCCCAAGGGCTGGAACTAAAGGTGTGTACCACCACTACCAGCTGGTTTGTTTATTTTTATGTGTGTATACCTGTGTATGTATATATTGTGCACCACATGTGTGCAGGAGCCCAGGGAGGTCCAAAGAGGACATTGAATCCCCTGGAACTGGAGTTACAAGTGGTTGCAAACTGCCATGTGGGAGCTGGGAATTGAACCCAGGTCCTCTGAACAAATAACCAGTGCTCTTAACCACGGAGCCATCTCTCCAGCCTTGCAGTTGACACCTTAACTTGGTTTATCAATGATCACGAAGGGCAGGAGAGGAAGGCACCTAAGTGTCGCAGTTGGAGCTGACTTTGAAGCTGTACCATGCATGTGCAATTTAGAAGATGACTTTAAGGAGTTCTCTCCCTCTGTTGTGGATCAGGGGGTCAATCTCAGGCCATCAGGTTTGCATGACTAGTACTTTTTACTCACTGAGCCAACTTGCCAACCTTCTTTTAATTATTAAGAGGCACTGCTTGGGACCACCAAGATGGCTCTGTCGGTAACGGCACTTAATTCAGCAAGCGTGGTTAACTAAATTTGATGCCTAGAACCCACATGAAAGTGGGAAGAAGACAGACTCCCCACAGGTTGTCCTCTGACCTCCTCACACACAACTCCCCCTTATCGTGCACATGTGCTTCTATTTGGGCACACCTGATTTTCTTGGCTTGGAGAGAATGTCTATGAATATTGCCATTGCTCTGGTGTAGTGATGTGACTAGCAGGCTTGCTTTTCATCCCTCCCGGCTCCAGCACAGCTAGCTTTACACTTGAAATAACAACACACAAATTGTATTCTTTTAAACACTGCCTGGCCCATTAGTTTTAGCCTCTTATTGGCTAATTCTCACATCTTGCTTTAACCCATATTTAGTAATCTGTGTAGCACCACGAGGTGGTGGCTTACTGGGAAAGATCTTAACCTGTATCCATCTCAGAGAGGAGAGCTATAGCGACTGCCTGAAGCATCTGCCTCACTGCCTTCTTCCTCCCAGCATTCTGGTTTTTTTTTTTTTTTGAAACAGGGTTTCCCTGTAGTTTCTAGAGCCTGTCCTGGAACTAGCTCTTGTAGACCAGGCTGGCCTCGAACTCAGAGATCCGCCTGCCTCTGCCTCCCGAGTGCTGGGATTAAAGGCATGCGCCACCACCGCCCAGCCCTCCCAGCATTCTGTTCTGTCTACTCCACCTACCTAATTTTCTGTCCTATCAAAGGGCCAAGGCAGTTTCTTTATTAACCAATGAAAGTAACACATAGACAGATAACCCTCCTCCATCACTCTGGGTTCATTTGTTCATAGCAGCTTTGTCTGTCATAGCCAGAACCTGGAAACAACCAAAATGCCCCTCGACCAAAGAATGAATAAGGAAAATGTGGTACATTTACACAATGGAGTGCTACACAGCAGAAAAAACATAACAACAGCTTGAATTTTGCAGAAAAATGGATGGAGAAAGAAAACATTATTTTGAGTGAGGTAACCCAGATACAGAAAGACAATTATCACATGTACTCACTCACAGGTGGTTTTTAAACATAAAGCAAAGAAAGTCAGCCTACAAATCACAATCCCAAAGAACTTAGACAACAATGAGGACACTAAGAGAGACTTACATAGATCTAATCTACATGGGAAGTAGAAAGTAGAAAAAGACAAGATCTCCTGAGTAAATTTGGAGCATGGGGACTTTGGGGGAGGATTGAAGGAGGAAGGGGAGAGACTGGGAGGGGAGCAGAAAAAAAATGTAGAGCTCAATAAATATCAATAAAAATGTATTTTAAAAAGCTAGAGCTAATGGACCAAGCAGTGATTAAAAAAAAGGCTGCTCTGGGGGAGAAGCCATCAGTGGTTATTCATAGGCCTGGCCCCCAGATAACCACAATACCAACTTGTCTGGAACGATGTGTCAACCAATGAAATAGTGTCATGAAGGTTATGGGGTTGACTAACCACTTTCGGATTGAATATGAGGCTTGTTCCACACGAGATTTTATGGCTGGTACTGTAAACGTGGTCAAAAGCCTTGACTGAGGTGATCATATGCTCTGGGGTAGGAGAACATACTGTTATTGTTGTGCTGAATGGTCATGCTGCCAAACTACTTCTGAATATTTATCTTTATATCCATGTGTAATGGCTATTCTTGGTTGTCAACTTGACTACATCTGGAATGAACCAAAACCCAAATGTCTGGGTACACCTGTGAGGAACTTTTTTTAAAAAAATTATTTTATATGAGTACTCTATCTGCATGTACACCTTTATGCCGGAAAAGGGCATCAGATCCCACTACAGATGGTTGTGAGCCACCATGTGGTTGCTGGGAAATGAACTCAGGACCTCTGGAAGAGCAGCCAGTGCTCTTAACCTCTGACTCATCTCTCCAGCACTGAGGAATTTTTCTTGATTGAATCATTTGAAGGAGAAAGGCCCACCTTAAATCCAGATTTTTTGAGGTGGGAAGATCTACCTTAAATCTGGGCCACCCCTTCAGGTGGCAGCCTATATAAAGGACCTGCATGGAAGAAAGACGCTCTTGCCCTTTGCCTGTTTGCTCTCTCACTCTTGCTGGCAAGTCCATCCCTTCACTGGTAGTAGAGTCTGCATCTTCGGGGTTCTGGTGTCTACTGAAGTCAAGCTGAGGCATCCAGCCTACAGCCCAAACAACTACTGGATTCTTGACCTCCCATCGGGAGACTGTCATTGTTGGAACAGTCAGAACACAACCTGTAAGCCTAAATTATATAATTATATAAATTATATATGGCATACACAAATTATATATGGGATATATAAATTATGTATATATATGGGCTATATAATTGACATCTACTTACCCATCGGTTCTGTTTCTCTAGAGAACCCTGACTAATACACCCATAGGTTTGTGTTGCTCTCAGCTTTTGGTCTTTTGGCAGTAGGTGGTGATTAATGTGGAGACTCATAACTGGCCAAAGTGTTGGGGATCGATAACTATGAGTGCTTAGCTGTGGATAAATCATGGGTGTCCATCTCCACTCCCACCCACCTCCGAGGCTGAGGGAACATCAAGGGAAAGGGAGCAGAAAGGATCTAAGAGCTGGTGGATGGGAAGTGGAGCTATAAAAATATGGACTCTGAACGTGACATAGCTCTTGTACGTGCATCAACTCAGGGCAGCTGTGGTTACCTGCATAAAACCTACACAAGGTCAAGCCAGTCAACATTCAAGTATGGACACCTCCCCTACCTTTGGTGGAGGAGCTAAGGGCAGTTGCTGACTGATAAAAGAGAGAGAGTCCCTCCCCTTCTAGGATGTGGCTGCTGGTATGTTGCCCATACCCCAGTGGATGACCCCATATATACTTGTGGATATAGATAGCACTCAATAACAACCAAAAGAATAACATGAAATAAAGTGTATGGGGTGGGGCTACTAGTAAGTGTTAGAGGAAGGTAGTGGTAGATCAATAGGATCGGACTACATCTGGGAAAGATGAGGGTATAGAGTGATAGGCCTGCTATACTTAAGCCTGAAAGGCTAAAGTTAAGACGTTTTCTAGAAAGAGCTCTAGCTTGGTAAACTATCCAAGCTGAGGAAGTGTCTATGGGAAGCCAGGAGAGGAGAGCTGTGTCTTGAGAAAGGTAAGAAGTTGATGTCCCATTTAGAGTCGCTCATGTAGGGTGGGAAGGATGTGTCACAAGAGGGAATAGTGGAGTCATGGTTTATATCTGGAGCCATTGATATGGCTTCCCCTTTTTCTGTGTGGAGAACCTCATCATTACAGGGGTTTCTAAAACTGACATGACCAGCAAATAACCCAGGAGAGACAAGAATGCAATCCAGTTCAACACAATTCAGTAGCAAGTGTTGGTTTAAACTTCTAGAGTCTGACACTAGTCCAGGCAGTTTATTTTAAACATATTTAAGTATAGTACAGTTTTGGAAAATTGTGTCCTAGTAACAGTTACCTCAATGCCATGCGCACAATAAAGCTTAAGGCACGACTACATCAAAACTCTTTTGCATAGTGCATGTGACCTCTTCCATAAAGATGTGTTCTATAGCTTAAGGGCCTAGGATCTGGTATGGTCTTGGTCACACAGATAGTGTAAAGGTCATTAGGCTATAAAGCATGTGTGACGTCCCTTAAGGATGAGTTTTATGCTGATCAAGATAAAGGTCTTGGGAGGAAAAGTCTGGGCTAAACGGCCAACAGACAGCACAGATCACAAGGTTATTCACAACATCCATTTCCAGCCTTCTGGGTGGAAAAGCAGCACGCACATCCCTTCCGGTGAAGAGAAGAGCCGGCGGTAGCGTGTTTAACATTCTTGGTTTCCCCAGTGCTAATCTGTAAGCACAAGGACCTCAGGCCCTCTACACTCCATGGGGTTAGATGGGTCAGAACGAAACAAAGGTTGGAAGAATATTAGAGTCAACAAATGAAACAAGTTTGAAAGAGCCGACTTCAGAGGCCTGGGATTATGTGACGGAGGGGCTGGCGTCTGTTCCCCAAGGGTGTCAGCTGCAGTGCTGCCGTTGGCGGTCTGATCTAAAGCGCCTTGGTGGGTGTCGCAGTAGATGACTGCTGCTGTCAGAGGCAAGTGGGTGGCTTGAAAGGGCTCATGTATTAATTATAGGTGTCCCCTATGAAGGGAGAGAGAGTTTTCCTCTTCCCTAATTAGGGCATGAAAGTGGAGGATGCCACGTATGTATTTGGAGGTATGTATTTGGAGTCAATATACACAGTAACCTTTCGGTTTGGGGCTAGTGTGCCAGGGAAGAGCAGTGAGTTCTGTCTGCTGTGAGGCGAGGTGTAGGGGAGAGACTGAGGGCAGTGTGTGCTGTGACAGCGGAGCACTGGACAGGTGACTGAAAGACAGCAAAGAGTAAAGAAGACCAGGGTAGGCTCTGTAGGAAGGGGGTGGCTGGATTAAGAGGCTGACAACATTGAAGAGTGATCAGGAGCTGGAAAGATGTATCAGCGGTTAAGGGCACTTGTTCTTGCAGAGGACCTGAGCTCAGTTCCTAGCACCCACGTGGTGGTTCCCAGCCTTGGTAACTTCAGTCCCCGGGGATCTGATGTCTTCTTCTGGCCTCCGAGGGCACCACACATGAACATGGTGCACACCTTCCACACATATGGTACACATACGTGCAGGCCAAATCCTCATAAATGTAAGGTAGAATACATAGAATACATAGAAAGGGGATATCAGGAGGTTTTGTATAAATCATTTATGTACCTGTTACCTGCAAGAGGGAAGGAGGGAAGAGGGGGAGGGGAGAGACTGGTTAACTTTTGAGTTCACAGACGTTGTGGAAGGCAGGGATGGAATGGGAAAGGGGGTGATAGTGTCAGTTTGAAGACTTTCTATCGTTAACAAAGAAGGTCAACCCTGTACCACTCTGTCTAAGTTTAGACAGGGAGGACACTGCTTTGACTGAATCTCCATAAAACTGACATAGACCTATGGCTCAGTTATGAGAGGTGTGTACAAACAGGGTGTAAGTTAGAGAGGGGGTTGGGAACCCTAAAGCAGGAATGTTCTGACAGGCTTGGTGCTTGGAGCATGAGGGTAGGATGGGGTAAGGGGGGTCCAGAGGACCATGAATGGCTTAGTAAAGAGGTTTAGGTAAGACCCCCCCCCAAAGTTGGGGCTCTGAGTATAAAAGCAACCTGTTAGCCCAGAAAGGAGAGAAAGTCCCATTTAGTTTGGATACAGAGAGAGGGGGTTAGGATGAAGCCAAGTTAGGTTACTTACAGGGAGGCCATATTGGGCATCGAACAGGACACCCAATATCCCTGGGCAGCCATAAAATGAAGGAAGGTAGAGGTGTGTTAAAGAGATAGATCATAAGAGAATTTCAGAGAGAGAGAGAGAGAGAGAGAGAGAGGCCAACTACATACTAGATGAGGGTCCTGGGAGCAACATTGAGGCTTAGCAGGTTGTGAGCAAGGGCCTGGCTAAATAGATGAGAGTTATCTCAAAATCTCTGGGGTGTGACTATTCAGGTAAGCTGAGTGGGCACCTGGGTGTTGTGACTGCCCAGATAAATGCAGAAGGGTCTGGACAGCTTGGATTGAGGGGAGTAATAAAGAAAGCGATTGGGAAGTGAGAACTGGTGGAAGGCATATGGGATTCCAAGGTAGAAGGGTTGGAGACCACCAAGGGGCTAGAATTATAGCTTTGTTAATTGGGTGTAAACCTGAAGTGTTGTGGGGAGAGTTAGTAGGCTATAAAATGCAGGCTTTGAAGAGTCTGATAATTATGGGCTCCAGTCTCTCTAAGCCTTTAGAAGCCTGGATGTTGAGCCTGATGCACCAAGGAGGAGAGCAACAGTGAGACAGGGTGGGGGTGGGAGCGTGGGGTGAGGGGGTGTATCCCAAGGGAGTCTGCACGACAGAGTGGTAGAAAGAAAGCCACTTCCACGGGGGCTTTGTGATGGATCGATGGTAGAGGTATGTAAGCAACTTTTCCTGAAGGTTGTGTTCTGGGTCAGGGGTCAGATAACGAGGAATGTCTGGGAAGGAAGGGGAAAGGAAGGTACAAACGGGCTGCTCAGTGATGGCCCTGTCTATGTGGGTTGAGATAGAATGTCCTCCACTTCAGGAAATTATGGTTGAAAAAAAAATAATCTGCCCCCTGTGTCAATGAAAAAAGGCACTATCTTGCTAGCGAGTGACAGTGTTGTCCCGGGTTTGATAAAAGCAACGGTAATGGGAACGGCAGTCTGTCACTTGGTAGCACTTGTCAATCCTGACAAATCCACCTATGTTAGGAGTCTGGTGTTTAAGATCTAGCAAGGACAGAAGCTTAGGGGGACTGGCATCTTTTTTTTGCTCTGGGTGATTTCTAGTGCCCTTTTCCCCCACACAGAGAGCAGGGGCAAGACAGTGGCCCCGGACTGGGGCATGTTCTTGCCAGGCGGCCCATTCAGCTACATTTAAAGCAGGCTCCAGGTGTCTAGCCCTGAATGGGGAGAGTGGCACTCCCATGTTTGAGTTGCCCTGTGACAAATCATGGTATAAAGCGGCCACCAGCACTCGCTACTTCACCTCATCTTCTTGAAGGTTTTTATTTTGAAGATCCTTCGGTCACTTCTATACAGGCTCTTTGGAGGGTGGAGAGCTGTCCTCTAGTCTTTGAAGCTGCTGTCACTATCAGGTGCCAAGGGAAAGCTGAAATGAAGGTGTTGATATAATTTCCCCATTGTTATCCAAGGTCAGGTTGGTCTATTTAGTTTCTGGTAAGTGTTAGGTCCAAAGCAGGGCCCCCTGAAGGCTTCCATCTACCAGGAACCTTCCTTAGTCTGCCCCAAAGGTCAATTACCTTGGGCAAGGGCTCTAGTTCCTGGTCAGTGTGAACAGCCTCTGTCAGCTCAGGGACCACACCCTGCTGACTGTCCTATAAACTCCGCTTGCTTTCCCACCATTTCCCCCTTCTGTCTGCCTGCTGGGAGAAAGCCTTGACAGTCTGATTCCCAATAAACCTTTCTCTCCGCCCCTGGAGAGGTCTTGTTTGGTGATTTCCCTGCGCCCTCGCATACAATAAGTGAGAGAAAAGCAAGGCTGGGGTTTCATAGACGCCCTAAGGCATTTCTTCCATTTCCGTCAAGATTAACCACTGTGAAGGCTGCCACCTTCCTGCCAGCAGGCAAGTAATGATGAAGCCTTGTCTGTGGAGATCATCGGACTTGGGCTGGTAGTTCAATAAGGGATGGGTGTGTGGAACCAGCACAGCTCCTACTACAGTAGGGTATCCTGGATGGGAAGAGTGTTGCCATGTCCCTGGCCTTGGAAGACAGGCTGGAGATCAGGGTGACATAAATGGCAGGCCTGGTTAGGCTTAAGGACTGGGTAATATATTGACTTTGTGGTAGGAACGGGTGCCAGACAAGAAGCCCAAACATTTTTCTATTTGGGAGAGATCAGTGAGGGAGAAGGGGACATGGGTACATGGGGGGGGGGCCACAGGTCCAGCAACCCTGTGGAGTGGGAGAACTGAGTGGGGTTGAATGAGGGGGGGGTCAGATGAGAGCAGGTGTGTGGGGGTGAAGGGAGGGGCAGGCCAAGGTTGATGGCGAGAAGGAAAGTGGACGAAAGGCTGAGGCTAGGCCCAGGAGGATGGCCCTGGGAATAGGTCTGGCTGACCAGAAAAGAGGGATGGTGGCAGGCAGAAGGAGTTATTGTTAGGGGGAGGCAGTGGCAGAAGAGGAGTCTCAAGGTTACCATGTACCTTGGGATCTTTTTACAGTTCTAGGAATTATAGGAAGCAGTCAGGAACACGCCTGATTCTCACTTATCCTAGGATAACTCCCACCCCCCACCAACAGTGGAAAAAGCAAGTTTGGCCTCGATTAGCAAGTTTATTTCAGTATTTCCAATCGATGAACTTGGTCCTTGAATTCCTTGAAGACATAGCAATTTCTTCATTTAATTAATGAATTCAATGAATGAATCCTCTAACCAGCGTTTACTGTGTATTTGTACAAGGATCATGATTTTCTGAAAACTGTGCCTGAGTTTTGAGATAAAGGAGGGCCTTGTGGCAGAAAACCACATTTGTAGTGTGTCTGAGGGTCTGGGTTCAATTCTGAGCATCAGAATAAAATAATAATAATCATCATAATAATAAACTTCCTTAAAAATAAAGTTCCTGGGGCTGTAGGGGAGGATAGCTGGTTAAATGATAAAGGGATTCAGAAATCAAATGGCCCATTCAGTCTCCAAGTTCTGGGTAAGAACAAGGACCTGGACCCACTTCTGGCTCTGTCATTTCCTAGCTTGTAATCTTGGGCAAGTGACATTGTGTTTTGTTTTGTTTTTCGAGACAGGGTTTCTGTGTAGCCAGGGTCTGTTCCGGAACTCGCTCTGTAGACCAAGCTAGACTTGAACTCAGAGATCTGCCTGCCTCTGCCTCCAGAGTGCTGAGATTAAGGTGCATACCACTATAACCACTGAATCCGAGATAAATTCTTAAAAAAGAAAATACCAAAGATTAATGTTTTGGCTAAATTTGGTCAGTTTGACCTAAGTTAAGAGTTATCTGGGAAGAGGAACTTAAGACGAGAAATAGTCTGCACCAGATTGCCTGTAGGCAAACCTGTAGGGCATTTTCGTGATTGAGGATTCAAGTGCAAGGGACCCAGCCTCAATAGGGGCGGTGCTATCCCTGGGAGATGGTCTGGATGAAGCAAGGTCTGAGGAACTAGCCAACGATCTGAGTCCCTCCAAAGCGTCCCTGGAGTGTGGCCTGAGAGTTGTATAAGCCCTCCCCTTCCCCAAGTAGCTTCTGGTCGTGGTGCTTCATCACAACAATAGTTCTAAGACGAATTAAAAATGAAAATAAATCCACAGGGGTACTTAGATGAACGTATAGTCTCGTTCCCTTCAGGAGGGTGGGTGGGGACGGGTGCTGCTAGCCCGTTTTTTGCGTTCCCTCATGTGTACCAGGAGCATCTGTTAAGTGCATTTTTCTCAGCTATCGCGTTCATTAAGAGCAAAGTCCTCAGCACACTGTAAGCATATATCTCAACCGGAACGGACCTATTTGCCTGCGAGAGATATTGGGGATTCCGCACGTAGACTCAGGAAGGCTTACCTTCCTAGAGTGCACCTCCAGCTACAAAAGCGGCAACAGCGCATGCGCAGCTCCGGACCCCTGCGCGAAAAACAGCAGGCGCCTGCGCAGTGGTGGGCCGGGGTGGGGGGAGGCGGCGGACACGGCGCGTGCGCTGGGAGTAGTAGCGGGGGGGGGGGCGGCGCCGGCCGGCCAGGGGTGGATAAGGGGCGGGCGGAGGGCGGGAGCCGCAAGGGAGACAGGGCGGGCCGAGGGAGCGGCGCCGTGGGGTTGGCTGCTGCCCTGAGGCCGGACTCAACGGATCCGGGCCGCGCCACCGGGCAGGCGAGCTCGCCGCCCGGCCCCAGCCCGGAGCCAGCGAGTGAGCGAGGCGGTGCCGCGCGGTAAGAGCCAGGCCAGGGCAGGGTCTTCTCCGCTTGTGCCGCGGGCACGCTCGTCTCCTCAGCGCCGCCCGCGCGGCCAGGCCTGGGCGGCCCCGCAGACCCTGGCGGCGGCCCCGCGCCTGCGCTGTCCCCCCCCTTGCCACCCCGCCATCCCCAGCCATCGGCGCCTGCGCCGTGTTCCTTCCCGGGTGGACCTCACAGCTTGCCGGGCAGACCCCCCTCCCCCACGCCGCCCCCCGGGAGCCCTGGCTGGCGTGGTACCCAGCTAGCCCGGGATCTCATCCTTGCGGAGAGTCTAGGTGCGACCCTCGTGCTTGGAATCCCTGTGGTGCCGGGGGAGACGGGGCTTTCACCCTGGTCCCTTGCCCTGGGCTGGGACAGGTTGCCTCCCCTTCTGGAGGATTGAGGGTGGGGAGCAGGGGCGGGAAGCGGAGGAAACCCCCCCCTCCCCGAAGGCTGCGTCCTACTGTTAGGACCTGGCTGTTTGCAGCTGGCAGTGTTCTTTATTCTTGAGACTTGGCTAATTGTTTCAGGTTGGATATGTGTTGTTGAAGAAATGATGGCATTTCCAAGCAGTGGTTACGTTTGAGACATCCGTAGTTCTTTGTGTGTGTGTGTTTCTTGGTGGGTTTAGCTATTTACAAACCAAATGAAAATTTCCGTGATCATTCAAATCCAGGCAACCTTGATTTCTTCACTCTCTTGATGATCTGTCCTGAAGTGCAGGTGGGCAAGGAACCCCCTGATAAAATGGAATGTTGACTTTGTCATGAGAAAGAACCTTAAGCTTTGGCCCATACCTGTAATACTGGTACTTAGGAGGCTGAGGCAGGATGAGCTCAGAGTCGGGCTGCAGAGTGAGACACCTTTTCTCAAAATAAAAATAAATAAATAATTGAGGATCGTGCAGCCAAACAAGGCTTTCCATTCAGGAGGCTTAAATCTTGAGGTGAATTCAGTTGTGGCCCACAGGCAACAGCAGTTCTTTCTAAAGGTTTGGAGCGAGGGACCTGTGTTGTTGCATAGGCGGTTCAGTCCTCCTTCAGTACATTAGGAAAAAGTTTGAAAAACGGTATGTCTGTGTTAGTCGTACAGATTTTTTCCTTATCCTTTCATTGTACTGGGCCAATAAAAGAAGCTGTTGATGACTGAGGTGTGCTTTGGGATTAAGGGCATGGCAAATGGCTAGATACATGCCTTATAGCTAAGCTATATCCCAACCCTACTAGCCTCTTAACCTTTAATTGGGAGATAGATGGAGGTCAGACCAAGTATCCCAGACCGCTATAACCCTCACTGTGTTGCCTCAGTCCAGCTTCAGCCTCTTGAGTAGCTGGAATTCGCTGCAAGCCTACACCACACCACCAGCCTAACTCCATCATTCTGTAAGAGACTCGAGTGTCTATCCACTTAGTTCTCTCCAGGGAGCCTCTCATGCCTTGTGCAACCAGAACAAGTGTAACTTTTATCTTAATTAAAAATATAAAAGTAGTACATGTATGTTGCAAAATAGTCAAACCATTGTAGAAGGGGATGTGGAGAAAAAGAATTGGTTTCGTTACAGTTTTTCCTCTTGAGAAAGAGCTGGTGTCCTCCTTCCCTTTATCTCCCATTAAAAAGTCTCATTTTCCTCTTTGGATTCCAGTGTACACCAAACAATGTTCTAACCTCAGCAACTTTAGATAGCTTGAGAATGTTTTGTATGTTTGCCTATATATTTTCCATGTATGTAAGGGTTTCTTTGATGTTTCAGTAAAAAAGTGATTATCGTGCCGTAGAAAAACTGTATCAAGCTGTCTCTTGGTATCGGTCAAAAATATCCGAGCTGATGCAGAGCGGACAGTTTAAGTGAAATTTGCTCAGGCTGTGACCCTGCATTTCATTTTCTTGACAACACGTGACTTCTGAAGCAGAGGTTCACTTTCTAACTGACTCGGCGTAGCTCTTTTGATCAGATGACTCGGGTATTGCAAAGGGTCAAAACTCTTGTCAGGGATGGGTTTTCTTCATGCTCAATAACCATATGCATATTCAAATCACACGTCTGACTTGCACCAGGTGTTCTGCAAACATCTCACCCCAATAGAGGAATGGTGACAGTCTCACGAGGTTGGAAAGATTTCTTTTGGCTTTATGTCTTTGGGCAAGTAAACCTTTCTTTCTGGTTCTCACTTTCTCCGTTCTGTGTGCATGCATACGAAAGAGCTCTTGGAGCTTGTCTGCAGTTTTCAGCAAGTGTCTACATAATGCTATGAAGTGTTGAATTATTCTTTTATCAATAAAAACTTGGGAGTCAGATATTGGGGGGGGGAATCTGTATGATCAGAGAAGCTGTGGAGAAGCAGCCCTTGACCCCCTTTCTCATCCTTCCTTGATCCAAAAGGCTGAGAATATTTGTAGGCCACTCCCTACTACTTTCTGTGTCTCTCTATATGTTCTGGGTTCTCCAAATCTCTATGGCTAATTTTGGTTAGCTAGTAGCTAGCTCCACCCTCTGATTCAAGGTAAACTTTATTGGCAGAATCAGGAGTGTCAGAGTGTGATTAAAATATCCCACACGGGCTGGAGAGATGGCTCAGAGGTTAAGAGCAGTGCCTGCTCTGCCTGCTCTCCCAAAGGTCCTGAGTTCAATTCCCAGCAACACATGGTGGCTCACAACCATCTGTAATGGGGTCTGGTGCCCTCTTCTGGCCTGCAGGCATACACACAGAATATTGCATACATAATAACCAACCAACCAAATAAATATAAATAAATAAACAAATACTTAAAAAAACAAAAAATAAAATATCCCACACAACACTGGAGTTTCCTCAAAAATTTGGGTGATGAGCCAGGCTATGTAGTAAGGTAGGTAAGAATGAATTTGGGACACTCTGGGGTGAAGGAGTATTGAGTAGTCCTTTATATAATAAGAAAAACAAGGACAGTGTTAGGAGTTTTAGTGATACTGAATTTTAGCCAATTTAAAGGACCGTCATTTCTAAAAAACAAAGTAAACCAAAACCACTCAGTTTCTTGGTGATAACATTAAGCAGTTAGGGATTGGAGAGTTGGCTCAGTGGTAAAGAGCGTTTGTTGTTCTTACAGGGGACCTGGGTTTGGTTCCCAGCACCCACGTACATGGTGCCTCACAACCAGCTGTAACTCCAGATACAAGAGACCCAACACCTTCTTTGACCTCCATGGGCACCAAGCATGCATGTAGTGCACATACATACATTCTTGCAAAGCACTCATACATATAAATAAACCTAAAGCAATCTTAAAATTCATCATCTAGTTGGATATGACCTTACAAGCTTGTAGTTTCAGTTATTTTGGAGACTGAGGTGGAAGGATTGCTTGAGTCTAGTCTGAGGCCAGTCTGAGCGATATAGGTAGGCCCTGTGTAAAAAAAGATTTAAGTGTCCTTTATGATGGTGATACCCAGTGATGGTGTGTGGTGATTGCAAATGGTAAATACAAGATAGTTTGTGGATTGTGAGTTTAGACTTAGAGAGAGCATAAAGTTGTGTTTTGCTGTTATTGAGTTTAAGGGGAAATGTCTGGGCTGTTGCTTTTAGGAAGATCCAAATACAGCTGTAGCCATCGGGAGGCCCAAGTGGATGTAGTTTAATGAGACTGCATTAAAGAGACCCTGTCTCAGAACACCAAGGGGAAAAAAGATGTACATACATTTTGTCTGTTTTTTTCGTTTGCTTATTTTTGAGACTGTATCTTTTGTAATTCAGGCTGCCCTTGAACTCACTGTGTAGCCAACGGTGACCTCACACTTTTGATTCTTTTGCCTCCATCTCCCAAATGCTAGAATTATATATAGATGTGGCACCATGTCTAAGTTTATGTAGTGCTGGGACTGGATGTGGGGATGTGCGTATGGTCAGCAACACTCCATCAGCTGGGCTGTATTCCTAGGTCTGAACTACTACCTGAGAGAAATGACTTTGGGGTGGTTTACCATGCATGTAAAAAGCCATTAAGTTCGATATTAAGCATGTCCTGTTTTGATTATGTTTAAAATAAAGTTCTTGGGCTGGGGGGTTGGTGGGGATTAAGGCTTTTGCTGCACAAGATTTGGGACCGGAGTGTGGATCCCCAGAATCCACATAAAGTTGATGTGGTAGTGCTTGTCTGTCACCGCAGCACTGCAGTGGCAAGTTCTGAGGAGACAGGAGGATCCCTTGACACTTGCTCCCTGGCCAGCTAGCTTGTGGTATGCTACAGCACACAAGGGGCCCTGTGTCAAGATGGAAGGTGAGGACTGGCACCCGAGTGGTCTTCTGACCTCCATATGTACTATGTGGCACTGGATGTCTGTATGTGAGAATACACACATAGACACGCTATGCACAAACATCAGTGTGTATTTCTCCCGTTGATGTTAAATGTCAGTTTTTTTCCCTCTTCCATTTGTGTGTGTCTGTCTGTCTATATGTGTCATGTGTATAAAGTGTTCACTAGTGGAGGTTGACTGGTTCTTGGAATTGTGTGTGCCAACAAAATAATGCTAAGGGAAATTCCTGTTGGTTAGAATTGTTAGTACTGAATAGATTTCGCTGCAAAGTAAAAAACTCCTATCAACTCAGAAGTTTTTTTTTTTGTTTTTTTTTTTTTTTTTTTTCCTGAATCTGTTTCTGATCTGAGGCAGCATGATCATCAAATTGGTCCTGGGGATGTAGCTTAGTACTCAACATCCCTAGAAATCAGGGAAATGCAAATGAAAACTACTTGGAGACATTATCTCGTTCTAGTCACTGGCTAGTGAGAAATCTGATCTGGGGAAGAGGAACTCTTACTGATGGTGGGAGTGCAGATTTATATAGCCATTATGGCAGTCAGTTTGGCAGCGACTCTGTGCCACTTCTGGGCATTTCCCTAAAGATAGCCTATCACAGAGATATTTTCACATCCGTGTTGATTCCTGCAAGGACGTGGAAGCAGCCTAAGTATCCATCAACTGATGGCTGGACAATGAAAATGTAGTGTGTACATACAGTGGAATGATATTCATCTGTCAGGAACAGCGGAATCATGACATTTGCAGGAAGGAGGATGAACCTGGAAAGCTTATTAAGCGAGGTGACCCAAACTCCAGAAAAACCAAACTGCATACCCCTCCTTGTATGTCGGTCCTAGTCTGTGATGTGTTCATGGGTGTGTGTAAACAGGGGTAAGTTTGCATCAAATCCAGAAGTTAAGAAGGGAGACCATCAGGTGATGAAGAAAATGGGCAAAAGGACATAAGTCATGAGGGAGGACTTAAACTTCCTTTCTCTGGTTTTAACTTGGTCATAGGTGGTTTTCTGTGTATGTAGGGGATACGTGAATTAAACTTTGTGTATGTTGAAACAGCAATAATCATTTCGTTCCAAAAGAATCTAACATGTGTTAGTCTTTTGAGGCAGTGATGTGAAGGTTGAGCTAGGTTTTTAATCCCATTGATTAGCACACTATGACATGATTAGTTGCTGAGTACATTTGTCTCATTACACTCATTACCCACTTAGAAAAGTTTTTTTTTTGTTGTTGTTGTTTTGGAGGGAGGAGTTCAATAACTGGAAATTTTTCTGTTTTTTTTTTTTTCTTTTAAAGCTGTCAAATCATTCTATTACAGTGTTATTTAATGTGTAAATTGTATGCTATTTATAAAGTATGGTTTTAAGAAAACTTAAGCTTGGGAAGTAGCCTAGTGGTAGAGTACTTGCCTAGCGTGTACAAGGTCCTGGGTTCAGTTCCCAGTATCACAAAAATAAGTCAAATAGGCTTAAAATATTGAAGGGGCAGGAGATATTGAGGCAGCTTTGATCCATAACAAATATAGAGGACTTTGATGTTCATGAAGCTTTTACTACAGTTTATGATAGTCTGTTCTGCACTTACCCTCCAGAAAATACAGTTACATACTGTATTAAAAAAAAAGTATTAAAAGCATACTGTTTAAAAAACAAAAAAGCAGAGCAGGTGGATCTCTGAGTTCACAGCCAGCCTGGTCTACAGAGCGAGTGCCAGCACAACTAGGGCTACACAGAGAAACCCTGCCTCGAAAAAACCAACCAACCAAATAAATAAATATAAAACAATAAACTATATAGTCTGTTCTGCAGTTAAAGAACTCTTATTGTAGTTCAGAATAGCCTTTAACAGTATGTGAATGAGCGTAACTAGGTCAGTAAAAGTTAAGACTTTGCAGATTTTCATGTTGTGAAAATAGTCTAGATTTACTCTACAATCCTTCAATAACACAATAATATAATTTGAGTTTGTGATGGTCTGATTCGGCCTGCTGTAAAGTAGAAATACTTTACAATTTTGAGTTTGTACTTGTTCCTTGCTGTGTATGGAGATATAGTTGATTCTCACACACCGGTTCTGTACTCTGAGACCTTGATGTGCTTAGATTCCTCAGTAGTGCTTGCTGTAGATTCTATTGGCTATTTCATTCAGTGGGGTCTAGGAGTCAAAGCAGTTTTATTTCCTCCTCCCCAGTTTGAATACCACTTAGTTTTTGTGTTTGTCTCTCTTTCCTGGCTAGAACCTTTGATAGGTAGTAACACAGAAGAGAGAGGAATGGCCTTTCTTTCTTTTCTCTCCTCACATGGAGGCCCCAGCTCCCCTGAACTGGAGTTACAGATGGTGTGAGCTGCCACGTGGTCCTCTGGAAGAGCAGCCAGTGCTCTTTTCTGCTGAGCCATCTCTGCAGCCCTTCAAATTTTTCTTCTAGGACAAAATTCTGTTTTATGGCATTCAGCATGCCATTAACTATCAGCATTTCATAGAAATTATATGTCAAGTTAAAGAGATTTATAGCTTTCTTGGGGTTTTTGTTGAATTTTTTCTGCTGAACTAATCATATTGCTTTTTTTATTTACGTGGTAACTTCGAATTGCATTAAAATTTGAACGTTAAACTTTGATTTGTGGATTAAGTTACTTACATATGCTCTTAAAAATTATTTATCCAACCAAAAAAAATTTTAAAAAGCCAGGCAGTGGTGGCATACACCTTTAATACCAGCTCTCAGGGAGGCAGAGGCAGGTGGATCTCTGTGAGTTCAAGGCCAGCCTGGTTTATTGAGTGAGTTCCAGGACAATCAGGGCTACACAGTGAAACCCAGTCTTGAAAAACAGCAAAGATTTATTTATTTATTGGTGTATGTATGTATGTATGTATGTATGTGTGTGTGTATATATGTGAGGTTTGTGTATGTATGTATAAATGTATGTGAATGTGTATGTATGTGTGTGTGATACACATGCCATAACACAGTAGTACCAGAGGACAAGTTGTAGGAATTGGTTCAGATCATCAGGTTTGGTGGCAAATTCCTTAACCCAACAAGCTGG
This sequence comes from Arvicola amphibius, assembly GCF_903992535.2. Lineage (NCBI taxonomy): Eukaryota > Metazoa > Chordata > Mammalia > Rodentia > Cricetidae > Arvicola > Arvicola amphibius. The sequence continues at coordinate 115,007,914 of NC_052055.2, forward strand.
CTCAGTGGAACTCATGCTTTTTTTGTTTATTTTCAAAACAGGGTTTCTCTATGTAGCTCTGGCTATACTTGAACTCCGAGATCCACGTGCCTCTGCTTCCTGAATGCTGGGATTAAAGGATTGTACCACCTGGCCTGGTCCTGATATTCATTCTTGATACATAATCTTTGTTTTGGATTGTTAGATTAAATCTGCTGATTTTCTTTTTCTTCTTTTGTGATACAAGGACTCAAACCCTGGGTCCATGCTAAGCAAACACTGGTATAGTACCCTCAAGTCGGAGATTTCTGAAATTTTGTTTAGAATTTATACGTTCATTTTCTTAAGAAATATTGGTCAGTAGGGTTTCTTTTTCTTCGTTGTTTTCTCTCTCTTTCCCTTTTCTCTGCCTTTGCACAGGCTAATTGATAAAATGAACTGGGAAATACTTTTTAGTTTTCTTGAAGAACATTATGATTTGGATGTGTTCCCCAAAAAGAATGCTTTGGAAACTCGATCCCCAATGCTACAGAATTAGGAGGTGAGGCGTAGGCAGCTCTTGAGTCATGAGAATTCACTCCCTCAAATGGATTAAATGGCAGTTATAAAAGGCTTGAGGCTATGCGTTCAGGCTCTTGCTCTTTCAGGTTGCCTGTCGTTCACCTTCTTTCATGGGTGAGCCACAGGAAGAGCTGGCCAGATATGGCTCTTCTAGACTAGACTTCTCCATTTCTGTGTTCCAGTCCACTTCTGTTCATAATTACCCAGGCTGAGGTTTCCTATTAGATCAGTTCAGAACAAACTACCTGTAGAAAATTGATACCCAAAAGTCGGACTGTTCTATTATCAATACCCGACAGTATATATGCAGTTTGGGGCCTGAGTGGAGGCTAGATGAATTTAGAGGAGCAATCTAGAGAAAAATCGACATTTCTGTGAATGAAACATTGCAAGCCCCATCCGTAGGAGAGCCTGGATGTTAGGGATTGGCTAGGTGGTTGTCTCAGAATTTGCACAAGAAAGACCATTCTGATGAGGTCTCAGGTGGAGCTCAGGACTAGGTACTGGAAACCTGAGCGAAGGCTCTGTGGTTCCCAGCTACAAAGACCTTAGCGGCGTGCAGAACCTAATAGTGGCAGGTGAGTGTCAAGGTGCAGGATGACCTTTCAGGGGGTTGCTTATGGTGAAACGAGAAATGCCAAGGATGGATTAACAAGAGAAGGAGAATAGAAAGGGTTGGAAAATGTAGAGACTGGCCATTTACAAAAGCCTGGAGCTGGATGCAGTGGTACGGGTTGGAATCCCAGCACTCACATGGCTGCTTTCCTCTCTTAAAGAACCCAAACAAAGCCAGCTGTGGTGGCTCACAGATGCGGTGACAGCACTTTGGATGGGGGCTGAGGCAGGAAGGTTCCTGTGAGTTCAAGGCCGTTGCTGAGCTATGTAGTGAGTTCCAGATGAGCTTGGACTACAGAGTAGAACCCCATCTCAGCAAACCAACCAACAAATCAAACAACGACAACAAAATTCCCCCGAAAGTAAAATTTAAAAGCGTGTTAGATAATATTTAAGGTGTGACTAAGGAAACATCTGCTAAAAAGATTAAAAAGGTTGAAGAAAGAAGGTTGTGTTTGTGAAGAAAACAGGAGAAAGACCCTGAAGACATCTGAGAGACATTGAGGCAAAGTCTTTGAGGGTTGTGTTTGCCAGCAAGGACTGTGGAACGTCATTTACTGTGCCATGCTACCCGTGGACTCTGCTCCCTGAGTTTCAGTGCAGTGTGTTCCAGCACAGTCAGTGTCCCTTTGCCCCAACTGTGACACATGTAGGGCCACGTCCAGGTCAGCTGTCACTCTGAAAGTGGAACCAGTAAGCCTTGGTGCTGTCTACATGGTACCATTTGCAGAGGATGAGCACAGTGCACAGGCTGTGGGCAAAGGGACTGTGTGCAGTCTCCTTTAGACTTAAGGGGTGTGTCAGACAGCCTAAGGGGCTTCGGCAGGAATTTCTTATGGAGTCTGCCCACCACAGAGCCTTCCGCACGACACTATCAAACTATGGAATTAGGATGCTGTGGAGACTCCAGCACTATAGGACCCATGAGAGAAGCAGGCACAAGGCTCCAGCCTGGGAGCTCTGTGGCATGGCCAGTGCGCAAGCGAAGTCTTGTGGGCAGTGCTGCTTGAAGACCCCACATGTCCAGAAGGTGGGGTGTGGAGTCGGGGATTACTGGGCACCTTATGAGTTAATGGAACTTTGCCTGCTGACTTTTGAACTTGGTGCGAGCAGCTGCTGTACCTCCCGCACCTAGTCTCCTTACCATCGCATAGCCTTCCTAGTTTCTGTTTTGAGCAAGCTCTCACTATGTTGACTGTATAGCCTCAGGTGATTTCAAAATCACCCTCCTGTCTCAGCCTCCCTGATGCTGGGACTACAGGTGTGTGCTGCAGTGCCCAGGGCAGTGAAGGGTTTCCTTCTGGCTTTAGTTTCACTGTAGTGCACTCTAGAACTGGAAAACAGATCCTATGAAATGTAGGAAGTGTCCCAGGTAGGGAAACCTTGGCCATAAACCGGACTTCTCTCATAAATACTGGCCATTCAGGTTATCTGCTTCCCACCCCGAGGCCATCTCTACCTTAACGAGCTTTTGTAGTCTGCCTTCCAAGGGATTTGTTTCAGCTAAACTTTTGAACTCGGTGACTTAAAGTGAATCTCAGGTGTAGTTCTCTTTGGCTTTGCTATTAGTCTTTCTTTGTTTGGCTTACTTTGGTTTTCATTGCTTTTCTTTAAAATATTTGAGTTAAATAGATTTATATGTGTATATATGTGTGCATATATACACAATACATATATATATATACATATACCTACATATATATATAGTGTGTGTGTGTGTGTGTGTTAGAGAGAGAGAAACACATGTGTGGCTTGGAGATGTTGGTTTGTTCCCTCCACCGTGTGGGTACCTGGGATTAAATTCAGGTCATCAGGCTTGGCAACAAGTGTCTTTATTCGTTGAATCATCTTGCTGGCCCCTTTTCTTTTTCTCATTTCTTGAAGAAGCAACTGAAGTATTGCTTTGAGTCTTTTTCTCGTGTGTTGTATTAAAATTTACCCCCAAATATTGCTTTAATCCCACACGTTTTATGTCATGTTCTCATTTTTATTCAATTCAAAATATGTTTTAATGCCCCATTGCTATTATTATTATTATTATTATTATTATTATTATTATTATTTGTGGAGGGCTCCTGTGGAGGGCTCCTGTTGCCAAGCTGACCTTGAACTCCTGGGCTTCAGCCCCCTCTGCAACCTTCAGAACTGCTGGGCCCCCAGGCATCCACCACTGTTCCTGGCTAATTCCCCATTTGATTTCTCCTTTTCTCCTTTGATTGTTTAGCAGTGTTTGAGAACTTCTTAGAGATCTTTTTGTTATTTTCTAATTAATTGATAGTCTATTAAAAAGAAAACAGCCACAGTACCTCGGAAAAGAAAGCAATAGTGCAAAAGGACAGGAGATCTGTGTTAATCAGAGAACTGTGTTCAAAGGCCAGTGGAGAGCGTCAAGGAGGGTGGAGTGAGTTGATGGCTGAGAACAGGGTGGACAGGTAGATGCCTGGGCAGCCAAAGAGAAGGTAAGTATCGGAAGTGCCCCACAGGTGGAGGCTATGCTGAGAGACAGCGGCTGCAGTGAAGGTTGCCTGCTGTGAGCCTTCCCAGTACCGCAGGGAAATAGAAGAAAACTGCAGTGAGTGCAGGACAAAGGACAGTTTCCTACTCGCCGTGCTGGGCCAAGGTTTCTCTTGTCACCCTTGTCAGTTCCCACACGTTGTGTAATGGGTCCTTGTAGAGTCTGTGTCATTTTGCTCTCTAGCCTACCCAGCTTATGCTGTTTCAGGTTCTCAGCTGTTTACCCTGCTACTGAGATATGAGTAGTTGTGGGTGAGTTGTTGAAACCGTATGACAGGTCACACTGTAGTGGAATGACTAAGTGACCTGACTCATGAAGCGCTAGGCTCTGACTCTGACTGCATGTATTAGCTCTTCAGATCTTAGCTTTTATTGTCTGTTTCTCGAGTGTCTGGTTATGGTTTTCATATAGTTGCTGAGTGTGTCTTTGGCACATGCCCTGTTTGCTTCCTGTGCATTCTAGGAAGAAATGTATACATCACTGATATATACTTTCAAAGCCACTGTTTGGGATTCGTCCAAGCACCCTAAGCTCAAGTCTGTTTCTGTTAGGTTAAACCAGCCACTCTGCCGGCCATGCTGCCTGGGTCACAAGTCCTTCCAGGTGATGTATTATTCCCCTCATCTCCCAGTCTCACACTACTTCCCCTTTCCCACGTCCCATCCCATGCCGTCCAACCCACCTATGTGAGCCACCACTCAGAGGACTTGGTTTTCCCGCCTCACTGTCTCCCTCATGAAACCCAAACCCTTGGCTTTAACTCCTAGCACTTCCCAGCAGCCCTCAGTGGCAGTTTTGGGTTGGTTTGGGTACAAAGGTATACAGATGTAAATTGATGTTCTTATTAAAGGTGACTTTTTATGAATACTGTATTGTCTGAGTTTGCTACTGCCTACCAAAATATCTGAGCATAAAGCCATCATGATTTGAAGGGTCTTAAATAAAAACTTTCTTTTTATAAATGCTAAGAAATCGTGGCAGTGGAGGGAATGGCCAGAGAAGACTCACAATTTCTTGGATTCTGACTTTAACTTTGAGAACCAATTTATTTCTGCAAAAATAATTTGTGTACTGTAGCTGGAAATTCTTTCAGACGATCTTTCCGGGTCTTTCGAGTCTTGTTACGTTGTTAAGTATTAGCAGCAGTTCAGCAGTCTCTTCCTCTGCGGTCGCTAAAGCAGATCGCCAGTCCGTGGTTTCATGTCTGTTATGCTTTAAAAAGCAGTCTCAGGAGAAGAGGATGTAGTTGGAGCTTTGGAAAACCCAGGCTGTTTCTATTTGCTTCTTGTATTTCAGTGAGCTTTTCTGCGCTAAAACAAAGAACTTCTGAAGACTAACCCATTTCTTGTGGCATCTGCTTAGTTGTGGCTTAATGGAAAGAGCAGCCTTTGGGTAGACCAGCCGCTGAGTTCTCTAGCCTCAGTGTCTTCCTCCTCTCCAACCCGGAGAGTGGTTGTGTGACTTAAATGTGTTGCTACATGTGCAGCGTGGGGCTCGCCTTACTATTTATTTATTTATTTATTTATTTATTTATTTATCTTCTATTTATTTATTTATTTATTTATTTATTTATTTGCTGTCATTTTTAAGTGACAGCAAAACCAACCACGTATCTTGCTGGCAGTGTTCCCTTTAGGAGTGCTCTAGCCTTTCTTTCCCACTTAGCCGTGATCCAGCTGCAGTCTGACTTGGACACATCCTTTGCTGGAGCTAGCTTGGCTCTGCTCACCATTATTGACATCAACTGCAGGGCCGTTTGCACACAGCTGATGAGTGTGCCCCCTCCCGTGCCTTCCCTTCCAGACTCCCTTTACAATGGCCAAGCAGAGAGGAGGGAGCTGTGAGGGAAAGAGAATCTCAATGTGAGGGTCATTTGCATAATTTACAGTTACAATCTTAAATGCATACATGTTAATAATTTTAGATGTAGAACAAAACCTGGTCTTAAAAATAAGAAAATACTGTTATATTTTAAACATTAAAAACTTGGCTTTCTTAGACCAGTTAAGTATTGAAATTTCTAAAGGAGCGCTAGGCTTTTGCCTGTGGATTTGGACGAAGAAGAGAAACCCATAGCTAAAGGTGCCTCATTCCTGTTTGTCTCTCCTTTTTGTTTTGGGCATTTTGGCTACATGCCAGTCACATGTATGTAGATTTCTGATATGACAATGCTTGATCATCCCTTTGGGGAGTCCTTGCTATTTGCTTTGAAGTTACATTCCACATTCTACTTTTAAAGTGGTTATTTTTAATGTATTGTCTGAGTGTTTATTATAATTCATAAGCATAATAACTGTGGTGGAGTTGGGCTGGAGGACTGGATCAGCAGTTAAGACCACCTGCTGCTCTTGCAGCGGACCTGGGTTCAGCCACATTGTGCTCATAGCAGAGTCTGTAATTCTGGTTCTGGGGATCTAATGCCTTCTTCTGGTTTCTATAGACATTGCAAGCATGTGATGCCCTTGCCTAAATACAGACACAACATTCATACTCATAAAATAAGAAGGGCTGGAGAGATGGTTTAGCTGTTCCCTGTTAAGATCACTGGCTGCTCTTCCAGAAGACCCAGCTTCCATTACCAGCACCCATAGGGTCACTCACAATGTCTGTAACTCTAGTCCCAGGGGATCTAATGCCCTCTTCTGGCCTCTAAGGGCACTGTATGCATGTGGTGCAGGCAAAACACCCACACATGTAAAATAAAGGGGAAAAAAAGGTTTTAAATATTATTTTTAAAAATTTTAGTTGAAGAATTTAGAGTAGAATTAGTTTATTGCATTATGAATGATTTAATAAAACATTTTTATTGACTTTTCAAAATGAGTTTGGTTTTTGTAGGCATGGTTTCTATCAGATTGACTATTGGTTTTGATTCATTTGACACTGACTTTCTCTTGGCACCTCCCATTCAGTTCTCCTTTGACTGTGATTCCTTTCCAGTGTTTAACTCTGTTCTTACTTTATAATATTAAGATAATCTTTACAGAGTTATGAAACTATAGAAAGCTGTATTTAGATTGCCTGGGTCAAGACCTTTTGTAGATATTAAATGGGATAATGCTAGGCATAAAAAATCACAATTAATAAGCAATTAATTTTCTAAAAAGAGCACTCCTTGCTGGTGTAAACAAGTCTCCCGGAGTTAGCTGTTTACAGAATGTTGGCCTGGGATGTAATCTCGGTCTCTTGATTATCATTCTGATGAACTCCTTACCATGCATCTCCAGCATTTCCTGGTTTGTAATTTACAGTGGGAACGATCTAGAAGCTTCTGTTGTTTGTTGACATCTACACGCTAGAATATGTAATTTAATGTAAGTAGTAAGTCAAACAGTCTTTAGTCATTCCTTATAAAGGAGCCTCAGCCAGGCGTAGAGACACACACCTTTAATTCCAGCATTTAGAAAACAGCTTGGTAGATTCAAGGTCAGCCTGGCTACACCGAGAGTTCTGGCCAGCTAGGGCTACAAAGTGAGACACTGGCTTACAGGGAGAAGGGGAAAGATTTCTCTTATAAAGTACCCTTTGAAGTGCTGTCTTAAAATTTATGTTTGTTTTATGTGTTGGGGGGTTGCTTTTGTCTATTCTGTACACGCCTGTGTGCCCCGTGCTTTTAGAGGCCAGAAGAGCGCGCTGGATTTTCTGGAATTGTGGTCACAGATGGTCGTGAGCCACCATGTGGGTGCTGGAAATTAACCTGAACCTAGATCCTCTGGAAGAGCAGCCAGTGCTCTTAACCGCTGAGCCAGCTTTCCAGCTCCAAGCTGCTGCCTGTCAGTTAATTAATTGTTTTGAGGTGGTCTCAGTGTAGGTCAGGCTGGTCTCGTACTTGCTGTGCAGCTGAAGATGACCTTGAATTGATTTTCTCCGCTCTCAAGTGCTGGGTTTCAAGGATCCACCACTATGCCTGACTGCCTTTATTTTAATAAGGATTTGTAAGATGTTTTTCTATAAATTTTGATAGCTTTTACCTATCTGGTCGTCGTTGTGTGCTGTTGCCCTGATAAGTATGCTAGGTTTTTATTTAAGTATCTCGGCATCCTTAAAAAGTACATGCTGTTACTGACCCCATTTTATGAATGAGGGAACTAAAATTTCAAAAGTTAAGGAAGTTAGTCTCTGGATATAGATTTGATCTCAAGTAGTTATTAGTTTTTATATTTTTGGTTGTGAGCCTAGCCTTTAACGGCTGAGCCATCTCTCCAGCCCTAGTTTTAAAACTAAGCATGGAAGGTTTTTTTTTTTAATCATCCTCCTCAGCATGGAAGATCTTATGATAGCAGTTGAATTCAGATACTTTACAATATCAGTATATCTCTTTGCAGGAGGAAAAACGATTATAATGAAGGTTAATGTTTAAAGGAAAAGATAACATTCCGGTGTGACATAGAAAGTAGCTTGTATGTTTGTGTAGTGTCCCTCACTGTTAGGTTGGAGGCACCCGCCAGCCAGGGAGCGGCTTCAGAGCCCCTCCGGTTTCCAAGACAGCTGGTGTCCTTGATTCAGGGTGGCTTCTCTCAGATGAATTCATAGGGTCCCATTGGCATTGCTTCTAAAACTTGATTGGTGTATCTTCTAGGTTGGAGAGGCTCAGGTTTCTAAACCCCTCTCTAATCTTGGTTTGGTGTAACATTTTTCTAACCCCTGGCCCTGGTGAAATAACTTCTAGAACTAGGATGTAAAGACTCTCCCTCGAAATGGTTTACATGTGTTATTTGTACCAGAAGTCTTTAAGCAAGACTTTATTAATTCTTATTTATTAGAGAGGAAGTTTATAAAGATAAGTGATTTGACCTTGGTAGCATAACTCATAGGCAAAGCTAGAAGTTGGACCCAGGCCTCATGACTTTATCTTATTTATTAAAATACTATTATTACATTCAGTGTGTATGTATGTATGTGCACGCATGAGCACTTGCATAGCATATGAACATATGTACATGGCATGTGAAAGTCAGAGGGTAAAGCTTAGCTTGACAGTCTTCATGCTTCTTGCTGGAGAGGAATATCATTCTTCATTGGGTCTGAGGCCCAGAGGAGGCCTCTTTTGGTACACCACAGATGTTATTGTTGCTTTGTCCTATGTAACATTGTCAACAATTAGGTGACTGTCTTAGTTTCTTCTCTATTGCTGTGAAGAGACACCATGACAAAGGCAATTTATAAAAGAAAGCTTTTAAGAGCCAGGCCATGGTGGCCCACGCCTTTAATCCCAGCACTCGGGAGGCAGAGGCAGGTGGATCTCTGTGAGTTTGAGGCCCACCTGGTCTACAAGAGCTAGTTACAGGACAGGCTCTAAAGGTACAGAGAAACCCTGTCTCGAAAAACCAAACCAAAACAAAGCATTTAATTGGGGACTTGCTTACAGTTTCACAGAGTGAGCCCATAACTATCGTGGCCAGAAACATGATGGTTGGTAGGCAGAGAGGGAGGAAGAGAGGGAAGGAGAGGGTGGGGAAAGAAGGGGAGAGAGAGAGTGGGTTCTGCTTGGGCTTTACACCTTTTCCAACAAGGCCACACCTCCCAATCCTTCCTGAAACAGTTCCACCAGCTAGGGACCAAGCATTGAAATGTGAGTTCGTAGGGGCCATTCTCAAACAATTACAGTGAGTTACATTCAGTTATGAGGTTGCCTTACACAGGTTCCTTACAGTGCAGCTTACTCTTTTAATTCAGAAGTAATGATACCATGCTAGGCTAGGATGGCGAGATGAGTGAACAATGGCTGATCGTCAAAGGGGCCTGGGTTTGATTCCCAGTACTCTGGTGGTGTCTCACCCTCTTCTGGCCTCCACAGGCACCAAGCACACAAGTGATGCATAGACATACATGTGGACAAATTATCCATATACATACAAAAAATTTAATAAGAGATACATGTATGTTCAGAATGGTGTGTTCAAGTCACCTAATATTGACTCTGTCCTGTGGTTATTAGCCATTATTCTTATGCAGATTTACATTGAGAAAGGATACAGGGCAAAAAGAAAAATACAGAATGTACAGTTTGAGGAGAAAAAGAGCACGAGGAAATTTGATGTTGGGACCAAGGTGTCTGCTGAAAGAGGAGAAGCCCGGTGGGAGAAGAACGAAAGGGAGTGGTGCCCTCAGGGCAACATGCCACCCAGCTAATCCTGCAGTGTGTGAAAGGAAAGGTCTGAGGGATTTCTTCCACCCAAAAAGCAACTACAAAGGAATGCCTATGCAATTGTAATTCAAGGAAGGTTCAGGTTACCCCCCCCCCCCCCCCCAAGCAAATAGACTCGACAGCATCAACCACTTGATTCTGGCTTTAGAACCACGAAAGATACAGGAGTAAAGGGGCTGTGGAATCTTCCTCCGTGTTTAACAAGAGCTGCAGAGGCTGGGCATGTGGCAGTAGAGGCATGGAGACCCTGAGAGGTCACTTTGTGAAGATATGAATGTGAAACCTGAATTGTGTTAGAGACCACAAAATGTTGGAGGTGAAAGAGCCATGCATAGGACACACGCCAGGGAAAACTGAATACAGGGAGTCGAAGCAGCTAGAGAGAGAGAAGTGTGTTGTGGTTGGTAAAGCTGGTAGGAAAGAGCCCTGTAAGTAAGCCTTTTGACATTGGAGACAGAGCTGCAGGGTTTGGAGTTCGTCCAGTAGAACTATCCAGCACACAATGTAAGGTGTTCTTCCTTCCTTCCTTCCCTCCTTCCTTCCTTCCTTCCTTCCTTCCTTTCTTTTTTTTTTTTTTTTTTTTTTTTTTTTTTTTTAGACAGGGTTTCTCTGTGTACCTTTGGAGCCTGTCCTGGAACTCACTCTGTATTCCAGGCTGGCCTTGAACTCACAGAGTTAAGTGCTGGGGTTAAAGGCGTACACCACCACTGCCCAGAGTATTATATTTTGGTAATGTAATTTAAGGATTAAAATTACATTTCGATATTGTGAGTTTAAGGATTTTCAGCATTGTTTTCTGTTGTGACGTCTGTCTTTCAGATATTTTTTATCACAGGGTGAAATTCTTTAGAAATAAGTTTTAAAGAGCTGTTTTCCAATTCTCTTTTCAATGTGACATTGTTTCTTTCTTCCCACAGGTTTGATTGTAAATGCATCACCAAGAGGCAGCCCAGAATGAAGAAAGCAAACAGGAGTGTTGGCTCAGTGCCTAAGGTGTCTGGCATAAGCAAACCACAACCAGTAGAGAAAAGCAAACCTGAGAACAGCTCTTCAGCACCCACAGCAGGCAAACCTGTAAAGCCGGGAGCCGCAGCATCTCTGTCAAAGGTATTGCATTAGCATAGCAATATTTGAATATGAAGTGGATTCTAGGGCTGTATTGTAATATATTGAATTTATTAAATGAGTATTATTTGGGGTTCACTCTCTACTAGGACTAGGAACATAGTCTTTGAAGGGATCTTATAGCAGGGAGCCTTAATTGGTGTTTTGGTATATCCTTATGAATGGAACTAATAATAGGCTCTGCATGAAAAATAACCCAGTGCCTGCTTTATGCAGGGTGTCGTGTGCAGGTGAGCTGGAGGTAGAGTCTGCCTTCAGGGAGCTTGAGGAGGAAAGGATGGCCACCGTGGACGCAAACAGGAATAACTGACCCACCACGAAATGCCAGATGCCCAAGACAGTATGGACAGTAGATAATGCTCCTAGCTCAGGAGGATTTTGAAAGGAACTGGCAAGCTGTGTGTTACAGGGTGACTGGCTGTCATGTTCCTGTGACTTCTTGACAGTGTTTCTTCCATCACACACAGCATAAATTTCTTTCTTTTTTGTGACATGGTTTCTCAGTATAGCCCTATAGTTTTTGGCTGGTCTGGAACTCCCTGTAGACCAGGCTGACCTTGAGCTCAAAGATCTGCCTGCCTCTGCTTCCTCAGTACTGGAATTAAAAGTGTGTGCCACGTGCCGGGCGGTGGTGGCACCGCCCGCCTTTAATCCCAGCACTCGGGAGGCAGAGGCAGGTGGATCTCTGTGAGTTCGAGACCAGCCTGGTCTACAAGAGCTAGCTCCAGGACAGGCTCTAAAGCTGCAGAGAAACCCTGTCTCGAAAAAACCAAAAAATAAAAATAAAATAAAATAAAAGTGTGTGCCACAACACTTAATTTTCAGCATGGATATCTTTCTTTCTTTCTTTCTTTCTTTCTTTCTTTCTTTCTTTCTTTCTTTCTTTCTTTCTTTCTCATTGGTAGAAGGCTGTTTGTGGGCATCAGTCTGTTGTGGGAGACTGCTTGTTCGTTCCCAGCTGCCCAGACTTCAGAAATAATCACACGGAAACTATATTATTTAAGTCACTGCTTGGCCAATCACTTAAGTGTATTGCTAGCTAGCTCTTATTTCTTTGATTAACCCATTTCTATTAATCTGTGTATTGCCATGTAGCTGTGGCTTACTGCCAAGGTTCCAGTGTGTTTGTCTGCAGCGGCAGCTACATGGCTTCTCCCTGACTTCGCCTGTTCTCTGTATCTCTTTCAGCCTGACTTTACTCTGTTAAGCTATTGGCCGAAAGCAGCTTTTTTATTAACCAATGGCAATAGAACACACCCACCTCATACATCACCTCCTGCATCACTTTTCTTTTCCTTCTTTTCCTTTATTTTTCGAGACAGGGTTTCTCTGTAGCTTTAGAGCCTGTCCTGGAACTAGCTCTGTAGACCAGGCTGGCCTCGAACTCACAGAGATCCGCCTGCCTCTGCCTCCCGAGTGCTGGGATTAATGTGCGTGCCACCACCACCCAGCTGGATTTCTGTTTTTTTCTTAACAGCTGATCCAGTATTAGTCCTAGTCAGCATTGGGTTTTAATCCAGTAAGAGCTTAGTTAATTTTCTTTAGACTTTCTTAGAGAATGGATTAATTCTTTTTTAAGAAAGAATTGTAATTAGACCAGAATCTTTGGGGACAGAGGTAAGCCTATGTCTTCAAAGGACTGTGTCGTAAGTCAAAGAATTTGTAAGTGGACAGCACAGATCAAGGACAGTAAATGACAGGCAGTGCAGGCTTGTTGTTGTTGTTGTTGGATTTGGATCTTTTAGCCCGGGATGGATTTCGGGAACATAGCAGTTTCCCATGGGTGTTCTTTATTGGCTTGGGCTCTCCAGGGATGCTCACGCCAGTCAGTCTGTCCATCTGTCTGTCTGTCTAGTATGCACCTGAGTACATGTGTGTGTGTGTACCTTCATGCTACAGTATGGGAGTGGGAGTCCATCTTTGTGTCACAGGGCCTGAACTTAGGTTGTTAGCTTTGGTGACCCACATCTTTACCTGCTGAGCCACAGCACTGTCCTCAACCTCTACTTTTTAAAATGTCTTTTTGTTGTTGTTGTTGATGTTATGTCTTGAGACAGGATCTTGCTGTGTAGTCCAGGGTGGCCTCAGACTCCCTGCAGTCCTCCTGTCTCAGCTCCCAGGTGCCAGGATTACAAGTGTGTTGTTCCACTAGACCCAACTCCTAGTTCAGTGTTGGATACCGTTACACAGATCCACACGGGCTTCTCCAGTCCTTCCCGTTTAGCATCCCCTTACTCACTTGCCTGCTTCCTTGCTGTAGTGTTGGGATGTTGGAGTCTGCCTATGATACAGGCTCTAGGAAGGGCTTCAGCTAGTCTGATAAGGAGGGACCAAGCATGGCCGACCTCTCCAGCAACCCTTCGTTCAGGCAGAGGGTTTTAGATTGGGGATTAATTTTAAAAGCATTTCAAGTTTGGCAGTGGTGTCACACGCCTTTAATCCCAGCACTCATGAGACAGAGGCGGGCTGATCTCTGTGAGTTTGAGGCCAGCCTGATCTACAGAGTGAGTTCCAGAACGGGCTCCAAAGCTACAGAGAAACCTGTCTCGAAAAATAAAGGAAAAAAAGGAAAAAGCACTCAGAGGAACAACGTGAGGGATTTCCATGTACTCAAAGACCTAGCAGGAAATGCTGTTCTGTATTTCAAGGGTTATTGAAACTGAACCTGGGCTGATTCAGTAGGCGTGGAGGGCCCTAATTTTTTCCTCACTATATTCTTGATGAAGTTGCTAGTTGTCATCCTGTGGCCTTGGGGGCAATGCCAGGAATGACCTTTGCCCTACTTCCGATAGTCTGAATCAACATCCTGAAGTGTCCCCCGGGTGTCAGAGCTGCCACTCTTTCATGTAAGGTGGCATGTTCTGACCTAACTGGTTACTTGCTTGCTGGGCTGTCTTCAGAGTGGATGGAGTGCCTGTGTCACAGGAGACCTGTTATTTGTGTGACTGGAAGAACAGGTTGAAATGTTGTTGTTGGATGTGTACCACTGCCTGCCTTCTATGTCCTCTGTCAGAGTCACTATGGCATGTGCACTGAGCAGGCATGCCGCATCTGCGCTGTGGGCCTGAGGTTGCTGGGAGTTCGGTCTTGAACAGTGAGTACTTTTCCATTGTAAAGCAAAACTGTATACTGCTCTAGCCAGCACGCACCAGCTGTGCAGGCTTTAGGCTCTGTTACATTAGCAGCTTTATTTGGGTGTGTGTGCATGTGTGTTGGGGGTGGGGTGGATAGGGAGGGTGAGTTGTCATACTCTCTGGAACACTTTGCATGAACTGGATCAGTTACTGTCACTTAGAAGAAAACTGCTGTTGATTAGAAATTGAAGAAAAGATAGCAAAGAAAAAGTAAAATAAGCAAAAAAAAAAAGGAAAGAAAGAAAGAAAGAAAGAAAACATCAAAGATCTTTTGAGAGGCTTGGAATTCAGCTCAGTACCAGAGTGCTTGCCTAGCATGTGTTATGCCCCAGGTACCTATCCCTAGTACTGTGCAAAAGAAGGGGGTTGCCACATCTCTGGCTTGTTTATATTTTGTTTCTCAGAGTTACTGTAGTTCACTGTTCCCCTGGCACAAACCTCCCACAATCTTCATTCCTGGAACTATAATGGAGCATTGATGAGTGGCAGGATAAATGAAGTGTTTTGTTTCTGGTTATTTAAACATCATGTGTACATACTTAACCCCATTCATACATTTTTGTCATTGATCAATTTTCCCATGACCCCTTTCTCGTAGTGTCAGGTAAAAAGCCCTTGAACTTTTTAGTATCTCATTTCAGATGCCAACTCTAGCTGAGAGTTGGAGGATGATCTTGTGACTTAGCGCTCCAGTCACTGTTGATGGTAGAAGATGAGCAGTCATAGCTCTCCTCAGTGAGATATGGGAGGTCATTCTCACCCAGCCAGGAGCTATGCAGATCCCACTGGGGCTTCGGCTCCTTTCCCTGCTGAGGCGGTCCCTCAGTGCTGGCATCTGCCAGTGTGCATACTGTGTGGTTCTTCCTAGTTAGTACTTGAAGAAGCAGCAGAGTTCCCATTATACTGGGAGATGTTTTTTGTGAAAATTGATGGAGGGAACTAATCAGCATCAGTCAGAACCCAAATATTGATAGTACTGTGTAATTATTTTGATCATATCTTCTGTGATTATTATTTTGTAGTACAAAATACAGGATTGTAGCTTAGAAACAGGCTGCGTGTATAGTATGTAAAAGGCCCTGGGCAGATCCTTAATGCTACACACACACACACACACACACACACACACACACACACCACACGCACGAAACATGCGCAGAGGGGCAGGGCTGGGGAGAGAAAGAAGAGGTTAAAGGTGCACCAGTTTACGCCTGAAATGTACAATTTGGAAAGTAATCTTAAAATTTAGGAAAATATGTAGATTAGACTTTACCATGAGGTGTATGCAATACTTTGTGGGATTTCACTCTCTGAATCTGCAACATTTTGCCAAATTAATTGACGCTTGCATCTGTTGTTAAAGGTGTGTTCATAACATGCTCCTTCATCAGGCTCATGCTTTGGGATGTTAATGGGAGGGAATATTTACAGGAATGCACATCTATTTACAGATCTTGTAGTGCAAGCAGAAATGGAAAAACAGTAGTGAGCACACAGCAGTTCAGTATAGCCGGCAAGCTGGGAAATACAGCACCGTTCTGAGCATGTTTGTATGTTGTTGTGTAGCTGATGCTCTCGAGGCATACCTTGAGCTTAGTGAGTCCTTGTGCAGTCAATGTACCCTGCAGCCATCACCCCATCAGGAAACAGCATCCCTGATTCTCAGAAGCCTCTCTAGCGCCTCCCCAGAAGTAGTCACTGCCCAGAAATTAATTTGCCAGTTTTGAGTTTTATACAAACGTAACTACAAATGCTGTTCTTACTCTGTGTGTTGGGTATCTTACCCATATCATTTTGAACAGCAAAAGTTCCATTGTTGCTGGTTAGTATTCCATGTGATTAATAGACCTTAGTTCACTCACCTAGCAGATTGTTGAGTGGCTTTCAGACTTTTTGCTTGGAGGTTCTAAGGACCATATTGTGAGGAGCATTCTTACAGACATCTTTATTACCCATGCCCCATTTCTGTTAGCCCTCTGCCCAGAGTGTGATCCTGTGCTGGATTTTAATAGGTTAGTTACGTTGCTTACTTCCTTTGTTTTAACCACTCAGGGCTGTGTAGAGGGCTGTGTAGGAGGAATAATTTGCTTCTGTTGTTATGAATGAGATGGAGCACCTTTTGTGTGTGCTTTGTTTCTTCCTTTTAGAGACAGTCTGTCTATGTTACTGAGGCTTTAGACTCCTGGTCCCACAGGCTCATACCACCATGCCTGACTCCACCATGTATTCTTTAATAAGAATCACCACATACTAACTTTTATTTATGCAGTTTAATCATTGTCCTGTGTATACATGTGCAAGCATGCATTTATATATATATGTACACACACAGTTTTTCTTTCTATTTAATTGTAAATTATAGACAGTAATGGTTCTTTACTGGTGAATGTTTGTATTTTATAGAAAGCACAAACATTCTCTTCTATAGCCGTAGTAGAAAGACAAAACCAGGGGATTATATTAATTACCACGTCAGTAGCTGCTGTAAAGCCTCATTACATTTGTTAATGGCAATAGTGTTCATTACCAAAAATGAGAATTTCTTTTCTCTTTAAAAGAGATTTGCGTTTGTGTGTGAAGGTGTGTTGCCTGCATGTGTCTCTGTACAGCACATGCATGCAATGCCCACAGAGGCCAGAAGAAGGTGTCAGGTCCCCAGGAACTGGACTTAGAGAGCGCTCCATTTAGATCCTTAGCCCATTTTTAAAAACTGAGTCGTTTGTTTCTTTTGCTCTTTGACTCCTGAGTTCCTTGTCTCTGGTGTTAGTCTTCTGTCAGATGTGGAGCTGGCGCTCTCCCTAGCCACTGGTTCCTTCTTCCTCAAACAGCGGCTTTTTAGTTTCGTGAGGTCATACTTGTCGATTGTTGGCCTTAATCCCTGAACAAATGGAGTCCTCTCAGGAAGTCCTTTCCTATCCCGAATCTTGTCGATACCACAGCTGTTTTCGCCAGCAGTTTCGCTGTTTCAGCTTTCGCGTTGAGGTCTTTGATCCACTTAGGTATCATTTTTGTGCATGGTAATAGATGTAGGTCTAATATTGTTTATCTGTGGACATCCAGTTTTCTCTGCACCATTTGTTAAGATACGGGTTTTTAATCCAGTGATTTGGTCTTTCTCTCTCTTTCGTGTGTGTGTGTGTGTATGTGTGTGTGGAGGTCAGAGGACAACTTGTTGGACTTAGTTCTTTCCATCATATATGTTACAAAGGTTAAACTCAGGCCATCTCTCCAGCTCTCTGTACCACTATACTGACTTTTTAAATAGCTGAATACCACCTTGTGTTGTGTGCCAATGCAGTTTAAAACATCCTTCTCAAAAGAATGTGCTATCACACTTTTTGTGTTTTTGCCAGCCTGGTAGGTACCGAGTATTTCACTATTTTTGTTTGTTTGTTTGTTTGCTCTTTTATTTATTTTAACTATGATTAGTATTTTTTATATTTATTTATTATGTATACAATAGTCTGTCTGTGTGTATGTCTGCAGGCCAGAAGAGGGCACCAGACCCCACTACAGATGGCTGTGAGCCACCATGTGGTTGCTGGGAATTGAACTCAGGACCTTTGGAAGAGCAGGTGATGCTCTTAACCTCTGAGCCATCTCTCTAGCCCCCAGGATTTTTTTTTTTTTTTTTTTTTTGAGACAAGGTTTCTCTACGTAGCTTTGGTGTCTGTCCTGGAACTAGCTCTTGTAGATCAGGCTGGCCTTGAACTCACAGAGATCCGCCTGCCTCTGCCTCCTGAGTGCTGGGATTAAAGGCGTGGCATCACCACCGCCTGGCTGGATTTTAATACTTTCTAAAGTTTTGTTTTTATGTACTTAAGCTGATTGAGTTTTTGTTTAATGATTTCAGAATTTCTGGTTGTAATTAGAAACAGTGCACTTTATTTCTGATGTGGTATGACATACTCCAAACTCATTCTTTTCCTACTTTGTGAATACACAGTTGCATGATATTTTGTTTGTGTTCTGACAAGTAAAGCTTGCCTGGAGCTCAGGTAGCAGAGCTAGCCACTCAAATAGGCCAGGCAGTGGTGGCACACGCCTTTAATCCCAGCACTTGGGAGCAGAAAGCCAGAGGATCAGAAGTTCAAGGCTGCTGTGGGCTGCAGGTGCTTGAGCCAGTCTTAAAAGAATGCGGGGCAGAGGTGGCTCACACTAGGGAGGTGGAGACAGGACTATAAGGCAGGTGGAGACAGCACCTGGCTCCATGCAGTCTGAGGATTCGCAGAGATGGGATCTCTCCCATCCAGTCTGAGATTTCATAGAGGTGAGAAGTGACTGTGGCTGACTGCTCTGCTTCTCTGCTCTTTTAGCTTCCATCCCCTAATATCTGACTCCTGGTTTTTATTTAACAAGACTAATTAGGATCCCGCTTCACACAGTTGACGTAGCACAGTTTCTTGTAAAACCTGTGTCTTCCGAATTACTTTTAAAGCCATAAATCAACTATCTTCCTTTATGGTTTCTTTCTTTCTTTCTTTCTTTCTTTCTTTCTTTCTTTCTTTCTTTTTTTAAAGATTTATTTATTTATTATGTATACAGTGTTCTGTCTCCATGTATGCCTGCAGGCCAGAAAAGGGCACCAGATCTTACTACAGATGGTTGTGAGCCACCATGTGGTTGCTGGCAATTGAACTCAGGACCTCTGGAATAGCAGGCAGTACTCCTAACCGTTGAGCCATCTCTTCCAGCCCCCTATATGGTTTCTTTATAGAATTTTTTGCTTATTATTACTTTTTTTTTTTTTTGAGGCAGAGTCTCTCCATGTTAGCTCTTGGCTGTCCTGGTACTCGCTGTAGATAGGACTGGCCTTCAACTCACAGAGATCCACCTGCCTCTTCCTCCCGACTGCTGGGATTGAAAGTGTGTGCCATGACTCCTGGCTTATGCTGTTATTGTGGTGCTGCGAGTGTAACCCAGGACCTCACATGTGCTTCACTCTCGCTTTCGACTTTGATTCTGCTTCACTGATTTCTTCTTGTGTTCCTAATGTATGATCTGAGCTACGCAGTCAGAGTTTGTGGTTTGGTATCCCAGTGTGTGTTTGACTTTGTCATTACCCGAAGGCAAATTGCAACCAGAGAAGCGTGACTAGGATTAGTTTCCCTTTTCACCTGACTTAAAGAAAAGAATATTTCAGCCTGGTCTACAGAGCTAGTTCCAGGACCACAGGGCTGCTACACAGAGAAACCCTGTCTCGGGAAAGAAGTGGGGGGGGAGGGGAGGAACGAATCTTTAACATAATGGGAAAGAAAAATTAGTTTGAAGATAGCTTTTTTTAAAAATATGAAAGGTGATTTGAAATACAGTATGTTGCTTTTATGTAACTGCTAGTGGTTGAAGATTGATGGATAGGGAACTTGAGATTTAAAGGTATTTTGTGCCATAGTTGATGCAGAGATAAGGCTTAAAGAATGTACATATTTCTTGGTTAATTTCCTCCTTTCTCTTTACTCTGTGTTTATTAAGTATCAAACAGTATGACAACCCTTAATTATCAGAGTTTCTTTGTAAATGTTTGAAGAACTGATCCCTTTTCTATCTAATTTTAGTTTTTAAATGGAAAAAAAAGTTTGCTTGAATGTATGTTTGTGCACCTGTTGTGTGTCTGGTGCTCACAGAGGTCAGAAGTCATCAAATCCCTTGAAACTGGCATTACAGACAGTTGTGAGCCACCATGTGGGTGCTGGGAATTAAAGCTGGGTCCTGTACCTGTACTCTTAACCACTAAGCTATCTCTCCAGTCCCCTATTTTACTTTGTATCTTGGTGTTGGAATCAAACCCAGGTTTGTGAGCATGCTAGGTGAGCATTCTATCACTTAACCTCATCCCTAAGTCTTCTTTTTTTTTTTTTTTTTTGTTTTTTTTTTGTTTTTTGAGACAGGGTTTCTCTGTGTAGCTTTGGAGCCTGTCCTGGCACGCACTCTGTAGATCAGGGTGGCCTTGAACTCACAGAGATCCACTTGCCTCTGCCTCCCAAGTTCTGGGATTAAAGGTGTACGCTACCACCACCTGGCTATTCTGACTCTGTTACCTATCTACACTACTATTAGACAGTGTTAATTGACTGTTGAAGGACAGGAGAGACGGCGCAGTGATTGAAAGGACATCCTACTTGTTCAGAAGATCTAGTGTGGTGGTTTGAATGGGAACAGACCTCATAGACTGTGTTTGAATACTTGACCCATACGGAGTGTCACTATTAGGAGGTATGGCCTACTTGGAGTAGATGTGGCCTTGTTGGAGAAAGTGTGTCACTGTGGGGGCAGGCTTTGAGGTCTTATTTGCTCAAGCTATGCCCAGTGTGGGACACAGTTCACTTCCTCTTGCCTGTAGATCAAGATGCAGACCTCTCAGCTCCTTCTCCAGCACCGTGTCTGCTTGTGTGCCACCATGTCCCTCCATAATAATAATGGACTAAACCTCTGAAACTGCAAGACACCCCAGTTAATGTTTTCCTTTATAAGAATTGCTGTGGTCATGGTGTCTCTTCATAGCATTAGCAACCCTAACTAAGTCACCTAGGTTTGATACCCAGCACTCATATGATGACTCACAACCATCTGTAGCTACAGTCCAGGGGATCCAGTGCCCTCTGCTGGCCTGTGTGGGCACCTGCTCAAATGTGCTGCACAGCCATATACGAAGGCAAAATACCCATACACATAAAATAAAATTAAAAAGATACGTTAAACAATTGAATGATGAGGACAGACATTTCCCTATGGAATCCCTGGTATTGAAAACTGGAAGAAACTTTAGAGATTACTCACATATGAGCCATTTTAACTTAAGAAGTCAATGATTATTTAAGAGCATTGCTTTAGCCAAAGATAGAAAAATCAATCAGCTAATGTGTGCTTTCACCTTAAGTGGAGAAAAGCTTTGAGTTCTTTTTTTTAAAAGTATTTTTTTCTTGGTCTGGGAGATGTTCAATGAGTAAAGCATTTGTTGCCAGGCCTGACTACTTGTGTTTGATCTTCAGGATCCCACATAGTGGAATGAGAGAAAAGACTTGTGGGAGTTGACCTCTGACCTCCACCTGTGTTATATTCGCTGTGCAAGAAGGCCACACATGCATGTGTATACACACATGCATACACACACTAAATACATAATTAAAGTAATAACAAGTACTTTTCCTTTGCTATAGTTTAATTCTGGTGTTCAAATAAAAGAGGTAAAAATAGGTCTGTTTAGTTACTTTTCTATGGCTGTGAGAAGACACCATGACCAAGGCAACTTAAAAAGGGGGGGGCATACAGTTTCAGAGGGTTCAGAACTCTGTCATAGTGGGGAACATGGTAGCAGGCAGGCAGTCGTGATACGGAAACAGTAGTTGAGAGCTTAAATCTTGATCCATAAGCATGAGGCAGAGAGAGCCAACTGGGAATAGTTTGGAAACCTCAAAGTTTTGGAACCCTGAATCCTACCCCCAGTGACACACCTACTCTAGCAAGGCCATATCTCCTAATCTTTCCCAAATAGTCTGCCAGCTGGCGACCAAGCATTCAAATATATAAGCCACTGGGAGCCATTCAAACCACTAGAGGGTCTCTTCACTTTTTCTTTAATAATTTTATTTATTTATTTCCCTAATAATTTTAAAGCTATTATCATTATGTATAGTGTGTTTTCTTTGAAAAAAACATCCTCATATTTTAGTCTTCTTTTTTTGTTTGTTTGTTTTTGGTTTTTGTTTATTGAGACAGGGTTTCTCTGTGAAACAGTCCTGGCTGTCCTGGAACTTACTTTGTAGAGAAGGTTTACCTTAAACTCACAGAGATCCGCCTGCCTCTGCCACTAACACCTGGATTTAGTCATCTTTATAAGGTATCAGTGTTAGGAACAAACCTTAGTGGTGTGAAATTAACCCTTGATGTCCCTGTGAAGTCCCAGTTTTAGTTACTGTATTTCATGGGTCTTGAAAAGTTTTCCGGTGTTTGCAAGTTTAGCACTAGAGAATTGGATAAGCTAAGGTGCATTTCGAAGTCTTTTCCTTGAGTCATTTTAAAGTAATGAAGCTGTACTTGAGTGTTCACGGCAGTGCAGGCTGTCCCCATTGTCGCCTGTGTAGTTTCATTGAGGTGATCCCCGTTCTCCAGTGATGTGCCAGATGAAAGCTTAATATGGATGACACCTTCCTGTCTCACTGAATCTGGCACAAGTGGGCACACAGCAGGCATCCATAAAATCTTCTACCGTGCGCATGACTTAGAATCTAAAGAAAGACTTGGGCGGTCCCTGCAGCTGTAAAGAGACCTGGTGTCTAACTCTGCAGCACAGTAGTGTACTGCCTGTTTATTAAATGTCAGAAAGTCTTAGTAGAGTTCTGAAGGATAGAATAAAAGTCAAGAGCTCTGCTTAGTTTTTAAATTAATCTTGCTTCATTTAGTCTTTTTATTTTCTCTTGCTTCTAGACCAAGAGCAATGATGACCTTTTAGCTGGAATGGCCGGAGGAGTAAATGCGACTAACGGTGTTAAAGCAAAGAAGAGCCCCTGCTCATCCACAGCGCCTGCAGCCCCTGCCCCCGCCATGACCGTGGTGGAGAACAAACCTAAGATTAGCACAGGTATGGGTGCCTTGTACCTATCTGCTTTGGTTCTGGTCAGCTTGACACCTTCTTATCCACCCTCCTCCAGGTGTGTGTCTGTGTGTGTGTGTGTGTGTGTGTGTGTGTGAGAGAGAGAGAGAGAGAGAGAGAGAGAGCGAGAGCGCACGCATGTTTTATTTGTTTAAGTGTAAATGCTTTCAAGGTTGACCACTTTGTACTAGGTGACCAGTTAGGGGCTGACCCCTGGGAGAGGTGAATTTCTTTCTCCCAGCAGTTATTGTTTGCTGGAGTGGGACTCTGTGAGAATTATGCCCCCGGGTTAGCCTGTCTACTTGTCCTGCATTCTGTCTTCTTGTTGCAGCTGTTTCTAGAGGAGACAGTCTTTTTTTTTTTTTTTTTTTTTGGTTTTTCGAGACAGGGTTTCTCTGTAGCTTTGAAGCCTATCCTGGAACTAGCTCTTGTAGACCAGGCAGGTCTCGAACTCACAGAGATCCGCCTGCCTCTGCCTCCCGAGTGCTGGGATTAAAGGCGTGCGCCACCACCGCCCGGCTGAGGGGACAGTCTTGTAGGAGACTTCCTGGTATTCTGTGATGTTCCCTGAGTCCAGATGCAGGAGCTGTGATGTAGGTGGATCCATTCGGGCTGGGTTCCCTACAATAATTGATCTTTGCATTGTGTCTAGTTGGGATTTTCTCTAATGGCTTCATTTTTTTGTAGAGAGGCTTCTTTGAGGAGTGATGGCCACAGTTACTTATCTGTGGCATAAGGGTAAGATTTAGAATAAAGTAAGGAACTATGCTGGTCTAGCAAAGTGGTGTAGTAGAGTCTCTTCTGTGACCTCACTGGTCCTGGGGAGTTCAGTGGGTTTCTAGTACTGGCATAATTTCTCCCATACACTGGGCCCTAGTAGATAGACAGCTGTGGGTTACCCCCACCGTGTGAGAGCCACTGTAGGGTACCTTGTGGCTCATGGTTGTCACAGCTGGCTAGGACTGTTAAGTGCTCCCCTCTCTTGGCAGTTTGCATAGTACTTCTGGTACCATGGAAGCTAGACTGCCAGAGAAGACTTTTAGGTTAGACCCAGCTTAAATCATTGGAGTCCAGTGGACTGTGTGTGATTTCTTCAGCAGCAGGGTCTTACTCTCAACCTCTGATGGGAAACCAAGAGCAACAGCCATAGCCTGTATAGTTTTGGGAGTCACTTAGACTACCCTGACCAACCACTCAAAAAGGAAGTTTCTTGTTTCTGGTACTGGGTTTTTATTAGTCTATGGTTCTTATGGGTAATGTCCAAGTGGCAAATTTCTCTCTCTCTCTCTCTCTCTCTCTCTCTCTCTCTCTCTCTCTCTCTCTCTCTCTCTCTCTCTCTCTCACACACACACACACACACACACACACACACGTATATCTTCTATAATTTTAGGTGAATATTAGATGATTACTTGAGGCTTTATTAGTCTTGGAGTTTTTTGTCCCTCTTTTTTTTCCTTAGCTCTTTGTTTTAGATTAACAATATTAATCTAATGATTTATATTATAATAAAACTAATCTAATTAATAAAGTTAATAAATGAACTTAGAAAATCCTACCGTCTAAGGAGGAATATTACCATACTTCACTTCTTATAGTTACAGGGGAACAAAAGCCTTCAAAACCATCAGTAACTATAAGATCATGTGATGAAACCCCTAATTTGTACAGTTAATATGTACTAACAAATAATTATAAAC
The DNA here is from genome assembly GCF_903992535.2 of Arvicola amphibius. Classification (NCBI taxonomy): domain Eukaryota; kingdom Metazoa; phylum Chordata; class Mammalia; order Rodentia; family Cricetidae; genus Arvicola; species Arvicola amphibius. The sequence goes on from NC_052055.2 coordinate 115,032,281, forward strand.
CATGGAAATGTCACTTTATGATAAGGCATATGAAAGAAAACTAATTGGCCACCAATATAGCAGACCATCTTCGGTCATCAGATAGTCTCGGCCCTTTTGTTTGTGTTGGACTTTCCTAGCCCAGGGGTCCCGCTGTCCTCTTGCCCCTTTGAACTTCTGCAGTTTCTTCTTACGTTCCAGATCCCACTCCACCATTCGTTTTAATGGTGGTGTGGTATGATTAGCGAGGGAACGTTTCCGTCTTTTTTTTTTTTTAATAAGCATTATTTTGTTTGATCGTCATTGTAGCTTTTGAAGTTTAGGTTGTATTTTCTTCTTTGTAGATATGAGATAACTATACTGAAGTTTAGCCTAATAGCCTTGCCAAAAGCCATCCTTTCTTTCTTGGGAGCTCATTTTGTACCAGGCTATATAAGGTACAAACCTGCTGATGGAATGAGGTTTGAACCTTCAGTATATTACTTCCAAGCCTGAGGTCATCACATTTAATGCTCTACTCAGGGCAAGGATGTTGAGAAGAAATACTCTGTTCCCATCTTCTCTTTGTGACTTACAGAGCTGAGCAGGTGGTCATCCCAGTATACATGCGTGGTTGTCTATTGACGAGCATTCCAGTGTGCACACGTGGTTGCCTACTGATGGTTACACCTAACCTTAGGATTCACTCATTACTAAGTACTCTAGTTCAGATTTGTGTGTCTCTGTCAGTCTGCTAATACACTGTAATAAAATACCACAGACTGGGTGGTTCACACAACAGAAATTTATCTTATTATAACATGGTCTGTAAATCAGTCTTGGCAGTTTGGCTGCTTTCTCACTGTGTCTCCACGATGTGTCCCCATGCTTTTGTCCTAATCTCCTCTTTTTGTAGTCACAAATCACACTGAAATCACACTGGATAAGGGCCACCCTAACAGCTGTCTTAGTCAGTGTTCTATTGCTGTGAAGAGAGCCATGACCACAACTCCTATAGAAGAAGGCATTTAAATTGGGACTTGCTTACAGTTTCAGTGGTGGTGTCCATTATCAGCATGCAGGCAGACATGGTGATGAGCAATAGCTTCTAGATCTGTAGGCAGTAAGAAGAGACTCCAGGTCAAGCTTGGGCTTCTGAAACCTCAAAGTCCTCCCTGTGACACTTTCTCCAACTAGGTCACACTCTGTCAAAGCCCACACCTCCGAATCCTTTAACTAGTGCCACTCCCTAAGCATTTAAATATTTGAGCCTATGGGGGCCATTCTTATTCAAACCACCACACAGCTCTACCTGAATTTAATTGACTGGTTCAATTACCCTATCTACAAAGTTTACAAGAATGGACGACTTAGCAGTCCCAGTGTAGTGCTGGAGTCCTTGAGATTGAATCAAGAAGAAGCGGGCTCTAATACCAGCCTTGGCAACAGGATAGATAAGCTTACCAGAGAGAGAAAGGGGAAGGATACACCCACAATAGCTGCCATCAAAGGTGTGGCCCAGACAGAAGGTGGGTCTTTCTACCTCAACTGATCCAGCCAAGAAAATCCCTCACAGCTGTGCCCAACTGGCTGGGGTCTAGTTGATTCCAGATGTAGTCAGCTTGACAGTGAAGATTAGCTGTAATAATCTAGATTAATTTCCATAAATATTCCCCTTTTCTTGTTTCTTTTCGTCGTCCTTTTGTGTGCCATGCTCACTTCCCCTTTCTTGCCTTTGTCTTGTAACCAGTCTGACTTCTACCTTACCCTGATTCTGTGGTAAAATGGACGAACCAAGATTTCTGTCAATGAGTGACTGTAGAATCTATAATTTAGCCAGTAGTCACTATTGCCACTTGTAAAAAGCGTGTTATACACATTGATCAAATTCATTGAACAAAATATACTTCGGAATTGAAATAGAACCTTAGCATGTATCCCCAACTAGCCTGGAACTCACTATATTGAATCCTCCTGCCTCTGCTCTGCCTCTTGTGTTAGGATTTGCAGGTATGTGCCAACCACTCTATCATGAAAAATTTTAACTGCTAATGTTTTAAACCTTTGAAAACAACTGACATAATCGTTTTGCGTGGTGTAAAAGAAATAGAAAAAATATAAAGAGCAATATTTTTTACTTCAAAAAACAAGAGCTAGACCTGATTTTGTAGTCCTGTGTCCTCCCACTGTTTCCCCATGCTGGGATGGAACATGAGGCCTAGCAGATGCTAAGATGCCCAGCTGCTGAACCCCAGCCTCTGTCCTCTCGTCTTGAGACAGGCCGCCACTAAGTTGTCTGGGCTGGCCCTGAATGCGTTCTGTCCCACATGCCACCAGGCCCCAAAAGTCCTTAAAACCAGGGGATCATCTTCTAATGAAGCTATACATCTGATTTTATACGTGAGAAGGGTAGATTTTATGGTCTAGGTCAGTGTGGCTGGCTGCCCAGCTTTCAGCTCAGTAGTCCTGGGTTCTGAACACATGCATTTTGTTTTTAATTTTATCTTAAATTCTTTGTTTGAAACATGTAGGCACTAGTTCCTCAGCCAAACGGAGTACTTCAGCCGGTAATAAAGAATCCAGTTCTACCAGAGAAAGATTACGTGAACGCACACGGCTAAATCAGAGCAAAAAACTGCCTTCCGTAAGTCAGGGAGCTAATGACGTGGCCCTGGCTAAGCGTTCTCGGAGTCGCACGGCTGCCGACTGCGATATTCGCATGAGCAAGTCTAAGTCGGACAATCAGATCAGTGACAAAGCCGCCTTGGAAGCCAAGGTGAAAGATCTCCTCACACTGGCAAAAACCAAGGATGTGGAAATTTTACATTTGAGAAACGAACTCCGAGACATGCGTGCTCAGCTGGGCATTAATGAGGATCCTTTGGAAGGCGATGAAAAGTCTGAAGAGAAGGAAACCATTATTGCTCACCAGCCAACTGATGTGGAGTCTACTCTACTGCAACTGCAGGAGCAGAACACAGCCATCCGAGAGGAGCTCAACCAGCTGAAGAATGAAAACAGAATGCTGAAGGACAGATTGAATGCCCTGGGCTTTTCCCTCGAGCAGAGGCTGGACAATTCTGAAAAACTGTTTGGCTATCAGTCCGTGAGCCCAGAAATCACCGCTGGTAACCAGAGCGATGGAGGAGGAACTCTGACATCTTCGGTAGAAGGTTCTGCCCCTGGGTCAGTGGAAGATCTCCTGAGTCAAGATGAAAATACACTCATGGACCATCAGCACAGTAACTCTATGGACAACCTGGACAGCGAGTGCAGCGAGGTGTACCAGCCCCTCACCTCAAGTGATGATGCTCTGGATGCCCCCTCGTCTTCAGAGTCAGAGGGCATCCCGAGCATAGAGCGCTCTCGGAAGGGGAGCAGTGGGAATGCGAGCGAGGTCTCCGTTGCGTGCCTGACAGAACGGATTCACCAGATGGAAGAGAACCAGCACAGTACCAGCGAGGAGCTTCAGGCAACTCTGCAAGAGCTTGCTGATCTCCAGCAGATTACCCAAGAACTCAACAGTGAGAACGAGAGGCTGGGAGAGGAGAAGGTCATCCTGATGGAGTCACTGTGTCAGCAGAGTGATAAGTTGGAACACTTTGGCCGACAGATTGAATATTTCCGTTCCCTTCTGGATGAGCATCACATTTCTTACGTCATAGATGAAGATGTAAAGAGTGGGCGCTACATGGAACTAGAGCAGCGGTACATGGATTTGGCTGAGAATGCCCGTTTCGAGCGAGAGCAGCTTCTAGGGGTCCAGCAGCATTTAAGCAACACTCTGAAGATGGCAGAGCAAGACAACAAGGAAGCTCAGGAGATGATTGGTGCCCTCAAAGAGCGCAGCCACCACATGGAGCGCATTATTGAGTCTGAACAGAAGGGCAAAGCAGCCCTGGCAGCCACGCTAGAGGAGTACAAAGCTACCGTGGCCAGTGACCAGATAGAGATGAATCGCCTGAAGGCCCAGCTGGAGAATGAAAAGCAGAAAGTGGCCGAGCTCTACTCCATCCATAACTCTGGAGACAAATCTGATATCCAGGACCTCCTGGAGAGCGTTAGGTTAGACAAGGAAAAGGCGGAGACTTTGGCCAGTAGCCTGCAGGAAGATCTGGCTCATACCCGGAACGATGCCAATCGATTACAGGACACCATTGCTAAGGTATTGCCCAAGTAAAGCTGTTCTCATTTAGCGTTACCCAGTTGCCATACATAGCAAGCTTGTTGAGAAACAGAAGTGGTTGCTTAATGTGCCATTGCCTTTTATTGACAATCATCTCAAGTTCTAAAATGAGCTGCCTTAAATAGAGTAAAAGTTTTCTTATAATATTGTCGTTTTCACTTTTCATTTTCTTCCCAGATGGTTTATAGTTAAAATGAATTTGTGCCTTTTTCTGGGCAATAGAGAATTTTATATCCTCATCTTTATTATACCGTGGCACAGGGTAGATGCTGAGTCAGGATTTCAGTTTTCAAGGATTGGCAGTGTCTGCTGCCTTTTGTCTTGCTATAATTGTAGTTTTCTCAATATTTTATTGTGAGTTAATTCTACTTTTTAAGAGCATGGTTGGGATTTGTTGCTGGCAGAGAACTTAGAGATGATTCCTTCCGTTGCTTACGCCACAGATGTTCAGCGTAGTGGGTTCCTAGCTAGGGTTTCCGTTGTGTGACTGTGACAACCCATCTAAAGGAAAACATGTAATTGAGGTAGTGCCTAGTTTCAGAGGTCCATTGTCATCATGGCAGGACATAGCGGCATGCAGGCAAATGCGGTGCTGAAGAAGGAATGAGTTGGCTACATTTTGCATGTAACAGGAAGTTAACTGAACAGTGGGTGGTATCTTGAGTGCACACCCCCCCCCCCCCCCCTGCCCACGAGACCTCAGAGTATCCTTTCGCAATGAAACACTTTCTCTAGCAAGGCTACACCTCCCAATAGTGCCTTTCTCTTTGGGGGCCATTTTCTTTCAAACCACCACAAATAGTGAAGACTCAGTCAGAATGGCTGGCTAGGTTACTCGTGTTCTGACCAGGGTTCTATATCCTGAATGATCTTGGAAGTGAGTGTTTTTGTTTTTTTTTTTTTTTTTTTTTTTAAATGGTTTATTTAATGTGCATTGGTGTGAAGGTGTCAGATCCCCTGCAACTGGATCTTCAGACAGTTGTGAGCTGCCATGTGGGTGCTGGGAATTGAACCCAGGTCCTTTGGAAGAGCAGTCAGTGCTCTCAACCACTGAGCCATCTCTCCTGCCTCCAAGTGAGTGTTTTTGTACAAGTTATCTATTCTATCTGATATTTTGGTTCTTTTTTAATGTATGTGTGTGCTTGTGTTATTATGACGCATTTGTATGTGCCCAGCCCACAGAGGCTAGAAGGGGGTGTTAGAGTCCTCGAAGCTGGAGTTAGTCAGTTGTTGAGACTCCTGACATGGGAACTGAACGAGGGTTGTAGAAGAACAGGAATTGCTCTTGATTGCTGAGATCTTCCCCACCCGCGTGCCTTGAGTTTTAAAGAGAGAAGTTTTAGTGCATCTTTGATTTACATCAGAAGTGGGGAGATGAGTGTGTGTGTGTTGCTGGGGGGTGGGGGCGGTGTCAGTCAGGACAACTTGTGGGAGTTGGTTTTCTCTTTCTCTCCTGCGAGTTCCAAGGATTGGAGTCTGGTATTCAGTTTGGCGCAGTGCCCTTCCCTCCTGAGCCATCTTGTCTGACAGTCTCCACTTTCAGAGACACAGTTAGGAGGTACGTGTCGAGGGCGCTACGACGAGAGAGACTGTTAGAAATGAAAAGTTATGTTTTACTTACTTTATGTGTGTCTGTGTGACTGTGCTATGAGTCACACGAGGAGGCAGAAGGTGACTTAGAGTATGTCCTCTTCCTCCACCATGTGGGCTCTGAGACCTCGGGCTTGGCAGCTAGCACTTCACCTGCTGAGCCAGATTGCTAGTCTTAATTTTTTTTTTTATGGTTTCATATTTGATTTGAGGGTTTTTTTTGTCATAAGTACAGCATTTTTTTTTTAATGGTAGTGCCAGTTGTTCATCAAATGCACACTTTAAGACCAAACTGGAGAAGAGGAAATGTCCCCAAAACGCTTTATAAATAATCTGGTTAAGTTCAATGGTACATCAGTGTAATTTCTGTCAGTGACATAGTGGGGTTTGTCCCTATGTTGTGTTTAGCTAGGTTTTCAGTCTGTCTGAGGCTGCTCACGCTTAGCTTCCATCTCAAACAGTAAATACTTTGCTTGTAGAGTTTATCTTAAAAGATCTCTCCCTTTAACTGCCACCATTTCTTTAGGTAGAAGATGAGTACCGAGCTTTCCAGGAAGAAGCCAAGAAGCAGATTGAAGATTTGAATATGACGTTGGAGAAAGTAAGATCGGAACTGGAGGAGAAGGAGACAGAACGGAGCGATATGAAGGAGACTATCTTTGAACTTGAGGATGAAGTAGAACAGCACCGAGCTGTGAAGCTTCACGACAACCTCATCATTTCTGATTTAGAGAGTGAGTAGAGTCAAGCTCTCCATTTCTTTCTATTCCACCCTTTGTGTGCTTGTGTTTAGTGTGGGAAATAATAATCTGACTGGCACGTAGTCTGGGCACAATAGCACAGCTGACGTTCATAAATTCACATTTGACAGAAGTGTGCTTCTCACGTGAGGGAAAGTTTGGGTTTCTATGTTTTGTTCTCAAATGTTCAATAGAAGCATTACTTGAAAATTGTATCTAATTAAGCAAAATCATTAACATGAAAATCTAATGGCATCAATTATTTTCTAGACTGTAAGAAAAGCCATTTATTTTCTTTTAAGGATTGTGACTGTACAGAATAAAAAAAAGAAAGGACCAATCCTGTAGCACCCTGATTATGGAGCCCTGGTTTCTGTTCTTCTTTTTAAATTTACTCTCTTATTACCCTGAAGATGCTGCTTTATGGTAGAATGGAACTTCCATTTTCATGTTTCATTGTATTTGCATGAGTAGATTTTTTTTTAAACTTTATTTTGTAGTTGTTTTGGATTTGTAAGAAAGTTGAGAAATCAGGTTTTTATATGAACCTAATCTGTTATCTTATGAATTGTTTGTTTATTGGTTACAAATGAGCAAAAAGAAAAACAACTGCTTGTGCAGTAGGGAAAGCTGAGCAGTCTTTAGGGTTTTCGTATGGGTGATGGAGGCACATGGATGTGTTCTGACTGAGGCATGTACTGACCACTGAGAAACATTAGACAAACAAGGCGATGCATGTCTAATAGCAGAGGTGTGGAGGGTGCTGCAGCCCTGAACACATTAGTATCATGAAAGAGAAAGGCTATGGAAATGTCAATGTCCCAGACAACAGAAGATTCAGGAGACATGATAATTAGATGTAATACCCTTGTCTAGACAGGTCCATTACTACAGGGAAAAAATGACATAAAGGCACTAATCAAAAATTGAGTTGTGGCTAAGAGATTAAAGATATGTTAATAATACATTTAGGATGTTGATAATTACACTGTGTTTGCATAAAATATCCCTGTTTTTAGAAACCACACACCTAGTTTTCCAATGAAGGGCTGTGATTACTACACCCTCAATGAGTTCGGGGAAAAAATGAGGTTAGTGGGTAGTAGAATCAGAGACAAGGGTGATAGAGCAGTCGAGCGCACTGCTGACAGCAGGGCCGTCTGAATAAGTGGGTCTGTACTGTTTGCTACTTCTTGTGAGTTTAAATTATTTCCAAACAGTGCATTTAAAAAACTCTTTGTGTGCCTTTCATCTAGCTCCTAAGTTATGAACAAGGGTTACGGTGTATCACTACTGCCTCCTCCTGTGGTGCTGGAGATGAAGCCTAGGAGCCTGTCCATGTAAATCCCACTTTCTCACCACTGAGCTACAGCCTCACTTTATACACTGTCCTTTACATTAGAGCTGGAGGGAATGGGTAGTCTTTTCTGACACATTAGTTAAAGTCTTCAGATTATTGGATGTGTGCAGTACTCCTTTAGACACTATTAGTTTATTATTCCTTGACAGAGCGTTGATTAGCAAGTACAGCTTTGGGCCTATTCATAGGTTGGTGGGGATATTTGAGATATTGTCAAAGAAGAACAGGTCATTTGTGGGCAGTTTTCAGGTTATAGCTTGGGAATTCTGAGCTCTGGTTAGCTGACCCTGAATCTGTAAGTTGACTAAGGTTTTGTTAAGCATTCTCGGGCCCGTCTGTTGAAATGACCAATGACAGCACAGAATCTTTCTGAGAAGATTATGTTGACTGTGTACTCTGGCTGGTTTTCTGTGTCAACTTGACACAAGGCTGAGTCATCAGAGAGGAAGGAACCTCAGTTGTGGAAATGCTTCCACAAGATCCAACTGTAAGGCATCTTCTCAATTAGTGGTCAGTGGGGGAAAGCCCAGCCCATTGTGAGTGGTGCCATCCCTTGGGCCTGCTGGTCCTGGGTTCTCTAAGAAAGCAGGCAGAGCAAGCCAGGGGAAGCAAACCAGTAAGCAGCACTCCTTCATGGTCTCTGCATCAGCTCCTGCCTCCAGGCTCCTGCCCTGCTTGAGTTCCTGTTCTGACTTCCTCCAGTGATGGACTATGATCTGGAAGTGTAAGCCAAATAAACCCTTTCCTCCCAGCTTGTTCTTTGGTCATGGTGTTTTGTTGTAGTAATAGAAACCCTAACTGAGACAGACTGCCGTGAACTTTCTCATCTCCAACTTAAAAAAACCTTTGGCCTCATCTTAGTGACATGTGTGTGACGCAGTGCTCAATAGTAATGTATTAGAGTTCTGAGCCATCTTCAGCTACTGCAGTCAGGTCTGTGGCAGAACAAAAAACAGACAAGAAAGTCAAAGAACTTAATACTTAAAACTTAAAAAGCATATGTATTTAGTTTTTTCTTTTTAAAAAATCTATTTTTTAATTTTCTAAATCGTATGTGTGTGCACATGTCTCTGTGTGGGTCTATGCATATGTGAGTCCAGAGTAGGGTGTCAGAGCCCCTGTAAACTGTCTGACACGGGTGCTGGAGACTCTGAAAGAACAGCAAGCGACCTGAACTACTGAGCCATCTCTCCAGCCCTAGATTGAATTTATGTTTTATATTTGAGAGAATTTATTTAATTTTGCTTCTTTCTTTATTATACATTTTAAAGTTTTATTAGCATATATAATCTTACATAAGGATGTTTCATTTTGACATCTTTATGTGTATATAATATATTTTGACCACATTCGCCCATTATTCTGTCTCCTGTTGGTTCCTTCCTCTTTCAGGTAATGTGTGAACCAGTGAGTTTCGTTATGGTTTCTTATAGAAACGCAGGTAGATTTTTTTTTTAAAAATCAGGTTGTTTATAGGCACATAGGCAAGCCACCCATGGTTACACCGCTCTGTCTACCCCCTGCCAGTAGCTGCTTATAAATCTTCAGAGACGGGCGGGGCAGTTTTGCTTCTTGCATGTAAGAAGGTTTTACGTTTTCCAGATTCACTCTGGCAGTTCACTCTGTCCTGTCGATCTAGTAAACCCGTGCTGCCCTATGGCTCAGGCGGGGGAAGAGCGACATCTTGTGGTAGCTGAGCATTAGCTAGAAAAATGTTAGATGATGAAGATTTGGTTGGACAGCAGAACTCTACAAATCATTCATTTTCAACATAAGGAATTTAACTAGAAAATGACTAAAAATCCCGAGTAATTAAAAAATCTATGTAGCTTTTTTCCCAGCTTTTTGAGATGAAAAGTGTGAATATGTATCATATTGGAAGAGTACTTAGTGCTTAAACTTGATAGTCCTCACAGTCTTACACCGTCTCTGTGTGTGTTGAGCTACTTAATAAGTTCCACCCTATGACACTTCATTCACCAATATTTCTAGGTATGATCCCTGAAAGAAGAATTCCTAAGCATGTCTAGTAAAATTACTCTTAGTTTCCTACTATCAGCTAGTAACTATAATTAGATTTTTCCAGTTGTCACCAAATTGTCTCTTTATAGCTTTATTTACTCCCTACCTTTAGTGATTTTTAAAATAATGTTACAGATCGGTCCCAGGACCTCGTGAATGTTAGGAAAACTTCATACCAGCAGTTTGGGGTTTTGGCCTGAGACCAGTTTCAAACTCCTCACCTTTCTGCCTCTGAGTTTCCACAGTTCTAGGATTATAGGTGTGTGCTGCCACATTCCTCTGTCTGTCTGTCTGTTGCTCTCCCTCTCCCCTTCTCTCTTCTTCTCTCTTTCTCCCCCTCTCTCTCTGGGGTCTAAACAAATTTAGATACTTTATGTTGGATCTCTAGAGTTTGATGGCAGTAAATTTTTTTCTCCAGAAAATCCTCACATTTGGGGCTGGAGAGATGGCTCAGAGGTTAAGAGCATTGCCTGCTCTTCCAAAGGTCCTGAGTTCAATTCCCAGCAACCACATGGTGGCTCACAACCATCTGTAATGGGGTCTGGTGCCCTCTTCTGGCCTTCAGGCATATACAGACAGAATATTTTATACATAATAAATAAATAAAATAAATATTAAAAAATCTTCACATTTGGAGTTAACTAAGCACATGCTACGTGAATTTGATGACAAAGAATTTTTATTTGAGAAAGCAAAATTTTTTCTGTAGAATAATTTAACAAACATCACTACAATTCGTCTGTCCCTAAATAAGCCTTGTATTCAATAGTAGTAGCTCTCCAGTCACCCCACGAAAAACCCCATATTAAGTAGAGTAACTTTTTCACCCCAATGTAAATTCCGGAATTGATACATAGGGATTACGACAGCTCCTAAACTAAGAATGTGGAGGGACGCATGCTCAGAGTGGAAGGACAAGTGGAAAACTACAGGGAAATAAAACTACAGAATGGAACAAGTAGACACTTTCCAACTCCAGATTTAGCGTGTATTATAAAAAAAACTTACAATCCTTTAAATATCAAACTAAATGAAGAGCAGTGGAGTTGAGGATGAACCTGCTCATTCTGCAGTATGAGGTATAGGGCGAAAACAGTTGAAGAAAATGGATGGAGATTAGTGACCTATGAAATAATCTCAAATTTGCAACACATTTAGAGTTCCAGGAGTCTTCCAGATAATACTGGCACCATACAGTATATACCTGGCCTTCTGTGCTCTAGGCCATGGCTTTAGCATTTAAGTCAGAGAGGTGTGATGTAAACTCACAGCTTCCGGTTCAGAACATGGCTTCAGATCACCATGTGCCGCCCCCGCCAGAAAAAGAAACTGAATGAAATATAAAAGCCTCGTAACACTAACACTGAGATAGCAAACAGTTGGCTTGTGCCAGTAGACAGTGATTTTGAGTAATTTCCGGAATGTGGAAAGCAGATAGTATCGGGTATGGAGAAATAAAACAGAATAGAAAAACCTACAGGCCAGGAGAACAATGAGGCTCAGAGTAATGGTGTTCCCAGCAAGCTCTGGGTGACTAGAGCTGCCCGCTCAGGACTGGGCACTGTACCGGGGCCCCCGACTTAGCTGGCTCCACCCTTGTTGGACTGGGAATCTTCTGGATAAAGGAGTAGAACTGGGTGCCGGGACTCTTCTCATGACCTTGGTGTCGGAAAGGAAAGTGGGTGGTGCCTACAGAACTGCAGGCTACCGTGTGGACCAGGAGAGAGGACCATACAGAGGGAAAAGAAAGCAGTTTGGCCCCACTGTAAAATGGATGTACCACCCGGCACCTTGGTTGGAGTACAGTCCTCCTGTTGATGCGTGTCATCAACAGAGTCTTTACTGTGGCTGTACCGTGAATGAGAAGCCTGTGGGTAGAAGAGTGATTCCTGCAGTCATTAAGAAATGTGTATATGTCGCTAATGCTTAAATAAAGAAATAACAACCAGGACTTACTGGGCATCTTATTATCTTAAAAAAGAAATCAGCCGACTAAAGAAAATCAACTGAAGAGCACCCCAGATAAAGCTAGAGATTCATCACCTACCTAGCAAGCCGGAGCTGACTGCTATTCTGGGTGTGGTGGTGCAACATACCTTTAACCCCACCATAGGCAGGTGATCTCTGTGAATTCAAGACAAGCCTGGTCTAAACAATGCATTCCAGGCCGGCCAAGGCCACATAGTGAGACCCTGTCTGAACATGATGGTGGTGGTGGTGGTGGTGGTGGTGATGATGATGATGAGTAGCATCGGGGTCTCATTGAGACAGAGCTGGCGCAGTGGGTAAAAGAACTTACTCTGTAAGCATGAGGCCTGGATTTGAATTCCAGCAATCACATAGAAAGGTGGGCATGGCTGTGTGTACTTAAGAGAGCTCACTGGCCAGCCAGGCCACGTGAAATAGCACGCTTTGGTTCTGTGAAAGACCCTGTCTCAAGGGAATAAGACAGAGAGTGATGGAGTATGTATGTATGTGTGTGTATATATATATATATATATATATATATTACATTGAAGGAAAAGTTTATGAAAATACAAATCAGAAAAAGACAAAACAAAGATATTTGACATAGAAAAGAAAATAAAGAGCAAAACAAGATGCCAGGATTCACTGAGCAAATGTGAAAGATTAAAAAGCTTGATAGCATGCAAGAGGAGAGAGCCATCCAACCCCCCCCAGACAGGGTGTCCTGGCACTCGCTCTGCAGACAGTGTGGCTTTGAACTCACAGAGATCCACCTGCCTCTGCCTCCCAAGTGCTGGGATTAAAGGTGTGCGCCACCACTGCCCGGCTGGGAGCAATATTTTTATGTGCAGTTAAGGAGTGTGACCACTGCAGCTTTCTAAAAGAGTGATAAGAACTCCCTTGGAAGACTTTGCAGTTGTCTTCCAGGAACCTTCTGTAGGACAGCATTATAGGTTTGCAGGTGTCTTGTGGGTGCTTGCTGCAGGACTGCTTTGTTAACACCACATTTGGAAATAGTCTATTGTTATATTTTTTAAAGATATATTTTATGTGCATGAGTTTACCTCCATGTATGTAAGTGCACTGTGTATGTGTCTTGTGCCCCAAGAGTTCAGAAGCGGGTGCCGAAACCCCTGGAACTGGGTTCCAGATGGTTCTAAGTTACCATGCTGGTTCTGGGAACCGAACCTGGATCCACTACAAGTGCATCCAGTGCTCTTAACCGCTGACCCTTCTCTCCAGTCCCACAGGCTTAACCATTGTAATCTAGTAAATAGCTATGGACACAGTGTGGGTCTCCTCTGTTCTCATTGCTGTTTTGCTAGTGAGACTGGAAAGACGGATCTGAGTCTGTTGGCTAGAGGACGAAACAGAACCAGCCGTAGTGCACTTCTGTAGTTTAGAACCACTGAAAGTTTCAAATGTAACGTGGAGATGATAGCCAGACACAACTGTGCTCCTTTTAAAACTGTACTCTATCAAGCCATAAGTAAATTAGTAGTTTTTCAAAAAAGCAGAAAAACAAAACCCCCCAAAACTTAACAAGTCATGTTCTAGTATACCCTGAATTAGCTCATGTTGCTTTTTGTAAGTGTTCTGTCATCATTTCTACTTTCGGAACTTTTCTCCAAGTAATTTCTGAACAACTTTGTAAAGACATTTGCTGTATTTTAACAAAAAGTTGGAACTATGTTAACTCCGTTAATAGATTTTAAAAGCTAGTTCTGATATGTTCCATTGATGGAATACTCTGGGGCCATCTAGCTGGTACTGCACATCTGGCTCTTTCTCTGGGGCCATCTAGCTGGTGCTTCACATCTGGTTCTTTCTCCGGGGCCATCTAGCTGGTGCTACACATCTGGTTCTTTCTCCGGGGCCATCTAGCTGGTGCTACACATCTGGTTCTTTCTCCGGGGCCATCTAGCTGGTGTTATACATCTGGTTCTTTCTCCGGGGCCATCTAGCTGGTGCTACACATCTGGCTCTTTCTCTGGGGCCATCTAGCTGGTGCTACACATCTGGCTCTTTTTCTGGGGCCATCTAGCTGGTGCTGCACATCTGGCTCTTTCTCTGGGGCCATCTAGCTGGTGCTGCACATCTGGCTCTTTCTCTGGGGCCATCTAGCTGGTGCTGCACATCTGGCTCTTTCTCTGGGGCCATATAGCTGGTGCTACACATCTGGTTCTTTCTCCGGGGCCATCTGGTTGGTGCTACACATCTGGCTTTGCTGATAGTGGATTTCATTATTTACTACAGGCTTGTGAAGCAGTACAAATACAATCTTATTGTGCTTAAAAAAGAGAAAGCTAAGCCGGGCGATGGTGGCGCACGCCTTTAATCCCAGCACTTGGGAGGCAGAGGCAGGCAGATCTCTGTGAGTTCGAGACCAGCCTGGTCTACAGAGCTAGTTCCAGGACAGGCTCCAAAGCCACAGAGAAACCCTGTCTCGAAAAACCAAAAAAAAAAAAAAAAAAGAGAGAGAGAGAGAGAGAGAAAGCTAGCCAGGTGTGGTAGTACATTTCTAGTCCCGAAACAGGAAGGACATCTTGCCGCTGCAGGAATTTAAGGCCTCCCTGGGCAACACAGCAGGACCAAGTTCAAACAAAACCAAACCAAAACAATAATATTCATATGAAGTCTAGAAAGATGTATGTCTAATGCAAATAAAGATAATCTTATTTTGTTTCAATTTCTGTTTTCTTATTTTTTTATTGTGAACATATCTTTGAGAATTAAGAAAAAAAATTTACATTTTTTTTTTTTTTTGGAGAAGGGGAGAATAAAGACGAGCAAAATTTAAAAGTTAAGTAAAACCATATAAAGTTCATTTGGAAGCCATTGTGTCTTCCAGGTTCTGTGCACAGTTCCCAGGTCTCTTCACAGATTATTTGCTCTTGACTTTCCTTTCCTCTGAAAATCACATTTAGTTATTCACTGGGAAATGTTGGACCAGATGGAAGTAGCTGATGGCACCCAGAGAGCTTCCTGGGCTTTGGAGGCTAGGAAGGTTGTCATGGATGTTGTTGATTTTAATAAGTTCTTGAGAGTACCGTAGCCTGAGCCTGGGCCCATGGTAATGCCCGGTAACATCTGCATGATTGGTGGGTATGGAACCAGAGCTAGCATGGATTACTCTTGATTTGTCAGGGGCAACAGGTCACTGGTGGCGAGACAATTATGGAGCCATTACTAAACAGGAAGAGCAGTGCACAGAACTGCTCGGAACAAAGTTAGATGGAATAATAATGCAGCAGCAATTTATCTGGTTTCTCGAACAAAAATAGCACTGTAAAAATAGAGGTCTAATCTCTGGTTTAAAAACAAGGAGATAGTAGTTTTTGGTGGAATTTGAATTGAAGACAGTAGGTGGCAGTGTCGCTCACGTTAGGAAAGCTGGAGAGGAAGGGAGCACATCTGAAGGTTCCCCAGTGGGGGGATGCTTCCTTCTCCTGTGACCCCCGATTGTGCTAAGTGGCAGTATTCTAAAAAAAGAACTTAAATAGACACTCCTCCGATATCGGGAAGGAAAAGCTTATTGCCATTTCTTAACTTTTTATCTCAGAGGAAAAGTACAGACATGATCATAAAGTTTAAATCATATCCCTGAAGACCCGTTTCATACAGCTTATGCTGTTTAAACATGTCCTCTGGCAGCTTTCCTTCCATTTAAAAGGAATAATGACAGGGCAGTAATTCATGTGCAGCACCAGCTGCAGCAGATGCCTCGTTAAGAAGGACTGTGTGCCATCTGTGGAGACGAACGTAGAGGTCAGTGAAGAAAGGACCAGAACAAAAGGGGTTGGTGAAATTAGACTGCGTGGGAGTTTAGTGGGCTGCAAGAATCGTGACAGCAGGTGCTGAAGGTGAGCTGTCCTGCAGTCGGCTGTCTTGTGAATTGTGTCTGACGATGTCCTCTGTGACCAGAAGAAAAGGAAAACAAGTTTTTAATTTGAATTTTGTTTGTATATGACTGTTTTGCCTGTGTGGATGTGTCTTGGATACCCTGGAGCTGGAGTTACAGACAGTTGTGAAGTGCCATGTGGGTGCTGGGAATTGAACCTCTGTCATTTGGAAGAAGAGCCAGTGCTCTTAAACATTGACCCAATTCTCTAGCCCCGGGAAAACATTTTTTTAGCCAATTCTAAGAGAATTTTGTTTTGTTTGACTGCTTTTCTTATAAAATATCTTGGGCAGGTAACTCTGAGTTCAAGGCCAGCCTAGTCTCGTAGCAAGTTGCAGGCCAACAAGGACTAAATGGGGAGACACCCTGGAATCAAAATGAAACAACAAACAGCTCTGTCCATCAGTGGACCTAGTATACAGAAAAGCAGACTCCCCAGTGTCCTCAGCTTCTGTCCTTCCGCTGTCTGTGTCCGGGTGTCTGCATTCACCCCCTGGGAGCTCACAAGGAGCCAGGCTTCCCTGCTGGTTTCGTCTCCTTTGTTTCTGTCGGCAGGGAACCGGGCCATGACTTGTCCACTCGTCATGTTCACTTTGCCTTGATTGGACTGGGAGGCCTGTCTGGCCCTCAGTGTCCAGGTTCAAGGAGGTCTGAAGTAGCTTGTAGCTTTCACGTGAGGCAGCCTCTAGCTGAATCCTTTGACCACGACATCATCCTGCTTTGCTAGTTCAGTGCAGTCAGAACTTTTTTTTTTTTAAAAAAAAAAAAACTCTAAGAATGTGGAAACTGTCTCTTTTTCTTTACATCTTCATTATCTAGAAAATACCCTGATTCATGGTTTATACTTACAAGATGATAGTTGATCAATGAATAAATTTTGAACACTTTATTTCATGGGCCCTGACTTTACTAACAATTTTGGGGTAATGTTTCCTAGTGGAGACATTAGCTATTGGCTGCCATGGGCTGTCACTCCGTCCCGTACCTCATTTTATTCTGTCCTCTCCATTGTTTTGCCTCATTTTATCCAACTTTAGAAAATATTATGTGCTTTAATAATAATAATTGATACCATTATTTTATTACTGAAGTTAATTCATATCATTTAACAATATCATGGGTTTATTAGTGACTGGGTAGAAGTATTTGCCATGCATGCATGATTAATCTGAACTCACTCCTGCAACCCAAGGTGGAAGAGAAGAACCAACTCTTAAAGGTGTGTCCCTGACCTGTACATCTGTGCTCACTTGAGTACACACTTGAGTACACACACACTCTCTCTCTCTCTCTCTCTCTCTCTCTCTCTCTCTCTCTCTCTCTCTCTCTCTCACACACACACACACACACACACACACACACTGGTTAAAAAAAGTTGAATATGGTGGTGCATGCCCTTTAATCCCAGCACTTGGGAAGCAGACAGGCAGATCTCTGAGTTTGAGGCCAGCCTGTTCTACAGAGTGAGTTCCATATATATAATCATGGCTGAAATATATATAATCAGTGGCTGAAAACATATGTGTGACATATATGAGGCCCTGGATTTACTTTTATTTTATGTGTATGTGGGGGGAGGAGAAAGAATATGGATGATAGTGGAGAGGGAACTGTAACATCAATAGGCAAAATCTTAATAAAGGATTATCATCGTATGTAAGAGCCCTTTCTGGTGCATAACTGAGAAGTGACTTATTCCTGAGCTGTCAGAGTTCTGAGTGTGACAGCTGTCCAGAGGGACAGTTACAGCATGGTGCCCGCCTGAGAGATTTCTCTATGTGCATGACTTTAAAGGCAGTGTTTCCTTCCAACCAAACAGTATGTGATTTCCTATTGGATTTACTGCTACTAGTCCCTAGACTAATTGGTAGCTCTCCGGATATTACAAATTAGTTGTATAAATAATTATACTGATTTCACTTTCTTGAATTTATTCCAGTGTTTAAAGGGAATAAGGCTTACATGGTTTAGAGTGGTAACTTCTCTGATTAAAAGTTTACATTTTAATAGCAGTCAGTGCTATTTTGCTTGACTCTGTGCCAATAGCATGTATGTTTATAACAATTGCTTTCAGTTTACTTAGGAAGTGAAGCAGAAACTGTGATCTTGAATTAAATATTCTTTCATGCTTTCAAGTCCTGTGATGAAAGGCAGACAAGTCTTAGCTCAGGAAAACTGTTTTGATGGTGATATTTTAGCACCTCTTATATCATTTCTCTGGAACATGTAATATCATTAAGAACTTGAAGTCTCAGGAGAAGTATTTAATCTTTGTGTTTTCAGATACTGTTAAAAAGCTCCAAGACCAAAAGCATGATATGGAAAGAGAAATCAAGACCCTCCACAGGAGACTTCGGGTAGGACGGATCTTCATGTGCTGCCTAGTTCTGATGTACTAGCAGTGACTTATGGGTAGTAATTTTAGGGAGATGTGGTATGGGAATGTATTACATTTTGAAAAGAAAGTTTATTAACTTTTGATTTTAAAATCACAAACAAGGCTGTTTCTGTGTAAGATTTCTGCATTCTCTGGGTTGGGTCAGCTGCCAGCACCCAGGCTGCTAGGATGTGGAGGGAGAGAGTATTAATCATAGACCTCGAGTCCTGACGCAGTTGTCCTGGCTGCTTTCGTGGTATTAGAAAATTGCTTTGAGGTTGAGAGGGCTCATGCAAGGCCCAGCTGTGGCTCTGGGGGAAGTGAAGCCCCCAGGGAGACTTCTCTGCCCAGCCACACCCGCATCCTTCTTGTCTGTGGGAAGCGGCAGACACTCAGTTCCTTACAGTCTCTTTGTATGATTGTGTCTGCCTATATTGAGTTCAGTTTTTCTTCTGGCTTCCTCTTCCTTTTCCTTTAGTTTTTTTTTTTTCCTGCTGGTTTTTGATGTTAGAGTATTTATAGATTTTCACTGTATGGCTCACATACCATTTATATACCTTCACAAACCACTTAGGTGCTTTCACATGCCATTTATGTACCTTCACATACTGTTCATATACCTTCGCATACCATTTATGTACCTTCACATACCATTTATGTACCTTCACATGCCATTTACATACCTTCACATGCCATTTATGTACCTTTACATGCCATTTATGTACCTTTACATGCCATTTACGTACCTTCACATGCTGTTTATATATCTTCACATGCCATTTACATGCCTTCACATGCCATTTATGTACCTTCACATGCCATTTACATACCTTCACAAACCACTTAGCTACTTTCACATGCCATTTATGTACCTTCATAATACAGTTATATACCTTCTTAAGAGTTCAGAGGTAAAGCTCTAAATTTTTATTGTTATTTATTTTTATAAGACTTGCTTTGAAATTTGCATGAGGAAGGGAAGTCTAACATTTTTTCTCATTAATATTTATTGAGTACTCTGAATACTTGATGGCTCAGTAGGGAGACCAGATGGCAAGTCTTCCCTTCATTTAGAACAAATTCACTGATAAGAGCTACTTTGTCTGTTAAAATAAGATAAGAGCATTCTTGGGATTAAAAAAACCTCACCATTCAAGAATATGACTCGCGAGGGCAAACTAATCATTAACAAATTTTACTGCTTTTAAATAAATCTCCATTACTCTTTTTTGGAAATAAAAATTAATCTTTTAATGTAGGAAGAATCTGCAGAATGGCGGCAGTTTCAGGCTGATCTCCAGACTGCAGTGGTAATCGCAAATGATATCAAGTCTGAAGCCCAAGAAGAGATTGGTGACCTAAAGCGGCGGTTACATGAGGCACAAGAAAAAAATGAGAAACTCACAAAAGAATTGGAGGAAATAAAATCACGCAAGTATGTTCTGAGAATCCAGTTGTGTGTTTCAGTAACAAACAGTTTAGCCTCAGTCTCGGAATGGGCCACTAGTGCTGTCTTGTCTGGACTCTCGCAGTCTGCCAGTCTGGAAGTGGGCAGTCGGCTTCCGTCTGACCCTGCCGTTGGTAGATGTGTGATCTGTTAACAGTCCTACTTGCCCTGTGCCTCAGTTCTCTCACCTGTGAATGAAGGCAATGTGAATTGATTTATAGTCTTGAAATGAGTAAGTGAACTAATGCCTGCAAAGTGATTGACCAGTAAACTCGAGTTACTGGTTTTGGGAAAACAGCTGATCGGTTCAGTGTAAGTTTCTTTCCCTCGCTCACTGTCGGAATTTCCATTTTTCAGTGACCTCCGGAGTAGTACCCCCCACATCTCACACAGGGGTCACTGGAAATCCGTAAAGATGACTGTATCAGGTGATACCTGTGGATGCTGAGTTCCACAGTGAGACTCCGACTGAGTGGAGGAGAGAATTTATGTGTTTGATGTTATTATTAAGAATTTGATTTTACTTCACTTTAAATAATTATTAATTAGGCATAGGGAAAGGCAATATATCTTTGAAAGCTTTTATTTAATTAGTGCTTAGTTCTAATGTGTTGCTAAATGTTTTTTTATTGGCATCCTTAGGCAGAACTTGGAATGAAGCTTAATGAATCTTCACTGGTATAAAGCTGGCATTACTCTTTTTCTCTGTATATTATTAATAAATAGTTCATCAGAAATGCCTCATTTGATAGTTAACCCTGAGTGATTGAAGTTGGTTCTGTCTATCCACTCATCCGTCCACCCACTCATCCATCCACCCATCCAGCCGTCCTTCCGTCCATCCGTCTGTCATGCGGTGGATTAATTTAAGGCCTTACACATGCCAGGCAGGTGCTCTATCATCGAGCCCTAAGATTCAGTTCTTGAAGGATCTTTCCACTGGATCCTGAAAGTTTACTAGTCTTTATATTTCAAAGAAATGCCTGTTAAAAGAGGCAGCATCTTGGGGCTGGGAGAGGTAACTAAATGGTTAAGAGAACTTCTTCTCTTCCCAGAAGATCTGAGTTTGGGTCCAGCCCCCTTATCAGGTGACTCCAATTGACGGGGCATGTTGCTCTTTTCTGGCCTCTGTGGGGCCCCCCCCCCCCCCCGCACACACACACTATTGAAAAAGGAAGAGATAGCATCTTACAAGCAGTGATTATCAGAGTGATGTTTTTAAGTACAAAACTACCTACATGAAAAGTGTGGGTTTCAGTCAAAATATCCTTCTTAAAGGGGATTTGGTTACTTTTACCAAATCCAGTCTTGGAGGGTCTGATTTTCAACCTTCCGTGTGACAGAATGGGAAGTGTGGGCAGGCACTTCCGCTTCACACTGTGTTTCCCAGTGTGCGGTGGCCTTGAGGTGGACACCGTGTGACCTTTCCAGTCTGAGCAGCTTTCTTCTCATGGAACAATGTTTTTAATTGAGAATGACTGGGAGAGAAACTGGCTATTCAACCTCTGTTCTTTGACATTTTCTTTGAAAGTGATTAGGACCCTGTCTCATCCAGGAAAACACCTGGTGGTATATGTTGTTGTTAATGAAATGTAGGTATTCAAGGGAGTGGAAAACCTTTATCTGCCATTGCAAGATGATTTAAAAAGTTTTTTTTAATTATATTTCTTTATTTTGTGTGTGCGCCATTCTGCACATGTGGAGATGAGAAAGCACCTTGTGGAATACGCTTCCCACCGTGTGTATTCTGAACATCACACTCGGGTTGTCAGCCTTGGTAGGAAACCTTTGCTGAGCCATCTCATTGGCCTTAGAGCATGTTGATGCCATCATTTAGCAAATGTGACTCCAATGTAGTATATGATTCAAGGCATTTGAAAAGCCTGTGTAATGCCAGTATTTTTCTTATGATCAATATATGATGTTGCAGAATCAGATGGATAAAAGTCTTTCAAAGTGTTTAGTTGACCAGAGAATTTTAGTGTCTAGGGTAGGAGAAATTTATTTACATGGCTTCATTTTCCACAGTGAAGCTACTTTTTTCTTCTTGGTGTGCTGGTTCTCAGACACGGGGCCTCATTCCTGCTCAACAAGTACTGTAGTGCTCTACTACGTCTCCAGTCTGCAGCTAAGCCTGCCACTTTGGCAGTGCAGATTTAACCCAGGGCCTTCTACCTGTTTAGTCAGGGGCTCAGGACTAAGTTACTTTTCTTTCTTTTTTAAAAAATATTTATTTATTTATTATGTATACAATTTTCTGTCTGTGTGTCTTCCTGTAGGCCAGAAGAGGGCATCAGATCTCATTTCAGATAGTTGTGAGCCACCATGTGGTTGCTGGGAATTGAACTTAGGACCTTTGGAAGAGCAGGCACACTGAGCCATCTCTCCAGCTCCTAAGTTACTTTTCTAGCCTAGCAAAAATTTGATAACTACCCATTGTTTCATTTTAGTGTACTGAAAAGGTTATTAAAATATTCTCCCCTATTTCAGACACATATTTGTTTGAGATCTGCATTTTTTATATCTCAGAAGATCGAATACAGAAGAAATGAGAATACAGTTGTCTTCTAAGCAGTTAAATACATACATCATTTCTGTTTTATCTATTTATTTATTTTGAGACAGGGTCTCTGTAGTCCTGGCTGTAGCTCACTATATATAAACCAGGCTGGCCTTGAATTGGCAGAGATCCACCTGCCTCTGCCTCATAAGTGCCGGGATTAAAGGCATACACCACCACACTTGGCTAAATACATATTTTTAAAAATGTAAAACACTTATTTTTCTTAGCAGTTTTTTAATTTGGAAAATAAAATTTTTAAAAATATTCTTAGATTTTTATTTACTTACCTATTTTTTTTTTTTTTGAGACAGGGTCTCATTGTGTAACATTTGCTGATCTAGAACTCCCTGTATGTGGACCAGACTAGTCTAGAACTCAGAGAGCTGAATAAAATATTTTATGGCCTTAATCAATTTAATGAGCTTTTCAGTCCTTTGCAGGGATTCTCTTTCTGTGACAGTTTTGTCTCATTCTTAGGGAACTGGAACTTTTGGTTCTGTTCTGTTGTGTGTGTATGCACAGTGCGTTAGCCTCTGTGATCTGCTGGTGAATTCCCAGATGACTGAGAAGGGCTGTGCCTTCCTGGCAGCACAAAACCAGAGATTCCCAGTTTAGTCAGGCTGCGGCCAGTCTGCCTCCTGATTTACTGCTAATTGATTACTGATGTCCTCACCTGACACTTTATGAAAATGGAACTTGATGGCTATTTAACTTGCTTAGGATAACCTGATAGGAGCATTGCAGCGTCATTTCCTGGTGTTTACCAGGCAAAGAATATTAGGTCAGGCAATTGCTGTGTTCAACTGGTACAACTTATAAAAACAAAAACAAAAAAACAAACCCTGATACCCTTTAATGCTTTTTAATCAGGAATTTTAAAATGTGTATTTTCTCATACGTGCAGATGTCTTTATTCCACTGTCTTTTGTTAGGCAAGAGGAAGAGCGAGGCCGGGTCTACAACTACATGAATGCTGTTGAAAGAGATTTGGCAGCCTTGCGGCAAGGGATGGGGCTGAGTAGAAGGTCCTCGACTTCTTCAGAGCCAACTCCTACAGTAAAAACCCTCATCAAGTCTTTTGACAGTGCATCTCAAGGTGAGTGAGTCCTTGTCTGTGGTTCCCAAGACTTGTGCTTCTCTGTTTGCTTGACTTAATTGCCTGATGTAGTTTGCTATTCTGTATCATTTTGTTCTGTCTCGTCAGCTCGCATATAGGGTTTATCATATAGTGCCATGTAGTATGTAATGTCACATATGTCATATTAGGTATCTTGAGTCAAGGCAAGTTCTGCAGGGGTGGAATGTACTCCTTTAGAAAGCCTGGTGTCAGCTGCGCACCCTACTTCCCTTGCCCAGCAGTATCTTTTCTCCCTAGATGGATCACACTCATTCCTGATTTCTCGTATCTTCTTTATGCACAGACTTCCTGATACGCAACTCTAGCTCCTAACCTTCCTCCAAATTTCCTAATTCTGTATACCCAAGTGCCTCATTGACGTTGATACTTGAGCATGTCTAGGCATCCTGTGTTTTCCAGCTTCATCGCTTCTCAAGCCTAGTGCCAGCACGGGTCTACTGAGTCACTGGGACCAGAAACCTAGGATTTTGACTTAAACCCTTTTGCTCACTGTCTGACTTCCAACGTGGACTTCTTTGTTCTGTTCTCTTTCTTCACTTTCAGTGACATCGACTTTAGTTCAGGCCATCTTCAGTTAGTAACCAGTAAGCTTCTAGTCTCCTGTTTTGTCCTCAAGAAAGTCTTTCTTGTTTAAAATGCTGTAATTATCTTATGATAGAAGGGAGTGCAGATCAAGGTTGTGTAACCGCTGGGCTACTCTTCTTTTACTATGTACAGCCCACAACACTGCTCTTCAGGGTCAGAACCAAGCTAGACTCTTGATGAGGTAGCTCTTACAACACTGACCCTGAAGACACATCTGCAGTCTTTCATAAAGGCTGTAGATCTTATGTGACTCTGTGTGTGTGCCTTACTTATTGAGACAGGATCCTACTGTGCAGCCCAAGATGACTTAGAATACTCGCTAAGTATCTCAGTCTAGTCTGAACTTGTTATCCTCTTCTGCCTCAACCTCTGAAGTGCTGAGATTATAGGTGTTCACTGCCATGTCTGCCTTTTATTCTACTTGTTAAAAATACATAAATAATGATGCTGGGGATAGAACCTGGAGCCTCTACATGCTACAAGTGCTCCACCCCTGAGCTGTGCCCCATCCCTCTTCTTTCCTTTCTTTAGAGTTCATTGATTCATGGAGTATTTTAGCCATGTGATTAAATAGCAGAAATGAAGTACTGGCCTAGGAAAGCATTCGTCTGGTAGGAAAAGAAATACCTGTGTCATAGGCTCTGCCTGTGAGTATTCAGCATAGGTAAGGCATTGTTCACAGGATATAGTTTGTAGGAAATTAGGAGCACTGGCTAACAGGCAAATCCTTCCATGGAGATGAGTAGGAAACTCCCCCTGCACCGTGATAAGTTTATTATTAACTTTCTCATTTACTATTTTTGTAGTACCAAATGCTGCTGCAGCTGCAATTCCTCGAACGCCCCTGAGTCCAAGTCCCATGAAAACCCCTCCTGCAGCTGCTGTTTCCCCCATGCAGGTGAGTGCCCAGGATTATCGAAGGCTCAGAAAGGTTGAATTTGCACATTAGATCATCTTTTTCAGTTGTGCACGTCTCAGGTGGTGAATGGACTGCTTCAGAAGAGGAAGTGGTAAGATTCGCTTGGTAAAATACCACGAGCAGCCTTAACAGAGGCAATTTATCAACTGTGATGCTCTTCTGGAAAACACTGATGTCTGAGCGTGTAGCTGGCATAGTTTACCTTTTGCTGTCTAACAGATCACTTCAAAACTTTGCAGACTTAATGGCTGGAGGGATGGCTGAGTACTTCAGAGCGCTTAGTGCTCTTGTGGAGGTCCTGAGTTCAGTCCCCAGCACTCTTGTGAGACAGCTCATAGTAGCCTGCAACTCCAGCTCCAGGGGTGGATCTGACACCTTTTCTGGGTCTCCTTGGACACCTGAACTCAAGTGCACACCCAACACGAGTTAAATGTGGATCTACCCAAGGCATGAGTGGAGAGAAGAGTTGTTCATTGGAGGCCATTTGTCTCAGTTGAGCTCAGGATATGTATGGCATTGCTGATCTACTGTAAATCACTTTCAGAGTTGCTATTCTTTTCTGTTGTTGGGAATAGAGGCCGGAGCAAAGCAGAAGGCTTTTCTCTGTGGAGCTCGAGAGACCCTCTCGTTAAGCCATTTCCACAGCGACTTTCAGAATATGGCTGAAGTGAAATACTTTAACATGGGTGAGAGTAGCCAAAGGAAAAGTCGCCCCTGAACTAGTATTCTGTGATAAGGATAGCCGGGGCTACCATTTACCTTAAAATTGAGAGCTTGGGGCATTTTATTTTTTTGGCTTCTATATTGGGTTAATGATTGGCTCTGTGATTTGAGAATGGACTTTTAAAGTCTAGGATAAGTGAAGTTTCTCAGACAGTGGCTTGGCATTTGGAAAGTAAGGAATCACCATAGTTTGGCTGCAGATTTAATGCTAAAGATGTTCTCTATTAATCAGACTTTTAAAAGAAAACCTAAAGGTACAAAGCAAGATGCCAAGTAAAACAAACCTCAAATAAGATGAATAAGACAAAGCTTTTCTAGCACTTATCTGTTATATTTCATGTCTAAGATTTTGTAACATCCTTTTGAAGATAGGAAGATTAAAAATACCTGTAGCTAGAAGCAAAACCCATTATAATGCTCTTTAGTACGTAGTCTGTCTAGTGTCTCTCCAGCCTAGCTGCACAGAAAACTGCATAAAGAGTTTAGAAACAGATTCCCAGACATTGTCTTTGTGAATGGAATCTCTGGGACAGCACCAGGGTTGGGTGTGTTTTTAAAAAACTCCATGGGCAGGAATAATTCTTGTCATGTGAAATAGCAAGAGTTGTCACATATAAATGGAAACCTGGACAAAATCTAGGAAACAGTGGTTTTCAGACATTGTACTACTGTGGTCCCTGAAAAAATTACCAGCAGATGAGGGAAGTCCTGGTGTGACTCGCATTGTTTGCCTGGAGGCAGTTTCTTGGTGGCGGTTTAGGGAGGATGAACTAACTTAGGACAGAGAGGACAAACCAGTTGTATCTGAGGGTACAAGCCAACATTCATGGAAAATGAGACCGCTAGAATTTTCAGGGCAGAGTCCCTGGGAAGAGGAAGCTACAGAGAGGGTCCAGACATTTCCATGGGTATCCGTTTGAATCTTTGCCTGAGGCTGGCTGCCTAACTGCATGGTAGAAGCCCTAGAAGGCCCAGCTGGACAAAGTCTTCAGCAGCAATTGTGGGGACTTCTCAGACATTTTCAATAGTTTGCGTAGGGTAGGAAATCATGTGAGTTCATATCAGCCACCATGAAGAAACTTCCTTGAACAGATAGGGAATAAAGTACATTTAGACTGTTTTCGAGTCTGGATACTCTAGGTCTGCCCCAAAGACCTCAGAGGTACCTTCCAAAAGGATTAGCAGAGCTGGAAGTAGCAATGCTGTAGGCAGTCTATAAACTCTCCCAGTGAGCTCACCTGCTGGTAGTTAGCGTTTGTGTTCTCTGCTCTTGTTGAGTGTTGGCTGACTTCATGATTTGTTTCTAATAGCAGAAGTATGCAGTGGTGCTTCCGAGAGTTATAAAATGATTGGCTTCTGTTGTGAGTGTGCCTCTTAGGTTAGCTCACTCTGAGGAAACCCTCTGTAGTTGCCTTGTGGTGAGCTTATTCTTGTGGAAGACCGTGTAAGCGAGCTTAGCAGCCACTCTGAGACTCACCGTCAATCATTGCAGATGAACTTAGAGAGACCCCACACCTTCCTCCTGCCTGTCTTTATGATAGCCTTGAGATAGCTTGATCTGTCTACTCACCGAAGACCTGGAGCCACAATTATCCAGCTAAGCTTTTGGACCCATAGAAATCATGAGATCATAAATGTTTATTGTTTAAAGTCACTGGAAAGTATGGGGATACTTTGTCATGTGGCATACATCAGTAATGTAGTAGGTTATTTTCCTGCCAGAATATTCTTACAGTCTTTAGTAGAATCCAACAAAATAAAAGGTGCTTTTATATTTATATGGAAATGCAAAGGGATTTGAATATGTAAAACATTTGAAGACTTGGAATGCTTGATTTCAACATTTACTGTATGACACAAACATTATGTTTCACTGGAGAGAAATCAGAAAGTGGATAGAGTCCTGGGGTAGACGAGCTGATTTTCATCACAAATGTCAGGATTATTTAGTATGATGGCAGGAGTTGTCTACACGGGATTCTGAGTAACTAGATGAACATAGGATAATACTGTCAGATTATTTAGTATGATGATATTTGTTTACACAGGATCTGAGTAACTAGATGAACATAGGATAATACTGTCAGATTATTTAGTATGAGGGTAGGTATAGATTCTGAATATGAAATACTGAGGTTGACCAGTAGACCCAAACTATATAATGCTATATAATATAAAGCTTAAAGATAGGAACATTAGTGAAAATCTTTGTGTTCTTTGAGCACACAGAGGCTTCTTCTTTAGGACACACACACACACAAATGAGTCTTAAAAGCAAATTAAACATCAAGATTTTAAAAATTTGAATCCAAAGACATGACAAGCAAAGGCATATTATATATAGGAGAATATATTCACAGTATTTACTTGTCTTACAGAAGACTTGCATGTGATAACTTGAAAACAGCATGTAATAAGGGGCAAACAATTTATATGAAAACATAGAAGAATGAGTTCAGCATCATTAATCATCAAGGAAATGAAAATGAAATTCACAGTAAGCTATTAGTCCATATCATGGCTAAAATTAAAGGTTAATGATGTAAAGATGTAGCAAAGCTGTACTTTTGCATAGGTCTTTTGGGAGTGAAATAAGTAGCTAGAAGTTAGTTAGATTTTTTTAAAAAATATGGCTGAGGGTTGGTGTGTGGAGGCAGAGGCAGGTGGATCTTTTTGAGTCTGAGAGCAGCCTGGTCTACATAGCAAGTTCCAGTATAGCCAGGGTTACATAGTGAGATCCTATCTTTAGGTGTCTGTGTGTGTGTGTGTGTGTGTGTGTGTGTGTGTGTGTGTGTGTGTGTGTGTGTGTGTGAGAGACAGCTGGAGAAAAGCCAAGGAAATGGAAGCACAAGGAAGAAGGGTGGATGGCCTGTTCTGTATATTATGGGTTAGAGCAGTAGTGGTGGGTATTTTAGGCTGCTGTGTGTGTCTATACCAGGGCATAAGGAAACTCCTCATATTGCTGTTGGCAGGAGTTCTGAGTTAAAGACTACAGCCTGGACTGGGACAATTGTCAAATTATCAAGTGGGAGACATAGTTGAGGTCTGTTTGGAACCAGGACAAGAAAAACCAATAAAACCACAATAGAAACACATCCATATTTTGGTTTGGAACCTAATTTTGTGTTTAGCACATTGGCATATCGTAGTTCAAGAATCTTTTTAAACAGAGGAATTAAATTATATTCCAAGTGCCAGAGGCTTTCAGGGTCAGTGGTATGCGTAACTATAAAAGGCCCCAGGGAAGCATCTTTGTGGGGAGCAAGTGTCCTGCATCTTGACTGTCCGTGATGCCTTAATACAGAAGTATAAGGAAACCAAGTGGAGAGGACGCTGACTGTTAAAACTGTAAGAATATACATTTTTCTTAGAAGTTTATTTACTTTAAAAAATGATTAGTTTAATTTTTAATTTTATTATCTAATTTGTTTATTTTATATGCTATTATGTTTTGCTTTCATGTTTGTCTGTGTGAAGGTATCAGAACCCCTGCAACTGGAGTTGGAGACAGTTGTGAGCTGCCATATGTTTGCAGGGAATTGAACCCAGGTCCTCTGGAAGAGCAGTCAGTGCTCTTAACTGCTGAACCATCTCTCCAGCTCCCAAGTTTATTTTTTTTTTAAGAGTACTGATCACACACTGTATGTTTATATCAAAGGAGTTATGCATTGCTTGTAACTGACATCTACTCTCTGAAGCGTTGTTCTCTGTGAGTCTCAGTACTAGATTTAACATAGCTGCTTTTATTTCAGAGACATTCCATAAGTGGACCAATCTCAACCCCCAAGCCTCTGACCGCCCTGTCAGACAAGAGATCAAACTACGGAGAAATTCCTGTACAAGGTACAGCTAATGCATCCTTAGCATTTCACTTTCTTTGTTAATTTTTAGACTCTTGGGCCAACAGCTTATTTTCTTGGTGCTGGCATTATGTTTGCCAACCTGGTGTATGTCTTTTTCAAAAGTTTTTCCTAATATGTCTTAACTACAAGTAGGAAAATAAGTTATTAGCAAATGAAGCTTTCATGACAAATGTATTTTTTCCTTTTGTTCTGAGACAAGGTCTTGCTGTATAGTCAGACTAGCGTTGAACTGAGTTCTAGGTCTTCCTGCCTGATGCTCTAAAAAGGGGTATGCCACTCTTCAGGCTGGTACCTTGTATATAAGAGTTACCTGGTTGGTTCAGTATTTTCTTATGCTTTAATGACATTGCCAAAAAAAATATCTTTTTGTCCTGAGGTCCTTATCGATCCAAAGACGGAGTCACCCTAGACCCCCATCACAACAGGGGTAGGGCATGCCTCCTCCAAGGGAGGGGATCTCAACCTCGTTCCAAGTACATTTGAAATCCCCTAGAGCCCCCAAATTGTAGAAAATAAATACTTTTGATACCACACAACAAAACAGAGTAATTTGGCAAGTCAGTTTTTCTTTTTTCAAATGGATGAGACATACCCCACACCAGGCTAATGAGCACTTGCCAGAATGGATTCTGTCTTTCCCCTCTCTAGTAGGTGATGGCTGTGTCTTCCCATTGTTGGGCACTCAGCTTCACAGTCTGATATACTGGCTAATTGAATTAAAGGGGGAAATGGGTAGGTCCTTCTCAGGCTGCCTTTGATAGAAAACAGACCAGCCAGCCTGTGTCTTACAAGTGCTGTCTTCTTAGTCTTTTCTAGACTTCTCAGACCAGTCTCATCAGCTCCTGGGTCCCAGAGCCCTTGCTTTTCCTCCTTTGAATACTTTACTCACAGAATAATTGTCTTGTTTTTGTTCTAGATTCCAAGTTCTGCAAGGGCAAGCTTTGGTTTCCTTTCCTTGACCCTTGCACTAAGCTTAGCGTCCAACAAGTGGTAGATGCTCAAATGATAATGAATGATTTAAAGATAAGGCCAGTGGGGTTTCTCATCAGATAAAGATGCCTGCTACCAAGTCTGGGGACCTGACTTTGGTACCTGGAACCTGCATGGTGGAAGGAGAGAACCAGATGTCAACAGAGTAGACTCTGTCACTGTAAAATATACACTAATCCTATTTCCTGAAGAAGGCTAACCCAACTCTTACCTGCAGGTGGAAAGCAGCTTGTTTACTGCAGACATAAACAGCCTGTGTCTTACTGTGGCAGGTGTGTCTCAGCTCAAGTTTTTGGAGTAGTGAAATGCTTTAAGAAATGCCAATAGACTGCTTTATGACTATTGAGTCACTATAGATGATTTTTTTTGTACCTGGGGATGGAGCCTGGGGTCTTTTTGCACCTGTCAAACACCATTGTGGAGCTGCAGCTCTTGCCCTGCTGCACATAATCTTAAGAGTAACTTAGTCAGGCATGGCGTTTCATACCTGTAAACCTGGGACTTGGGAGGCTGATGCAGGAGAACAGCATTTGAGACCATTCTGGGCTACATAGTGAACTTCTGCCTCAAAATAAAATGAAATAATAGTTTTTGATACATTTTTGGAAAGGGCAACTGGTTATGGCAGGGAGCACGTGCTGAAAAGAGACATGGTGTGGACCTTTAGATATGCAGGATGAAAACACAAGTGGACTGATGTGTCGGGTATTAAATTTCATGAACATTTCCCAGTTGTAGCATGTAGGGGTAAGATTGGATAAGGTGACACTTCCATGTACGGAATGAGCAAGTTGTGAGCTACCATCCATAACTGACACTCCTTAGTTTGCTTTTTGAGACAGGGTCGTATTGAATAAATGGCCTGGTACTCTCTATTTAGGCCAGACTGGCCTTGAACTCATAGAGATTCATCTGCCCTGCTGAAGTTAAATGTGTGTGCCACCACATCTTGCTAGACACTACTTGTTTTGTCTTTATAAATTTTGTTTTACTTTCTTAATTTGCTTTGTTGTTTTTTTGGGAGACTGGACTTTTAAGGAAATGATCCTTATTATTGGTTTATTATTGACTAAATTTAAAATATTATGGGACTAGAGAGTTCAGTTGGTAAAATATTTTCTGTGCAATCTTGAGGTCTTCAAATCAACCCCAAGAACCCATGTGAAAAATTGAGCATGGTGGTGCACACTTTAAGCCAGCACTAGGGAGGCAGAGGCACAGATCCTTGGAGCTGACGGGCAAGCAATCAGGCAGTGGCAAGACACTGGTATCAGTGAGAGATCCTCTCAGAAGCCAAGGTGAATGGCTCCTGAGGAACAACACTTGATTCGACCTCTGACCTCCACGTGTACACACACACACACCACAACACATACACACACACACACACACACACACCACAACACACATATATAAGTAAATAAAACTTTGATTTCTATTTCCTCTTTCTGTTCTGTCTGTTAGAATTTGTGCATGCTGTATTTTTCCTGTAAAAGTTTATAGGGTTTGGAACTCTGCTACTTGTAAGCTGTTTGCATAAAAATGATGTATGTTAAATGATAAAATCACTAATGATTTTAATCTGCATGTGTCCTATTCTTATGTATAATATAAGCTATCCTTCCTACTCCCTGGGCCTCGTAAGTAGAAAGGATCACTTTTTATTTCAACCTAGATGCTCCGAAGTCTCTTGGAAAATATTACTTGGGGACTGTGGAGATGGCTAAGTGCTTAGGAGAATACACTGCTTTTTCAGAGGACTGTGGGAGTTTGGGTCCCAGTGTCCAGCTCAGGTGGCCCATAGCTTCCTTTAATTCCACCTCCAGGGAACCTGTTATTTAGAAACAATGTTGTATGCCATTACTTTTCACATTATGATGGTTTAAGAGTGGTATCATTTAAATTGATAAATTCTTTGGTTTTCCCTGTTTGTTTTTTGGTGGTTGTTGTTGCCAATCATTGATCCCAGGGCCTCATGCATGGTAAAACATGCTTATTGTTGACCTGCTTTTCCAGTCACTAAATAGTTGCTATGTTTAAAAAAAGAAATAGGTGGGCATTCATGGAAAGCAAGGCTAATAATAGTCTTTATTAAATAAATGCCTTATTGTTTAGTTTTACACTGGTCATTTGTCCCTAACATATCAGATCCTGGCCAGACAGAACACATACATTCATGTCTTCTAGGCCGAGGACAGCCAGTTGGGTTTGTAGTTGTAGATAAGACATGTACAGGAAGAGAGAATTAGCAGGGACAAAGATATTTCCCCAGTGTTCCCAGGAACTAAAGAGACTCCTAAGAAAGCTTGTGTTCAAGAACCAGGCTGAAGCTGTAATAGAGGCGGTATCTGATTGTGTCCTTCCAGCTGCTCAGGAGAGATGGGCCCTCAGACTCAAGCCCACAGATGAGGCTGTCAAGGCTCTTAGTCAGCACCATCCTCCCTGGAGGAGCCCCTCCTTCACACCCTGTTGTCCATATAATATATATACCCCATGTTTTATCAAACCAGGCTCTTGTTTCTTCTAATTTGTGTCTTTGCTTCTATTATTGTGTGACTGAAATGCAGTTCCCAACCCTTTTTCTTTGCTAGTAAGGCCCAACTTAATACCATTATATTTTTCTTTTTTAAAAGAATTTATTGGACTTTAGTTCATGTGCATTGGTGTGAAGGTGTTAGATCCTTAAGAACTGTAGTTACAAACAGTTGTAAGCTGCCATGTGGATGCTGGGAACTGAACCCAGAACAGCAGTGCTCTTAACCTCTGAGCCCTCTCTCTAACCCTATCCATTTTATTTTTCAATCCCCATCTCCTATCTGAAATAAGAACGAGCTATTCTCCTTCTATAGTTGTGTTATGTGTTGCTATTACGAAATTCTAACCATACGATGGTAATCCAGGTTTGTGGATACATGTGTAGGGATGTTCCCTCTAAGTAGGCACAGAGGGGCAAGGTTTTATTTAGTTTGTTCCGTAGGCCCATGCAATAAGGGACCTCTTAATTTTGATTGAGTTGCTTTGAAGAGCTAAGTGGCACAAAATGATTTAGAACAGTCATGTGTGTAGCGTGTCTCACTGTCATCTTTAGAAACACATTATTGACCTGGAGTGCTTTACACAGTCCTTGTCTATGGAGGTTATTTTTAATATCATGCTGTCTGGGGGTTGCAGGGTCTTGGATTAGGAAGAGGGGTAAAGAAAAGTCAGTCACCTTTCTTGGACTTTGACCACCTCAGCACTCATAGTTCTGTTTCTGACCTTTCCACTTGGTGCAGAGCATCTGCTAAGAACGTCTTCAACTAGCCGGCCTGCTTCTCTACCCAGAGTCCCTGCCATGGAGAGTGCCAAGACCATCTCTGGTAATGACTTTTATCTGAAAAGTTATTTTAAAAACTCCTGTAGAAGTTTTCAGTTGCCTACATCATGGTAGATGACACGTGAAGGCGCATCTTTGCGGAAGTTGATAGAGCTAGGTGTGCAACGACTGATCTGAATAGTCAGAACACCAAAGAGTTTCTGGAACTGAGCGTGCCAGTGTGATAAAGCCAGGCTACAACAGTGACTTCCAAGGCTTACCGTGTTTGTCTTCTGGGCTAACTCTTCTGTCTTTCAGTTATTCATACTGTTTTCCTTGTGCCCTTTCAATTGCACCCAGAAAGGAAAACTGATAACCCTGCTATGCTATGGCTAATGTCCTCCATTACATGGAGTGAGCGCACACCTGCCGCCTTTCCTCTCACCCTTGCTCCCAGCTTACTGTA
The DNA here is from genome assembly GCF_903992535.2 of Arvicola amphibius. Classification (NCBI taxonomy): domain Eukaryota; kingdom Metazoa; phylum Chordata; class Mammalia; order Rodentia; family Cricetidae; genus Arvicola; species Arvicola amphibius. Next base: position 115,066,372 of record NC_052055.2, read on the forward strand.
ATGAAGGCTTGTCATCACTGATAGGAGATGTTGATCCCGTCTCAGAGCCTCAGCCGATGTGTCACTTCAAACCCTTACTGACTTAAGACATGCAGCGTACTTGAGAAGAGGAATAGCCACAAAATTATGATGAAAAACGTAGTATGTTATTCTAAGATCTCTTAATAGGGGAAGGCATCTGCCCCTTCCAGATCTTTAATGTAGCACATTCCTGACGCTGCCCATGTTTGTCCTGACTCACCTAGACCTGGTGTGGCAGCCAGAGTGAGTGTATGCCACAGGCAGCACACCCTGTGCCCACTGCCAAGGCGAGGCAAGAAGGCTGCAGAGTTCCAGGACAGTGTTTTGTTTTGTTTTTCCTGTGTCAGGCTTGCAGAATTATAGATGACTGACTTATTACCTTTTAGTTTTCTGTCTTCCTTGTCTGTTTGAACATGGAGCCTGGCCCAGAACTGAATGGAACTCTATGAAGAAACATTTCTGCTTCTGTCCCTTTAGCAGTGTCTTGCTACATTTAGAAGGGATGTGTTTAATTGTGGATGCTGGGTAGGGGTGAGTACTTGCAAACGTGCTCCCTCTGACTTTTAGTTGTGTCTGCGTGGTACTCATTGTGTACCTAATGAGTGCTGCAAGGCTCTTGTTCACAGAGACGTAAGACAGTTCATATTCCACTACCAACCTTTCACAGATTGTCATTTTTTATTTTTTATCATAGTGTCTCATTCTGACCCCATGTTCATGGTAGTCCTCCTGCCTCAGTTTTGAAAGTATAGGGATTCTAGTTATAAATTCCCAGCTGTCTAAGTGTTTTGAATGAAAAGTAAATACTGTCCAGTCATCAGTAAGATCAAATATTAGTTTTTTCTTTCACAAGGTATTATTTGTTTTTTAGGAATCGTCAGAAGAAAATGTCAAGAACTCAAACGAAAAAACTTAAAACATATATATCACTTTATGCTTCTTAAAGATATGTAATTATAATTTTTCAATATATACACTACATTTCAAACATTTGATGAAGCATTCTGACCTTTTCTCTAAGACAACCATCTAGATGTCAAAAAGTAAGATAACTATTAATCTTTCCAAGATATTTTCTTTACAGAGTTTTCATACCTTTTTAAAAACTGAAATAGATTTCATACAGTATACTCTGATTCTATTTTATACTATATATTCTTATATTTCCCTGTTCAACTCCTCTCAGATTCTTCCCCACCCACCCAAGTCCACACCCTTTCTCTCTTATTAGAAAACAAGCAGGCATCAATAATAATAGTAATATAAAAACAATCCAGAATAGGGCAAAAACAAACAGGGAAAAGATCCAAGAAAAGACACAAGAACATATACAGAAGCTCACACACATTCTCACACATAGAAACCTTCTCTTAAATTAGAAAACACATTGTGTTTGTTCATTGCACATGGCACCATGTTACGTAAGGATTTTCATACAACTCTAAGTTGATCATATTCCCCATCTTCCTCCTCCATGATCTGTTTCCCTTTAGTTCTGTTTGTTCACCTGGACAGTTCTGTTTCATGTCATGTGTTCTTCTGTTATGACCTGTATGGCATCTAGAAACCACAAATGAGAGAAAACATATATTTGTCTTTGTGAGATCATCTTATCTAGAGTCTAACTGCATCCCTTTCCCTGCAAATGATGAAATCTTGTTCTTTTGGCTGGGAAAAGAAATTGGCTGTGTATATACACCACGGTTGCTTTGTCGCTTCCTCTGTTGTTTGACACCTGGGCGGGTTCCATAGCTCAGTGACAGAGAAGTAGCTCTGTGCTGTGTTGCTCTCAACAGCCGGTAGTTCTAGCTATAGTTTGGCATGGAGCCTCCGTGAGCTCCACAGCGGCTGGACTGCTTATACTCATGATCACTTTCTCAGTGTCTCGAAGAAGTAGTGAAGAGATGAAACGGGACATCTCGGCGTCTGAGGGAGCATCACCAGCCTCTCTCATGGCGATGGGCACCACCTCACCACAGCTCTCCCTCTCCTCCTCCCCCACGGCATCAGTCACTCCGAGCACCCGGAGCCGAATAAGGTAGGAGACATGTCCTGCATATCTTTCCTGGCCTTTCTGAGCAAAGGGTCGGCTTACAGATTGGTGCTGTCTGAGAACTCCCCTTTCTCTATTACTAAGTGTTGACTAACTGCGTGCTTTTGTTTGGTTTTAAATTAGAAATGACCAAGTAAGTATAGGTGAGGTGTCCCTGGTGTCAAAAGCCAACGACCTGCCTTTTTGTGTACCAGCATGAAGGCCAGAATGTTTCAGACTTTAGATTTTCAAAATAGAGATGCTCTACTAGTAAATTCTATGCAAAAACCCCAAAATCTGGTGCTTGCTTTTCGGGAGGGTATAGCTCAGTGGTCAAATACTTGTTAGTAAGTGAAAAGGCCTTGGGTTCAGTTCAGTTCCCAGTGTCATAAGTAAATAAATGAAGTTAAGGGAGGGCTAAGAGAAATAAGCAATGTCAGTAGAAGTAGGGCATGCCTGTGGTCTCAGCCTTTAGAAGATGGGGGCAAAATGGCTATAAGTGTGAGCCAACCTTGACTACTTAGTGAGGCTTTGTCTAAAAAAAAAAAAAAAAAAAAATTAAAACAAGCTGAAAAGGCTCTGAAATCTGAAATACTTTCCAACCTTATATTGTGAAGTTGAAGCACGGGCATCCTGGTAGACTATTAGAGAGAGCCTCCTAGGTAGGTAGAACCTTGGTGAAGCCTTGAGGATCGTGCATAGGGACATTATTGGCAGGATACATAACTTGAATAAACATGGGAAGGGGATGAGGAAGCTTATAGTCAGGGCACGTGATCCATGGGACAGATACAGAAAGTCACAGAGCGATGTCTCTACTGTCTGGGGTGGAGAAGATGTCGTTGAATAGCTAGCTTTTTAGGAGCCTTTTCAAAGTCATAACAGGTCTCTTTGGTGTGATTAAGGGTAATCAGGTGGAGTGAATGAATTGAGATGATAGAAGTTTTTTCTTCTTCAGGAGAGTCCAGGAAACCATCTAAAAGGATATTTGTTCTGGTATTGTGGGTCAGAGTTATCAAGTCTGATCAGGGTCATAGCAGAATCGGAGAGCTGGAGAAAGGTGGGGTCCAGGAAGGGTTTGCAAAGGCGATGGCTTTAGCAACAGGTTTTTATGTAAGGAATCCAGGCATAGCAGACATGAGAGGCAGCTCTGTTCAGAATGACATCAGACAACACGACATTATGTTAATTATTGTCAGCAGGACATGAAAATGTGAATTTATGTTTTGTTTCTAGTTCTTTCTGGCAGAAGCTGCTTAACTAAGTAAGAGTTCAGAGGAAGGCAAGGATGGTGACTCGTACTTTTAATTGTAACACACAGGAAACAGAGGCAGGTGCCTCTGAGTTTGGGCCAGCCAGGACAAATAGTGAGACCTTTTTTTTCCTACACAACACACAGTTTAGAGAGAAAAGATAATGTCAGAAATCTATCATGCTTTGTTTGTAGGAATGAGAAAAACTGTTGGCTCTGTAGGATTAAGAAAAGAAGGACTAGGAAAGGGCTTCAGAAACTTAGCTGTATATCAAGTTTTAGGGTTAGCTTTAAATTAAGAACTTTTCAAAAAATTATCATTGTAAAGAAAGGAACTTGCTTCATAGCCTAGGCTGGCCTTGAACTTGAGATTCTCCTACCTCAGATTCCCAGGTGCTGAGATTATAGGCTATGCCACCATGCCTGGTATATGAACTTAACTTTTATTTGTATTTATTTATTTTTAAAATTGCCTTAGTTTTACTTTATGTGTGTGTGTTCCCTGCATGTATGTCTGCGAACCATGTGTATGCAGTGCCCATAGAGGCCAGAAGAGGGCGTTGGATCCCCTGGGCTGTCAGTGTGGTTGCTGGGAATCAAACTTGGTTCCTCAGAAAGAACAGCCAGAGCTCCTAACCTCTGAGCTATCTCCCAGCCCCGTGGGCTAACTTTTAAAGCCATACCTCTTGGGTGACCAACCTCTGAGGAATGTGCACCCATAAGCCAGCATTTTAGTAAGTAGACAGTTCAAGGACAAAGTAGCTTGGCCATCCTGCAGGGCCAAGGACTTGCCAGGCACAGTTGGAGTTGACCTGTGTCTTAGCACTCAGGGAGAATAAGGCAGAAGGGCTGAGCTCAGGAGTTTGAACACAACCCGAGACATAGTGAGATTTCTTCTCAAAAATTGGGGTATACAGCTAGCAGTAAACACATGAGATAATTTTTAGAAGTGAGATATGGTTTTGTTTGTTTCATTTGCAGTGCTGGGGATTGAACCTAGGGCCCTGTACATTCTAGGCAAGCACTCTAGCACCAAACAGCAGCCTTAGCATTTTTTTTTTAATTTTTATTTTTAGGTTAGTTCTTTGTTGTTTGTGTTGATGTTGTTTGTTTGTTTGTTTATTTTGGGATAAGGTTGCCCTCATTACCAGGCTAGCCTAGAACTTTCACTAAAGCCTAGACAGGCCTTGAGCTTGGAGTCTTCCTGCCTCAGCCTCAGAAATGGTGGGAAATGTGGGATTACAGGCGTTTCCCACCATGCTGGGCTTGGGCTTGTATATGGTTTTGGTTTTGGAGTATCTGTGTATGGTGTATGTTGTTGTTGTTTTGTCTCATGAACTTTCTTGGTAGACAAGACTGGCTTTGAACTTAACTCTTCCTGCCTCTGTATCCTAAGTACCCACACACAATGTAATATGTGTTTTTAATGTTTATTGCCATCTCTTTCCCCCATACCTTTAAAAAATATAGTAAATTATTTTTATTATTTTACTTTTTGATGTGGGTGTTTTGCCTGAATGTGTAGCTGTGCACTGCATGCATGCATGGTATCTGTAGCTGCCAGAGGAAAGGCATTGGATCCCCTGGAAATGGAGTTACAGACACTTGTGAGCTACCATGTAGGTGCTGGGAATTGAGCCTGGGTCCTCTGGAAGGGCAGTCAGTGCTCTTAACTACTGAGCTATCTCCAGCCCTCTAGTTGGAGGCTGCTCGTTCATTTCCTGACCACCCAGACTTGTTTCCCGGTGCCCAGACTCCCGAAATAATCACACAGAAACTATTATTTTCAATACTGTTTGGCCAGTAGCTTAAGTGTATTGCTAGCTAGCTCTTACATCTAGAATTAACCCATTTCCATTATTTTATATTTTACCACGAGGCTCGTGGCCTACAAGCAAGGTTCCAGCTGGTGGCTTGCAGTCTGTCTCCTACTTGTAGCTTGTCTTCTGCGAGGCTCCATGACTTCTCCCTGACTCCACCTACTCTCTGTATCTCTTTCAGCCTGGCTTTACTCCGTTAAGCCATTGGCCGAAAGCAGCTTCTTTATTAACCAATGGCAATAAAACATATTCACAGCGTACATCACCTCCCACATCACAGCCTTATTGCCATTTCTTTTCTGTTTTATTTGTCTAGTTTTGAACTAGGCAGTGCTTTAGAATTTTTCATCTCATATAACCTTGTTCTTTATACTTATAATAAGTGATTTTGGAATTGGTGAGAGAATTAAGGCAATAAAAAGAAGTAAAATAAACCAAAGCATGTTATGGAATTAAGTAAGATATTTTTTTCTTTTTTTATGGTTTATTTTTTTATATTTAAAAATTTCCATCTCCTCCCCTCCTCCTCCCCCTTCCCTCCCCTTAAGTAAGATATTGAACCAAAGACCTGGAACAGTTTTTGATGTCGCTAGTGTCACGTTGAGCACCCTAGAGTGCATCTTATTTCTTGTGAACGCACTTGATGCCCGATCTCTGTTGCTATGTGGATGAGGAGCAGTGTCCCTCCTCTTAGACTTGACAGCTGTAGGTCTATGGGACCACAGACTAAAAACTGACTGTGAAATTAAATAAAAAACTATGTCTTGCTGCAAAACAGCCTTAGTTTTCATTAAATGGAATTCGGGAGTTGCTTTTCTCCTTCCACTGTGGGTTCCAGGCGACTCAGGCTTGCGCTGGAGGCACTTTTCCCCATGAGGACTTTCACTAGCCCTTACGGCACTTCTCAAGCCCAGGTGAAGGGCTTCTGTTGAGATGACGTGCAGATTAAAATGGAGAACTAATAGATAACAGCAGTTATCTATTCAGAGGTGTAATTAGTGCTGTGGTCTCTTACTGTGGTGCTCAAATATTTCAATTTTGTGTTTCTTATTTTCACAAATTAGGGAGGAACGGAAAGACCCCCTCTCAGCTTTGGCAAGAGAATATGGAGGATCTAAGAGGAACGCCTTGCTGAAGTGGTGTCAGAAGAAAACAGAAGGCTACCAGGTAACCATGTGCTCTCTTTTTCCCTTCGCTGTGCCAACTGTCATGGCTGACTTTGTTCTTACATTCAGCATGATTCTTATCCTGACATTTAGGAATACATTCTCAGAGTCCATACTAGACTTGGTTGAGTGCCCCTGGGACAAAATAAGTTTCTTATGTTTGAAAAGTAACCAGTTTCCCAGGACTTTTGATGAGCACCTTTAGAACATCCTCTTTGCTTTGTGCTTGTGAGAGTGTGTGAGGGATGTGCCTTCGGGAGTTGCTTTTCTCCTTCCACTGTGGGTTCCAGGCGACTCAGGCTTGCGCTGGAGGCGCTTTTCCCCCTGAGGACTTTCACTGGCCCTTACAGCACTTCTCAAGCCCAGGTGAAGGGCTTCTGTTGAGATGACGTGCAGATTAAAATGGAGAACGTGCGTATTGTACTCATAATAGGTTTAGGTGTTTTTGCGTTCATAGCATTTTGCCTTTTCTGTTGGAGTTTATGCCTCACTGTTTCCTATCTGAACTGTTTGATATCTTGTCACTCCTTCCTATCTTGCTTCGAGCATCTTATTCAGGTTTTATTTGATGTGATATTAAAAACAACTGAGAAAGAGATCTAATTCCACACAAGTTGAATGTATTTATTGTACCCCTAAAAAAAATGCGATTTAAATTTACCCAGGGTCCTCACATAGGATCTAAGTTAGAGACCTTTCCAGATTGCATCTGCTTTTCCTCGTAATTGTGCAGGGAATGCCAGAAAGTGATTGGAGCTCTATATTCCTGGGTTCATGTCAACAAAGTAGCCAAGAGAACTAACTATATTTGCAGAAAACTTTCCTGTGGAAGAAATAGCAAAACAGTAGAGGAATCAGTGAACAAGATCTACCAGTAAGAAGCCTCCTGTGGACTTTAAGCAGAGACTGTCAGTTCATTTAGTATTAATGAGCCAAGTGTGTGCAGGAGATGCAAGGAGAAGGCAGTAGGCACTGAGCATCTGCCACCAGTCTGCCCGCTTCCAGCTCTTGTTAGCGAGCGTGAGAATAGAGTGAAGTGTGAGCAGGGAGCCGCGCATTGTTAGACAGAATGTGAAGTGTTAACAGCTGCTGAGGGAAATAATTTAGTAACCCTTAAAAACATTCAGAATTGCCATATTACCTGACAGTTACATCTCGGGATATATATAAGCAGAAGACTTGAAAACAAGGATCCTAAGAGATAGCTTAGATATTCCTATGCCCATGGCACCATAATTCACAGTAGCCAAGAGGTGGGAAGTATAAGCATCCCAGGGACTTGGCAAATGAGTGATGTGTAATGTTGGATCTCTGCCTACAGCAAAATGTTGTATGTGTATAATGAAAAAATTCTGATGCACATTACAATATAGATGAGCCTTCAAGGCTAGAGGAACAAACCTGATGCAAAAGGACCAATTCTGCATGATGCTTATGTAAACACGCACAACAGCGACAGAAGTACACACAGACAACAGAATCATCTTTGTGTGGGTCTGGGAGGGGTGGGAGCTACTTTAGTAGTTGCAAGATGAGATGGCAGATGGTGATGGAAGTAGAACTGTGCAGATTTCTCATACCACTGATGGTTAAGATTGTAAATTGTATGTGTGCTTCATCAAATAAGGTAATTGCTGTTAAAGAAATTAAAGGGTTGGTACCCCAAGCTAGGAGGTTATTGTGAATGTATTGTTTCTCTGATTCTTTCTGATTTTGTTTTTCCTTTGTATATAAGGAGGCTGCTGGTTTTTATCTGTTAATGTTGTACCTGCAACTTTACTGAAAGTGTTTATTAGCTATAGAAGTTTCCTGGTGGAGTTTTTAGGGTTATTTATGTATAAAGTCATATCATCTCCAAATAAAGGTATGTAGACTTCTTCCTTCCCATTTATATCCCTTGATCTCCTTCCTTTCTTACTGCTCCAGCTATGACTTCATGTACTATATTGAAGGGCTATGGAGAGAGTGGATATCCTGTCTTGTTTTGATCTCAGTGGAAATACTTGAGTTTCCTGCTGTTTAGGTTGATTGGCTCTAGGCTTGGTGTAAATTGCCTTTATTATGTTGAGGTATATCCCTTGTATCCCTAGTCTTGTTGGGGTTTTGTCAAAGACCTTTTCTGCACGTCATGAAATGATCATGTGGATTTTGTACTTCAGTATGCTTGTGTGGTTTATTATGTTTCCAGATTTATGTATGTTGAATACATAACCTCTGTATCTCTGGGATGAACCTAACAAATGATTATGCTGGAAGTTGTATTTGATCTGTTCTTGGATCCAGATGGCAAGTATTTTATTGAGAATTTTTACATCTATGTTCATAAATGAGATTGATCTGTGTTTTAGGATTTCTTTTGCTGTGAAGAGACACCAAGACCACAGTAAATAACTCTTAAAGAGGAAAACATTTAATTGGATGGCCTACAGTTTCAGAGGTTCAGTCTATTATCATCTGTAGGTGGGGGTTGCTTGTTTGTTTCCTGGCTGCCCAGACCTGAAACAATCACACAGAAACTGTATTAATTACAACATAGCTTGGCCTATTAGCTTGGGCTTCTTACTAACCAACTCTTACATCTTAAATTAGCCCATGTCTATTATTTTGTATTTTACCACGAGGCTCATAGTTTACCGGTAAAGTTCTCAGGGCATCTGTCTTCTTTGGGTGGTTATGTGGCAGTTACATGGCGTCTCACTGACTCCGCCTTCTTTTCTCCTCTATCTCTGCTTGGAATTTCTGCCTTGCTCTATTCTGCGCAGCAGTAGGCCCAAAGCAGCTTCTTTATTAACCAATGTAATAAAACATTCACAGCAAAACATTCATCTTGATAGGACATGGCGGCGTGCAGACAGACATGGTTCTTTAGAGAGACTTAAGAATTTTATATCTTTGATCCATTTGGAACAGGAAGTGAACTGAGACACTGACTGTGCCTTGAGCATATATGAGACCCCAAAGCCCGCCCCCACAGTGACGCACCTTCTCCAACAAGACCAGCAGAGCCGCACCTCCTGATAACATATGAGCTTATGGGGGCCAATTACATTCAAACTACAATTTTTTTTTGTTGGGTCTTTGTGTGGTTTTGGAGTCAGGGTAATTGTTGTCTTGTACAAAGAATTAGGAAGTGTTCCTCTAGTCTATAATTTGTGGAATAATTTTACAAGTATTGCTACTAGTTATTCTTCAGAGGTCTGGTAGAATTCTGTGCTGACTCAATCTGACTTTGTGTGTGTGTGTTTGATCGGGTACTTTTAATTATTACTTCTATTTCATTCAGAGCTATGGGTCTGTTCAAATTGCTTATTTGTTCTTGATTTAAATTTAGTAGATTGTATATATCAAGAAATTAATCCATTTCTTTTAGGTTTCCCAGTTTGGTAGAGATTTTTAAAGTCTGTCCTTATGATTCTCTGAATTTCCTTAATGTCTGTTGTAAAATGCCCCCTTTCACCTCTGATTTTATTAATTTGGATCTTCTTCATTTCATTGATTCTTTGTAATTTTTTTTGTTTTTATTTCATTGATTTCAGCCTTGAGTTTGATTATTTCTTGCCATCTACTCTTTTTGAGCCAGTCAGTCACCTTTTATTGGACATTAGTTCTCATGATTTGAGTCACGATTTGGAGATTGAGCCATGGTAGAATTCTGCATGGATGGTAACTGAGCTGCTGGTTGTGCTCAGGTGTGTAGCGCTCTTCACTGTCACCACTCATGTTTGAGTTCCTTGTAAGAAATGCAGTAGCTGACAACCAAATAGGCTGCCAGCACCATGCTAAACCCTACGATGCTGCCTTTCCAGATGTTGATGTACTTGTGTTGCTGGCTGCATCCTCTCTGAAAGGCTCCCACAGTGTCACTGGAGCTGAAATTCTGTGTCAACAGCAGCTTGGCAGCTCTCCATGTTTAACCTCTATGAGTTTCTCCTTCAGCGGCACGAGCATCAACCTCATGCAGTGTCCCAACCAGTGTGAATGCTGGGAACTGATTTCAGGTCCTCTGCAAGAACAGTACGTGCTCTCGACTGCTGAGCCATCGCTCCAGCCCCAGCCGTAATCTCTTTATACTAAAAGACTGATCTGTTAGAGCTCTTGATGTGTCAGGCACCACGTAAGAAGTGCCAGAGCCCCTCTCCAGACTGGCTGTGTGGGGGGGTGAGCATCTGTGTCCTTAGGCACCAGCAGGGGTTCAGGCCTTGGGTCTCTGCTGCCTCACAAATCTCTGTTTGACTGTTGTGTGGAGCAGGAGCTGTTACGTGACACTTGGTGTGCACTGTTCTCACAGACCCCCAAGTGAACCATGAATGCTTTATGTCAAAGACACTGGCTAATGAATGGAGATAGATTCCCTAATACTCATATCTTCTTTCATGAACTCTTTTAAGTGGCATCCTCACATTACTGTGCTGATCACAGTAATCTTATTAACCATCCATTAGGAAAACAAACTGTTGTGAATATACCTGTTATCTAACAAATACTTTTGTCTCCTTTAAATTGTGCCCTGCCATTTATTAAGCTCTGTAGTTTTAGAACACCAGAGTTAGCATCGGAAGGACCTTGATGCCCTGACTTTTGAGGGAGAGGAACCCCTGAAGGACAAAGGACTGCCTCGGTCATGTGACTCCACAGCACCTTGTTTTGTTTCTTGGGCAGCACTGCTTTACTGTCCTAGGACGGAACTCAGGGCCTAGCATTGTTAACCGTTTGACTGCATCCCCAGTCCCCAAAATTATGCTTTAAATTTTCATTTAAATAAGGGATTTATTCCAACAGATTTTTTTCTTTAAAACTTAGTGAGTTTTTTGAGAATTTTATACAGTGTATTTTGATCCCATGCACATCCCTCCCCCATCTCCCAAATCTACTCTCCCCTTCCTGTATCTACTTCACTTTGTGTTTTCTTTCTTTCTTTTTTTTTTTTTTTTAAACAAAACAACAACAGTGCCGGGCGGCGGTGGCGCACGCCTTTAATCCCAGCACTCGGGAGGCAGAGGCAGGCGGATTTCTGTGAGCTCGAGACCAGCCTGGTCTACAAGAGCTAGCTCCAGGATAGGCTCCAAAGCTACAGAGAAACCCTGTCTCGAAAAACCAAAAAAAAAAAAAAAACAAAAAAAAACAACAACAGCAACAAATATCAAGTCAGATTTGTACATTCATGTACTCTTGGATGTGTGGCCTTCCGTTGAAGCATGGTTTATTACCAGGGACCACAGAAGGACACTGGCTCTGACTGTCCCTCATCTATCAGTTCCCAGTAGCTCCTCAGCCAGATTTGGGTCGGTGTTAACTGTCATCTGCTGCATGAAGAATGATAAGGGTTAAAAGATGCCCCAGTCCATGGATACAATGATAAGTCATTAGGAATCAGCTTACTAATGCACCATTTTAGCGGGTTCTCTCCAAGGCCCAAGACCCATGACATCTCCTGTTTCTGCTTCCCCTGAGACAAGAGGGGATACAGCTTTTGGTCCTCATGCTTATGAAGACAAAACTCTGCCCATAGAGCTAGCTTCCCAGCCTGAAACCCTTGTTTTAGAGGAAAATACTCAGTTTCTAATAAATTACCATACTGAGAAATGAGTTAGCTTAGTCTAAAGGTAATGAAATCACTTAATCTAGTACAAAGCAGTTTAACTAGCACAGATTTGAGTCCTGCTTGAGGTACTTGAAGTTTTATTGAGGGATGTGCTCCATTAATACATTAATACAGGATCGGACATGAGTTTCTCAGTGGAGAATTTATGGACTCGAGTGGCTTCATCACCTTTTTTCCCTCAAGAGCTGAGGACCAAACCTAGGGCCTTGGGGCCCTACCACTGAGCTAAACCCCCAGCCATCACTCATGGTTTCTTTCTTTTCTTTCTTTCTTTTTTATTTGGCTATTGGAGACAGGATTTCTCTGTGTAACAGCTCTGGCTGTTCTGGAACTCACTCTATAGATCAGTTTGACTTCAAACTCAAAGAGATCCGCCTGCCTCTTCCTCCCGAGCGCTGGGATTAAAAGCGTGCGCCCCCACTACCCAGCCCATCACTCATGTTTTTAAGGGCTGCATCATTTACATTGTAACATCTCCTTCTAATAGAAAAATTAATAGTGTTCTCTGTGCTGGGTGGAAGTCAGGGAACAAAGTGTAGGTAGTGTTGGGAAGCTGTGGTACAGTCAGTAAGTACACGTCAGCACTTGGTGACTGTACCACACTTAGTGTGGACTCTGTTTAATTACACCACATCAGTAGGCCCAGGCCTCTGCCGAGATTCCCAGTTAAACAAAAACTGTCTAGGTTACAAAGAAAGGGTACCTTCAAAGCCATCTAACCAAGGCAGCTCCTGCCAAACTTGTAGAGAAGAAAGCACCTCTAGCTGAGTTCTATACTCACCTATTTATTTATCTAGTCGCTTTTCTTTTTGCTTGATCACATCAATAAGTAAAGTTTCCTTTTATTTCTACTTTGCTGAGAATTTCTTTAAAAAAATAAAAATCAAGAATGAGCCAGGTGTGCTAGTATATGGCTTTTATCCCAACACTAACTCGTGAGGCAGAGCTGGGAGGGGGGCCTCTATGAAATTGTGGCTAGCCCGGTCTACATAGTGAGTTTGACGCCAGCCAAGGCTACATAGTATGTCCCTATCTCAAAAAAGGGAGGGGTGGAGAGATAGCTCAGTGGTTAAGAGCAATGGCTGCTCTGATGACCTATGTTCGGTTCCCAGTACGTACATAGCAGTTCACAAGTGTCTGTAACTTCAGTTCCGGGAATCAGATGCCCTTTTCTGCCTCTGTAGGCATGAATGTGGTATGCAGTCAAAATATTCATGTATATAAAATAAAGAATAAAGAATAAAAATATTCATTAAATATAAAAATATAAAAATAAAACCCAAAGCCAAGAATGAATATTGTGTTTTCTCAAGTGTTTTATATGTGTCTATTGAGTTGATCCTATGGCTTTCTTTTTTAGTTTGTTGATAGAAGAAATTGAAATCACTCCTCTTTGAATGTTAAATCATCTGGATTCCCAGGACAAACATAAACGGTTAATGGAGTGTATTTTCTCTTTATTTTTAGAACCTGTTAAGGATTTATTTAGAAGTTATGCCATTTTGTTTCTGTCTACTTTGTCAGTATATGGCGTCAGCTATGTTGGCTTCCTTGAATAAATTGTTAGGAATTACTTCTGTAGGCTTATGGAGAGATCTGTGTAGAACTGGCATCATTTTTTTATGTGTTCAGTAGAGTTTCCCAGTGAAGCCTCTGGACCTGGGGCTTTCTTTGTGGGGAAGTTTTTGATATAAATCTGATTTCTTCAACAGATACAGACTGTTTAGAACTTAAGTTTTAAGAAATCTGAGTTGTTGAATATTGACAAAGGTATTCATAGTATCTGTAGGATTCCTCTTATATGTGATAGTGTAATTTTTATCGTGTCTTTTTTTTCTCAGATGAATCTAGAAGTTTATCAAATATATTTTTCTTATCAAAGAATTGGTGTTTGGTTTTTGTTTTATATTCTGTTATTTTTAATTTCTGTTTTACCAGTCCCACTGTAATTGTTATTTCTTTCTCGTTCCTTTAAGTTTTATTTGTTTTTGTTTTCAAAGGAGGAATAACTTATTTTGGCTCATGTTTTCAAAGTTCAGGGCTTGATCACTCAGCTCCGTGAACTCGGCAGAGTGTCGTGGTTCAAGAGTGTGTGGTCGAGCAGCCGTGTACGGCAGATGGAACTGAGGAAGGCTCATTTGCATTTCAGTTTCTTATGGTGAAAGTTGCTATCTTGATTTGAAGACTTTTTTCTGTTAACATTCTATAAGTTTGATGTGTTGTACTTTAAGTTCAAAATGCTCTAACTTTTCATTTCTTTCCTTTTTTTTTATTTTATTTTGAAACAGAGTTTTTACTACGTTGCTTAGGCCTGGACTCCTGGACTCAAGCCATCCTCCTGTCTCAGTATGTCAAGTAGTTGGCTAATTTAGTCTTCTGACCCATGGGCTACTTAGAAGAGTATTGTTTGGTTTCTAAATATTTGAGGATTTTTCCAGAGATCTTAGTGTTTCTAGTTTAATTCCATTGTGAGCAGAGAATCCTTTCCAAGTTATTAAGACTCAGACTATGGTCCGGCGTGTTCAGAGGAGCTTGTCTGCTGTGCTGGAGTCATGCTTTGTAGATGCCACTTAGTTTCATTGTGAGAATAGTGCTCACAGCTCCCTGTCTGGCTTTTGCTTACTTACTACCACTTGTTGAGAGGAGGACGTTAGAATCTCTTGACAGTAGTAGCAGGTTTCTCTACCTATAGTTCTAACGTTTTGGGGCACTTTGACACTAGTTGGTCGTTGGCTGGTTGTTAGGTTGTTAGTTTCTCTCTGTATCTTAGACTGGCCTAGAACTTGAGACCATTCTCTTGCCTCAGCCTACCACATACTGGGGTGGCAGGTGTGCGCTGCTTGCCTAGCTCCAGACACTTATGGATCTATAGATGCTCAGGATTCTTTCTCTTGAGAAATTTGCCTCTGTTGTTATGAAATGACATTTTCATTCCTGATGATATCTTCTATTCAACTTTCCTTGTTTGTTAGTAATATACCTACTTTCACTTTCTTTTATTCATCCAGCATGGTATGTGTATTTCTGTGTGTATGCATGTGTGTGCCTGTGCCTGCACCTGCTGCATCTGTATTTGTGCATGTGGAGGCTGGACATCAACCTCATACATTGTTCCCTCTGTTGTCCACCTTTGTTAAGAGGATTCATTTATCAATTATGTGTCTATGTATGTGAGTATGTGCATATGTACAGGTACCCTCGCATAAGGAGCTGTTGATGCCTTGCAACTGGAGCCATCTGGCATGGGTGTTCAGAACTGAACTTGGGTCCTGGAAGAGCACTACATTCTTTTACCCGCTTCTCCGGCCACTACCCTTCCTCCCTTCCTCTTTCCTCCTCTTTTTTTAGAGTCTCTCAGTGGCTTGAG
The DNA here is from genome assembly GCF_903992535.2 of Arvicola amphibius. Taxonomy (NCBI): domain Eukaryota; kingdom Metazoa; phylum Chordata; class Mammalia; order Rodentia; family Cricetidae; genus Arvicola; species Arvicola amphibius. The sequence continues at coordinate 115,081,632 of NC_052055.2, forward strand.
CTTGCTGATTAAGTTAGGCTGACTGATGAGCAAGCCCAGGGAGCCCTGTTTCTACTTCCCCAGCGCTGGGCTACCAGCGTCGCCGCCTTGTCTAGGTATTTACTGGGTGCTGGGCCTCACACTTGCACAGTAAGCCCTTTCCCAGCCTTGCTGTCGACCCAGCTCCTCTGCTGGGCTTCTTTTTGGTGGCAGATAATTTATTAGTATCTTTATTTTGTTACTGATTTTTCTAAGGTTTATACTATAAATTTTATCATAATTTACTTAAAGATTGTTCTAATTTCCTTTAAGAAAAAAAGATAGCAGCTTTGCCCTCTTTGCTTCTTCTTTATCTGAAGTATTAGTCTCCTATGTGTCTACATGTGTTACAGACCTGAGAGTATAGTATTGGAAGAAGACAAGGAGAGCTGTTGTTAGCAGGAGGACCACACACCCGCTATTTTTACCTCATATTTTAGCCTCTTTTCATGAAGAATATTTCTTAATTTATTATTTGCCTTTAGATGATTTCCAGTGTTCTAAATGGTTGTTTTTGAAAATTTGGTCTTGTTTTGAATTTGCTTTTTAGGGGAAGTATTTCTCTCTTTTGCTCTACCACAGCCAAAAATTTCCTAGCATGCTTTATTTTGGTATTCTCCCCGTAACCTCAGTCCTCTTTTGACTAAGCGGAGTCAAAGACAGGAACTTAATGTTCATTCTTTCAGGGGTGTGTGTCTCCATGGTTTAGAGTCCGCATAGTCAGAAATAGTTGACAGATAAACTTTCCCAGCATCCTTTGTGACAATAGAGCATCCACAGACAAGCAGAGGAAGAGGAAGTTCTTCCATAAACTGTCTGAAGTGATCACGCTCAGCTCTCCAAGCTTGTGAGTTGTGCATATGTAGGCGACTCTCTGCCTTCAAAGCTCAGGTTCCTTCCCTTCTGTTGGGTCCACATGTTGGAGCAGAGCAGGACTCAGTAGGAGTAGAAGCCTTTTCAGCCAACCTGTTCCTTGTTCTTGTTCCTATTCATCCCTTAGGTTTTACAAAGAGGACTCTTCCAGAGAGACAGGGCAGTGTGCGCCGCCCCCATCCATCCTTCTTTCTCCTTTCTCTTCCTGAGACTGCGCCCCGCTCCATGATGAGGATTAGGGCCAGGCCAGAGAGGGTGGATTGAGTCAGGGTCGGCAGGCTGGAGTCCTGCTGGAGACACACAGTCACAACAGCACATTATAATCCATTTCCTCTCCTACAGCTGACCCCCAGGTCACAGGAATGCCTTCCCAGAGCTCAGTTAAAAAGGTGCAAGTGTAGATAAGGTTTTGATCTGAATCAAATCTAAGTTGAAAGTCTAAGTCTGTTCATTTTTCATTGTGTTTTACATGAAAACTGAGTATGTGAAATAATCTTATTGTTTGTAAATATTACTGTGTTCCAGGGGTTAAAAATACTTTAACAAAATAAAATAAAATAAAATAAAAAAATACTTTAACAAAGGGAGAAAGAATAGCCCAAATTGTAGCCCCACCTTGCTTTTTGTGGGATGCTCCTGCTAAAATGTGGCACCGGGAAGCACGAGCACAAAAACACCGGAAACGTCTTCTGCCCTGACAGCAAGAGGTCGGTGGACCGACAAGAGCTTCGCATTTCTATAGGCGCCACCAGGGAGCAGGAGCAGCCCAGGGCTTTTCCTGGGCCTGTGTGCTTTGTGTGCTGCAGAGGTTAGGTGATGGCTTCGTGGTCACAGTGGAGTGAAAGAGCGGCTTCCTGTTTTCAGGGGATTCCTTTTCATGCCAAACATAGCAGCTGGGAAACAGAGTTTTCCCAGAAGCAAGTGTACTTACTGCGTTTTGTCTAAACATGATTTTGACAGCAACTATTAACATCTATTTCCAGAAATGTCAGTGCTATGATTTTTTAAAGTTAATTTCTTAGTACTGTTACATAAATTACTTTGATCTGTGCCTTGTGTTTTTGTTTTTGAGAAATGAGCTCTCACATTATAGCTCAGGCTGTCCCCAAACTTGCAGTTTCCCAAGTGCTAGAGTTCAGTTATGAGCAATCGTGCCTTGCAATTGTGTTTTAGCACATAGACGATGAGACTGCTCAGTCACCTTCCGCCCTCCCTGTGATCTTCCTGCACAGGTGAGGAAGTAGAGAAACAAGACCTATTTTTTGAATACCAACTTTGAATGTTTTCATTGTAAGTATTTCTGGATTTGAGGAGCTCTTTGGTAATGATGCCCTTCTAGCCGCTTGGTGGTCCTGCCCTGCATACAGCAAGAATGGCTGCGTGGAGATAAGGGTTATTACTTCACCAACAGGGTGGGTTATCAGAGGTCCTAAGAGAGGCAGGCCTGGAGAATTCAAATGGATTTTTGGGTCCTTGTCTTTCCATTGGATGCAGAAGTTCTGTTCATTTCCCATGCATTTTGCCTCCATGTAACTTAACCCGTGATGTAGAGAAAACCCGATGAACGTAGTAAAATGTTTGGTTTCCAGTGTTCTCGGTTAGCTTTAAAATCATTGTCTTAAGGATGAATTCTCTTAGATAAAAAGCAAGGCACTAAAGCCACACATGGTGGTGTATGTCTGTGAGTCACTGAGACACTGACTCCAGAGAAGATAGAGTGGAAGGAAGGAATATGGCTGACTCAAGTCTGACCTAAGAAATTACACTGTTGAGAGACACAAATGTGGTCTGTGACTTTACAGTTGGGCCTCCAAGCTCTCACTGCTGCCTGTTTATATACTCCACCAGCCCCCAGCAGCATTCTCCAAGCTCTCACTGCTGCCTGTTTATATACTCCACCAGCCCCCAGCAGCATTCTCCAAGCTCTCACTGCTGCCTGTTTATATACTCCACCAGCCCCCAGCAGCGTTCTGACTCTTCAGTAAGATTCCATAAGTAGGTATTTTTATTATGAGCAATGCTCAGAAATAGAAGGGAAACCAGCTAAATAATGTTTTCAAGATATGCTTAATTATTTTATTAAAAGCAGAATCATTAAGTTGCCTGATTCAAATAGTTTTTAAAATATCATTGAAAATAAATATGTGTAGTGTGTCTCATCTGGTTCAGGATGCTAGCTCAGTGGTGTGGCAGCTACAGAGAGCTGAAGTTTTACACATTGATTTCATTATATACATGATTGCCTTGGATTTCATAAACGAGGTTAGCCCGAGGGCATCCTGGCTATTTAGGGTGACCTCTCCATTTGTAGAAGCAGCTTACTTATAAAGATTGCCATGTCCTGATAAATAATTATGGAAAGAATAGTCAGCCATTAGACTTTGTCAGGAGTGGAAGAGAAGGAGGTTTCTTTCTGAATGGGCTTTTTAGGTCTTAGAGAAAGACGGCTGGCCTGCGCATCTACAAGCACCATCCAGAACTTAATGGCTTCAGATAATGACTTCATCTGTTTAGCTCATCACTCTGCAGCCTGGGTGGGGCATAATGGGCATATCTCTTCTTCATTTAGTTTCCTCAGAGGTGGCTCACTACTGCCTGGAGCTGGAATCATCTCTTGGCTATCTCCCCCAGGACTGGTGGTTGGTTGCTAATGACAGAGCTTCTATACATAGTTCTCCTAGCCATCCCTGCCTTCTGGGGGCACGTGTCGTGAGAGAGACAGGTAAAAGTGTCTCTCTTTCTGCGACCTAGCCTTGGTCAGAGGGGCCTTTCTGTCATACTATTTTTCAGGCAGTAATGAAGCTTTGCCTGTTTGGGTTGGGGGTGGGGGACAACAACAGGAAAACAGGTGGCATGTCTTGAGAGAGTTGTGACAAGTTCTAAAGAGAATGTAGTCCAGAAAGATTGCTGCAGCTATTTGCCCCAGAGACATCTTTCTCTTATATAAGTAATCCAAAAAGCTAGTAATATGACAGGCTGGACACAGCCTTATACTCCTTTTAAAAATAAACTTTATTTATTTATTCATTCATTCATTCATAAGAAGGAGAATCTGGGGAAGTAAAGCAGTATGAAGGTGAGAATAACTGAGAGTCTAGGAAGGATTACACATGAGTCAATCTGATGTGTCTGCAGGACTCTGAAGCACCTTACCCAAGATGCAGCTTGTATGCTGGAACACAGAGGGAGGTGAGCCCTGCCCCTCAGTAGTCATCCAGAGTGTCTTTCCTCATGTCACCTTTTTATCAGAGGTACTTGGGCTGTGTTTGTGCTAATCATAGACCCTCCTACCATGGTCTCCGGACCTTGGAGTACAGGTGCACATCACCACCGTTGGCACAGCTCTGAAAATGAAAACAGAATTTCTGCGTTCCTGACTGTTGTTTGTAGACCCTGGAATGTCTTTCAAAAAGAGATGTACTAAGGCATAATTGGTAGGTACTAGTAAGCTACATACGAGTTTATAATTTAGTAACTCGCGGCATTTTGTATCCTTGTTAGACTGTAACCACAGCTGATAGGCCATTAGTACATGAAGGTCCTCATGCATTTGCACTCCCTTGGGTCCCACCTTTCATCCTTGGTTTCCAGACAGCCGTCCATCTGCTGTCACTGTATCACTTGATGTAAGTGGGAAGATTTACAAAGAGGGGCTCTCCTTTCAGTTAGCATTGTTGTGAGAATCATTTCTGCTGTATGTATTAGTAATTCATTTCCCTTTCTTCTGAGCAGTAGCCCGTTTATAGATGTAGCACAGTGTGTCTGTTCATCTTCTGACAAGCACTTGTGTTATTTCCCATTACTGCCACTGTGAGTTAAACTCCTACTACCTTCCTGTGCGTGTTTTTGTAAACGTAACTTTCTTACAAAGTATCGTAGATAAACAATGTATCATTTACAAATAATCAAAAGTAATTCTTTTAGATCCAGAGGTGAGATCCAGAGTCTGAGATCAGGGTTTCCACTGGTCAAATTTTTGTGAGGTTTATGCTCCAGGTTGCAACTTGCCATCTTGTATCTTCACATGACAGAAAAAAATGATCTGGGAGTCTTTTGTTTATGTTTGGTTTTGAGATAGTCTGTGTATCCCTGTCAGGCCTGGAACATGCTGGGTTCCGGACTGGTCTTGAGCTTTCATTGATCTCCTGTGCCTGCCTCTCAAATGCCAGGATTGCAGATATTCACTGCCATATCTAGCTTGGAATTCTTTTTCTGCTGCTGTTGTTGTTGTTGTTGTTGTTATTATTATTATTATTACTATTGTCATCATCATCCTTCTCCTCCTCCTTTCCTCCTCTTTCTCTTCCTTTTTTAGGAGACATACAGATTTAAGCAATCTTCTTGCCTAGCATACCACTAGACCCCCCCACACCCCCCAAACACACACACACACACACACCCTTGAGATCACAGGCATGTACCACTGTATCTGGCTTGGAATCTTTTAGGACACTAATGCCATTCAGTGGTCTACTCTCATGACTTGATCACTTGTCCAAGCCCTGGCTCCTTATACTATCACCATAGAATTCAGGTTTGAATGTGTGGGTTTATGGGGACAAGAGCATTGTCTGCATATCTTAAATACATGTGTGAAGGGAGAGATCTGAGGTGCGTTGTGGGAGGGGCAGCATCACTTGGCTTTTCCACAAAGGTTGGCGGGTTCAGTTCTTTCCTATCCTCACAACACTCTGGGCAGCTCAAGGCTTTCATAAAGTGTGAAGGGAGCTTCTTTGTGGTTCAGTTCTTATAGCGTCTTTCCATATTCTTGTTTGCTACCATATAATTATTCTTTTGCTTGTTTGTTATTCTGTATTGTCTGTCGACTTGAGAGTGTTTTTTTTTAAAGATTCATTTATTTATTATGTACACATTGTTCAGCCTCCACATATGCCTGCAGGCCAGAAGATGGCGCCAGATCTCATTATAGATGGTTGTGAGCCACCATGTGGTTGCTGGGAATTGAACTCAGGACCTCTGGAAGAGCAGTCAGTGCTCTTAACCTCTGAGCCATCTCTCCAGCCCAAGAGTTTTCTTTTTTTTAAATGTTCTGAGTTCAAGCCCTCCATAAAATGGCTGGCTTTCAAACATTTCCTCAATTTGTACAACCTGCCATTTTTGCTCTTATTATTTTTTGGAGGGCAGAAGTTCTTGATTTTAATAACATCTAGTTTATGAAATTATTTTAATGGAAATCTTTTATGGATGCTTTGGTGTTACATATAAATGTTTGACTAACCCAAAATCTCAAAGAATTGTTTCTTCTTTTTTCTGGAAAGTCTATACATTTAGGTCTGAATTCATCTCTGCATGTAGTTTAAGACATGAATTGGAGTGAACTTTGTGGCCTGAGGCCTCTTAAGTTGGGAAGAATTGTAGATGGTTGAAAGATTTAAAAGCATCTTAAAGACAGAGTGCACGGTCACACTGATGCATACAGGATGTCCCACAGTATCAGTGGCGGAGTAGTGTGAAGCAAAGAGCATAGACCTTTCTGGAGAGAAGGATGTCTCATCAGGATTAGCATGTGGCTTCAGAAAGGATGCAGGGGGAAAACAGTGTTTGGAAGCAGATTCTAGGTAATGAACTTTTGAGTTCTTATTGTTTCAGTGCCCTGTGTTTTTATCTCCACACTCCGCAGAGGAGATTAAGTGTAGAGCAGACAAGGACTGTGACCTTGTTGAGCTACGTGCCAAGCGGGACGAGGCGTTGCTCTCAGTCTTGGTACCCACCTGCTAAGTGGGGTGCTTGTTAGAAGCATCTCTGTGATGCCAGCTCCTTCAAGTGTCTCAGCTTGTGAAGAACCTTTTCAGTTTCTGTTCTAAACCATGACCTATGTACATAACCATTGACCATGGGCAGCTGGAAAGGTAATTAGATACAAGTAGAAACGACTTATAATCTAGAGCATGACCTTTGTCCTCAGGAACTTTCAAATTATTTCTGAAACTATTATTTCCCAGTATTTTAGAACTGTGCCTTTTCCTGGGCATAATTTAACTGTTTTTTAATGGCTCAGATTTATCTTTGCAAATATTTTTACTTATATCATCATCAAGTTTTGTGTTCCCTTTGTACTTCTGTTGCCTTTGCTTTTCTTTTATGATCCTTGACCCTTCATATCTTGTTGCATCCTGTGTTGTATACCAAGAAAATAGCAAGAAAAACTGGTAACGAGCTCATTTGCAAAATAAAATCAGAAACATATGAAGCGGCACACACAGGGCATCTGTGGTGGAGTATATGTTCCCCTCTAAGACCTGGGTGAGCTCTGTCCACCATAACAGCAGTGTCTGTTACATCTGGTCCACAGTAAAGTCTCCTGTGCTTTCTCTTAACAATCTGTTGTATTAAAGGAAAGTGAATTGTGAGGTTTGGAGCTTAAAGGAAGCAAGAGGTGGCGGCACGTTGCCACCTTTTTAAAGGTTTTGCCATTTCCTTCTGCCAGAACTACTTGGTAGGTGTGCAGAGTAACACTCACAGGTTTAAGAGAACAACTTGGTCCCCGCTGCAAACAACAAAAGAGGTTCATCGTAAGGTGAGCATGCTACGCAGACCATCTCTTTCCTGAGATCATTTCCTTTCCGAGCTCCTGTGAGACCACAGGCATTTCACATCCAGGATGTCTGCACTTAGATGGCCTTGGTGTGCTGGGTCAGGCTAAATGCATTACCCACATTTCAGAACTAGGAAGAGAACAATGGTCCTCCCAAGTCTCCTGTGGCATCTCAGTGTGAGAGGTTGGGGCAGCAGGTAAGCTTTCTAAATGTGAGTTCTAAGAGAGAAGTGATATATGTGTCCAGGTTGCAGAGGAGCTCACCGTCAGTACAGTGGTCCAGATCTTCTCACTTTGTTTTGGCTAGTAGCATGCTGTGGTCTTGGGGTTATATTCAGCCTGTACTTTTAGATGCTCTGGGATTTCTGGGTTTGTACATCTTTTGGTGTTTTCTTATGCCTGCATATTATTCAGCAAGTCATGGCTGACACTATCCAGTTTTTTGATCAAGTCCTTAGGTAGGATGAAGCCCACTTTTGAAGAGTCACTTTGGGAAACAAAGTCATGTAAGTGCAATTCCCTGAATGTACACTGTGAGGGCCCATGACAGAAGCTTTCTTCATCTCTGGGCGTGGCTAGAGAAGAGGAATTGGAAACCACTGTGGCTATCTTTTGGTACCCGGAAGCCTCTCCCATGGGTGGGGAAGCAGTATTTTACATTTGTTCTATGTTTTTGGTTGAATCAACACTGTCTTGTGGTCAGGAGCAAGGAAGGCAAGAGAAGACACAATATACCCAGCTCCAGTAAGAAGAGCTTTACCGACTGTTCTGTTGATCCTCATACTTGCGTGTGGGAAAAGTGTGGCTTATATGAGTGAAAAGCCATGTGTTAAGGTCTCCTAGCTAGAGCAGAGTGGCACCTACGTCAGAGGCTCTGCCCATAGGAGACTGAAACTCATGATGCTCTGACCTCACTTGCCCTTTTCAGTGATGTTTACTGAGAAGGTGATTGCACATCCATATTGATTGTTAGCTTCTAAAGAGATGCATCCCTTAATGGGAGTTCTAGCATGGATTGAAGAGCCTTCATGGAGAAGGTATTTGAACAAGGTTTCTGTGTTGGTTGCATGAGGTGCCTTGGTGGAATTCACATCCCACACTTTCAGATCCTGAACACAAAATTGATGACTTTTTTTCCCCTAAAAGTAAACTGAAAATGACCTCCAGGGGTGTTTCATAATGCTTAATTTTCTTCCCTTCAAACATGACCTATTCACTTAAGTGTTTGGGACAGATAGTGATTTCCACACAGTCGCTCTCTCATCTTGCCCTGCCAAGTCCTTCCCAGAGCACACACCAGGGCCGATGTTAGAGTTACTGTGTCTGCTCTCTAAAGTCAGAATTACACCTGAGTGGTTAATAACCCCTGGCAGAGCAAAAGTAAATGGAAAGCAAAACTTGTTCTTAACTTGCTAAACAAACCTGCTCACACACGATGTGCCCTTAGTTCATCCTCAGCTGCAGCCCAGTGCCAGTCTCCCCAGAAACTCCCGAGGTCTCAGAAAACCAACATTTCCAGTCCTCTGTGCTCTGCCATGACAAAGGTACTGCTTGTTAGAAGGGCTCATGGGAAGCAAAAGACAGGATCCTTATTTCTTAGGATAACATTTGCTAATTTACTCTGAACTATCCTCTCAAAATAGGTTAATTTGACTGAAAAAAAGTTTGCAAAGCCATTAACACCCCCAAACATGCCTCATATTTTATTTTTTTAAATTGTTTTTATTAAGCTATATATTTTTCTCTGCTCCCCTTTATTCTTCTCCCCTTCCCTTCTACTTCTCCCATGATCCCCATGTTCCCAATTTACTCAGGAGATCTTATCTTTTTCTACTTCCCATGTAAAACAGACCCATGTAATCTCTTAGGGTCCTCATTGTTGTCTAGGTTCTCTGGGATTGTGAATTGTAGGCTGAGTTTTCTTTGCTTTATGTCTGAAAGCCACTTATAAGTGAATACATGTGATATCTGTCTTTTTGGGTCTGGGTTACCTCACTCAGTATGATGTTTTCTATATCCATCCATTTGCCTGCAAATTTTAAGATGTCATTATTTTTTTCCATTGTGTGGTACTCCATTGTGTAAATATACCACATTTTACTCAGTCATTCTTCAGTTGAGGGGCATTTAGGTTGCTTCCAGGTTCTGGCTATGACAAACAATGCTGCAATGAACATAGTTGAGCACATGTCCTTGTGGTATGATTGAGCATCCTTTGGGTATATACCCAAAAGTGGTATTGCTGGGTCTTGAGGTAGGTTAAGAAATTGCCATACTGATATTATGTTTTATTTTTTATGATGCTTCAATATATTTGGAGCTTTGAACTAGCTGGGGGTATTATCATTTGAACATGGTTGTGACTTTCAAAGTTAGGGATAGCGTCTCACTGTTGGGGTTTGGAGAAGCTGTTCATAAGGTCGATGTGTCCGGTTTCTGTGAAGGTACTAGGTCTGCTCAGTCTCCCACTGATGAAGAAAGCCATTTGATACTCTGCCACTTAGCCCATAATATTTTGTTTTGTTTTGTTTTTAAGAAGTAATTTCTTAGGGCTGGGCAATAATACATCCACATAAATTGCTTCATGAAGCAACTACATTTAAGCTATGTGACCTTTTAGTAAATATTCTGAAGAACTAATTGCTACTGAGCCCTACCTGGCATATAGAGGTAGTGGGTGTAAAGTATTGCAGGATATGTGATAATTTAAAAAATTGTGGGAAAACACATTTAATAAGGGTTACCATTTGTGAATTTGAAATCCAGTAATATTGATTATACATACAGTGCTGTGCATGGCCACCACTACCTAGCTCCAGAACTTTCCATCAGCGCCCAGTGGAAATCTTCCACAGAGGAAGTTGTCACTCTCCTTTCTTTTTTTTTTTTTTTTTTTTTTTTTTTTTTTTTTTTTTTTTGGTTTTTTCGAGACAGGGTTTCTCTGTGGCTTTGGAGCCTGTCCTGGAACTAGCTCTTGTAGACCAGGCTGTTCTCGAACTCACAGAGATCCGCCTGCCTCTGCCTCCCGAGTGCTGGGATTAAAGGCGTGCGCCACCACCGCCCGGCTACTCTCCTTTCTTCTAGTACCCGGCAACCATTAATCACGTTCTGTGTGTTTCGTTTAGTGTCAAGACTCACTCATGTTGTAATGTGTCAGCACATCATTCCTGTCTGTGGCTGACAAAAAATCTCTTGCACAGAAAGACTACACATTTACCCATTCGTGGTTATATGGAGTGTTTCCCTTTGGCGGCTGTTGTGGTTGCAATGTAGCTTTGACCGTTGCTATACAGGTGTTTATATGAACATCTGTGTTCAGTTCTTCTAAGCCTTTAAGACAGGAGTACAATCATTAGTCCTACAGGGGCCATGTTTGGCTGGCTGAGGATTTGAGAGGCTCCTCAGTGACTCCAGTGCCTGGCATTTCTCTTTGGACACTGGTGGCGGGGATGGCACCCAGGACGTATACTGTACCACTGAACTACACCCCTAGCCTATTTTTCTTTGCTGTTTTTAAATAACAGCCATCTTAATGAGTGTGAAGTAGCATCTCATGGTGGCTTCCAGTTTCATTTTCCAAATGATACATGGTGTTGAACACCTTTTCATAAGTGTATTGGCCACTTTAATGTCTTCTTTAGAAAACTGGCTGTTCAAGTTCTTGCCCATTAAGTTTGGGCAGATAAATAGGTTTTCCTTCTGTGGTCATACTGCAAGTTTGTTCATCATGGGAATAAAACACTTTCTTGTATACTCCCTCCAGCTACCCATCATCTGCATAGGATCCTCCTACCCCTCCACCAACTGGAGGATCTAAAACCACAGCTAGCTACTCGGTTTCATCATAGCTCAGAGTATACTATCGACCTTGCTCGAATTAAGATGCAAATAAAGTTCCACATTATATTTAGATAGCATGTCCTTAAAAAAAAAAAGTCTCTCTGTCCTATAAATTCCTTTTTTCCTTGAGGTTTCATATCAGAGGGACTGTGTCTTGTATACTGCATCCCATGCTATAGATTCTCTTCTCTAATCCTGGTGCTTTTGTCCCTTGTGTGAACTGATGGGTAGATCTGGAGGGCAGATGGAAGCTGGGTATGGCCAGAATGGTCATCATTCTGTGGTGTCCCTGCTGGTCAACGCTATGCCCATTCTTCCTGAACACTCTCTCTAACCCTAGCAGTCTCCAGATCATTAGTATAAAATGTCTTTACAGGGAAATTCTTGTCAGCTGTTTGGTTATTCTTGTCAGCTGTTTGGTTATTCTTGTTAGCTTTTTGGTTTGCTTGACCCAGTTTTGGTCAGGAAAGTCCTTTTGGGTTTGTTGTCTTCCTTGATTTTCCAGCTTTCAGGCTGGTCTGGTGGGTCCCCTAACTAGCCTCATGAATTTAAGGATTGCATATTCTGGTCAGCCCTGGTCGTTGTCCTTACTGCCTGATCTTGGTCCTCTCTCACATCACCTAAAGAAAAGGCTTTGTTTTGTTTTGTTTTGTTTTGTTTTGTTTTTTAAATGGTGCCCTGACCTTCTCTAGACAGTGGGATCAGCAGCTTTTAGGGGTTGAGCCAGTGTCTTAGTTAGGGTTTCTGTTTGCAGTGAAGCGGCAAAGAGACACCATGACCCACAGCAACCTCTTATAAAGGAAAACACTTAATTGGGGTGGCTTACAGTTCCAGGGGATTCAGTCCATTATCGTCATGGCAGGATGCAGGCAGGCAAGGTGCTAGAGAGCTAGCTTAGAGTACATCTTTCAGGCAACAGGAAGCGGTGTGTCTCACTGGCCAGTATCTTGAACATATATAAGAGCTCAAAGTCTGCCCCCACCCTATACTTCCACCAACAAAGCCACACCTCCTAATAGTATTTATGGAAGCCAATCACAGTCAGACTACCACAGTCAGGTAGAGGAAACCTGAAATACTTGGAAGGTGATTGTGGTGCCACAATGAGGACTAAGGGTCTCCAATAAGACACCAGGCCCTGCCTTTGGGAGGCTCACCAGTTCTGTCATGGCTGCCTGACAGGAACGTGAGGAAAGATATTTGCTGATGGTTTCATGGCTACTTGGTCCATGTGCTTGAGGCAGCTGGAGTGTGTGGTAGAGACAGTTGTTTACTTGATGATGAGGGCTCAAAGACATGACAAGAAGAGCCAGGGATTAATGTACCTCGAGAGCTCACTCCCAATGGCCTCTTGCCTCCAGGTAGTACCTCCTGCAGTTTCCACAGCCTTCCCAAATAGTGCCACTAACTTGGGAAACAGGTTGCTAAAAACGAGCCTGTGGGGTAGCTCTGTTCTACTGACAGCAGGTCCAGCGTCTGACTTCATGGCGTAATCTTCCTTCCCTCTGGTTGGTCTCCAAAAGGAAAAGAACATGGTGGCTCAGGGCTCCCACACCTCCCCTCTGGCCTTCTTTAAACAGCACTGGGGGATTAAAAAAGTTTATTTTCAATTTTTTTATAAATCCTCCCCACCCCCCAGCATTTCATACCCAAGCTCCCAAACAGCCTACAAGCCCTGCCCCCTAGTGAGAAGATAGGCACCTGGAGACACTCACTCCTGCTCGCCTGCCTGTTGGTTTCCTTTTCACTTTATATCACAAACTGGTCTTACTGAAGATGGCTGCACCATGTGCGGTCTGCAGATTCTGCTTTCCATAGCCAAGGGATACGGAAGTAGATGATGAAAGGTGAGTCATGCCCTCTGGCTTCTTGCCAGATGCCCATAAAATGGCATTTCCTTAAATAGATCAGACCTTTAATAGCTATTTAAAGAACATGTGGTCTTTCTTTAGTTGTGTGTTCGGTGGCCCTTAATTAAATTTCAGACAAATTCAAACATTTTAGAAGTTGTGGTGTGTGTGTGTGTGTGTGTGTGTTATGTATGCGTGTTTGTGTGTACCTGTGTACACATGCATATGGCTAGAGGTCTATGACAGGTATCTTCCTTAATTGCTTTCTACCATATCTTTTTGTAACAGGGTTTCTTACTGAACCTGGAACTCAGCTATTAGACTAGATTGCCTGGGCAGCAAGCCCCAGGAGTCCTCTGTCTCTTTCTCCCTGGTACTGGATTGTAGGCTTGTGCCACTGCCCCCAGCTTTGGTATGTGAGTCCTGTGACCTTGTTCACATGACAAGCACATCACTAACTGAGCTATCTTTCCAGTCCCCAGTTTTAGGTATTTTGTGGCACTTTAAATACGTATTGAGATTTCTGTACATCTTGGCTTTCATACCTACCCCCTAAACTCCAGTGCTTTCAAGGGAATAGGAAGACAGGCCCATCTGATAGCCACTGCTGGAAAAGTAAAGGTACAAGGAACTGGGCTTCTCTGCTCCAGGCCATCTAAAGTGAGTGTCAAAGGTGACATCACATTTAACTGAGGAAAAGGTACTTTCTATATTGAACACATGTCCTAGGGTTTCTGTTACTGTGAAGAGACACTATGACCGTGGCAACTCTTATAAGAAAAACTTCATTAGGTGGCGGCTTACATTTCAGAGGTTCAGTCCTTATGCATCATGGCAAGCGAGCTATGGCAGCGAGCAGGGCAGCATACAGACAGACAGGGTGCTGGCCAAGTAGCCGAGAGTGCTACATCTTGTAGGCAACAGGAAATAATCTGGAAATCACACTGAAGGAAGCTTGAACAAAAGAGATCTCAAAGCCCACCCCTACAGTGACACACTTCCTCCAGCAGGGCCATGCTTCCTCTTAGTGCCACTCCCTTTGGCGGCATTTTCTTTCAAACCACCACAGCACATTACTGTAGACATTTCCTGGCTGAAACTCTCTGTGACTTCTTAAAGACATGGTTTCACTATGTAGCCCAGACTGGCTTTGAATTCTAGATCCTTCTGCTCCACTTCGTGAGTGCTAGGAGCGTATGCTGTGCCCACCACATTTGGGTTCTTGTTGGACCTTTCTTGCTTTCCTGCTTTCTTTTTTCTTTTTTTAACATTTTATTATAAAACCTATTAAATTTTTATAATTTTATTTTATTCTCTCATACAGTACATCCCACCTACAGCTTCCCCTCCTCCCAGCCCTTCCCCCATCTTCTCCCCCCCACCCCAGACTCACTGCTCCTCCATTTCCCCTCAGAAAGAGCAGGCCTGCCAGTGATATCCACCAGGCTCAGTATAATAAGATGCAGTAGTCACGGTTGGATGAGGCAGCCCAGTAGGAGAGCACCCCTGTTTTCACAACCACGACTGCATTGGTTACTCTCTTCTCGGCCTTTCGTTTCAACTTCACTTTCGAGGTGCTGGGGATTACACCCGGGGCCTCATGCAATGATACAACGTTCCTACCACTGAGCTGCACCACAGCCCTTATCTTCTGAACACCCGCCTTCCTTCGCGTGCTACTTCCTCTCCCACTCTTTGTTCCTCTTCATGCCCCATTAAAGGTTCTTTTCTTCAGCATGGCCACTGCTCTGGGGAGTTCCAAGACCTCCTTTCTCCATCTGCTCCTCCCTGCGCCATCCCTGGGTAATTGGAAAAGTGGTAGTCCTACCATGTTCTCCTTCGCTCAATTCTCTCATGACTCCTGCCCCAGATCGGTGCTACTAGGCCCTCTGTCTGTTTAACAAAATAGCTTTAAGTTACTGCATCTAAAATGTACCTCCGGTGTGCTCAAACCCTGTTTCCAGTGAGTTTCTACTTCTGCGAAGGGTCACTACAGGTGTTTGGCTCTGGAGAAGCTAAGGGTTATCCTGGTACAAGCATGAACTTCCCGTTGCGCCTCTGACTTGTCACCAAAAGGATTTGCGTTAACTACTCTCGGTTACCTCTGTAGCCTGTCTCCCTTTCCCTCTGCCACAGACCTCTGCAGTCAGCAGCATGCCCCCACACACAGCCCCAGCCCCTCAACTCCCACTGGCTCTTCTGATTCCCTTTTGATTTCCTGTGTAGCCTTCCTTTGACCCTGGACCTGTGTCTGTCCACACGTGGGCTTGTTTTATTTGACAGCCACTCCTGAGTGCCAAGGCCTAACCCCAGGACCCGACCTCTGATGGGAATCCATCAGATGGGCAAAATGGTCCTCAGAAAGAAGAACTGTGCCCCGCACCCTCCCCCTCCTGTCATCTACCCAGGTTCAAGTCCCCCTCGTCCAGGCGATCCCAGGTGCCAGCTTACACATAAGCCTTTATTTAGACACAGACCTGAGGTTGTCACTGTCCTCTCAGGGACTCTGGGCCCTTCGCTCACTGCTTGTTTCGTCCTTGAGAATTCCGTCCAGTGGTGTTTTGATCATACACCTACCCCCCCACCACCACTCCTTCCAGATCCACTCCCCAATTCCCTAGCCATCCACCTGTGTCTTCTCTTTCTCCTTGTCTATGGTGACCTCATAAAGGCCTTATTTAAGACCTGCAGAAACATCCACTGGGCGGCCATGCCAGTCTTGCTGTTTTGAAACAATGATGATTGATTGGGTGTCTTAGTGTCTGCCTTCTCCACAGGGGATAGGCAACTTGAGGACTTAGGTGTCTCCTAGAACATAGCAATTCATCATGCTGGCTGACATTTCTATGTCTGCTTTACCGAAGCCAGGGACAACTGCCATCAGTTATGCGTCCGGGAAGTGTGAGACCGGGCCCTCCGCCATCACACAAGCTTCACACAGCAGTGCTGATTTGGGGTTTTCCTGAGTCACAAAATGTTTCAAGTTTTTACTAGTTGCCAGTCAAAACCAAAGAGTGGCATTTTATTTGACCATTGTGGGCAGGTAAAGTGACCGAGATTGTGTAGAGCGGCATCCCCAGGACAGCCCGCCTGTCTTTTGCTCTTGGCCTGCGAGGGGGGTGTTTAGCTTTGTACTTGTAGAAACGAAACATCAGGCTGCACTGTGCAGTACAGACTGAGAGAAACGGTAAGAAACAGCTGGTTTCTGGTGGCAGCAGCAGACTTGGTGAGGGCTCAGGATTCCCACCCCTCCCGGCAGCCTGGAGGCCTACTCATAGTTCAATTTGGGGAACAGGTGGTAGTCTCTGCAGGGTGGGGCCCTTGGGCCTTCACTGGGTGCTGAAAGGAAAAGCTGTTTCTCTGGTGACTTGGTGTGACTTTTTATTAGTCAGTGTATTTCTTCTCCAGTCTGTTTACCAGTTCTGACCTTGTCTCACTGGATTGTAATAAGCAGTGGTGGAAAGCTTCACACGTGGGCAGGGGTTTCCCTCTGACTTTTTTAGCACTGAGCTTTTTTTAATTTTCCTTTGCAAGCCAGCCCTTGTGCTTGCAGACCTTTGTAAATTCAGCTGACATTATTTTATTAGTAGCAAGACTTTCCGCCCTGACCATTAACAAGAGTTAAACATCTGGAAGTGGGCTGAGGCAGGAGCCCTGCTGTCTCAGGCTTGCAGGCTTCTCCCTACTGTCAGGGAGCACTCCTGTGTCCAGGCCTGGCATCCTTCCCTGCTGAGTGTTCTGGGAGTACGTCTGGGCAAGGGCTAAGCTGGTACTTAGGGTTTCCTTGGGTTCAGTGCTTAATGGCCTCACAGTTCTTAGTCAGCACCTCGCTCCTAAAGAGTGCACTTCCAGGCCACCAGGGGGTGGGCACTCAGGACTCAGCCAGCCTATCTAGGTTTGGGCATTATTTTGATCTGAGAGGTTAACACGAGTATCAAACAAGCACCTCTTTCCCTGCTGGAAGCCTGGGACCCTTGGTCCAGCCGGAGCTATATCCTGCCTCTGTTTGGAGAGGAGAAGCAGGGGAAGGAGGCCCAGGGACAGCAACAGCAGCTTCTCCCACAGCAGGGTGGGCTTGTCTGGAAGGGAAGCAGGCCTTAGCCAGGGCAGCTGAGGTGCAGGAGCCTCTGCTGCGAGGCTCAGTGACGTTAGGCACGTCCACAACCCTGTGAGAACTGCCTCTGTCTCCGGGAGCAAAAGGGGGGCACCGACACAGGAAGAAGGGTTTGTCTTTTCCAGCAGTGAATGACCTCGGACTGATACTGCCACAGAACTCTGTGTGTCACTAAAAACTTCCTGCTCTGTTGTCTGTACAAAGCCTAGGCCTTAGCTTCTTACGGTCGCTCACTTAGATGCGAGCCCTAGAAGGATGGAAAGTTTTCTTTTTTCTTTTTAATTTACCATTAGTGGCCTTTTCTCTTGGCATTCTGTAAACAAGAGACCTTTCATGTTTATTTTATACCAGACTTTGTATGCCATGTCATTCATCAGTCCTGGCCCATTCAAGTTCTCTTGTGTGCATCATTCTTTTTTTTTTTTAATTTTTATTTTTTGGTTTTTCAAGACAGGGTTTCTCTGCATCTTTAGAGCCTGTCTTGGAGCTAGCTCTTGTAGACCAGGCTGGTCTCGAACTCACAGAGATCCGCCAGCCTCTGCCTCCCGAGTGCTGGGATTAAAGGAGTGTGCCACCACCGCCCGGCTGTGTGCATCATTCTTGTCTCTTTCCTGTGCCAAAGTCTGGACTTAACTTTGTAAATGCAGTGCTTTCCTCTGAGCATAGGATCTTTACGCAGACACCATCTGTGCAGGCTGCCCGCCAGTGAGAACTAACTCTGCAAGCCACTTGCCCTCTTTTTAGACTGGCCCAGAATGGGCTTTCCAGTGGTAGAGCACTAGCCTAGCATTAGCCTAGCATTTGTGGGAATCCCTAGCCCACCACTCTGCAAAAATGAGCGTGACCAAGTACTCCAAGCCAAGCAAGACTTAGATGCTTCCTGTGAAGTGTTTGAGACAAAGTCTTGGTCCCTGTCATCTCTACTGCCGCAGAGAACCTTGGGCACGTTCATCTCCCAGGTCCCAGGTCCCCTCAGATGGGGCTGGCTACTTTGGGTTGTCTGCTTCCTAAGATTCAGATGAGAAAAGAGACTGCATATGAATATATTCTGGCACCTCATGTACATTTATACCTGAGTGGGGGGCTGTCTTCTGTTGGCAATAGCTGTTTTGCAGCATCTATTTCAAGGTGACTAAAACAGCATCAGAAACTCCTTGGGGTGACAGCTGTTTGCCAGAGTGGAGACTCTAGGGGAGGGGAAGGGGAAAGGATGACCAGGAAGGCTGGTCAGGGTGGTACCGAGTCTGAGGATCCTGATCAGACCCAGGCATTTGGGAGAGGGTGATACCAGTGAGCACTCTGTGGGAACACCCTTGAGTTCCTGCGTCAAGTGCAGCACTTTGGCCGCTACCACTTTATGCCACCTATCCCTCCCAGTTCAGTCAGGTCGCCATCCTTCTGTGTTCTAGTCTGCCTTCCTTCTCCGTGCAAGTTTATAAATGTGTTGAAGTCAGATGGGAGAAGAGGAAAGCAGCAGGTGGTCAGGCTAACCCATTGCTCTCAGAGAGCCACTGCAACCCAGAAAGGTGTACTTGACGAAGGTGCTGTCAGAGGGCAGTGTTCCGTGTGTGCACCGTCAGGAGCAAGAAGACGCGCTTGGGCACAGCTCCCATCTCAGAGAGCTTGGTCTCTACCGGTTTTAGGGTCATCGTTTTATAAAGAGGAGTGAAGATGGTGAAGTGCCTTGTCAGCCGGAAACCACAGCGCTGTGCAGCTTTGAACAGTATTGATGTACGCTGCCGACCGCTCATTCCTGGAGGGATTCTAAAGGCTGGGTGGTTTGTCTTACATGTTGGAGTGTTTCCCAGTCAGCCTGACTTGAAATAATCACACGGAAGCTATATAATTGCAATACTGTCTAGTCAATAGCTTAAGTGTATTTCTAGCTAGCATCTATATTCTAAACTAACCCATCTCCATTAATCTGTGCATCACCATGAGGTCGTGGCCTAACAGTTTCTTGCAGGCTCCAGCCAAGGTGTCCTGTCTCCAGAAGTAGCTACCTGGCTTCTTTCTGACTTCCGCCTACTCTACATATAATCTCTTCAGCCTGGCTATATTCTGTTGAGCCATAGGCCAAAAGCAGCGTCTTTATTAACCAATAAAGCAACACATATAAAAGGACTTCCCACACCAGTGGAATTGAACTTTAATGCAGTTGAAGGTGGCATACTGAGATGTGAAATGAGATGTTTGGGGAGCTGTTCATCAAGTGTGTGCCAAAGCCTGGAGTGGGTTGGGGTCCTTTTCACCTTCAGTGCATGTGCCAGTCCCTGAGCAGAGCATGTCTTCCTTGTGTGTACGCATACTTCTGAGATGCACAGTGTCTGAAAGGATGGGAATGTTGTTGGTACTAATATCCCCATCACTTAAGTGAACCAGTTGAGTTTATTGGAGTTCCTTAAGGAGTATGAGCGGTTCCCTACAGGAGCATGCTTATTGAAAGGCAGCAGTAGCATCAAAAAGCCCCTCCATTGTAGATTACTCATGAAAGCTAAATCTCTGCAGCTCCCTACTCACTTGCAAGCAGATAGAAGAGTCTCCTCAGTGTTTACTGGTGTTTTGTTGACAGAGTCTCAATGACTAATATCCCAGGCTGGCTTGAACTCACAATCTACCTGCATAGTAAGATTCCAGGTATATATCACAATGCCTAGGTTCGAAATGCTTTAATAAGTAATGAGAGCCTCATTGGTTGTCACTGGCATCTGGCACTCTGTATTGTTACCATAGTAAGCCTGGAGAGGCCTTCCCATGTGTAGAACGCTTATAGATCATGTCTTCTGGCCCAGGCCTTACCAGGCAGGAATACCAATCAATCTTCAGCTAGTAGGCAGGTGGGTCGCGAGATCACAAAACACCTAGTGATGGTCACAGGGTAAGTACTGGGACACAGCCCACAGCATGCTCTGGTTCGTCCAGAGCGAGGTCATGATGGGAGGCCTCGGTGTCCCTCCTTACACAGCACTCCCTCAGAGAGACCAGAGCTCACACCACGTTTCTCTTCTCTCTTCCCTCAGAATATCGACATCACAAACTTCAGCAGCAGCTGGAACGATGGGCTGCTTTCTGTGCCACTGCTTCACACCTATCTCCCGGCCCACATACCCTATCAGGAACTGAACAGCCAAGATAAGGTTGAGGCAAAGCTAAGGATGGTGCCTGGTTAGTGGGTTGCTCCCTCCAGTCTTGCCACACAGCAGCCTGTCTGGGCTCGTTACCCCTGGGATTGGTGTTAACACTCAGCCAGTCAAGTCCTGGATCTACCCAGAACTGCCCATGTAACATCATTCCCAGTGGGAGTAGTTTGGTTCTTCCTGAGGTGACAACTTTTAGAATCAAAGACTCTAAGAAGTTCGAGAGAAAGCTGATAGTGGCATGAGCAGTCAGGGGCAATGCCAGCTAGCCTGGCTAACCACCTGCTCACAGCCTGTTTCTATACCATGGGTCTCAGAAATGAGAAGGCAGCCATTCTTCCAGTCCAGGCTGTAGTTGCAGTATCCCACTCAAACGGTTCTGCAGCTCCCCCACTTACCTTACTGCAGTCTAAGCCCTGTAGAAACCCAATGAACTTCCCAAGGGGGAGAATAGCCTTTGGGCAGGCCTGTGCTTCAGCTTTTGGGACCTGTATCTGGGTTAGCGGAGGCCCTTGTGCTAGAATGCAGTTTTCTGAGTAGGAAAGAATAAGTAGAAAAAGCTGGAGCTGGACAGAGGGGGGTTGTCAAGACCCATGAAGGGGTTACTGTCTGTCCTTCCTGATCTTCAGATGTCTATACACTGCACTGACATGATTTCTTTTGCAGAAAAAGGAACTTCACCCTGGCTTTCCAGGCAGCTGAAGTGTTTGGAATCAAATCTACCCTGGTAAGCCTACAACTTACTGAGGAGTTGCTTGGCAATGCCTTCTGCCTAGGCGAAGTGGTCACAGGTGGGCTGGGGCTGAGGGTGTGGAGTGCTCGTGGGGAGCTCAGCTACTGCACCAAATGCTCTCTAAGGAAGCATTCAAGCTTGTGATCGTGGTCCCAGCAGCTCTCTTGTGGGGCTATTCCTCACGATTATCTGTCCTTAGCAGAATCTCCGGGTTCAGGGGGAAAAGCATTACTGTTCAGTGCACTTTGCACAGGCTGTGTGCCTTTTGCTGGTCTAGAGGGTGGAGGGCCAGGAGCAATCCTAGGTCCAGAAGACATTCTGTAGGTTGCACAGCCCTGCCCACAGTTCCTCGCAGGCCCCATAGGAAGGTGCTGAAAATGCTGCTCATGGTCAGAACACCAGTGTGGAAAATGACGTCCTTTCTTAGGCTTTTGCCCATGCTGACCTCAGCTGGGCTCACACAGACAAGAACCTGACAGCAACTCTTATGTCCTCCACAAACACGCCTGTTGCTACCAGATGCGAAGGATGCTTCACCAGCTAGAGAGACAGTGCCCAGATTTCTCCTGTGACCCTGTGAGACAAGAACATTCTTAGGGCTCTAGGATAACCTGCAGGTCTGCAGGCCTGCTCCTCACCCTGGGTACCCATTACCTTGACCTGCAGCGACCGTGTGGGCTTTGAAGAAGTATTTACATTCTTAGTAATACTGTAACAGTGTTTGCCTGTGATGGCGTCTTCTGAATTCATAGAAGCAGGCTTGCTTAGGGTAGCTTTTATCGAGCATGTGGAGAGTCAGGTACATATTACAGTAGGACATTTCATACCACATACGAAGTATTCTCATCATGGAAAAGTGGCTAGGTGTTTGAGCCTAAAAAGGAATAGTTGTCAAGATTTATTCACCAGGCCTTATTTCCTGAAGTCTTAAGTTGCTCAGGCTAGCCCTTCTCACCCCAGACGCT
Organism: Arvicola amphibius; assembly: GCF_903992535.2. NCBI lineage: Eukaryota > Metazoa > Chordata > Mammalia > Rodentia > Cricetidae > Arvicola > Arvicola amphibius. Next base: position 115,103,718 of record NC_052055.2, read on the forward strand.
CAGGGATACTTGTGGGTTCCTCGGCTGTGAAATACCCTCAGACTACCTGGCTCTGCTTTTTAGTTTGTAGCAGGCACTTGTGACAGGTGCTCAGGTCCTGGGGCAAGGAGCAGTTCCGTGTCCACACCACAGGTCACTAGTACTCTGCGAAAGGAACTAAAAAAGAAATTTTTTGGTAACTTCTGACACACCATGGTACTGTGACCCCAAAGGGAAGTCTTTCAGGCCTTGGCAAGCTATGGCTGGAACAGAGAGGAGACCCTGGTGGTGCAGGAGGTATGACTTGGAATGATCCTGATGGGAAGGCATGTTCACAGGGGCTGTGTGTGGAGGTAGAGCAGCTACTCAAGGCCTGTCCTCTTAGACTAAAAGCTGTCCGTGTTGTTTGGGACTAGAAGCCCATGGATGACCTGGAAAGGCAGATGAGTCCTAACCGAGCCTCTTCTCTACAGGACATCAATGAGATGGCTCGCACCGAACGACCCGACTGGCAGAATGTAATGCTGTACGTCACAGCCATCTACAAGTACTTTGAAACCTGAGCACACAGGAGGAGCTGCTGCTACCAGACTGAGGACCTCTGCAGTCACCAAGTGACAACACCATTAGCTAGAACCCCTAAAGCTTTCAGCGACTCTGGGCCTCTCTTGCAGGGAGTGTGCTCAGCTCTAGGCCTCTGCATCGGAATTGGAACTGCAGACCAGGGCTCTTCCATATGGCCATCTTCGGGAGCAGGAAGCACAGCCCACAGCCGTCTCACTTCCAGAGACCATCAAGCTCCAATCCGTGCCCTGAAAGTGTAAACATCAGGAAGGCTTGTGCCTGGCTCATCTTAGGAATTAAACTGTGGGAACCAGGGGTTAGTGAAAGCTTTAGCCATTGCAATTCTTGACTGTCATCTCTGTGATTCCCAATGCTGGGACAAAGCTGGCCTTGGTCCCTTTGTGTGGGCCTGGGTTCTAGAAGTGTGTCAAAAGAGAGCCATTAACCTTTCCATGTGACAGAACTGTCCTAACCACCACAGTTTAATTTAGGAGTGTCAGAAACCCAGCATCCAGGCCCACAGCTAGCTGAGTCTATACTGCCACCAAGCAGACTTTGTCATTGTCAGAAAGAAGCAGTGGTACACTCATGGGCACACTCATGGGTACTTAGCTACTTGCTTCTGGCCCCCAGGCAAAAGACCGGTCCCCAAGGAGTCTAGTTAAAGTCGCTGCTTTATCAGAAGCAATACTGGGAAAGTAGCTCCTACTCTGTTAGTACCAAAGTTAGCTGTAGCATAGAAATAAAACACAAAATGTGGGTGTTAGCATGCTGAGAATGAGGATTCATGCAGTAGGAAATGGAGGAGGCGCGTTAGGGAGCCAGAGATTCAAGTCATTGATGGTTGCCCCTCCAGGGCAGGAGTTAAGACAGTGCCTTAGCCCTGCACCAGCACAGCTGCCCCCACGCCTACATGAGTATCCTGCACGTTGGTGGGGACTCTATGGTAGAGGTGGCTCCATGCTGTGCCTGGCATGTGGGGCCTACATCACGAGCCAAGGCCTTACTCAATTCTGTTGATTTCTGGCTGGAATTAAGCAGCCCCTTTTTGGGAATAGGAAGCCCTTATCTCATGTGCCTGACACAGAACTGTTGTTTGAACAATGTCAAGACCTGTAACTTCCAGTATACACTTGTTTGCCACCTGCATGACACCATGAGGAAGACCAACTGTCAGTAGAAATGGGTTCACAGCCTCAATAACTAGATGGATGCTGGAGAGGTCTCCCAGGAGGCATGCACTGAGTGAGGGTCTGTGCTCAAGCATAACACTTTATGCTGGGACTCTGGTGTGTCTGTGGAACCTAGAGAAGAGAGTAGTTATTAGGACATGGGCTGTGTCTAGGTGTTCATCAGACAGCCAGTCCCTCGCATCCACCCTGCCCAAATGTCCAAATCTGGCAGCTCGCTCTGCAGTCTTCTGGTGACAACCCCTCTTGTTCTGGCTGTCCCAGTGTCTCTCTGGTCTTCCTTGGCCCAGTTCTGTTCTTGCTCTTGTTCTGCTGCTGACCACCTGTCAGGGTGACTGACTATCCATGAGAGAATCACTGTTTCCAAATGAGTCTCCACTGATGTCTCTGAGCTTCCAGTGTCTGCTGTCATTTGCCTTCATTGAGGCCTGTCCACTGTGCACCAGGGTGTTGGACCTGAGGCCAGGCTCTATTTATTATGTCATGTAAAGAGACTTTTCTGGGCTTGCAGTCCACAGCTTCTGTCCCTTGCTGACTAATATGAGCCTAGCCTCATGCCAGAGTAGAAGTTGCCAGAGTTTTCTGAAAGTATCTGGAGTAAGTTGACTGCTGCTGAAGGGTATGTCCGTGTAGAGATAACATTGATCTAGAATCTGGGGGCCTGATATAGCCTGGAGCCAGTAGCAGGGATTGGATGCTAGATGGTGGACTAGGAGGACCCCCTCCCCCAGGCTGCCATGTTTTGTGTGAGGGGCCACAAGTCTTTTGCCTTCTGTAATAGGCCCCTAAAGAGCACTGGTCGGCCCTGTAACAAGCTTGTAGATGGCCATGTGTGTTTAAAAGTAGCACTGGGAGTTGGTAGAGTGCCTGTCTACAATGCAACGAGGCCCTGGGTCAATCCGCCACACCACGTGAACTGGGTATGGTTGGTTGTATACCTGTATTCCAATCCTTGGAAGTGGAGGCAGGAAGATCAGGAGTCCCAGGATTACTGCTGATGACATGGTGAATTCAATGCCAGCCTTGGCATGGGAACCTGTTCCCCCCAAAAAGTGATATTTGGAGGGTCCCTCATTCTAGGTGACTTCCTGGGAAGCTCCAAGATGGAAGCTTGCCCCTCTTCCCTAAAGCACAAATTCACTACAGAAGGGCCAATTACCTTTCTACTTTCTCAGTCACAGGCTTCTGATGATGAATGATACTTTGTCATTTTGTTCTAGTAAATACTCTTGAATGTATTAAATTGTTGTGCTTTGATTTCCTAGTTTGTTCTCCTTCTCAGCTACCCCTCTGGTCTTACACAAGCCAGAACTCTCAGCTCTGCTGTGGAATTGGAGTAGAAGGCATGGGTGCACCCGCTGTAGTACCTGCCATGTGGGCTCAGGCAGCTCTGGACAGAGGGTGGAGGAAATGGATGAGCCCAGAGGTTCTGGCCTGCCCAGAAGCCACATGGTATCCGTGGCCAGTCTCAAGATCCCATCTTATGGCTAACGTGCCCCACGGTGGAGTCCCTGCATGAGTGAAGCCTCCAGCATAGCCCACACATTGGAACAGGATGTCCCAAATGTTTTGTTTGCTTTTCTTTTTATAAATGTTAACTTCTTAGAGATGGATATATATAAAACTATGGGGTTAAGGTATTCTATCTAGAGGCAGCTAGTTAGGCAATTTTTTTTCCTGTGCCTCTTTTTTTTGTTTTAGTGCTGGGGTTTCAAACTCTGCAGAACCTCGCATGTGCTTATAACAAACTCTATACCTCTGAGCTGTACTCCAGCTCTGAGTGTGGCTCTGTGTACAGTGTGGTTTCGAATCCAGTGTGATGAGGTTGGACGCTTCCTTTCCTCCTCTTTGCACATGTCACATGCAGGAGAGATCTGTGGACTCACATCTGTACACAGGGCACCTATGTTGAGCATCCTGCCCTGGGCATGATACCTCTCCACAGGGTTTTGGGTCCCATGGCGGCCAAGACTCCAGCTGGCCTGAGTTTGGATCTGTCCTTAGAGTGCCCACAAAGCTATGACCTCCAATACTTTGAGGGTGCCCAGGACACCCCACATGACCCTAACTCAAGCCTGGAGCAGAAGGCTCTATGCTGAAGTTTTTGGAGCTGTCGTCGTGGCAGGGGCTGAACCAGGACTATTCCAGCTCTTCCTCAAACTCTGAAAACTGGATTTGTGACCTCAGCAGGACAGCAGGAACTTGTTGCATGGCAAGAGGAGTGCTGATCTGCCTGTGGCACTTTGATCTGCCCCTGACACAGCATCGGCCCCTCCAAAGAAGGGTCTCCTCAACCTTGCCCACTGCATGTTGTATGCTGACCCCGAGGCACTCCTGCGTAACCTAGTTTATCTGCCAAGAGTTCTCAGTGATAATATCTTCCTTATCATAGATAAGGGATTGCCAGTCCCAGCCAGTATCTTGATAAGGGAGGTTCAGAGCTGTGAGGGGCAGCTCTACTGGAAAAGGAAAATACGTTCCTAGGAAGAAAGGACTAACTCGAAAGTTTCCCAGACACCTGTATCTACAGCCTCTGGGAACCAGGGCACCCAGTGGCCACCTCTTGCCCTATTCTGACAGTTGGCACTTCCCCAAAGTCACAGAGGGGCTGCATTGTTTGAGGTGGTTCCTCCAGCAGGAAGTGGTCATATGTGAATGGTCTCAGAGTATGGCCACTGAGCTCTGTGTTGAGCGGTGAAGGTGGAGTCCCAGACTGCTGTGAATCCATTCTGATGGAACTCTGACAGCAGCAGGTTGGACTCCCCAGGAGACCAGGCAGGGATAGGAGAGGAAGCCACACTTCTTGGGAGTGAATTAGCATGTGGTTTACCAATAACCACCACCAGGCCCAAAGCCTGGGAGGAGTTGTCTTTGTCACCAAAAGTGCCTAGAGGGTGTCTGCATTGTCCTGAGTGTGAAAAGGGACCTTCGGGGTTTCTGAAGTTTGGGAGCTGAGTCCTGGGAAGAGAGAGAACGAGATCTTGGAAAGACTACAAGTGGGCATGCTCTGCATGTTTTTATGTGGGCTGGACCCTAGGGTCTTCCCAAGGTGAACACCAACTTTTCGAATATGCTGGAGCTGTTCTGACCTCTGTGGGCTCCTACTGTCAAGCATCTTTTAATGTGAGAGGCCTGGTGCATCCCCAGGACTGGGGACTCAGCACAGGGAGGTGACTTAGGGCCATCATTGGGGGTGACAAGTGGCAAACCCTGGCGTAAGGAACTGCAGAGCACAGTTGCTTCCCTCCGTGGGGTCAGGACAAGGTTGTGGACGCCTCTGCCGTTGGACTGTCTACAGTCCTGCACCAGATGAGCTCCAGGGTTGCACTGCAGGGCCAGCTGCTGTCCCGATGGGAAGAAGTAACTGGAAGATGGAGCGTGTTCTTGCAAGGCTATAAGCTGGGAGGGAATCGCCCTCCTGTCTGCCCCGCTTTGGACAATTTGGACTGCTTCCTCTCACAGTATTTTGCCTTTTCAGGGTGTCCTTCTAAGGATGAACTTAGCCTCTGGCTCACAGGAAGAAAATTGAGCACTTGGGGTGGTGTGGGGTTCTCAAGGGACTTGGCCCAGAGCCCACTAGGTCCATAGTCCCCAGTCTTGGCGTGTCTTGTTCCCTGATGTGGCCCAGTTGGCCCTAGAGCAAACAGTGAGGGCCAGAGGCCACGCAGGTGCATCCTGGGCAGGAACAAAGGGCTGGGGGGTAGGGTGGAGGAGTAGGCAGAGAGTGGAATTCTGGGACACGACAGAACCCAGCTGGCCCCACACTTCGGACTGAGGGGCTGGGACCTGGACGTAAGGAAGGGTGGGCAGCTATAACCTTCAAAGACTGCCTAAGGCTATGCAGGGAAACCAAAGCCCAGAGCTAGAAACCAGCCAACCAGGGACCAAGTGCGCTGTCAGACAGGATCCGCTAGGAACAGGCTTATACCCTCTGCCTTTGAACCCTTTTCAGGAAGGCCCAGGCTCCCGATTGATCTCAGCACCTGCGAAAAGCCCACATAACTAGGAAGGGAGTCAGACCAAGACCAAAGTGAACCTTTATTGCCTGGGAAGGCCTGAGTCAGCCTCTCGTGGCTTAGCGTAGCTCTTAATGGCCATGTGGGCCTATGAAGTTGAAGCCAAGCCAGGCTCTGCCTTCCTGTGGTGGCCTTAGGGCACAGTTTTCATGGTGGGTTTCTACCCATCAGAACTTAAGGGTGAACTGCAAGGACCACCGGCTTTACTTTCCTGCAGGCTGGGTATTGGAAAGGAGGCCTTACTCCTTGGGTAAGACATTGCTGCAGTACACCAGGCAAGACCGTCTAGGGCAGGCGGTTCCCAACCTTCTTATGCTGTGGACCCTGTAATACAGAGTTTCCTTCATGTTGTAGTGGCCCCCCAGCATAAACATTTGTTACTGCTTAACTAATTCTGCTACTGTTAAGAATCAGTTTTCAAATATCTGCTATGTCCAATGGCTTTAGGTGGCCCTGTGAAAGGCTCATTGGAACCATGAAGGGTCACACAACCCACTTCTCTAGAGACTCCTGGAGTGGAAAGCAACCTCTGCTCTCTGCACTTATCAGCTACCGGTACAATGCTAACGGTACGGTCCTTGGCACCTGCACTACGAGATGGTACGCAAGCCGAGAATAGGCTGGAGATTTAAAAAACATACAGAAACAGATATACAGGGACATGGGTTCATCCTTGATACAAGAATGCCAACTTTATGTGTTCAGGGGCAAGCTTATATAGGGCTCTGGCCATATCCCAGCTCTCGGGATCTTTCTAGCTGCAACCACCAGAAAATCACTCCCCTGTCTCGTGCTCAGAGCAGCTGCCAACACAGGAGAATAAGTTGTTTTGCTCAGAGCAGCTGTAAAGCAGTTGTTTACAGGAAATTCAGGGTCTGGGGGTCCACAGTTTCACAACAGCTCCCCTTTTCTTAAATGGCCCGAGCATGGCACAAATATGATGTAAAAAAAAGGAGAGCAACTAACTAACCACAATGCAAATTCCACAAGAAATCCAACTGCTCTTAAGAGCTGGAAAATGCCCTAGTGAACATGCTCATTCTATGTTCACATGATGATATTAAATACTGGTGCTGGCTACAGATAGTTACAGCATCCGTCCCTGCTGATGGCAATCCAGCTATCTTGAAGAGGGCCGCAGCCGGTGACAATAGCAGCTGCTCATGGTCATCCCAAAGTCTCAGCCAGGATGGCTCGGCAGTCACCCTCAAACTCCAGATCCCTCCCTGCATCTTTCACGCAAATCCTACCGAGCGTGTGCTACCACAAACCGGCCTAGGCTGCAGGCAGGCTCGGGGACCTTTGTGGCTACTGCGCAGGTTCCTCAGGTCCTGCCGGAAAGCCTGATGCTAGCGCTACAGATTCTTTGAGTGTGCAGAGCCGGGACCACCCACCGCCTTCTCGCCCAGCTGCTTACACCTTCTCCATACAGCGCCCAGTGGGTCTGAGCAGTTCCGGCTTTTCCTCGGCTCCAGCACTTGTTGCCACGCGATGCTCCTGGAACCACTGATGTAGCCCCCTCGGCCCCCATAATCTCTAGTAAACAATTTTGGGAATTTGGGTGTCATTCTCTATACTACTTCCTGATCTGTTTTATTGGAACGAAGTTCTTTGTGGATATTCACAGCGACATTTCATGGGGTCTTGGTTCATCAAAGGACATTAGCCTGGAATGAATCCACAGGTTCTCATCCTCTGTGGAAACAAAAGCAGAACCTCTTTTCCAAAGCAACAAATCCTTAGACCCATATTTTAAAGTCAAGATACCTTCCTTAGCAGTCCCCAGAATCAAATCTCTCTCTCCAGTCAAAAAACCAAAAGAAAATACGTAATACACATCTGTGCACATTCCATCTTTTCGAGGCTTATTATTTCTTTACTCCTTTTAATCTGTCCTATACTCTATCTCTTTAAAGACTTACTCTTTTTCTTCCATACGCATATACACGTACCCATCTTCGATCCATCCTCACCATTCCCGAGGGCGATCTCAGTATCTCCCTAGTTCCCGTTGTCACCGAGGGCCTTGTACTGTCTGCCTATACTACAGGACAATTCGAGTTTGCGAGTCTTGAGCAAGGACCTGAGATTTGAACACACAAAGACACAGATACAGAGAAAGACGGGGACACGGGTCATCCTTGATACAAGAATGCCCACTGTATTGTGTCCAGGGGCTGCTTATATAGGGCTCTGGCCATGTCCCAGCTCTCGGAATCTTTCAGCTGCAACCACCAGAAATCACTCCCGTCTCGTGCTCAGAGCAGCTGCCAACACAGGAAAACAAGTTGTTTTGCTCAGAGCAGCTGTAAGCAAGTTGTTTACAGGAAATTAAGGGTCTGGGGGTCCATAGCCCCCAACACTGGAGGAAGATGCTGGGCCTTGGAATTGTAAGGGCTGGGTAGAGAAGCCTGAGGAAAAAGGAGGAACCCTCAGAACTGGGCAGTAGTTGACATGTTCTACTTCATGAGTCCCCATAACGCCTTCAGGGTGATTTTCCAGGATAAATCCTGGGGGATGGTACTGCTCAGGCACGAGGAGGACCAAAGCAAGGTTGCAGTGTCACCAGCTTGAGAATAGGCCCCAGCTTGGTTGTGTCCCCATCCTTAACCGTATGGTACTAGCTGCTGGCAAGTCCCGGGAGGTGGCTAAACAACCACATCCCTGGAAGGCATATGGCAATGCATGCCGGTGCCAGGGTAGCCCCAGCAACTGGCCCTGCTTGATGATGCCTATGGACTTCTTCACCTGTGATGACAGTACCTCAGTCTCATGTGCTTCTCCAGGGGGTCTCGGGTTCAATTCATATTGCATGCAGGTCCCTACTCTAACCAGATCTACACATATGCACACATGCCCACTCTCCACCCTACAGTTGCTGTAACACTAATTGGTCCTGGACTCATCCAATGGAAACAGGAGGCCAGACTTTGGAGGGATGAGCCCTGGAAAGCGACAATTACCATTTTACAGGCATGCATTTGGCTTCTCCAAAGGCTAGGCACCTGCACATTCGCTGCCCACCTGTTTCTGTGATGGAGCAACGGGCTGCTTCTGAAGACCTGCTCCTTCCCATCCAGACCTTAGCCCTGGGGTATGGCCTGGTTCTCAGCAATCCTCTCCACACTTGCCTCTAGACGGCAGTCTGTAGGTTCCAGGAGGTTTCCAGAAGGCCTTGGCCCTCAATGCCTGGGTGTATGAAGGACTTCTGCTGCAAACAGATGGAGACTCACAAATCCATCCAGAAACATGCGTCCAAGGCAGGCTTCATCGTCCAGCAACCTCCAGAACCAGGGTAGTGAGAGGAGAGGATTCCCAGCCCAGACTTCTTAAAGTCTTAGTCTGTGGTGCAGATGCAACTCCCTTCTTGCTCTGTAGTGAGGATTGTGGGGAGGAGTCACGGTCCCGTAGGCGTCAGGGGTGAAAGAACAGAAAAGGATCCCGGTCTAAAGTCGGGTGTGGAGCGGTAGCGCGGTAACGTAGCACCAGGGCAACCTAGCTCCGATAGAAGGCAGAACCGGGAGCCTCAGAGTGGCACAGGCAGCCAGCCTGATGCCTTGTAGAGGAGCCACCGGAGAGGGGTGGGGCGCCAAGGCTTCATGGGTGGGGGCACTCGGTGGGGGTGGGAGTGGCGCTGGAGGAGGCAGTCAGGATGCGTAGACCAGAAGCTCCCATACTGGGGCAAGGGGTGCTTTGCTGCCAGACCCATCACTCCCTAGTCCTCCCAGGGCTATTTCCTCTGATTCCCGCCTCGGGGCCTCGGTTTCCCCCTGCGGCGGGGCGGGGCGGGGAGCAGCGCTGGTTTCAAAGTCGCCTGCAGGGTGCGCCCATGAGCGGCGCGGCCGGAGCTGGAGCCCGAGCCGCCACTGAGACGGTGGGAGCCAGCGCAGGAGGCAGGTCAGCGGGGGCCTGGGTCTGGGGAATCCGGGGGAGGGGTGTCGCGGGCCGGCGTCTAGGCGACTGTGGCCGTCGGATTCCGAAGGACCAGGAGGTCTGAGCGGATTAGGACCCTCCCGCCCCTTGGAGCTCCCGCCTCTCCCTCGGACCCTTCCTTCCTGCTTGTCGGGAGGAGAGTCCGCGGGTATCAGGGTCCGAGCCTGTCCTGGCTGCCTCGGGAGTGGCCGCAGCTGGGTTCCCTGGTGCGGGTCACATCCCATAGTGCTGTGCCTTCGGGGCGGTCCTCAGCGACCAGGAAGGTGAGCACGAAAAGGTTAGCACGGAAGGGGCTCGAGTAAGACAGGGCAGCGGGGTGCCTTAACAGTCAGTCGATATTAGACGGCTGGCGACGCGCGGCGACGGCCGTCGATTTGTCCGCGCGGAGGACCTGAACCTGCAAGCTCACAAGTCGCTTAGGGCGCGTCCCTGCCAAAGCTAGGCTGCGGACGTCGAGGCGACAGGCCGGCAGAGGTAGGCAGGTCAGACTCCCTGGTAAGGGGTTCAGGCGGGCACGCAGCTTACAGCCAGGAAGGCACGGCGAGAGCAGGGGAGTTTGGAACCCGGGGGAGGGGGACATCCTGTGACAGGGGTGGCGGGAACCCGACTTAGGACACTGGAGGGGCCAGAGGACAAGAGGGTGGGTGAGCGTCTGGGGCTGCACCGAAGCAGGGGGGCAGATAATGGCGGGTAACGGTGGCAACTCGCAAGGGTTTGGCAGAAGATGGGCAAGGGGCTCTGCCTTTAGGAACTTTAGACTAATTTGCCAGTCCGTACAAAGGTAGCAGCAGGGATTCACAGTCGGTCCAGGGGACAGAAGCAGGTGGTCTCTAGGACTCCTCCCCACAACTGGGGGGGGATGCAGAGCTCGTATTCTCCTGATGGCGGGGAAGGGATTTGGACCCCCTCTCCTACCCACCCACAGAGGCCTAGCCTTGGTCTCCCTGAGAAAGGAGCCTACCTTTCTGTCTATCTGAAATGCTCTGCCTCCGCTGCCAAGCTTTCTCTGGACTCCTAGACTCCGCGTTGCCTTTCAGACGAGTGTCACACCCAACCAACATTGTCCTTGGTATTGGGACCTTTAGGATGACGGTGGAGAGCTTTTGGGAAACAACAGGGGGGTTGGGAAGGCCCTGCTCGTTTGGGTCCTCGAGGGCTCCTAAAGACTGATGGGGGTCTGGACTAGGATGTCAAGATCTCAAAATTCAGACCCTTACATTCTGACGTTTCCCAGGTTCTCTCGGGTTCTGGCATCTCTGGGCAAAACCTAGCCAGTGTGCACTCTCTCAGAGCTGACCAGACTGTTCGAATCGCCCTGTTTCATGGCTTGAGGTTAGACTAAGGTACAGTTCACACATGTCGTAAGAGACAAACTTTGGGTCAGGCAGAAGAAGCAGTGGCTGATCTTCAGGGCCCTGCAGAAGGACTAAAAATTTGGTGTCCTAACCTGGGTTTTGATCTTGTCCCTAGATGCAAACAACTAAGGGGCCTTGCCACTGCCCTGGGAATCCATTTCCCATACTGTAGAGTAGTGGTGTTCTTAGTAATGCTGAACACACAGGTGTGGAGGAAGAGGGAGGAAGAATTTCATTTGGGCTGTGGTATGGGGATAAGTTCAGGGGAAAGGGGTGGTGGCAGTGGGGGTTGTGGTCAGGGAGCTCTGTGCTTAGGTTGGGTAGTCCTGGACGAAGAGGCACAGATTGCTATGAGCGGAGGGAAGTGTGGACAAGCATTAGCTTGGGAGCAAGCATGTGGCGTCAAGGTGTCGGGCTCTGCAAAGTCCAGGACCTGTAAGGGGAACCACAGTCCCTGGTAACTCACTTGTTGCCTGAAATCAGCAGCGCTGGCCTCTAACCTGCCCATTCCTGAGCTAGCGCACCTCATAGAGGTTATGGTCACCATCTCTGTCCTTTTGATACAACCCAACCAGGGCCCTGCCTGGTGTGTGCATATGAAATATGAAAGTAGAGGGAAAGAAAGCTAGGGGGAGAGAGAGAGAGAGAGAAAGAGAGAGAGAGTGAGAGAGAGGGGGGGGAATAGATAGATGGATGACAGACGATAGATGGATGGATGATAGATGGGTGGATAATAGATAGAGAGATAGATAGAGTTATATTGATAGATGATAGACAGACAGATAGATAGATAGATAGATAGATAGATAGATAGATAGATAGATAGATAGATAGATAGATGATAAATAGATGTATGGAGATAGATAGATAGATAGATAGATAGATAGATAGATAGATAGATAGATAGATAGATATAGATGATAGATGATAGATAGACAGACAGGCACAGGTAGGAAGGGTTTTCATGAATGCAATGGAGGAGCTGAGGAGATGGGAACATACAGGTGAGGATGCTCTACATGCAGGTAACTGAGCTGGTAAAAGAGACTCTCCCCAATTACCATGGAAGACTCTGGTCCCTGGGACACTATGGGGACCGCAGAAGGGTAGATCATGACCTGGGGAACTCAGGAATGGTGAGGGAGCAGAGGTGATACAGTGCTTGAGGAACTGCCCTAGGTCCATACTGGACCGCCAATAGGAGGAAAAGATTAGGGGTACAGAAAGGGGACCCTGGAGGCGGGTCATGTCCAGAGCAAGGCCTGGACCCTGCGGTGGGTAACAAGGAAGCATGAGGTGCAGAGAGGAAGGTCCCAGCCCTGGATCTGGAAGCCATGAGATCCTGCCAGGTGCTAAGCAGGGATGGAGCAGGGGGTTGGGGGAGAGGAGAACAGCCGCCCTCACTCTAGGCCTGGCAAGGGATTAGACACTAGGATGACAGGCGCTGTGCGGTGTCCCCGGGATACCTCTAACTTTATGTGACAGGTCTCTTCCAGAGGCTCTAGCTGGAGGAATCTTTACATGTGACCTCGCAGTGACCTCTGCAAGCCATGAGCTATGAGTGGTCCAGTGCGTCCCACTCTGTCCCTTCATCTTCTACGGCTGCATCATCACACCCATATCCTAGGGATATGGATAAGCAGTGGGTTTGTACCCCTTATGTCTAGTGTCTAGGCCAGCCCCCTGCCAGGGTTCCACCCAGGGATCCCTTGTTCCCTTTTCAGGAGGAAGAGTACCTGCCATCCACTATTTATGGCAGGCACAGGGGCTGAGCCTTTCATATGATGCTCTCACCATAGCCTGTGCACATGGGAGAAGCCAAGGCAAAGTGGGGGGAGTCTGTGATGGACGTGGCATGAACCCCGCCGCAGGCTGATCCCACTGCAGGCTGCCCTCTGAGCCCCTCTGTAAGGCCTGGATCCCGGGAGGGGCTATATCTGGAGAAGCAGCCTGCAATGGGTGAGTAGCCCCTGACGTGAGGACTTGGAACCTGTGGTCTTTCTGGGTACCTGGACAAGTGGGCATGTCAGGGTCCATTCTAGGACTCTCAGTGGGAGAGAAGGGAGATCTGACCATTAGCCTTTGAGCCTAAACCAGGGTAGCCTGGGTCCTGGCTGGTGATAGAGAAGTTGTTTAGAAAGGCAAGCTAGTGCCCCAGCCTCCAGCTGCAGAGAGCTGGTTTTCCCTTCCTGCCCACATCCTGTCCCCAGGAACATAACAGCAGCCACACACCCTGGTTGGTAGGGGAAGGACATACTGGTCACCTGCTTGTATTCTTGAGGTCCCAGCCTTCACCAGGTATTAGAATTTGGGTGCTGCACAATTCTGGAGGGACCCAGGAAGGGGAGGGAGGCCCAGACAACACAGCTTTGGGCAGCCTCAGAACGCACCTGCCTTGTTGATTGGTGTGTTAGGGAGGAGCTCAGTGGGCAGGGGGGGGGGTCTTCCTGCAAGTGCAGATACTGCTGAGCAACTACAGGGCTGTGCTTCTGGTGTAAGAGGTACCAGCACATCCTGCTGTGACTCTTGCTTGATGCCATTCCATGTATCACCCACTTCCCAAGGACAGATGTTGAATCTCCTCCGTCTAGACTTTGTCTCTGGTTCCTGTAGAAATTCCTCGGGATTCTCTTCCAACCACCACTGCCTCGGGCCTCAGCTGCCTGCAGGGCCGAAATCTATCACGCTCTTTATGACACGCTCTTTATTTTGATTCCTGTTTGTCCTGCCCATGATTTTATGCTGTTTGTTTGTATTTGCTCTGGTGTGCCAGAGAATTTGCTTAGCTCTCATTCTCGTTTATGGCCCTTCCTTTGTAAAATATCTAAATTATTACCACACAGGCCATATCCTCACCTGTGGGTTTGATACTTTTATTTTCTCTTTCACGAACTTTTTTTTTTTTTTTTGAGGGAGTGTCATGCATGTAGACTGGCCTGGCTGCCAGCTCAGTCACAGAGACCCGCCTATCTCTGCCTCCCAAGTGCTAGGGTTAAAGATGAACACCGCATCTTTTCTTCTTCATAGTCTTGTTTCTTCCTGGCATCTTGAAATCTAGTTTGCCAGCTCACCTGAAGTGGGAGCTGAGGTCGTGGGAGTCCTGGACATGGCTTCTAAGTATCTGAAATCTCATAGGTCGCAGCTGTCGTTGAAGAATTCCCAGGCCTCTTGTCTTTTGAGACCCCTGCAGTAAAGCAAAGGTGGCAGCAGGACGGCTCAGGTTCTCCGTGGCCCAGAAGGTTAGGTAACTGGTGAACATTGTCTATGAGAAAGAGGCAGCCTGGGCCACAGTGGAACCTGCCTATGTTCAGCACTTAGAGATCAGAAGCAGGAGGATCAAGAATTCGAGATTATACTTGGCTACATAGCAAGCTTAAGGCCAGCCTGGGCTACACGTGGACCCATCTCCACCATCAAAAATGAAATCGTAAGGGCTGGGGTTCTAGAGCCCAGGAAGAAGCCCCAGTGCCACTGCAGTGGCTAGTCCCTGCTCTACTCTGTTCCGTGTGCTTGGCTGCAGCACCCCCGAGCAGTATGTGGAGCACTGTCTGGAGCACGGAGACACAGCCAGCAGGGTCCGAGGAGCCACCTGGGCATGTGTACACAGAGCCTGGGGGTGGGTCAGGAGATATGCGGGTTGGGATTAAGTGGTTTTAATTAAATTGACTGGATCAGGATGGGAGGGAAGTGGGCCGGAAAAGGCAGCATTGAGTCTGACGGCTGGGACCTAAGGCGGTTGTCCCTCCAAGTCTACTGATGCGTGTCCGGTAGCACGTGCCCGTGGTTTACACAGGACAGTTTCTACACACCCTGCCTGCCCTGTCCCCCAGCAAAGGACAATCATAAGGAAATGCAACATTATTAATATTTATTTCCCCTCTTAGCTAGCAACAGATGACTCAAGGATTAATTCGATGGAGACAAAAGAGAGGGATAGGCAAATTGTTAGATCCCAGCTCTGCGCTGGCCCCTTCCCCCGGGGCCCCCAGACTTCCTATGACTCTGGAATAGTGGTTCTCAACCTTCTTAATTCTGTGACCCTGTAATACAGTTCCTCATATTGTGGTGACCCCCCCCCCCAACCATAATATTATTTTCATCTTACTACTTTTATAACTGTAATTTTGCCCTGTTATGAATCGTAATATAGATAATTTTTTAGAGATAAAGGTTTGTTGAAGGGGTCGCCCCCCCACAGGTTAAGAACCACTGCTCTCGCGGAGAGAGGACCTTTCAGCTGCTGCAATCCCTTAGCGTTCTCCGGGGACTCTGCCACCCTCTAACGTCCCTGATAAAGGGGAGAGTCTTTTTTCACCTGTTTGGGCTGCAGCTTTCTCATCTGAAAAATGGAATTCACCAGGCCAGCCAGAACACAGCTTTCCAGGCATTTTCCAAACTCCCAGGCAGCACACACAAGTTCCCTCAGGGGGGGCCCAGTGTAGTCTTGATATTCAGTAATCCATAGCCCACCTGGAGAGCACGGGACTTAACAGTGCAATCAGTGGCTGACATCTCTTGGCCCGGTCTATGTGTGGCTCCGTCTGGTCAGTGATTACTTTAGTAGCCCAGTGGGAAACGTTCATACTACAAAGAAAGGCTACAAGTCAGGGTGCCCTGGCCCTGGGCTATTTTGCCTGCCTAAAGCTAGACAGTCTCAGCCTTCCCCTGCAGGGCTCCTCCCTCCTGTCTGTCCTGAGAATGCCTCTGGCTCCGCTGATCTGCTGGACTTGGGGCTGGAGAAAGCATAAATGAAAAGAAAGATTCTGGTTTGGCAGCTGCCCAGGTGGCCCTGGGATCAGAGGAGCTTCCCCTGGGATGAGCTACGATAGCTGAGGCAGGCTGCAGGAATGCTGAAGGAAGAGCAGAGGAAAGGGCCCTGGGACAGGAACCTTTGGCGTGTCTCAGCCCGTGCAAGGCAGGCCTGGCAGGAGGGCCAGCATGTGTTGAGACTGGAGCGCAGCAGGGTGGCCTCAGGGCAGTCAGGGGATGGTCCCTGTGTCCAGAAAAAAATTTAGCCAACGCGGGGATCCTTGAGAACTGGGACTACTTGGTCAGGTATCGAGGCTGCTGGGAGAACCTCAGCTAATACAGGCCCGAGTTAGGCACTTTCCAAGCCAAGGTTCTGGAAGCGATGGAGTTAGCGCAGTCACTGGTGGTCAGCCACTGGAGGTGTGGCCATCGCAGGGCATCTTGCTCAGGGAAGGAGCTGGCTCAACCTTGACAGAAATGTGTTATGTTCCACGCTCTTCCCACTGGGGGACGCTGAGATGGAGGATGTTTAGTGGCCTAGGCCGGCTTTCTAGCCATGGGGATGGTCTAATTCCAGACAGCTTCAAGTGCCCATCAACGCAAATTCCACTAGAGTGAGGGCCCAAGGGATATGTGGTTACCCCCCCCCCCCCCGCCCCAGAGAGATACCAGTTGGGAGTCAGGATTCGTGGAAGGCTGTAACTCTCTAGGGGCTCACTGGGGCTGGCTGGGCCCTGGTTGAAGCCTGGTTGAGCCTGGTTGAGCTGACAGAGGGCTACTCTGCAGCCCCACACGTTGAAAGCTAGAGCCCAAGGTAGGAGCTGCTGGTTCTGGGCTTGCTGTGGACCCCTGATGCTGCTTCTGTAAACTGTAAGTCATGTGCAGAGAGGGACATGGACCCAGAGGCGGCACATATCCTGGCTCTAGCCATTCTGCTGGGGAGATGCATTAAGAACAACTAGTTGGCCAATGCTTGTGCAAAGTTGGGATTCATAAGGGCTTAGCTATAGCTGTCTCTGCCTTACCTTAGGAGCCGTGGTGCCCTCTGAGGTAGAAAATGGTAATACTGTCGGCTTCTGCAAACCTTTGGCCTTCCGTATCCAGCTTCCTTGCTGGGCAGAAGGGCTTTCGCACCAGCACAGCTGCAGCCGTGTCTCCCCTGGCTCCAGACTGAAGCGCTGGCAACATCACAATAGGGAGCTTGGGGTTTATTTATTGCAGCCCCATCTTACCTCTTAGCCAGATTCAAGTGGAGAAGACCCTTCTCCCAAGACCTGGAGTTCCACTCACCCTTGATCCTGGCGGGGAGAAGTAGGGAAGATGTATTTCCATGCAGGCACAACCTGGGGTCCCATGAAGGTTCAGAAGTGAAGAGGATGGATTGGGAGCAGAGGGATCTCTTGGTTCTTGCCTGGGGGATAGCAGGCTATTGGAAGAGTCCTGTTTACACTGAGTTTTCAAGCTCAGGGAGTAGGGCAGGAGTTTGGGCTTGACTGGGACTTGCTACAGAGGGAGCAGGACTTCCAGTTTCTAGGGGGTCTCAGCTATTCCTGTGATCTGACGTTGGGTCTCCGGGGTAGTCTTTCCAAATCTGTTATTCTTTTCTCAAGTGGTTATGGATAAGCACGGAAATGAAGCCCATGGTTGTCATCTGGGACCCAAAGGTGTTACACTCTGAGTGGAGAAACTGAGACCCAGAGGAAAAAAAAAGAGCATTCCTGCCCACAGTCCTCCAGTGGGTCCTCACAGGGCGCCTGTTTTCCTAAAGCCGCAATCCCAGCAGCAACCTAGGCACAGGGACAGGTGGGAAGAGGCGTGGGAGGAGAGCGGAGGCGGATCCCTCAGAGAAGGGAAGCAGCCACAGTGCCTGCCCTGCCCGGGTGCGCAGCCTGCTGGCAGGAGCACTCGGAGTGGCGGCCTTCGCTTGGATCCTGCTTTGCCGCCTGTGAGGGTAAGAAAGCTTAGGACATAAGGCCCCAGGTCCTAAGGAGCTTCCAGGAGTGTCTGAAGAAGTGACCTGAGTGACAGTGGTGCCCTCATTGTGGGGATGGAGCAAAATGAGCTGGGCTGGGAGGCTAGCCCAGTGTGAGAAGGTAGATGGGATTTGGGAAACCTGGTAGGGAGAGAGTTTTGCTGGAGGGAAGGTCTCATGAGAACTGATCATGGGTGCAGGGACCCAGAGGAACAGGACAGGCTACCACAGAAGATCCGAAAAGCTACAGAAAAGAGGAGCCAATAGAAGCATTATTTTGCCTTGACTTTAACTTGCTTCCATAGAATCAGAGGTCTTCAGCTGCTAGTCTAGGCTGGGACCGTGGTAATGCGGTACCCGAAGTGAGTAAGGTGGCTTGTTGGGTAGAGAGTCCTCGTTCTGCCTGTTATCCTTCCCGTGTCCATCCTGAAGAGACTGGGGAAGGACCTGCTCCCCTGAGAAGGGTTGGGTGAAGATCTTGACCAGAATTCTTTGGAACCATTGAGCTCTTCAGGCCTGTGTCCTGACTGATGGCCACAGATAGGGCAAGATGGGAGTCGTTCCTCAGGTAGACCACCAGCAGAATCTGGAGTGGCCGGGGTGGCTCAGCCGCTCACTAGTAATCTCTCTTTGCAGGTACCTCGGAAGCCTAAAGTCGAGCAGAGCCCTGCCAGAATCCCTTGGCGTAGTCATGATTTTAGGGGACGCGGAGTCCTCTGTGAGAAGCCTGCCGGCAAACTCTCTCTGGGACACTCGTGGCTCTTGTGAGGAAAGGGCTGCGAGACTTGAGTCGGTGGTCGGCTGGGCTGCAGCTATGGACCGAGAGCTGGGCCCAGACCCGCATCTTTGCTGAGCCTGCCCAAGTGTGGCTGCTCCC
This sequence comes from Arvicola amphibius, assembly GCF_903992535.2. NCBI lineage: Eukaryota > Metazoa > Chordata > Mammalia > Rodentia > Cricetidae > Arvicola > Arvicola amphibius. Next base: position 115,122,353 of record NC_052055.2, read on the forward strand.
ACCATGGTCTCCTCGGTGTACATCACGGTGGAGCTGGCCATTGCTGTGCTGGCCGTCCTGGGCAACGTACTTGTGTGCTGGGCCGTGTGGATCAACAGCAACCTACAGAATGTCACCAACTACTTTGTGGTGTCACTGGCGGCGGCTGACATTGCAGTGGGTGTGCTCGCCATCCCCTTCGCCATCACCATCAGCACCGGCTTCTGTGCCGCCTGCCACGGCTGCCTCTTCTTTGCCTGCTTCGTCCTGGTCCTCACTCAGAGCTCCATCTTCAGCCTCTTGGCCATTGCCATTGACCGCTACATCGCCATCCGCATTCCTCTCCGGTGAGCCAGGGCTTGCAAATCCGTGGGCACAAAGGTCAGGCCGCTGGGTCTTGGTCTGGTTCTTGATAGAACTGGAGGTGGCCATACCTGTCCGGCTTATCCCTATAGGTACAGGGGACCCTGGCATCTCCTCAGGTCCCATGCTGAGGCTGTCTACAGGCAGCCATGTATGGCTCCTGTCAGATGAGGGTGGCCTGGCTCTGATACCGCATGCTGCTGTGTGGGAGCTAGTCTTCATACCTCTAAGCATGATCTGAGGTGGGTGGGGAACCATGGGAAACCACAGAGCCTTAGCTAGGAACCCGCCTCTGTCACCACCAGCCTTCCCCCCAGTGTGTGCTTCAGAAGAGTGACCCAGAGAGGGGAAGTGACTTGGCCAAATGCCACAGTGAGTCATTTGGACTTCTATGCAAATCACATTGCTCTTAAGGCTGAGAGGACTCTGCCTGCTTTAGGGGCTGACTGTGCAGAGGGGGTTTTCTGGTGATTCTGTTGTGACGTGACTTCAGCCAAGTGTTGTGTAATAAAGATCTTTCCCAGAGGCCTCTTCCCAGCCACTCTGTAGATAACCCAGGCTCTCCCAGGGACTGTACCTCTGTTCTTCCTGCCAGAGCTCAGTCCTGTAGCCAGGGTGGCCGCAGGCCCTGAGGAAGGAGTCCATAAAGAGAGATTACAATGTGTAGCCCCCAGAGTGAGTTTTTCCTACTCCAGTGGAGTTCCCACCCACAAAGGAAGCACCAGTAACTTTACTGTGGGCTGAGGGCAGCCAGCGATAAGGACCAGGCTTGGTGAACGATGAAAATTTAGGGTCAGAGGCAAGAGGGCCTTTAGAGGTCATTTCCTTCCCTTCATCTTCTGAATGGAAAAAGAGGCTCTGAGAAGGGGGCTGCCTCTCTCGCAGCCATCCAAGGAGTGGGTAGCAGAGCCTGGAGAAGTGTAACCGCCATCACGGTGACACCAGGCTTCGGGGGCCCGCCCCGAGTGACTCGGTGGTGTCCTGGACAGTCCATCACACTGCTGTTGCTATATGCTGAGCCCTGAGGGAGAAGTGAACACCCACACTAGGTTACTCAAAAGGATGGAGCCTGTGCCTTGTGTTGCCTTAAGACTTCGTCCAAAGGGACTCAGCCAGGCATGGTAGCAAGCACACAGACTTGTATCTGGGAAAAAGAAAAAGAAATAGCAAAAACGAAGGGGGAAGGACTTCCAGCTAGCTCTACGAAGGGATGGGAGTTAAAGGTCGCCTGTGGGGACAGTCTGCCCAATTGGCCTCCACCCCATACTTCTTAAGTAGACCAAGGTCTAGGTTTCCTGCAGTGACAAACTAGAACATAGAGGTCCAGGGGGAATCTATGCGTGGGTCCCGGGGGGTCAGTGGCATCTACCCTCTACCCTGAGAGTCTCCAGTGGTCAGTGGCATTTGCCCCGGGAGTCAGGCTCAGCCATGCAGTAGTAGGTCCCCAAGAGGAGCAGTAGCTAACGTTCTTTTTTCCAACTCCGAGGAGAGGCGTAGTAGGAAAGATGAGGCCGGCTAGTCTCAGTTTAAAGGCTTCAGCCAGCTCTCCTTTCCTTGGCCTCTCTCTGTCTTTGTCTTCTCAGTATCAAGAGGACTGAATCCCTGAAATGGGATGGGATGAGGTGTGTGTCCTGTAGGATGCTAGCCGCTCTATGCTGGGCCTGTTTTCTCAGGTGTAACAAGAAGACACATTTCTGTGTTGTCCCTCTGAGCTTGTAAAGTAAGGTCTGCGGCTTTAGTAAATGGGTAGGAGCGACTAGGCTGGGCGGGGTAACGGGGGAAGGATGCAGCTCTTCTGTGAGATGGAGGCTTGGAGCCAACAGCCTATCCCCTCTGCTGTTGCATCCCTGACCCCGCAGGACCTCCTGACCTCAGTTTCGCTTGGACCTCGGGTCATCTGAGCTCTGAGTGGGGCTTCTAAAAGGACAGTCTGGTCTCGGCCAGGAGCCGAGTTTTACAGCTGCCGTGGAGTGTTAGTACAGTATATCCTTTGAGCATCCTGGTCCAGCTTTTCAACCAGAGCAGATGACATGACCCTTGTGGGAGACCAGAGCCACGAAAGGACATCTCTGTGTCTCCCAACCTGGATAGACTCTAGAGCCTGCCACTGTGTTCCTGGCTATTGAGCCCCTTTACTTGTCTATCCCTTGAAGTTTCTGGTTATTGAGACTGTGGAGGTATCTGTAAAGCAAGGTATCTGAGAACAAGCCGGGAATGATAGGGGCATAGAGGACACCAGAGGACTAGGTATGGGGGGTTCTAGATAGGGAACAGGGACCAGGCATGCAGGGTTTCTAGAAGGGACCAGGGGATCAGGCACGAGGCAGATCTGGAGGGGACCAGGGCACCAGGCATGAGAAGGATCTGGAGGGGACCGGGGACCAGGGGACAGGCACAAGGGGGATCTGGAGAGGACCAGGGGACAGGCGCAAGGGGGATCTGGAGGGGGCTAGGCACCCTTGGCTAGCTCTGGAGGTGTTCTCTAGCTTGGACTCTCATTTTCTTCCCTTCACAGCCAGGAATTCAACCTCTTCTATGGTACTTCTTGTCATATTGGCAAGGTCCACAGGCTCTGGCCTTTGATGGTACCCAAGCTTGCACCGGGCACCAGGAATTAGAGTGATCAGTTCCCTCCTTCCTGAGTGTAGGGACCCTTTCAATTAAGGCAGGGTGTCTTGGGTGATAAGAAAATGGGTCGGTGGCAGAGATGAAGTTTCTGTGCCTGTAAAAGACTGGAAAGCGAGGTGTAAGAGACCAGGCTCCTCTCCTAGGGGCCCCTTCACACCACTGTCTGCAAGTCTCACATTGGCCTCTGGCGCTCGCAGACCCAAAGAATGGGCCAAAGGCACACACAGGAAAATCAGTTGGTGCAAGACCTGAAGTCCTATAAAATACACTTCTCTATTTCCAAAAGGGCACGAGGGCCAGGCATATGCACAGTGGGAGAGTGTTTATGTAGCACGCCTAAGGCCTTACGCTGTATCGCTAGTGCCACAAAAGGGAAATAAAGAAAAAGGCTTTCCATTTGGCCGTAAGTCCCTGCTGGCTTGGCTCATTGTTCAGTGGTAGAATGCTAGTTGCTTAACATATTGTGACGCCCTGACTCCATTCTTCCCTCCATGCTGGTGAGGGTGCAGAACTGGGAGGCAGTGTGCCCTGAAGGAAGTCTTGCCATATTAGTGTTACAGGATGTGCATGGTCTTGATAGATGAAGTGGAGGGAGGGGTGTCCAGAGGGTAAAACCTTGCCAAAGGTCCCCAAGGAAGGAGTAAGCGAGGCAGGTGTGGTGTGCGGCTGATTTAAGGCTGGTTTCTGCCTATGGAGGGATTTGAGTTTCTTCTTTGGGCAAGATGCCCTTCAATTCTTAGGTTGTTGCCCCTTGGGTGGCTTAGAAAATTCCACCTTCTCTCCAGTGTGGCAAATACACATGGAAATTCCACCTGGAATTGTGGGTATGTTCTGGAGCCATGGGGTGAGTCCCCAGGATGGGTAATGAAGATTCCCGGGGGGGGGGGCAACTTCTACAAGTTGGAGGATATAGGGATGCAGAGGCCACTTGAAAATAGGGTTGCTGGAGACTGGCACCCACACCCTATATCTCTGAGGGTCCCTAGAAGGACTCCACGTCATGCTAGACAGCCTGGATATCATTATGGCTGCACAGGATGCATTTATCCAGAAAGCCTGGATGAGACTGTGTTAGTCACAGATACAGGCCAGGATGTGCCCCTGAGACAGCTATGGTCTGTTCATGATTCCATTTGGGTCCTGATGCTGTTCTAGACCTCAGACTTTAGCCCTATGACCTTGAATTCTTGATTCTCCTGCCTCTGTTTCCAAGTGCTGGAAATATGAGCATGGGGTCCTATTTGGGGGTGTGTGTGTATGTGTGTGTGTGTGTGTGTGTGTGTGTGTTGTGTGTGTGTAATAATGTTTGCATGCACTTAAACATTCAAGAAGACCAAAGGTCATATAACCAAATATCTCCAAGACCGTCAGTACATTGCCAATATAGGAAAGTACATCTTACATATTGGGTTCTGTCCCCATAGGGGCTTTTTTTCTAGAATGCAGGGGAAGACTTCCCCTTGTGGGTTCCCTGCCTGTAAAAGTAAACTGGACAAACCAGGGATTTCCATGGTGTATTCCCAGAAGCTATCAGCCCTGGCCGTTGTCTCCAACAACATTGTTACTCAAAGCTACTTACTTAGTTGGATCTCTTCCTCAAGACTACTGCCTTTCTAACTCCCTGGACAGGGGCAAGAAGGCCTGTTCTGAGAACAGTTTGAAAGTCACCGAGGTGGGAGACCCTACCCCATTCCTAGAAACTCAACAGTCTCCCATGCAGCCCATTTCTCTGAACAGCAGCTGAATAACTGATCCACCCTGAGCCACCCTGAGCCGTTTCTCTGAAAAGCGGCCTAATAGCTCTGGTCCACCCTGAGCCACAGAGTGGCTCCCTGGGGTTTCCAGCCACTAAATTCAGCATCTTGCCCTTACGGAGCAGTGGTGATACATCTAGAATTCTTAGTTTCAGTTTATAAAGGAGGAAATTGAGGCCCAGAGAGAAGAAGCAACGCAACGTTCCTTGCTTACAGGAATGCACCAGTACTAGGACCCAGGAAGGGTGTGCTTGTCCCAGGAAAGACGTGAACAGTCACATAGCTTCCCCTCCCGCGAGGATCATGTAAAGCACTGTTGAGGGGTGCCTGGCACAGAGGAAGTATTAGAGGGGGCAGGGGCCCTAGGACTTCGTGTTTGAGCCTGCAGATAGGCACACGCACAGTGCTTAGTCTGTGATGCTTGGTGGGCAGAGTTAGTCTGGGACCCTCCTGCAGAGGCCCTGTTGCAGGTGACCAGGGGCCCCACTCGGCGGGCCTGTGAAGCTCCTGAGAACATGCCTGACAGTTACTGTCTGGGTTCTGAATTGACAGGGCTGGAGTGATAGCTTAGAGGGAGGACTCTTGCCTCTCATATGCAGGGCCTTGGATTTGATCCCCGGCACCATGGCAGAAGAGACTGTAAAAGATCCTGAGAAATTAATGCAGGCTTCAGTTGCCCCAGGGCCTGTTCACAGGAAGTCCCTGTGTCTCTTTGGGTCTCAGTTTCAGTTTCCCCTAAAACAGAGGAACAGATTAGATAAGTGGTAAGCAACTACTAGGGTCTATCTATCTATCATCCATCTATCTATCTATCTATCTATCTATCTATCTATCTATCTATCTATCATCTACCTATCTATCTATCATCTATCTATCTATCTATCTATCTATCTATCATCTATCTATCTATCATCTATCTATCTATCTATCATCTATCTATCTATCTATCTATCTATCTATCATCTATCTATATCATCTATCTATATCTATCTATCTATATCATCTATCTATCTTTTTTTTTTTTGGTTTTTCGAGACAGGGTTTCTCTGTGGCTTTGGAGCCTGTCCTAGAACTAGCTCTTGTAGACCAGGCTGGCCTCGAACTCAGAGATCCGCCTGCCTCTGCCTCCTGAGTGCTGGGATTAAAGGCGTGCGCCACCACTGCCCGGCTCTATCTATCTATCAGCAACATTTAAAATGGGAGATATTTTTGCCTCAAAAAAAAAAAAAAAACCACTCTGGTCCTTCTCAAGATCTAGCAACACTGGGTATACATTTTCTTTCTTCCCTTCTTTCTCTCTCTTTCCTCCTTCCCTCCTTTTTTTTATGATACTTGAACTTAAGGCCTCACACATGTGAGGTAAGTTCTTTAACTCTGGGCATACATGTTGCATCGTGATGAAGATAGGGCAACCACATACCAGCTTTCCTCCTATGTCTTATACCAGTAGGTACCTGTGTCTGCCACCCATAAGCCTTTCTGTAGCTGCTTTCAGTCTGGACTCAGTAAGTGTATGTGTTTTCCTTGTTACCTGTCCACCGGCTGGCAGTATAGAGATAAATGCAGGAGAATCCTACTCTAAGTGGGCTCCTGGCCTCAGATGAGGCAGGAAACTTCTCCAAGATGTCTAGCCTGCATCTGAAGAATGAAAGTTCCACTGGGCACCACAGCAAGTGGGCAAGATGGTCTTGTTTGGGCCAGAATTGAAACCATTAGATTTATCCCTTAGATGCTACCAAAGCTTCTTTTTATCAGTCAGAGATTCTTACTGAACAGCAGCTGAATGGCTCTGATCCACCCTGAGGCACAGAGTGCCTCCCTTCTTTCTCTAAAATAATGACGTATTTCCAATGGAGTGGAGTCTACTTTCTGGTTGACAAATCAAGCCCTGCCCCCCACCCCCACCCCGGAGCTGGTAATCAGCACAAGAATATTTCCATTTACTTCCTTATTTCACACCCCATTCAGTACCTCTTGATTATTAAGAGTGCCAGGAAAATGCCAACCGAGAGGATTGTGGGTAGATTTGGAGGGCGGGGGTGGGAGGGATGATTTCTCATTTGGTCTGGGACTTCTGCTCCTCCTCCATGACCTGGACAGCCTTTTCTTGAGGCCGGTGGAGATTCAAGTCCGATGGGGAAGAACAAGTATGGAGTATAAGTGGTTCTGACCATCTACAGGTCTGATCTTGCTCGTTCTGTCCCCACCCTGGACAGAACTAGTCCTTCTCTAAAGGAAATCATGTTATCGAAGGAACCACGATTAACCAAATAGAAGTGGGCACTTGTCCCCCTAAGATCACCTATTTCTCTCAAACCAAACTCCAGTTGAATCTCACACCTAAGACTAATAACACCTGGACATTTGTGGGATCGCGTCCATGTCCTGGATGTCCACTTCCCATCACATCCCTACAGCTATGATAAGGACGAGCCCAGCACCTCACCTGCAAGAGATACTACTGAGGCTAAGAGGAGGAAGTGCTCAGTCAAGACCCTATAAGCGAAAGAGACAGGAACCATTGGGGCTTCTGTGGGCTTCTGAGCTTGCGGCCCCACTAGACCTTTGTTCGTCAGGCCTCTAATGCCGGTCCTCTCTCCCCAGGTACAATGGCTTGGTGACAGGCATGAGGGCAAAGGGCATCATTGCGATTTGTTGGGTGCTGTCGTTCGCCATCGGCCTGACCCCCATGCTGGGCTGGAACAGCTGCGGTCAGGCCAAGGAAGGCCAGAACTACACACAGGCCTGCGGCGAGGGCCAGGTGGCCTGTCTGTTCGAGGACGTGGTGCCCATGAACTACATGGTATACTACAACTTCTTCGCTTTCGTCTTACTGCCCCTGCTGCTCATGCTGGGCATCTACTTGCGGATTTTTCTGGCAGCCCGGAGACAGCTGAAGCAGATGGAAAGCCAACCCCTGCCGGGGGAGCGGACCCGGTCCACGCTACAGAAGGAGGTCCATGCTGCCAAGTCCCTCGCCATCATCGTGGGGCTCTTTGCCCTCTGCTGGCTGCCACTCCACATCATCAACTGCTTCACTTTCTTCTGCCGCTCGTGCCAGCACGCCCCTCCGTGGCTCATGTACCTGGCCATCATCCTCTCCCACAGCAATTCAGTCGTCAACCCCTTCATCTACGCCTACAGGATCCGTGAGTTCCGCCAGACCTTCCGGAAGATCATCCGCACCCACGTCCTGAGGCGGCAGGAACCCTTTAAGGCCGGGGGTTCTAGTGCCTGGGCCTTGGCGTCTCACGGCACTGAGGGAGAGCAGGTCAGCCTCCGCCTCAATGGCCACCCCCTGGGGGTGTGGGCCAATGGCAGTGCCCCCCATTCTGGACGGCGGCCCAATGGCTACACCCTGGGGCTGGTGAGCGGAGGGAGTTCCCAAGGGTCTCCCGGGGATGTGGAGCACCAGGAAGGCGGCCCAGAGCATCCTGGCCTAGGGGAGCAACTGGCCGAGGGCCGAGTTGGAACGTCCTCGTGGTCCACAGAGTTTGCCCCTTCCTGAAGGAAAGACATCTTTATCTTTTTGGTTGGCTGGACCAATCTCACTGAGAGAAGACAAGGAAGACCATGCCAGGAAACACACTGGGCATCTGGTTCCCACTTTGGACTAAGAAGAGGGAGCATCGAGCTGGAGCAGCATGAAGCCCAGTAAGAAAGGCCTGGGGTGGAGGAAGCAGATGCCTCGTGCCGTGGGGCCCTGTGTTAGGCCCAAGTTAGAGCAACATCAGCATCTTCGAAGGCGGGGCCCAGTTCCCCCACTCCAGAAGTATCAGAAAGTTCTATCTTGTCTCTGTAGAGCAGCTGTGGCCTGGAGGACTGGCCTGGCCTGATGCTGGGGTATGGCTGCTTCAGGCCTCCCACCATAGTACACTACCCTCCCCAGACCGTCTCGGGCTCAGGGAGCTGCTGGCCTGGAATTTGGCACTTGACTACTTTTTTTTTTCCAGAAGATGAAAATGTGAGGAAACCCTATTTTATTGACGTCCCCTCTCCAGCTGCTGGATCTGTCCTCAATCCTGCCCGTATCCCAAGGAGTCACAGGCAATCCTCTTGGACTGCCACAAGCTGCCATGCACTTAGTCATAGGGCCATCTCGGGGCAGCAAAGCTGGGCTTGTAGACAGGAACTGCAAAGCGAATGGTGCCAGAGTGTGGGCTCTCAGGTCCCACGAGAGAGGTTAGAGCGGTCAAGCCATGGACCTGAGCCTTGGAAGCTCAGAGCTGCCCCATCAGAGGCCCTGTCTACTGCCTTTCCTCCTGGAGGGACTGATTTCTTTGTTTTTGTTTGTGTTCTTTTTTTTTTCCTGAGATAAAATAAAATGAGCCACACTCGTGTTTTAAATTTGCCCACGAAGAATGATGTCTGAGTTCTTTTCTCGATTTCCTAGCCAGGCCTGATGCACACACGTGGGCTCATGTGATTTTGTGTGAGAGAATGTGTATATGGACAGACAGACAAAAGCTACATTGCTCATCCTGGGGATTTTCCAGGCTCCTATTCTCCAAGGGGACAGGCTGCCCAGGTAACACCAGAATCCAAATGCCTGTGTGTTAGGGTAGAGTGGGGTAGCATGGGGTGACAAACTTATATTTCCTATGGGAGACATGACCATTCCTCACAGGCACCGTGGAAGGTGGGGGCTGTTTGATCATGCCTTTAGGGTCTTTAGCCCCTCCTGTCCTAAATGAGAATACCTAAATGTCCTGAAAATAAGAATACCTAGGGCCTTCCTCCTATGCTTCGAGAAGACCTGTCTGTAAGTCACCTCAGAGCCGGGGGCCATCAACTCCCACCATAGCCAAGAGGCTATCGAGGTCCCAGAAACAGATCTGGGCTGGGGCAGAACTGCCTTCCCTTCCTTCCAACAAAGAAACCTATGAGACACTGTCCCTTGCCCCAGCCTTGGCCCATGGGTCCCTGCCTAAGGACATGCTGCTTTCTCACGGTGATGGACCATGATGACAGCTTGGGATGGGCAGGGAGCCATGAGTGGTTCTGACAGGGCCCCGAGGGCCTCTTGAGCATCTCTGGGGCTGTGATTTGGGGAAAAGGGTGTTAGAACTTCAACAGCCTTGTTCAACAGCCTTGTTTCACACGCAATTAACAATCGCAGAGAGGTTAAATTCTTGCCCTAGGTTACACAGCAAAACAAGCGGCAGAAGTGGGTCTAAGTCCAGGTCCACTCAACTGTGACACTCACGCTTTGTAAAACTGACTGATGACGATCTCAACCAAGCCAAATGGTGTGAAATAATAGCTGTCTCTTGAACTGGTGTTTACCTTTAATCCCAGACTCAGGAGGCAGAAATCTCTTGAGTTCAAGGCCAACCTGGTCTATAGAGTGAGTTCCAGGACAGCCAGGGGCTACTTAGAGAAGCCCCGTCTCAAACAAAACAACAAACAAACAAAAGCAAAGAAGAACAAAGAAAAGAAAAAGATTACTTCAGTTGATCCATTGGACTCTTCCATTACCCTCCTTCTTCTTCTCCTTCATACAGAGGCAGGAATATGTGCAAATTGCTTCCACCCTCTTTTCACAAGCTCATCAATTAGAGGTCCTTCTGGCTGACTGAGGAGAACCATCTAGGACTCTTCTCAGTGGCTCCGAAGCTTGAGTGAACCGGCCTAGCTGGCTCTCCGCCATTGTTAGTAACCTAAGCCTCTTAGGCAGGACAGGGAGGCCAGGAAGTGCCAGTATGAATGTTGAGTGTGCCCTTGTCCTCACCAGCGTCTCCCTCCTCATACCTTAGGTCTGTACTGGCTGAAGACGGAACAGCGAACGACCAGGGCTGTGTGTGAGGAGGCAGAGAGCAGGGCTGTTGCGGGTTATCAGTTGGTCCCAGTTGGTAGAAGAAGTCCAAAGAGAAGCACAAATGCAGAAAAGGAAGAAATCTCATCGCCCTAGCCTTTTCTGGCAACTGAGCTTTTGGGCTGAGCTGCATAGGGGTAGGCTTTGGGGTTAGGAAATCAGGATGAGGGGCTGAGAAAGGACTTCTAGGTAGAGCTGCGATGCTTTCAGTCAGCCAGGTCCAGCTCTGGAGCCCAGGCTTCCTTGGGTCTTCAGCATTCAGTATCCCATGTCCACATCTACCCCATACAGGTTCCCACTGTGAGTGGAGAATTTCAGTGTGAGGACACGTGTCTAGGCACAAATGTATACATGTCGTTCCTCTGATCATAACTGTAAGTGTTCATACATGAACATTGCAAATGGGTGCAGGAAAGAAAGAAAGAAAGAGAGAGAGAGAGAGAGAGAGAGAGAGAGAGAGAGAGAGAGAGAGAGAGAAAGAAAGAAAGAACGAACCTGCCACTGGGCAGTGGTAGCGCATGCCTTTAATCCCAGCACTTTTGGAAGACAGAGATAGGCAGATCTCTGTGAGTTCGAGACCAGCCTGGTCTACAAGATCTAGTTCCAGGACAGGCTCGATAGCTACAGTGAAACCCTTTCTTGAAAAACCAAAAAACAAAACAAAAACAAAAACAAAAACAACAACAACAAAAAACCCTGCTGAGGTGAGCAGTCCATTGTATGACTTAGGTTTTTATTCTGACTAAGAGAGAGCAGAGAAAAAAGGCAGAGTGAACGTAGGCCAGCAGGATAAACTTGAGTTGGAAGTATAAACCAAGTGACCTCCCAAATAAGAGTGACAGACTTACCCACTATCTGGACAGCCAGCTTGTAATCCTCAGTGGGGAACTCGAGGACTCTCTTGGGGGCAGAGGTCACCAGTCTTTGGCTGTCACACAGGACAGCACCATCAGCTCTCGGCAGCCAGACAAGAAGATCTGAGAAATTTTTCTATGGAGGCGGAACTTGAACTGGCCTGCTTTAACGAGGCAGAGATCGCCATCCATCCCATAGTGTGGCAAGGCTGGTGGGGGCGAGGCATGAAGCAGTTCTTTGCCCAGCGGCACATGTCACCACACTTGAAGCAAGCTCAAGGTGGCATCTGTTGCTGCCCATGTTCTTTGGAGATAGCACCAGCTACTGCTACCAGAAGCTTTGTCTACCAGGGAAGACCTTTTTCATTAAACACCTTAAATACCATGTTCAGCTCTCTTTGAGGGGTTTGAGGGCCCCCCATCTAATCTATTAACTATACCTGATTTGAAACAAACTTTAATTGATTTTTAGTTCATTGCTTCACGCTTAACCTTGACAACATATACAGAAGGCTAAAGCTTGTCCCTCTAAACAAACTAATTTGTGCTTAGCATGACTACAAGCATAATTCAAGCATGCTGTTAATAAGTTTTGTTTATTGAATCCAAGTTACAGATATAACATATATAATATATATGTAATATTCTGCAGCAAATTAAGATTACCTATGGATAGAGCCGCCAATACTTTTTGTTACATGTTTTCCACACTGCCTCCAGCCTCTCTATTGGAGTCTTTTTTTTTTTTCAGTTTACTTAGCTTTATTTTATGTACATTGGTGTGAAGGTATCAGATCCCCTAGAGCTGGAGTTACAGACAGTTGTGAGCTGGGAATTGAACCCAGGCCCTCTGGAAGAACAGCCTTAACTGCTGAGCCACCTCTCCAGCCTCTGTTACATGTATTAAGTTAAGTATTTTGGTACAGATTTTACAGGCTTTTTTTTTAAAAACCACACTCAATGAACTTAAAAATCCTGAGATAAAGTTTAAATAATGGTCTTAGTTTTTCTGTTTTTTTTTTTGTTGTTGTTGTTTTTGATTTTATTTTTTGTAAACAAAGTATGAAGTCTTAGCGATAAGAGATTTTTGAGACTGGAGAGTAGAGAAAGCTTAGCGATAAAAGATTTTGTGGAGGGGAGTGGGAATAAGATTTGGGGGAATCATCGTCTTGTGCAGTGGCAGAAGCTGTTACAATCTGATGCACAGGCGGTGGCCACCTCAGCAGGAGTGTCCACGGCAACGCGGATAGTGAAGGACGTTAGCCACAGCATGCAGCTCCAGGCAAGGACCCCCTCGGCCTTTGAAAATGTTGGTTTGAGACAGGGTCTCACTATGTAGTACTGGCTGGCCTGGAACTCACAGAATTGCACCTGTCTCTGCCTCCTGAGTGTTAGCATTAAAGGTGTGCTCCACCAAGCCCTGCTCCAAAGAGATTTTCTGAGCACACGAGACTCATCAGATATTCATATTCTCTGGCTTCCAGGCCATCTCCAGGACAAAAATGATAGGACCACAGGGAGGCCCAAAACAAAGACCTGACTCGGGCTGGAGCTCAGCCTATCTCAGTCCCCTGAGAAACAGGTTTCCGGGGCTTCTCCTTGCTCTGCTCCTTGCCGGACCTCAAAACCCCACATTTGTAAATCTCTTCATTTGTCTGAGGCTCCTTGCTTCCCCATGGGAGGCATCATGAAAGGGGGCCTGTGGAACTTGAGGAGTGGAGGAGAGTCACTGGCAATGTGTCGACCATGGAGTGACAAACCATCGGACATGGAGGAAGGGCTTCTGAATGAGGAGAAATGGATTATTGATGCCCCCCAAATCGGTTCCCCAGAAACGGGAAATTGACCTTCTTTTAAACTCTCATGGGGAAGTTGAGCATGGTAGCTCATGTCTTTAATCCCAGCACTTGGGAGGCAGAGGCTGGTGGGTCTCTGTGAGTTCAAGGCCTGGTCTACATAAATAGTTCCAGGACAGCGAGTCAGGGCAATGTAGGGACCCTGTCAAAATAAAAAATAAAAATAAATTAAAAAAGAAAAGACTGTGCTGGGAACATAGGACCCGAGAAGTCCACAGAAGCCAAATGTTCAGGAAGATGGTTCTAGGAGCCTACCTGGATTCTGGGTTGTGGGGAAGGAAGGTCAAGATCACTTCTATCCTGACATACTCCTCTATCTTCTGCTTAGCCTGCCAACATTTTAGCTTAGAGTATAAATGGCTTCTCCCACTGAGATCTCAGCTGCACAAGGCTGCCAACCTCTGCCGATGGGAAGTGACTTCAGTGGGGACAGTGCTGAGGAGACCCAGAAGTTCGGAGAGACAAAGCGACATGGGTCCTTGCCCTAACCTGCTATTCTGCCTACAACAGTCCCTTCTGCGTCTTCAGGCACCCCTTCCTGTAGCTGTACTATCAGTAACTGTCAGCTTTAGGACAGCCAATCAGGCCCCAGAACCAAGAAAGATGTCCTCTAAAGAGGGGCTAGTGAGAATGTGGAGCCCAGGTATCGGGGGTGCCTTTTTCGACCTCTAGCTCTGCTTTTTCCTTTTAAGCAAGTTTTATTTATTTACCTTATGTGAATAAGTGCTTTGCCTGCATGTATGTCTGTCTGTGTACCACATGTGTGCCTGGTGCCCGCGAAGGTCAGAAGAGGGCATCAGATTTCTTGGTGCATGAGTTAGAGATGGTTGTGAGCTACCGTGTGAGTGATGGGGACCAAACTGATGTCCTCTGCAAGAGCACTAAGCAGATCCATCTCTCCAGACATCTATCCTTCCCTTCCCTGGAATAAAGTACAGCCCAGTCTTCTCTGCTTCCAACTGCCAGGCTGGGGAAGGACCTGGGCATGGGGAAAGAATGACCAGGCATGGAGTGGGTGTGAGTAACAGCAGATAGGAACATCCCCAATCAAGGGACAATGTGACAAGGATCCACCTCTATTACTGTATTTTTGAAATGGAGGGGATTCTGTCTGTTTAGCCATCTGGACTGGTACCTAGCTAAGTTCTAGAGAGGGCTGTTTAGGAGTTGAGTCATAAGCCCTGCTCTGTTCCACCTCTAGCCACTCAGGGATCCTTGCTGGTCCACACTGAGTCTGGGTCTGGCAACATGCAGAAGGGTCAGCAATCAGTCTAGGAGAATAAACCAGGCCTGTGTGATGAGGGCCAGGGGAGAGACATGAATTTGCTGAGTTCAGAAGAGGAAAAGGTCACATTTCCAGGGTTTCCCAAAGTGAGCCATATTGAGTTAGCCATGGGTGGTGGTAATCAGCAAGTGAGTTAGCCATGGGTGGTGGTGACCAACCAGGTTAAGTTAGCCATGACTCGTGACGGTCAACTCCGGGACTGTGACTCTCCAATATGTTAAAGATAGGAGACCCAGGGGAGTCTGAGTGAGTCTACCTGACTTCCATCTGCCTACGCGGAATTATGCCATCCATTTAGAGGCAATTTTCAAGTTAAAATGTTGTCAGGAGGTTGTCACGGCTTTGATGTCTCTTTTCTGTTCCTTTCAAACCACCCACATTCTGTAGTTGGGTTGGAAATGGGAACAAGTGGGGTAGAACCTAGTTGAAACTTAGAGATTTTTTGCAGTTGTTAAAGGTGGTTGGGATTTTCGGGAACGACTGGGTTTTCTCTTCAGAAACTTGAACCACAGAACCCATTGCCACAGCTGCTCTGTTGCCTTCAGGACGACTAGAGAGACCAGATCAGGCATTCAGTGGTTATCCCACACTAGCTCCAGGGGTTTCATCTGGCTCATACTCTCTGTCTCACACAGAAATGCCAGATAATCCCACCACTGTGTTTCGATGAGGCCTCAATGGAGAGTCAGGGTGCCACATAGACCTCTTGACTGTGAGCTGTCTGTCTAGTAGCTGCTGGCCTCCTCTCCGTGAACGTGCAGGAGATGGTAAATGTGACCTAAGTTCCCAGGATTATAATGATTACAATTACCAACTGATGAACAGCTACAGTGTCCTTGGCATCGAAGGGGAAAGGAGGCAGTGAGAGGAAAAAAAATAGGGAGAAAGCCAAGAACTGGTGGCCTGGTTTCTATGTTCCACTCACCGCCATTGCTCAGCTCCTCCTAGATGAAGAAACGGGATGAGTGTAAGTTTCCATCCTATCCGGAGGGTTCTTGTCACAGGGGGCTCACCCCGGGTTCAGCGGGGAGCAATGAGGTGGTTAGAGATGGGACAGAGGCAGAGGGTATGGGTCAGGTCCTCGGCAGCCCTGTCTCGCACTTTGCTGATAACTGGGTGCCAGTCCAGGTGAGCAGGTGACTGAAACAGGGATCATTTCCTGCTTCCGACTCTGCACCTTCCCCTCTGCTAACAAAACTCTAGAAAACAGAAGTGCTCATTCATGTGGAAAAGGCGAATGAAGAAGGGACAATGCAAATATCTGGACAAAAAAGAAATCAGATTTCAGAATAGCCTCAGCTGATCAGGCCGATAAAACTGAGCCAGGATCCATGGAAGCCCCCACACAAGCTTGACAAGGCAGATCTATGCAACGTGGAAGGAGATTAACTTGATGGAAGGGTCCTTTGTCCAGTTCAGCACGGGATAGCTCCAGGAAGCCGACCTGGGGAAAAGCATCTGGGGCTTGAAACTGTACCTTCACCCAGGCGAACGGGATGGTACCAGACAAAGAGGATTGTGGAGTGATCAAGGCAGGGAGGGTCTGGGAAGCAAAAATGACTGGAGGAAGTGAAGTCGAAGACCTGGCAGAGTGACGGCAGCAGACAAAGGGAAGATAAAGCATTGAGTCGGTTTTTAGGTAAGTTAGGTGTGATTATCTGGTGTAAGACAGAAAGGAACCTAAGGGACCCCGAGTGCCTAGGCTTGGAATCCAACCTTGCAGTGACTCTCCAGGAGAAGGATGTTTGCTGTTTGCCAGACACAGCATAACGCTTTGTTGGGTCCACATTTGGGCTTCTGGCGGAGAACTAGAGATAGTCACGTACAAGATAGGGCTAAGAAGATTTTGCCACCTTTAAATTTTTTTATTACATTGTTGTATTGTATGCAGAGTATGTGTTGTTGAGGGGAGGATCAGAGGACAATGTGTAAAAGTCAACTCTATCTTTTGGCCACATGGGACCCAGTGATGGAAGTCAGGTAGTCAGTTTGACACTTCAGGTTTGACAGAAGTGACCAACTCGCTGGGTCAGCTTGGGTGCCTTTACAAAGCATGGTCTTCTCACCCAGTGACCAGCAGAGGGGTCTCACTGCCTCTTCCATCCTGCTGCCACACTTCTGTAGCAGGCTCTTTTGGGGGCCACCAACCCAAAACCCAGATCATGACATGAAGACTTACTAATTAATGCCTGGCCTTATCCTACGCTTGTCTCACTAGCTCTTGTAACTTAAACTAACTTGTTTCTCTTCACCTACATTTTACCTCAGGCCCTTTACCTTTCTTTCTTTCTGTGTGTCCTACTCTGTGTCTCGCTGCCTGGCTGCCTGGCCCTGGGCATCTCCCCCTCTTCTCCTTCATTCTCTTCTCTCTCATTCTCTCTCCTCCTACTTATTCTCTCTGCCCACTAGCCCCATGTATCACTCTACAGCCTAGCTACTGGCCAGTCAGCTTTTTTTTATTAGACCAATCAGGTGCCTTAGGCAGGCAAAAACGACACACCTTCACATCGTTAAACAAAGGCAGCGTAAACAAATGTAACATAAACAAATGTAACACATCTTTGCCTAGTTAAAGTAATAGTCCACAACACACTTCACTTCACTAATGTTACTGATAAGGGCTCGTTCCTGATAGTCTCAAATCTAATTTATCATGTATGCTACTTCCTCCTAAACACCTTCAGAATCTGTTCTGTTTACCCCTGGATGAACTAACCCTAGAATGTAATAGTCTCAGCTGTGACCCTGTCATCTCTATACATGTGGGTAAAATTCCTTCCCAGGGTGAGATATAAACCATATCTATTTCTCCTCTCAAGATCCCAATGATAAACCCAGGCAAGATTCCATCACTCTGGGGAACAAAGAGTTTCTTGAGTGATCTTAAGTGAGGGGTTTGTGGCTGCTCCTGCTCCCAACAGGCGGCACCTGAAAAACCTTTATCCAGCAGGGATGAGGTCTTTCCCATAGCCGTAGAAATGGAGCCATACTCCCCTAGTCTTTTCTGGCCTATAAACTAGCCCTTCCCTGAGGTCACATGCAATTAAGGTAAGGAACAGCTGGACACTCAGATGAAGGTCTTATGGGCCTCCCCATCACCCCATGATGAGGCAAAAACAGTTAAGAAGCCCAGCTGGGGCAATTTATTTGCAAGAGGATACAGCTGCATTCCCTAAGATGATGGTTGCACAATTCAGGAAAGAGTCCCTCACAAGAAGACTGACCTCTCCAACCAACCTTGCATGATTACATTTTATCTCTGTCTGTTCATTCCACACAATCAAATGAATCTTCCTAAGGCTTCCGTTGTGGACTGGCTAGTCTTAGGACACTTGACACAAGCAAGAGTCATTTGGGAAGCAGGAACCTCGACTGAGCAAACACCCACCAGATTGGATTCTAGGCAAGCCTGTGGTGCATTGTATTGATCAATGATTGATATACACGAGGACCCATCTCACTGTGGGTGGGGCAAGTTCTGGGCTGGTGGCCCTGAGTTCTTTAATAAAGCAGGCTGAATAAGCCATGAGGAGCAAGCTAGTAAGTGCCATACCCTCTATGACCATGGAATGAGTTCCTGCCTCTAGGTTCCTGCCCTGTTTGAGTTCCTGTCCTAATGTCCCTCAGTGTGACCAGGAAGGGTAAGGAGAACTAATCCTGTTCCCTCTCAAACTGCTTTGGGTCATGGTGTCTCACCACAGCAATAGTAACCCTAAGATAAGACATGGCTTTCGTTTGCTGGAAATGATGTATTTCCAGCCAAATTCCTAAAAATGCATGGGCATTTTCTGTTAGTCGAATATAAAATGTTCATGTGTTGGATGCTTGGTCCCATACCAGGTTCAGATAATGTCAGAGTTCTAGAAACTTTAAGAGGGTGCGCTGGAGAAAGTCAGTCACTAGAGACATGTCTTGTCCCTGTTCCCTGTCATCTTCTGCTTCCTGTTCTCCATAAGGTGAAGAACGGTTTCTGTCATATGTTCCCCCTGCCATTTTGTTCCGCCCAATTACACATGGATCGAACCCTGAGACCATGAGTGAAATGGGATGAGAAAGAACTTAAAATTCTCTGCTGAACGCCTTTTCCCTTCGGGTCTCCTTTGGCACTCATGCCTGCCACACACGATGGGAGTTTGTTGCCTGCTGGGAGCTTAGCTTCAGCCACTGAACCCCAATTTAGCTCCTGGATACTGACTGATTTTCATCGGGGCATGTTCGGTATACCAAGCATCCTGATCTAAACTCCAGAGACTCAGAGGCTACAGTGGGGAGAGGACCTCCTCCTGAGGTCAACCCCAGTGAGCACTTGAGACATGTCATGCCTTTGGTGAGAAAGCAGAAAGCACAGCCATGATGTCAAGAGGTCGAGGTGGTCCTTTCCACAGCCATTAGCTGGTCATGTGACTCTGGTCTTGAGAGAAATGGTCCTTCCTTGCACAGTGAAACGGATGGATGGATGTGTGTGTCCCTGATTGGCTGGGGATTGACTCAGCTTTAGAACTGGCTAAGGAAATAGTAAGAGAGGCTACGAGAAGCCCTGGGAAAGGGAGAGGGAGATGGGGGAGCTAACAGCTCAGAGGAAGGAAGGGCATGCTGGGCTAATGGGATAATTGGATGATCCTCTGAGCTGGGGGCTGCCAGGCTGGGGCCAGCTGGTAGAAGCAGACACAGATAGCACAAGCAAAACAGGGTGCTGGTGCAGGAAACAGCTTGCTGTGAGTAGTGGGGGAAGGGCAGTGGAGCCCACGGTGGAGGGCCTTGGAGGGAAACAAATCCTAAGAGGACACTGAGGACAGGCCCTTAGGGAGCTTGGATTCTGATCCTGTGAACTAAAGGGACAGTTGGGAACCCTGAATCACTTTCTGTACCAGAGCCCATGGACTCAAAGGGTGTCCTGGCCACCAAAGACTTGTAGACCCATGAGGCCTCATGCATGTCTGTTGGGGATTTCTACAGATGGGGCTACTGTTTGACATGCCTGTGAAATATTGCTGGATTCTTGTAAAATAGTGAGTTTAGATTCAGGGTTCAGAGAGGCCTTCTATTTCAGGTATGTATTGGGTCTGCGCTGGGAACAGGACAAGACACATTTTGGGGAGAGGCCTGATGTAGGAATCAGAAAACTGACTCTAAGTCTTGGTTTGGGTGGGTCACATAATTGATGATGTCAGCTCTCTAGACCTCAGTCTATTCACATGATGGGAGCAATAAATGGTCCTTCCTAAAGGACTCCATTATGAATGGGACCATTATGAAATCATTTGTCAAATACTTTGCTCTCAAATCTCTACATACTTACGTGATTTGAAGAGGTTGAATTTTGTTCTAGGAGTCCTAGTTTCCTTTGTAAGATGGTTATTTTAGATTGGGTATCCTTATTCTGTTTTTCAAGACGGTATTGCCATTAGCTTAGACTGACCTCCAACTCATGAGCCTCCTCGTGGCCCCAACTGCCAGCATTACAGCCATGTTCAGCCAGCCATACCTGGATTGGGTGTTCTTTAAGTTCCTTTCTAATTTTTAATGACCCCAATTCTTACTTGAAAGTCTATCTTGAGATTTGAATATAGTATGAAGAGAAATGTTAATTAGAAGCCAGTTTTATCTATGAATGTAGATATACAATATTAGATATTAACAAGCTGACCCTAGCCATGTAGAAAAGGCAATATAAATCATGACCAAGGGGGCTAAAGAGATGGCTCAGAGGTTAAGAGCATTGACTGCTCTTCCAGAGGATCTGAGTTCAGTTCCCAGCAACCACATGGTGGCTCACAAGCATTTCTAATGAGATCTGGTGCCCTCTTCTTCTGGCAGGACACCGTATACATAATAAATAAATCTTAAAATAAATAAATCATGACCAATTATGGTTTACACTAGGGATGAGTTAACGTTAGGTAATTAAGCAGTACCACTCCTATTAATAAATTAAAGAACACCACAAGAGTATCTCTGGACATGCAGAAAACACATCTCTGATTTAAAAAAAAATCAGCACTGATTCAAGATTAACACTTGGCCAAGTAGAACTACAAAGATGTTTTCTTAATACAATAAGGGGTAATTTCCTTTTCTCTTTTAAGTTTTTTTATATGTATGTGTCTGGTATGTGCATAATGTGTGTGCAAGTACCAGTGGAGACCAAAAGAGGATATTCGACCCCTTAGAACTGGAATTAACAAGCAATTATGAACCACCTGATATGGGTGCTGGGAACCAAACCTGGGTCCTCTAAAGGTGTAACAAAGGTTCCTAACCACTGAACCATCTTTCCAGCCCCCTCTTCTCTTTTTAAAATTAGTATACGAAGTAATGGGTTTCATTATGGGATTTTCAAACAGTTTTTTAATTATATTTATTTATTTACTCTGCGTGTATGTGTATACACACACATATGTGCCCCCTCATGTTTGCCACAGTGCATGTGTGGAGGTCAAAAGAAAATTTTCAAGAGTTGATTCTCTCCTTGCACCATGTGGGTTCCAGGGATGAAAATCAGATTTGGCAGCAAGCACCTCTACTCACTTGAGCCATCTTTCCAGCCCTATATTTTGTTTTTGTTGCTCCTTCATTCCTGTCTACCCCACCCTTACCCCTGTACCTTCCTGCCCTGAACTGTGCGCTTCTACCCTCAGTTGTCCCCTTTCTGTATTACATATATTCTGTTATCCTCTGGGTGGTCTGAATAAGAATGGCCCCCATGGACTGATAGATCTGAATGCTTGAATGCATGGTCATTAGGGAGTGGCACTATTTGACAGGGATTAGGAGTTGTAGCCTTTTTTAGAGAAAGAGTGTCACTTGGGGTGGGCTTTGGGAACTCAAATGCTCAAGCCAGGCCCAGTGGCTCTCTCTTCCTGCTGCCTGCTGATCTGGATATAGAGCTCTCGGCTCCTCTCCAGCACCATGCCTGGGCGTCACCATGCTTCCCACCTCTGAAACTGTAAGCCAGCCCCGATTAATTATTTTCCTTTGTAAGAGTTGCTGTGGTAACGGTGTCTCTTCACAGCAATAGGACACTGACTAAGACACACTCCCTCCTCACTTTCTTCAAAACTCTTTGTCCCCTCTCCTGGTTTTCTGTGACACCTGTAGAAAACACATGAGATTGTCAGAATTGCGAGTCTTCTCTCTGCGGTGGAGATCATGTGCTCTCTGGTAGTCAGTGCAGCACTAAAAGCCCCCAGCACACAAGAAAGGAAATGTGTGTTGTTAGGAAGGGAAAGAACATGTCACAATATTTATAAATTTATGGATTTATTGTCGGTAGAGAAAAAACCATAACCTTTTTCTTCAGAGTATTATAGGAACTAAAAGGGTTTAGTCAAGAATGGTGAATGTAAGATCAACGTGAAGACTCAATGGTGTTCCTATATACCAGTGAAAACTGTCACCAGAAGTAATCAAAACAACAATAGCTACAAGAACTAGAAAGTATCTGGGAATAAATTAACAAATAATGCACAAGACAGATGACAAAGGCTTGATGGACAGCCCAGCAGTAGAGGGCATACTTAGTATCTGCAAGCATGGGTTCACACACCATACACACAAAGAAAAGATCTCAAATAAATATGTGTTATGTTTATGTGTGTGAAGATATGACAGTATAAGATTGGCAGCTCTTTCCAACGCTATATAATCAGCAAAGAAAAACTCTCAAGTAAATAAATATGTGTTATGCTTACAGATAAACAGAGTGAAATTCTCTCTAAGTCTGTAGAACAGTTGAAAGCTCTTAAAATTACTAACAGGAGTTTTTCATGAAACCAAAATATGGAATTTTAAAGATTCATTGCATTAAAAAAATGGTCAGAAAGAGCCAGAATAATTCCCGTTCTTTGGAAGAAGGTGAGGACTTGCTTTACTGGTTATTTAAATTGAAGTAAAAGTCAGTACTGCAATGCTGTTCAGGAACAGATAACAGAGGATAGATTCCAACAAGACA
Organism: Arvicola amphibius; assembly: GCF_903992535.2. Classification (NCBI taxonomy): domain Eukaryota; kingdom Metazoa; phylum Chordata; class Mammalia; order Rodentia; family Cricetidae; genus Arvicola; species Arvicola amphibius. The sequence continues at coordinate 115,144,838 of NC_052055.2, forward strand.
GTTGGAAGTAGACCCATTTACCCATGGGAATGCAGTGTGCGGTAGATGTCCATCTACCCATGAGAATGCAGTGTGCGGTAGATGTCCATCTACCCAATGGAATGCAGTGTATGGTAGAAGTAGACTGGACATGGTCAGGGCTATCAGCAAGAGAGGGGAAAATAGCAGGGGATAGAGAAAAGAAAAAACATAGTAAGAGAAGCAGGATCAGAGAGCATAGAGAACACAGCAAAAATAACAGGGTTACAAGGAGAAGGGGTAGCTGGGTGAAAAGGGAAGACCATGAGCTGGAGGACTGTGGGGTAGTAGGGGTGAGGTGAGAAGGGGCTAGGGTGCCAGCATGGACTTTGAGATGTGTAGCAGGTGATTGTGATACCAGCATGAGCTTTTGTATGCCCATAGGCACCACAGGTAGCCGTATGTCCCTTCTGCCAGAGGCAAGAGAAATGATTCCTTTTGGTAGAGGGAAACCAGCTTCACAAGGTCCTGAGGAATGCTGGCTTCTTTCTAACTACCAGAAAAAGCCCTACAGTCTGGTTGAGCTCCTTTGGGATATTTGAACTGCCTTTGGGGATTTGGGAAGTTGGAATTTTCCTTTGGATCTGATGACATCTAGCTTTGTGTAACTTCTGCAGGTGGACACCTTTGTAAATCTCTTCTCTGTGTTCTTCTTGTTTGGCCTTCCTGTCATCTTTCCTGGGTTCCATACAGCTGCCACCCCGCCCCCATCTACCGATCGCTCTTAGAGGCCCCTGATGTTTAAGGTCTACTGAAGCATGAGGTGGAGGACTGTGGCTGACCCATGTGACAACAAATGCTGAACTAAGCCCAGTGAACAGCAGCCCGTGTCTTCTACCTTACCCAGCTGCTGAGTGCCACGTGGGTCTTCCTGCTCACAGAGGGACGTCTGATGGGTCCCTTGCTACGGAGCATTGGGACCTTTTCATTTGTCCTCCTCTTCTAGGCTCTGTATGGTCAAGCTGACCTCGGGAAACAATGGTAAACTTGGCCATGGGTCACACAGAACAATGGAGACAATGGGACCATGCAGGGCAAAGACTGCATAGTCCTCTGCTTCCTAGCCCAACTCCTCCCCTATCCTAGAGGTTTCACACCATGTCCCCTCACAGGGGCAGAGCGGGGGGCCTGGAGACCCCTAGACAGATACAGGGCTAGGGCTAAGGAAAGCTTTGAAGTTGAACAGTCCCTGCTCCCTCTCTTCTTTCATTTTTAATTGAGGAACGTTTCCTGTTTTTCTGCTTCGGAGTACTCTTAAGAGAAGTAAGACAAGACAGAAGGGAGCTGAGAAAGGTGCCTCCCAAGTCCACCAGGCCTGCTAGGACCTCCTGCCGGTGGCATTCAGACTGCTGTCAGCTTAGGCTGTCTCTGCCCAAGGGCCCTCCCCTCACCTGCTCCAGGAACCTTCAGACTAAATGCCAGAGACCAGGCATCTCTAGTGACCTTTTGTCTACACGGGATTGTTTTTGTCTGCCAAATGGAGCAAGAGGAAGGAAGGTCAGCAAATTCTTTTCTTAGCTCTTAAATGGCTAACATTTCAGGAAATCAAAATTCTGAATGGACTAGAGGGCATTTCAATTCATTCTGCCTTGGTGTGGACAGGGCTAGTCCTAAATATGCATTCCAGTGTGCAAAGGTGTGGTTTTCCTTGCTTAGGGATGCGTGTGAACGTGTGCTTCTCCAGGCTTAGGGACGCGTGTGTGAACGTGTGCTTCTTCAGGCTTAGGGGCGCATGTGTGAACGTGTGCTTCTCCAGGCTTAGGAATGCATGTGAACATGTGCTTCTCCAGGCTTAGGGACGTGTGTGAACGTGTGCTTCTCCAGGCTTAGTGATGCATGTTCTTCTCTAGGCTCAGGGGCATGTGTGATGGTGTGCTCCAGACTTAGGGGGAAGCCCTTCAAACTTACCGTTCCTATTTGGACACTCGTTATTAGAGCTTTTTTGTTTGTTTTTGTTTTGGCACAGGACAAATGTATGTTTCTGTCTTCTATAAAATTAGACAAAAAGCCATATGAAACCACATAAATCACATGTATAAAACTGTCAGGAGCGCGGGGATGTGGTTCGATGGCTCATGCTGGCCTAGGTTGAGGTTCCAGGTTCCGTTCTACAGTATCGCACAACCAACGAATGATAGGAAAACTCACATCCATCTCTGCAGCGTGTATAGAGGGAGGTGGTTTCTCCAGAAACCAGGCTCAGATTGAAGAATGCTGAAAGCGGTGGTCCCCAAAGCTGTGTGGAGGGAGAAAGCGTGTGAAGAGGAAGGACACAGGGGAAGATGGTAACCTTCCCCCTGGACAGTCAAATGTGGGCTCAAGAGCATCCCGAAGAGGGACGTGAAGAAAATGAGATCATTCTGCCTAATTCCATTTGAGTCCAGCGATTGCAACTGCACGCCTAGTGACAGAGGGAAGATCAGTGGTTGCCTGGGCAGGGCCAGGGAGCGAATTACCAAAGGACGTGGGAGACTTTGGCAAGACTGGTATTTGGACTATGACAGGGCTTACAGGATTATATGTGTACCAAAATCTATCCAAGCAGATACGTATGTATAGTTATTTTATCCCAGTTATTCCTAATCCACAGAAAAATAGGTGCCTTTCCTAACCATCTCTCATAATTCTAGTTAATTTTGGTTAAAAATTAAAAAAAAGGAATTTCCCCGGCTGATGTTATAACTTTCTGAGGATAAAGTTTTGTTTCTAGTTGCTAGAGCTGACAAAAAGAGTCAAGGACAAACAGTCTAGCCCATAGCCGTTATCCATCAGCCGAGAGGAGACCATTACACAGACTTGACAGGATTCATTACAAGCCTTAGGCCAAGATGTTTCTCAGGTTTCCCTTAGTCTAACAAGGTATGGGAAGCAATCAGATTTTTGAAAGGAAAGGTTGGTTTGGGCTTATTGTGGAGGTCGGGATCCAGACTGGCTAGCCCCAGTGCTATGGACCCGGAGCGACACAGCACATTCCGTCAGCCACGTGTAGGAGCGGAAGCCCACTGACGGGTCAACGAGAGTCCAGTGCCTCAGATCACGTAGGGCGTTCCCAAGAGCTCTCTCACTAGGCCTTACCTCTAACGGACACCCCTGAATAAGTACTGTGGGTTAGGGACTAATCCTTTGACACGCAGACCTTCAGGGCCGATCCATATCCAGCTATAGCACTCAAAACTATTAAGGGATTTACACCCAGAGTGCTACTAGGCAATGATAATGTGTCAAACACAAGTATTTAATTTTATAATATCTAAAATGTCACTAAAATGGCTTTCAGCAGCGAAGTCCACAGAGGCGTTCTTAGGAAATCAAACACTTAACATCCTATCAAGAGGACAGAATGAAGACACTTCCCAGAAAGTCAAGCGAAAGGGCAGGGGCAGAACTTGGAATGAACAGAGGCAAAATTCATCGCAACGTCAGAATAACAGGAATTTTAGAAGCACAACAAAGGAAATGAAACAAGTGAAGAAAACATCCCAGAGCAAAGGACACAAGTTTTCGGTATGAAAGGGACTCTGAGTGGCCAGCACGATAGGCATCTCGTGGTGACGTTTCCTAATGCTGAGACAAAGAAGTCCTGCAAGGTCACACGCAGTCAGGGATCAAATTGCCTCTCAATAGCAGCTCTGGAGGCTCAAAGACCATGGGCTGTGCTGGGAGATAAAGGCCACACTATTCTGAGGCAGGATGGCCTCTCACCTGGAACTATACTTGTAATCAAGCATTCGGTACCTTCAGACAGACAAGACTTTGAAGGACAGTGTCCCACATGTTCTCTCAGGAAGCTCCTACAGTCTGCATGGCATCTAGGAGAAGGAAGGGGAGAGCACAAAATGAGAAGACATGGGGTCCAGGAAGCAGACATCCATCTCGGGAAGGAGGCACAGGAATTCCCCGGTGATGCCGGCAGGAGATCTTTCCAGCATGGCAACCACACAGCAGGTCCTCGGAGTAGGAGCACAGACTCTAAGACGCATCCTAAGAGCGATACATTGAAAAGAGATCAAGATAATGGGCAGAGATCAGATGGTAGGAAGGACCGCTGATAAGACCCTAGACACGTAAATGCATGGAAAAACAAGACAATCAAAACAAAAACATGTTGGAGAGGAAAAGCTGTTGTAGCTGACAAGATGGCTCAGGGGTGAGCAGTATACGCCTTGTCATACTAATAAACACTATTTGGAGTACTTAGTTTTTTAGAAAATATAAAAATAGCAAGCTTCTTTTACATTTTTAATTTTTTATGTTTGATTATGTGTACATGTGTGTGCCTGTGTGGGACCATGTGCACACGCATACCAGTGCCTATTGAAGTCAGAAGCCGCAGATCTTCCAAGAGCTGGGGTGACAGGCGGCAGTGAGCCACCCAGTGTGGGTGCTGGGAATTGAACTGTGGTCCCCTGTAAGAGCAATCTGTGGTCTTAGCAACTGTGCTAAGACCTGCCCCTAAAAAAGTAGTATTATTTTTACATTGTCATGCATACATATCATTACAGCTGGCCTATATTAACCCCCTATTGGTTATTGTCCCTTTCTTTCTTCAGGAAGAGAGAGGGAAGAGAGAGAGAGAGAGAGGGAGAGAGAGAGAGAGAGAGAGGGAGAGAGAGAGAGAGAGAGAGAGAGAGAGAGAGAGAGAGAGAGAGAGAAGGAAAGAAATAAGCACATAGCTCTTGATTCTGAATATGAGAAGAACATGTAGTAATTTTCCCCTCCTAGTATTCTTTCTTTCTCCCTTTCATTATAAACCCTTTTCTCATTCCATAAGGGTCTTCTTTCTATTTCCATATTTTACTTAACTGTATTTATTTGGACAGAATCTCTCCTGGTCTAGGCTGTCCTCAAACTCACTGTGTAATCAGGCCTGCCTTTGAACTCCAGGCCCTCAGCCTCCACCTTCCAAATGCTGAGCTGAAGTGTCCTGCTACATCCGTTTTCTTATTTTCAGTGTGTGTATATTTTACAGTCTACATGTGGTACCTGAGAGAAAACGCATGACATTTGCCTTTGTAACGGCACCTTATTTTGCTTAACGCACAATCTCTAGCTTATTTTCCTGCAAATGTCATGCGATTTTGTGGCCAAATAAAATCCTATTGTATGCGTAACTGGAGTTTTGGAACTTTTTCTACTTTTGGTTTTTAGATGAAGTCTCACTATGTAGCCCTGACGGACCTGGAACTCACAGAGATACCTGCCTCTGCTTCTTGAGTGCTGGGATTAAAGGCGTGCGTCATCATGCTGAGCCACACCACACTTTTGTTATCCATTCATCTGTTGCTGGGCGTCCAGGCTGGTCCCGTGTCTTGGCTGTTATGAGCAGTGCTGTAGGAAAGATGGATGCTCCAGTATCTGTAGCTTGCTGGCTTTGATTTCTTTGGGTGTAACACAAATGGTAGCGCTAGATTAGACGGTGGTTCTATTTTTAACTTTTGGATTTCCATAGCGGTTACACTAACTTTCATTCCCACCAGCAACGTATGCTTTCCTCTGCCTTCCCACATTCCGACCGACATCTGTTTCTTTTCTTGATAACAGCCATTCTGATTGGAGCGAGATGAAATCCCAACATAGTTTTGTTTCCCTGAAGGCTAAGAATTTGGAATATTTTAAAATACTTATTGGGCTGCTGTAATTGTTCCGAGAACTGCCTGATCAATTAATTTATCTATTTACTGCTTGTTTCTTTATTTTCTTAACTATCGTGGCTATTAATTCTCTGTTGTATGCATCATTAGCAAAGATTCCCTCCATTCTGTAGATCGTTTCTTCCACGTCGGCAATTATTTTCTCACATGGAAGCTTTTAATTTCGTTAAATTGTATTTGTCAAATTTTGCAATTGTTTCCTGAGCTGCTACAGTCTGTTTTGGAAAGGCCTCGCCGATGTCTCTACATCCTGAAGTGTCTTTCTAGTCGTTTCAGAGCTTTGATCTTATTATACATTAAAGTCTCTGATCTATTTTGAATTGATCCTTACCTAGGGTGAGAGTGAGATCCAGTTTCAAGCTTCTGTGTGTGGACATCCGGTTTTCCCAGCACCATTCGCTAACGAGGCTGTCTTTCCTCCAGTGCATTATTTTCAACAGCTTTGCCTAAAATGAAGTGACTAGCAATGGGGTTTTCTTGCTGGTTCCTCTGTTCTGCTCCGTTGATTGACATATCTGTTGCTATCAGATACTGTGATATCATTAGCATTTGCTCTTTCTGTCCAGTGTTTAGGTTATTCGAGGTCTTTTTGTACTTCCGTATGAATATTGATTTTCCAAATTCTGTGGGGAATGCCAGAGGGATTGATGGAGATTATACAAGATCTTAGATCACTTTTGGTAGAACAGCCATTTTCACACACTACCCTGATGAACCATGAACATCGAAAAATTTCACATCTTCTTTAATGTCCTTCAGTTTTTCAACGTTTTTGTTGTGAAGGGTTTTTCACCTTACTGGTAATGTTTCCTCCTAGGCATTTTGAAGCTATACTATTGATATGCACAAAATTAAGCCATAACTGTATGGAGCACATGGGGACTTAGAGAGGTCTGGCACGTATAGAAAGTGGGGGAAAGGGCAGCCAAGTCCTTATTTCCCATAATATGTATGAAATAAAAAAACATGCCTAAACCGAAAAATCAGGATGTAGCATTGTAAACATGTCATTTAGAGATAAGTAAATTCCAGAAGAATTAATTAAACAGGCTCAGAGTGCTTCCTTGGGGAGAGGAAAATGGCTTTGAGATGGGTCAAGGGAGATCATGGACCACTCTTTTTTGTTTGTTTGGTTTTGGGGTTTTGGTTTATTTTTTGTTTTTTCAAGACAGGGTTTCTCTGTGTATCTCTGGCTGTCCTGAAACTCGCTCTGTAGATGAGGCTGGCCTTGAACTCACAGAGATCCACCCGCCTCTGCCTCCCTGAGTGCTGGGATTAAAGGCGTGTGCCACTTACACCCAGCTCAGAAACCTTGGAGTACTAGCGTACTTTTACAACTCTGTGCTCGTGTTATTGGGGAGAGCATTTCAAATGTGATAAACAGCAGCAAGCACTGTTTACATATGCCTGTATGTGGGTGCTGATGTTAGCACCCAGGATTTAGGAGCAGCCAAGGATGATGCTCCGTGCAGGCTTGAAGCATCCTCTTCATTTGGGAAACAGCGTGGGGTTGAGCCTATGCTGTGCTGACTGCCCTATGCAACTGCCTTATGCAACTGCCCTATGCAACTGCCTTAAGCAATTGCCCTATGCAACTGCCCTATGCAAATGCCCATTGTCTTCCAGACTGGCAAAGTGGTGAAGCTTTCCTGGGCAGACGGTGCCAACAGAAAAACCGAACAGGGACAGGACTACAGCCTGCTGTTGAGGGGCCTTATTTGGGAGAAGGGCAAAAGGTAGCAATGCACTGAAGGGTGCATACCAACATGCAGGCTGGCAACAGAGCATGAGAAGAAGGAGGTTTCTTGTTAGGGCAGAGCAGGGTTCCCTGTGGCTGGCTACTGCCCTCGGGATCCAACCTTGATTGGACTCCTGTGTTTTCAATTCTGTTAAAGGATGGGCCCAAAGAGGGTGGCTTCTGGTTGAGTTCTGTTGTTAGCTATTAGCAGCAGGTACCGAGGTGGGGAGCATCTGAGGTCACAGGGCTAAACAATGAGCAGAGAGGCTGACTCCTCAGGGCCTGAGACAACCCATAGTTCATGAAACTCACAGCAACACTTCAAACCATGGAACCAAGACCCAGACTTCCCGACCCTTTCTCAGCTACTCCTTGCTTTGTGACTCGGGAGAAGTTAAAATACCAGATTAGATGCTTCTGAGCATCCCTCCTATTAGGTAAGAAATTAAACTCTGTGAGGGCAGGAATCCTGTTTGTCTTATTTGTTGATACTTCCCCCTGGTACCTAACCCAGTGTATCTAAAATAGCACAAACAGCAGTATGAAGAGAAGACAGGGAGACAAGGAATCTTGGATAGTAAGTTTGACTCTGCAGAAAAACACACAGCAAAGACCTACAGAGCGAGATGGGACACACCTATAATCACAGCACTCCGGAGATGGAGGAGTCCCAAGACTGCTCTAGTCTACAGGGCAAGCTCAAGGCTCACCTGAACGGTCCAGTGAGGCTCTATGCTGAAAAGCAAAGCCTAGGCAAAGTAGCTCAGAGGTTCAGCACTTGCCTGGCATGCTCAGAGCCCCCAAAGCCAATCCCTAGCACTGTAAGGAGAAAAAATGAATTAGCGTAATAATAGGTTCACGGATTCAAGTTGCACCTCAGCTACCCTGTGGTGGGATCTAGCCCCAGATTCTCTTTCATTGTATGAAAAGAGATTTCATCCACTTTGTGCAATTTTTGCTACAGTTTAAATGTTAGATGTTGAATGTCCAGGGAATATTTTTCAAGCTTTAAATTGTCATACATACAAGTAACCCTATACACACTGAACCAGTTGTATGTGTGTGTTTAGGAATATATATGTCTATGCATACACACACACACACACACACACACACACACACACACACACACACGGAACTCAGACAGAAGTCACCTTCTTTGAGCCTGTCCTTTAACACAATTGAAAACACGGGAATCCAATCAAGGTTGGATTCCGAGAGGGTGGTAGCCACAGGGAACCCTGTTCTGCCCTAGCATATATATACACACACATATATAACAACCATTAATGAAAAAAGAGGTCATGAATTTGAAAGAGAGCAAGGAGAGGAACATGAGAGGATTTGGAGGGAGGAATGGGAAGGAGGTAATGATGCAATTATATTATAATCTCAACAAACGAAAGGAATAATTAAAATTCAAAAGGTGTCATAGACTGTGAGCCTGTCTGGTTGGATCCTTGCTAAGTAATACAATCATTAACACATCCACAGAGCTCCTCGAAGGCTTGCCTCGTCAGCTACTTGTTCCTCTGCAAGTCAAATGTAAAGATCTGGGAGGACGGGGGAGTATTGATGGAGTGGGGCAGGAGGAAGAAGTGAGCTTTACAATCAAAGGGGGGCAAAGTGCTGGGATGGTCTCAAAAATAAAGGGGGTGGGGAATGCTGAGACTGAGCACGAGAAGGGTGGTCCAGGAACCTGATGCCATACTCCATACTCTTTGGGCTTTAATTCTTTCAGACATAGAAAACAGATAACATACCTTCATTATTACTTACAAATCAGCTTTATGGCTTTTCCAATCAACAGTTTTTTTGGACAGTCTTGCTATGTAGTTGAGCCCAGCCCCTAGATTGCAATCCCCCTGCCTCACTCACATACTTCTGAAATCAGAAGTATGTGATGCTAGTCTTGGCTCTCAATTGCTTAAAATTTCACGCCAACCTCTACCACAAACTGTAAAGATGCAGTAGAAAATAAAACAAGCATAATTTCTGTCCTAGAACCTAGAGTTGAGCGAGAGGTAAAGGTAAGAGCCTAAGGACAAAAACGAAATTCTCTGGCTGGCACTGAAAATCTAGTTCAGTCTGAGGCCTGTCCACCCCTGCTCAGATGCCTTGCTACAACCAAATCCCCCTCATCAAACCTGACATCTATTTCTTACCCAGCATGTTGCTCTTGCATTATTGTAAGTAAACAAAACCCACCATGACTAGGATAGCTTAAGGAAGAGTTAACTTTACTGACAGCTCCAGAGAGAGCCCAGAGTCCATAATCACAAGCGTGCAAAGAGTCCTGGATCAGGGGACCAAGGCCTACAAAGGACCATGTTGGTGAACCTGACATCAGAGTCCCTTCAACAACAATTAGCCTTTATGCTGAGAGCTCAGTTACAACCCAATGAAACGCTTTCAATCAGAGGCAGCCAGTCCTTGTAGCTGATTCTTGACCAAAGAAATAGCTGGATAATACATGTTTGTTGTCTGAAGCCGCAAATATTAAAGTGATTTGTTATGTGGTAATAGACAGTGACACCCAACGGAGGTAGCATGTGACACAGCAATAAACATCAAATACATAAGACCTGGCTCACATTGTTAATGAATTCCCTTGACTTCCCCTTGCCCAGAGCAACCTTTGCCTCATTTGAATGTGATGGAGCTGTTCTTGTTGGTCATTTTGCACACTGGTGTCACCTCTTCCTTCCTCTCTTGTTGTTTGTCCTTTTCAATAATTGGAAGCCAGGAGCAGCTTAAATTCCTTTTGGCCCTGTGTTTGGCCAGAGCAAGTGTTTGTAGAGAGAAAGAAGTCTGGAAAGGTGGGGGAAATGAGTGGGGCTCTGCTTAGGGACGGAGAGGTAGGTAAACACAGAAGAGGGGCGGGTAAACACTAACTGTAAAATTGTCTGAAGCAGTCATCAGAAATCATAGTCTTAACTATCTATCAAAAACTGATAATACCTATAAGTCTGTGTGTAAATGTACATATATAGTTTAAATGGCAATTTCTCATCTGAGTTGACAATGCATTCTCCAACAGCCAAAGACCAGTTATAATAAAAAGCCCAACACCAGGCATGAGAAACCTTCTTTTGAGTTGTTGGCCAGGGTTTGTCAAAGAGACTCCCAAGTCATTACAGGCTAGCTGTTGTCACTGGTTGCCCCCTGCCCTCAGAGATGGAAGGCAAATCCCTATTGCTGAAGACACAATGCACTTCAGACACAGGGCCCAGAGGCCCCTGAGCTAGAACTGACCTGGAATTCTCCTCTCTGAGGACTAGATTTCATGTTACAAAAAGCAAGCAACCAGCAGTCCTACCCAGTTAGGATGCCTGTGGACCACAACAGTGACCAGCATGGAGCAATAACCCTAAGTGTGTACTAGTGACGCTCATGATGGTGACCAACAGCTCTCTAATTAGACTTAAGACTCACTCCACAAGAAGGAAATCATGCCTGGTACTGGAAACCCACCTAACTACTCAAACTGTAAAGTCATGGATCTTGAAGGAGAACCTACAACCACCAATTTACTAAGTCAGCATCATCCCCACCTGCATCCTAAGTGGTTGTCCTTAGATACACAGATGAGTCCATCTTGCCTCCACCCTCATCAAGGAAAACTCTCTTTGTAGCAGACAGAGGCCATTACAGAAAGCCATAATCAATCAAAATGCAATTGTGACAACCCTCCTTCCCCGCCCCAGCTCTTCGATCCTTGGACAAATTTGTTGTGAGATTGCGTCTCCTAGGATTGTCAAGCACTAACCGCCCCCCAAAAGTCTCACTAACGTGACTGCTTAAATATGAGATGAACAAGGACAACAGCAAAAGACATGCCGAAATGGAGGAGGGGGGGGAACTCACAAGGCCTTAGCCCTACACAAAGAACCACAGGCAAGAGAGGAATGCTGAGAGTGAGAGAGATGGTCTTCCCCAGAGAAGAGCACTCCAACTGGCTATCCCACACCAAGTGGTCAGCCCCGAGAACATACAAGCGCGTGGAATATGTATGTATATGCACACAAATAGTTATGTGTAGCAACAATTAATGAAAAAGAAGCCATAAATTTGAGAGAGAGCTAGAAGGGGTATTTGGGACATTTCGGAAGGAGGAAATGATATAATTACATTATAATATCAAAAAATAATAAAATTAATGAGGCTTCCGAGGCAACCACCAGCGGCCAATCCTCCCCGCAACTTGTTTCTGGTGATTTCACCTCCTTGCGGGCATCTTAGCCTTGTTGGCACTTGTGACCGGCGACAGAGAGAGCAGCTCTTGGTCACTTGAGAGGAAAGGAAGCCCATTATTTTCTCAGGCCTCCTTGTCTCATGCTTATTCTTTCTGGGGCCTCTGCAGCGGGACTGGCTGAAGGCTGCTTCCTACACGGAGCCCCACTTATTAAAACACAAATCACATCCACAACAAACCAAGTGCAAAGGGAAGAGGAAGAAAGGGCTGGAGAGCAGAGTCACTGGGAGTTCAGGCTAAGAATAGAGAGGAACTCTGAGAGCTTCTTGGCTGTGTGACCTCCTGCAGGGACTTGGCAAGAGGCCGGTGCAGCTTTGTTTTTCTAGGCTTTTTACAGAGAAAGCTGGGCTAGGAGGCAGGAGACTAGGTACCAGGCTGGGCTCTGATGGGCCGCTCTCCGTGTGACCTTGGATAAGTGTTCTTTCTAGGCCTCCCTTCCTTGTTTGTAAAATTAAGGGGTTGGAGTAGGCTCCAAGATGATCCAGACTAAGTGTGAGGAGACACAGAAGAATGAATGCTGACCACCAGGGTGGAAGAGCCTGCCTTTTCACCATTTCTGTCTCTCCTAAAAACCTGATTCCTGCGACCACCACTTCCTCCTGTAGAAAATAAGGTGTTATGCCCATTCATCCAATACCTGGTTCAACGTTTCCTTGCCACCTGCCATGTGCCCGCCTTGGTAGCCAAGACACAATGGTGAGTCACACACTCATACAGTTTCTGGTTTATTGGACAGAAGAAGGGAAGGTCATATGAGTTGTAACCAATTAAATAAAAGAAAGTGTCATTAAAGGAGGGATTATACTTGGCCACCATCTCCATCAGTTCCAGGGTCTGCGACCCAGTCTGGGAGGCACAGACAAACATTGGAACATGTCACTTAAAAGCCAGTTACCCTCACCCACCCTCTGGAAATGAGACAGTTTAAGCCGATCCACCGCCAGCCTATTGGAGTTGGACTAGGTGGAATCAACACCCTCTCTCCTATCTCCTTACCTAAAGTTTACACTAGAGGCCACAACGCACTCACAAATTGACAAGGGTATAAAATGTTTCACACCATTTTGTGCTTGAAATTTTTGAGTTCCAAATAACTTGGTTGATGAGCTAAGAACAAAAGAGGGGAGAGGGTTCAGGGCAGGAGAGCTGCTCTTCCACAGGACCTGGGTTCGAAACCCAGCACCCACTGCTCTGCTAGCAACTATCTGTAACTTCAGTACCAAGGAATCTGACCTCTCTTCTGCCCTCTGCTGGGCACTGCTCACATGTGGCCCACAGACATGCATGCAGGCCAAACACTCATAAACATAAAATAAGTTTTTAAAGAGCACTAATTGGGGATTTGGGTTTGGAGGGACTACCAAGGAGAATTTCTTAGGGTTTGGAGGGGCTACCAAAGAGAATTTCTTAGAAAAAGACACTGAGGATGTCCCCGAGAGTTTTCTGTGTTTCCAAGTGCCCTTTTCTGCATGGCTTTAGATAAACACGAGCAAGGATGTTGGGAGACAAAGCTCCATTCTCCTCTCCTAGACTGACAGGTTCCCAGGACTTCTAAGAGACATTCCAAACCAGAGGTGGCTAAGTCCATGCTGCAGGAAGTAATGCAAGCCCCACTTTCTGCTAAGGAACAAAACATCTCTTGATGATTGATTCTGAAATTGGACTGGGAGGCCCTGCTAATGACAGGCTTCCTTAGTTCAGGCATCCACCTTGCCTCTTAGACCTGCTTATGTAATACAAAACGGGGTGTTAGCTGACACCAAACATCCCATTGAGTACCCGGAAGTATTGGCAGAAGTTGAATTCCTATAGGAATCTAGATTATTTTATAATAAGCTTGCTGTTATGCAGTATGGTTTGTGAGACCTTCAGCATGCTGCCAAGTTTTCTACATAGTGGGTGTGTCAGTTCATGCTAATGCCAGCGTTTGGGTGAGAGAATCAATAGGGTCAGGAGTTCAAGAACACCTTCAGCTGTTTAGTGAGTTTGTAGTCACTCCGAGCTATAAGTGATCCCATTCAAGAAGTCAAGGTTGTACTAGGCTATAAGAGACTCAAAGTTGGCCTGGGATATATGAGGAGATTCTACCAAAAAAACAAAAACAAACAAACAAACAAAACAAAACAAAAAAACCCACAATTTTTTTAAAAAGCATAATCCACACTAAAATTAGTTACAGAGTTCCTATTGGAGGTGACAAGGACATTTTGGAAGTTGTGGCCATTTATACAATATTGTGACTGTCATCAATGCCAGCCAATCATGCACCTCAATAGCGTAGAGAACGAGGCGGGTGTGAGGCCGAGATAGAATTACTGTGGGTTCGTGGCCAACTTGTGTACATACATACTGAGTTCAGAGACAGCTTTAACTACAAGAGATAAAATGTGTAAAAATGGGTAACTTTGCTATATGTGTCTTAGCCTAGCCTGGAACATATGTTTCTCCCTCCTCTGCCTGCCAAGAGCTTCAGTTACAGGCTCATGCCCCCCAGTTGAGCTATCAATTATATCTTGGTAAGAACCCTTTCTCCATACTCCTAGAACTCCCAATCCCTTTCTCAATGGCAATTACTTTCTTCTTGCCTTCTAGAAAGAACCCAGGCATACCAAGTGCCTCTTAAAGTCTACCATATACTTTTATTTTAATACAAATAGAAAGAAGTGCGGTGCTGTTCTTTGCTCTTTTTTCTTACTTAATAGCATGCCTCTCAGATGGTGTGAGCCGGCACGGGCACATCCACGCCTTTCCTTGCACCCTCTCAAGAACCCACCTAAGAACCTAGGGCCTTCTTTTATGAGTTCCCATACTGATGAACATGCGGGTTGCTTCTAGTCTTTCACCAGAAAGCAATGGTGTTGTAAACATCCATTCACTTATGATCTCAAGTACATGCATGAACCTTTTGTATATGGGATGATTTCTTAGTTATGTGGTGCAAGGTCCAAAGTCAGGGCATATCAGGTATTGCATGGTTGAACTGATTTCCCTACAATAGAGACCAATTTTTGTTTCATTCCAAGTTATTTATTTGGGGAGGGGGCATGGTGAGCTGTGGCCCATTGTGGAAATAAGAGGACAGCTTTAAGGAGTTCGTTTTCTCTTTCCGTCACGTGGGTCCCTGGGACTGACTTCAGGTGGTCCAGATTAGCAACAAGTGCCATTAGCTGCTGAAGCACCTTGCCATCCCTCAAATTCTTTTAATTTAACCCAACCAAAAGTCGAATAATAGGCTTAATTATGGACCTTGGGAATATAATAACTAAGTAGTAATGGCAGCAGCAAAGACAAGGTTCACTTTCTAATGAAACTTACATTATTGTAGAAATGAGAAAATTTTTTTAAATGTAACATTTTTAGCAATACTAAATTCTAGGACCAAATAGAACAAGAAAGGAATATCAGGCAAAGGTAGCTTAGCAGAAATGTTTTTTGAGACAAGGGTTTGCTGTGTTGTCCAGGTTAGTCTTGAACTCTGAGCTCAGGTGGACTTCTGCATCTGCCTCCCAAGTAGCTGGAATTCCATATTATATCATCATGCCTGACTATCATTGCCTAAGTGGGATGGCTAGGGTTATGAAAATCTATGCAGCCTACAGGATTTAAGAAAATCTTTTCCATCTGTATAGATGATAGATAAATATCTAGAATATATAAAGAACTTAAACTAAACATAAAGGAAACAAACAACGTAATGATTTTTAAAGTGAACTGTGGGACAGAAGAGGGAGTTCTTAGAAGAAGAAACAAATGGCTGATAAGGAGCTAGAACGGCGGATCAGCAGTTAAAAGCACCAACTGTCCTTCCAGAGGACTTGGGTTCTGTTCTCAGCATCCACATGGTATTTCATAACTACCTGTAACTCCATCCTAGAGGATCCGATGCCCTCTTTTGGCTTCAAAAAGCTCCTGCATACACCACATAAACTCATGCAGGCACACTCCTACGAATTTTTAAAAAACTTTTTAAAAACACAAATGGCTAATGGACTATAAAGTTTTCAACATCATAAGTCGTTGGGGATGTGCACACCAAGACTGCTTTGGAATTCTACCTCACCCCCGTCAGAATGACTGTCATCAAGAAAACAACTGGTAACAAATACTGGGGAAGATGTGGGGAGCCCTTAGCCACTGTGGGAATGTGAGCTGGGCAGCCACTGTGGAAACATGTATGGAGTTTTCTTGAAAAGCTGAAAAACATATAGGGGCTAGAGAGACGGATCATCATTAGCAGCTCTGTGCTCTTGCAGAAGAGCTGGTTTCTGTCCTGGTGACTCAGAACCTCCTGGAACTGTAGTTCTGGGGATCCAGCATCATCTTTTTGTCTCCATGGGCCCCTTCATGGATATAGTGCACACACACTCATCGAGGCTCATAAATACACATACATAATAAATAAGTCTTTTTTAAAAGCTAAAGATTTGTATCTACTATTGACCCAGTAACACCACCCCTGGGCACATAATCAAAATACTTTATATCCTACTGCAGAGGTACCTGCACATCCCATTCACGTGCGTTGCTTTTATTCCACAGTCGCAAGGAAATGGAATTAACCTAAATGTTCATCTACTGATGAATGTCTATTGGAACGGTGGTATACATAACAATGGGGAATTGTATTACTCTATAAGGGAAAATGAAATTATGTAATTGGTAGGAAAATGGGTAGAGCTGGATAATATACTGAGTGAAATAACACAGGCCCAGAAAGACGAACGCCACATGGTCTCTCTCATGCGTAGATTTGTGTGTTTAATTTAGGGTATCTGTAGAGGTCAGGAAACCAGAAAAGACCCATGAGCGGAGGGAGGGAAAGAGGTCTTAAAGGGAAAGGAGGTAGTGGAATGCATGGGATATACAAGTGGGGAGGATATTGGGGGCATTAACACCAAGTAGGGATGGAGAAGGGGCATGGGCAAGAAATGAGAATAAGGAGTCTGGATGGGGCCACTTTGCATGAATGTGCAGTGCTTCTCCAAGATGACACGAAGCCTTATAGTGGGAATTTCAGTGCTAGGCATGGCAGGTGTTGGATACCGCCCTACCTGGTTTTGATCAAGGGTGCTACAGAGAGACACGAGCTGCTGCTCTTGGGAATGTCCACCAGAATCAAATGGTGAGACTCTATCACTGAAGGCAACACATACTCTGGTTGCAGGATTTAGAGGAATCAAGCTAGAACTGACCTGACAGTCCCCTGCCGGCAGGGTCCAGAGGGCCAGAAGGGGCTGTGTAAGCTGCTGGAGAGAAGTCATCAGTGGTTTTAGACAATAGTGAAGTTGCTGTGCTAATAATACCAACCTGCTGGCAAGATGTACCCATCGGTGCCATAGCCGCGTGATTGCTATGGGGATCACTAACCATTTTCTGCTTCCATTTGAGGCTTGGTCCATGTAAGTCTGCTACCCTAAATCTGGGCAAGAGCCCACAGCTGGAGAAGGTTATAGGCCCTTTGCCAAGGTTTTGTCAAACTCTCTTAAATATTTATACCCATACAGGCTTCTTTCAACCTTGGTTAGGAGGCAGGCTTCCTTTTGTAATGGTCAATGATCGAGCAGAGAGTCACAACAGGTCAACGAGCTAAAAAAATAAGTGACTGTTGAGTGCTCATCCATAAATGTATCATCTACATCAAGGCCCTCAAGGCTCATGGAAAACTGGTGAAGTATAAGAGGCAGAGGACGTGGGAAGGAGTGCTGGGGTATGATGCCCTTGGGCATGGATGTGGGAAGGAGTGCTGGGGTATGATGCCCTTGGGCATGGATGTGGGAAGGAGTGCTGGGGTATGATGCCCTTGGGCATGGATGTGGGAAGGAGTGCTGGGGTATGATGCCCTTGGGCATGGATGTGGGAAGGAGTGCTGTGGTATGATGCCTTGGGGGCATGGCATGGCTGTTGCTCTGTGGACTCACAGCAGCCATGGTTGCCTGCATAAGACCTGCAAAGCCAGTTGTTGTGGCACATACTGGTAGGATATGTGGAAGAGGCAGAGGAAGGAGGATCACGGGTCTGAAGCCAGCCTGAGTTCAAGTTGGGCTGGTAAAATGGCTCAGGAGGCAAAGACGCTCACCGCCAATCCTGGCAACCTGAGTTTGATCCCCACCTCCTCCCCGCAACCCACACAGCAGAAGGAAAGAGCTGACTCCAGCGAAATGTCTTCAGATCCCCGTATTTGTGCCATGGCAAGTGTGTAGCCAGCGTTACAAATAAATGTAATAGAAATAAGACTTGTATAAGCTCAAGCCAAGCAACCTTTCAGCAGGAATGGGAGAGGAGCTCTTGAGGCCCCACCCCTTGCTGACTAGCTACTGACTTATAATATCTGTTGGGGGAGTGGGACTAATTTTTCTTGGGGACGTAGTCTGGGGTAGGTTGTCCATGTTCTAGTGGTTGTCCCTATACCCATGAACATGCGAACATATGGACAGCACTAATTGGATTCAATGGGCATGAGGATAGGAACCAGAAGAAGTTGGAGAGGAATATGATCAAGATACTTTGAATACATATATGAAATTATCAAAGAATATAAAACAGAATTCTAAGCCTCCATTTCCTTATCTGTGAAGTCAGATAATAATAGCACGCACACCAGAGACTGTTGAAAGAATCCAGTAATATTACATAATTTATTATAAACAGCCTTATAGTGGACGGTACTGTGGCCCAGGGAAGGACAGTTTGGCCACAAGGGAGCAAGATCCTGGGGGAATCAGCAACTGCACAGCAACCAGAACCCAGGCCCTCTGAGCCTGAGCGCCAGGCATTTGTGGATGCTCCAAGCAACCAGCAGCACTGAACTCTAACGAGCAGAAAAGACAGAGAACTGCCTACAAGCTGGCTGCCCAACTCAGTCAGGCCTATTGGCCGAGCCTGCTGGGGTCTACTCACAAGACATCCACTTCCGGGATGGTGCTCTCAGCCAAAGGCAACAGTCTTGCTGGCCGCCCTGGCCCATCTGCTGCGATGAGACTCTCCCAAAGCCTGGACTCCCATTGGGCTCCATCCAAAGACTCTCTTGGAAGATAAGCAGCTCTTGAGTCGCAGCTGTGGAAATACACAGACCCAGTGGAGCATGCGCATCTGCCTGCCTGGGCGAGACTCTTGAGCCCACCCGTGTGTCCCTGTCTCACCCGGTGGCATCTCCTCTTCTGCCCACAGTGAGATCCCTCCCTCTTCTCTCTTCTTCTGCTCCCCAGAGCCCTGTCCTTGGAGGGCTCTAACCCTCCTTCAACCCCTTCCAGGCCTCATAACTCCATCTTTGGATTTGGGTCCTTGGTGGATTAAAAGCATGAGTGTGTAATGGAGTTCGGAAGTCGGTTTTCTCTCTCTCTTAATCAATGCTCTTATGAATTAGGAAAAGATGATCATTTGGGGACTTCAATTGTATATTATATGTTACTTCAGACAAGACTGGGTACATTCAGGGTGCTATTGCTAGACCATTGAGTAGATTTTTCTGAAGAGGCATTCTCAACCTAAATTTAAAATGATATTTTATATATAAACATACATCTATTATATAATATTTATAATACACACACACAGGTAGCACATGGTTTCAATTCTATGAGATGTAAAAATGTTTGCCCTGTAGAAGTAGAGTAGGAACATCGTTACCAGACCTTGGGAAACTAGCAAGGAAGTATGGGAAGGCAAAAGGGGAATCAGGGCTACTACATTACAGCTAGGTAAGAAAAAGAAATGATCATCTATTGTAGAGTAAGGACCAAAGGTAATTACATTGATACTATGACTATAGATAACATTATACTTTAAAACGATGTAAAAAGGGGTTTTGAATATTTACATCATGAGAACATGATGTTAGAAGTCTTGCCCTGATTTGAACATCAGACAGTGTATTTATGGATCAATCCATCACATTTTATTACCTCATAATTGTGTACAAGTTCTAAGTGCCAATCAATAAAACAAAAATATACACAATTTAGATAAATTTGCACGCACAAAATTTTCTTTAGAGAAAACAGTAAAACTGTGTTATAATGACTAATGTCTAGTGAGAAGTATCCAGTATCTAGTAAGGGGCCTGTGTTTTGGAGTTTATTCTTGCATTGAGTGGATCCCAGGGCAGGGGTGATCCAGACCATCACTACTCTTTAAAAAAGCATCATTAGAAGCAGAAGATTCTTTGGTCCAGATAACTAGTATATCAGTTATTGGAACATCACGGTATACGATGAATTACAGGCTTCCTTTGTGTCTTAGCTAGGGTTTCTCTTGCTGTGATGGCACACTGTGTCCAGAAAGCAAGCTGGGGAGGAAAGGGTTTATTTGCCCTACACTTCCACATCATAGTCCATCACTGAAGGCGCCAGGACAGGAACTCAAACAGGGAAGGAAGGAGCTGAAGGCAGGAGCTGATGCAGAGGCTGTGGAGGAACCTTGTTTACTGGCTTGCTTCCCATGGCTTGCTCAGCCTGTTTGCTTATAGAACAGAGGACCACCTGCCAAGGGGTGGTTCCACCCATAATAGACTGGACCCTCTGCCCTATCAACCGCTAATTAAGAAAATACCTGTTGCCCTATAGGCATTTCCAGGAGCCCGATCTTACGGAGGCATTTTCTCATTGAGGCTTCATCTTCCCCAGTCACTCTAGCTGTGTCGAGCTGACATAAACTAGTCAGCACACTCTGTAAGTCTAGAAAGAGATAGTATAAGGACTATTCATGTTGTACAATGATCGGCTTTATTTGTCAATATGACAGAGTCTAGACTCCCAAGAGAATCTCCATAAAGGCTGACTAGATCGGGTTAATCTGTGGGATTGTCTGCGGAAGACGGTCTTGATTACCTTCATTCGAGTGGGAAACTCCACCCACTATGAGTGGCACCATTCCCTATGCAAGGGATTCTGAACTGCATGAGTGAAGAAAGCCAGCTGAGCCTTAACCTACGGTCTCTGCTCTCTGCTCGTTGACTATGGCTACAGTGTGGCCAGATGTCTGGAGTTCCTGTAACTGCGGGCAATGACAGACGGTCACCTGGAACTGGACCCACAGGAAACTTCCCTTCCCCTAAATTTTTTAGGGTATCTTATCACAGCAACAAGGAAAAACCACTAAAACTGTCTTCTAAAATGATATCTATTTTCCTTAGAACAGGGACCAGCTGAGATGCTCAGGTTGACTTGAATGTCCTGTGTCTTGAACTTATGATCATCCACGTCTGTTTCTTGACCATCCCAGAAATAGAAAGATAGCACGAACTCAAATTTGTACAAAATGATCTAAAAAGATTTGAAAGATGCTAGAATTATAGACAGATAACAGATTATTCCCCTTACTTTTGATTCAGTTGTGGAAGTTACGTTAGTAGATGAAACTTAGGCTGTGGTGAGATTGAGAAAACTGAAAATTTCAGGGAAGGTCACTAAATATATGCCATCTTTCAAGGAGTGTGTGTGTGTGTGTGTGTGTGTGTGTGTGTGTGGCTGGAGATGGGAGCCACAGCTCTGAGCACGCCAGACAAGCGCTCTGCAACTAACATACACTTCTAAGTTGGCATTCCTTCCTCCCCATTCTCTGAAACAGTCTTCCCATGTAGCCCAGGCTGCACTATTTTTGCCTTGGCTAACCAAATTTGCTGCTACCACACCTCTAGGCACCCATGGTCTCTAGCCGCCAAGAGGAAGGCAGAGAATAGTCTGAGGACAGACACACGAGATTCTGAAATAACCTGCGATAATTACTATGTCCTTTTCCCTGTATGGAAGACAGTCTGGACTCAAGTATGTCTCTCTTTATCCTTGAAATTGGGCTGAAAACAAACTCTCGCAGGCTTGAGTCTCGCGGCATCATTGGTTTAGCAAAACCCTGCTGTAGACTCTTAGCGTTTGGGTTGGAAAAATCTACCTAACCTGCTTAGAGTCCCGTCTCCGTCGGGACAACAATGTGCCCGACCTCTGGAGTCAGCAGGGTATCCTGACAGATGAATACCGACAAAGGGGAACCACTGCTCGCATGGCATTTCCAGTGACTTTCCACTGAGCTGTGGGAAGATTTCTCAGTGGACTCTGACCCAATCGTAAGCCAGAGGTCCTGACCATACCATCTCTTCAGATTCCATTCATTTCTGGCAGACTCCACTGGCTCAGCTTTGTTTACCTTCAGTATCTTGGAGTTCCATGAGGTGCAGTGTTTGATGCTGCCGCTGGTGCCAGATGGGTATTAGAGGACCAGCAGCTACAATTCCATTGACAATGGTTTCTCTCTCCTGTAGTCCCTGGGTCAGGCATTTTAAAAATAGCTCCTTTTTATTGATTCCTTACACACATGAGTAGGCGTATATTCACTGCCGTCATCCCTAGTCTGCAGATGGGGAAGCCAAGCTCCAAGGCGACGACCAACAGCTTGTCCGTGGCCATATAGCTAGGAATGAGATGGGGAGACCAAACCTAAGTATTTGAGTCTGTGCTTCCAACCGTTAGGCTATACTATGTACATATACAGAGGCAGATATTCCCAACTCAGAGGCACCTTAGACATCACAGATCACACGCCCCTCTGGATTTTGCAGCTGAGCAAACAGACCCAGTGAGACGATGGAAATTACCCATTGACAGAGCCAAGCAGTTCTCTTCACACCAGGGCTCGATGCTCTCTGTTGGAATGCCTTTAGTTTTCGCATAGCCTTGAGAATCTCAAGCTAATACATACATACACACACACACACACACACACACACACACATATATACACACACACACACATACATACATACATACATACATACATATATACATACATACAAACAAAAATGTCATAGGCCCTACTCTTTATAAAGAATTTCTATTTGAATAAACATAAATTGGTTTCTATTAATTTTCTATAATACACTGACTTCCCAATTCTCTCCCCCTTTAAAATATAGGATTTATTTTAAGAGTGTGTTTGTGACTCATTGTAGTATTGTGTGGAGTAGTTTCACTACTCTGGGAATCCTGTCTCTCCCGTTTATCCTTTCCTCTCCTCTAAAACCCCTGCCTATCGCTGATGTCTTTCTGAATATTTTCTGAAAGACATCTGAAAGACATCTGAATATTTTCCCAACTATCTATCATGGGGTGCACAGTCTGTGCCTTTTCTTTTTTTGGATTGGCTTTCTTGCACTGTACTAAGTATGTAAGGTCCTTCTGTGTCTTACCATAGATGGAGAGCTCATGTCTTTCCAGGACTGAATATACTATACAATACCAGTTTATTCGTTCATTTTACCTCCTAAAGGGCATCTTGATTGCCTTCGAGCTTGGTTTTTTTTTTTTTTTTTTTTTTTTTTTTTTGCAGATGATGTCGCCATAAACACGTATGTACAAATGTCTATGTAAACGTGAGATTTCTTCTCCTCTAGGTCAACGCTAAGGGCCACAACTACTGGAACACCATTCAAGATTAATCTCACAAAAACCCTGCCGAACGCTCTCCCAAGGTGCCTGTACTCTGCTTCTCTAGTGCTACAATGAATGGGAGCTCCTAGTGCCCACCTCCTCACCAGCGTTTCATACTGATGAGGACTCAGTGTGAATCTCATCACTGGATTTCAGCCAGTGTTCTGGATTTTAGCCGGTCCACAAGGTATGTTGTGGTATATAGTTATGTTTAATTTCCAGTTCTCTAATGATACTCAGCGTCAGCCGTTTCCGTGTGCCTACCTGCTGTCTGTCGGCATGCTGTGTGGTGAAGTATGTTTTGATACCGTGCTGGCTTTTCTGATGTTATTTTTGTTGACTTGTTTGACCGTGGGTTTCTCAATATTACTCAGGCTGGTGTGAAACTTGTAGTTTACAATGTTCCTTCTGCCTCGGCCTCTGAGAAGCCGGGACTCCAGCTGCATGCCACCATGGCTGCTTTACTTTGTCTGTTTTTTTGATGTAATATTTTTATTGATCTTTAAGAATTTCATGCAAGGTATTTTGATTATAGTCATCCTTATTCCTCTCCCTCACTCTCCCTTTCTCGCTCTCTCCAAACTTTGTGTCTTCATGTTTTAAAGCAGGACTGTTCCCTACTACTTGTAAAAATGGCCCAGGGATAGAGAGACAGCTTAGCAGTTATGAGTCTCCGCAGGACTGAGCTCACTTACCAGAACCCATTTCACATGGGCCAGGACTACTTGTACCTCCATCTCTAGAGGACCTGGTACCGTCTTCTAGACGGAGTGCACACTCATGTGTGAGTGTGTGTGTACACACACAAACACACACACACACACACACACCAGTTTTTAATAATGAGAAGTTTGGGACTGGAACGGTGGTTCAGCAGGTATGAGCACTGGGTGCTCTTCAGGGGGCCTGGGTTTGACTTCCAGCACCTACATGGCAGCTCACAGATGTATTTTACTCCAGTTCCAGGGATCCTCTCTGGCCTCCTTGGGTCCTGGGCATGCACATGGTGCACAGACATGCACATGCAGGCAAAACACACACACAAGAAATAAAAATATTTTTTTTACAACTGGACTGTTATTTTTTTTTTCAAATAAAGAGGTTCATTTTTTCTTTCAATCCTCTGAAAGCTAAAGAAATTTCAAGTAGTATAAAAACTGTTTTAACCAACTTTTCCTCCATTTATCAAATACCGACTTCCAGCTGTGGTTTCTAATTATTAATCATCTAGCAAGTGTTTCCTGATGTCTTCATGACGCCCACTCCTACTTTCCCTCGGAAGAGATGGCCAGCCAAAGTTTGGTGTGCCCACTCAGCTCCTATGTTTCCATTTCCTGGCCTTACTGTGTGCAGGTTTGTGCTTTCATATCCTGCCTGCTGTCGAGGACAATGTCCCTATTCTTCCTAGGTAGTTTTCCCACGGTGACACTGGCCCCACTAGCGTTCCTTTTCCCTTCCATATCTAGACCAACAAATTATTCATTCTCATTCTCTCTCTCTCTCTCTCTCTCTCTCTCTCTCTCTCTCTCTTTCCCCCGTCTCTCCCTCCCTCCCTCTCTCTCTCTCCTTCTCTCCCTCGCTCCCTCCCTCCCTCTCTTCCTTGTCCCCCCTTCCTCTCTTCCTCTTTTGCCCTCCCTCCTGACCATTCTCTCTCCCTTCTTTGGTCCTTCCTTCCTTTGATTTTCCAGCAGGGTCTCACCCTAGCTTGGAACTCACAATGTAGCCCAGGCTAGCCTCACACTCACAGCAGTCAATCCTCCTACCTCATCCTCCTGAATGCTGGGATTATAGGTGTGAGCCACCACTTCTGGTTTTCCCTTTCTTTTGTGTGGCATTGGAGATGGGTAATGGGCTGGAAACAGCTACATGGGGTGGAAAGATTGTTACTGCAATCAAATAAATCTTAGCTATCCACACTGAGCCCTGAGCCTCAAGTGAAGTACATAAGAGACTATTGGGGATTATAAAGTATGGAATGTGGAAAGGGATAACTCTATAGCCTAGAATGCAATACATACCAGTTTGCCCCTCTTTCATCTCCCCGTACCAATGTTTTCAAATATGGCTCAAGGGCTTCATTTTAAAAAACATAATTCTCATCTTCAGTCAGTGACCCAGGCTTTCTCCTTCCTGCTATTACCAGCTTTTTGAGAAATTATTCTCACCGCAGATCCCTTTAATGAATTTTGCTGACCAGTTATCGCACTCCAACTAGGAAATACGTTGGCCATTTTCAATACCCTCTCAAGTGCTAAATTTAGTAGATAACTGGAAATCAGTCCCACCTAGGCATTAACTAGTGGCTGGCACACAGACCTCAGGCGCCTGCTTGTTTCTGCAGCTAACCTCTCTGAATGTTTGTTTCGGGCATGGAGTCATTAAATAACTGGCTCTGAGTCACATAGCTTCTTACGAGGCCCTGCATTAAGCATCACCGGCATCGATAAAACTGTGTCCGGCTTTTAAAATGCTAAAATTTTAATCAAAGAGACAGATACACAAGCCGTTGTGGGTAGAGTAGGATGGTATGGGAATTGAAGTGCAGGATCTTTCATGGGGCAAGTATTCTGGCACTGGGCTCCATCTCTAGTTTATTCTTGGCATCTTTGTCATAACCAGGTGACTGTAACTGTGTAGGATTATATCTAGGTCCTATGTTCTATCTCACTGGTCATCTGGGTGTTTCCCTGTCAGTGCCATGCTGCTTGTGTTACTGTGATTCTGGTAGAACTTCCAGCATCGTTTATATGGGAATGTACCTTAGTTCAAACACTAAAGACAACCCTGGCTGGGTGGTGGTGGCGCACGCCTTTAATCCCAGCACTCGGGAGGCGGAGGCAGGTGGATCTCTGTGAGTTCGAGACTAGCCTGGTCTACCAGAGCTAGTTCCAGGATAGGCTCCAAAGCTACAGAGAAACCCTGCCTCGAAAAAAAAAAAAAAGACATCTATAGAGAGAGTCTTCAAACAAAACACTGAGTAGGGGCTGGGGAGAAAGCACAGTCAGAAAAGCTTTGTCGCATAAGCATGGGTTAGATCTGTAGCACTCACATAAAAGCCAGTCATGGCGGCATACACTTTGTAATCTCAACATAGGGAGGAAGACAGGAGGCTACCTGGGGCTTTCTGGACAGCTGACCTGATTAATCTGCATGTCCTAGGTCCCAGTGAGCCCCTGCCTAGAAAAAATTAAGAAGAATGATTCCTAATCAATGACACAGGAGGTGTATATCTGGCCTCCACACACACATGCAAATTATACATGTATACCTGACACAGATTTTTCTGTACACACATGAACATACACATGCACACACATGCACACACAGAAACACACACACCCTCCCTCTGCAAAAAATAAATAAATAACTCCTAAAAGTAGAACTACCTTATGACCCAGTTCTACCACTTCCAGGTATCTCCACAAGTGTGATGGCTACTCTTGATTGTCAGCTAGACTGTATCTGGAATGGACTACAATCCAGCACACCTATGAGAAATTTTCTGCTTGGTTTGAAGTGGGTGAATCCACTTTTAGTCCAGACTGTTGAAGTAGGAAGACACACACCTTTGATCCAGATCTTAAGACTGGAAAACACAGGCCTTGAATTCAAATCTTAAAGTACAAAGACACACCTTTAATGTGGACCATACCTTCTGCTGGAAGTCTACATTAAGGAATAGAAGAAGGAAGGTTCACTCCTTGCCTGCTTGCCCCTTATCTTGCTAGCACATCCATTCCTTCCCTGTCCTTGGAGCCTACTTCTGGATTCCACCATATACAGAAGACCAGGTGAGACACCCAGCCTTGTGGGACTGAGCAGCTACTAGATTCATGGATTTTCCACTCACAGCTAGCCATTGTCGAACTGAAGCCTGCAAGCCATTCCAATAAATCCTGTGTGTGTGTGTGGTGTGTGTGTGTGTGTGTGTGTGTGTGTGTGTGTGTGTGTGTGTGTAGAAAGAGAGAGAGAGGGAAAGATTCGTTCCATAAGTTCTGTGACTCTAGAGGATCATGACTAATACACCCGAGTAACCCCAAGTCAAAGTCAATGTATCATAAAGATGTATGTGAGGGGGCAGAGTAAAGACAATGCCAACATGACTGTTCCATTATTAAGAAAGGTTTGTATTGTACGTAAGAAAGAGAGAGAGCAGCCAGAGGCATCTGGGAGAGTTCAGAGCAGAAAGGAAGGAAGGCAGACTGGTCAGGTCAGGGTTATCTTCAAGAGGAAACTAGCAGGAAAGAAGAGAACACGGGAGAGAGGAGGGAGGGAAGAAAGGATGGAGGGAGAGAGGAAGGGAGAGAGAGAGAGAATAGTGGCAGCAGAGGAGTAGCTGTGGGTTAGGAGGTGTGAAAAGAACAGGGGACCTGAGAATGGTCAAGATAGAGTCCTTGAAATATATAACAAGTACTTGTGACTAGGGACTGAGGGAGCCTAGAGGTTACAGGACCACAGATAGGTGTCAATGGAACTATATGTCCCTTCTGTCAGAGGTAAGGGAATGACTCCTTGTGACAGAGGGGAACTGGTTCCACAAGTTCCCGAGGAACTGGCTTTTATCTAGCTGCCAGAAATCCTCCTATAGTCCAGGTTGAGCTAGGCCTAGACTCAGTTTTGGACGAGTCAGTGGACCTGCCCTTTTGTGTGCACAGAGGTTGCAGGGGGTACCCTTTGGACCTTACAAGAGATATTTGGCCATAGATATTTACTGTAGCTTTTCACACAATACATAAGTTAGGGGACTGAACTAGGTGTCCCTTAACTGAGGAATGGATTTTTTTAATGTGTTATAATTACACAATGGAAAGTTTTCAGCCAGAAAGAACGAAATCATGCCATTTGCAGGAAAATGGATGCTACTGGAGATAATCACATTAAACAAATTAAGTCAGTCTGAGAAAGACAAATATTGCAGGTTTTTCTCCTTTGTGAAGCCTGGATTTTTCCCCCTACACTTTGACCAGTTGTGAGTCTCTGGGTTAATCTCCGTCTGTGGCAAAAATAAGCTTCTCCAAGCTTCTCCAGTAACAGCTGAGAGCGACACCAGTCTATGGCTATAAAGATATGTATTTAGGGGGAAGTTTAATAGAGTCCACTTAGCAAAATACAAGCTGTAGGTCTCCCCCTAGGGTAATGACACACCCAGCCTTGAGTTCTTGGCCCAGTTAACAGTGCTGTGCATCAGTTCTGTAGAGCAGGCCATAGGTACTATCAGAATGCAGGTATCACTCCTGGAACTCTTGTGGCATTATTGTACCAATAGGCATAACTTTCCAGGACAATTGTTATTGTAGCTCAGAGGGGTCACAACACAATGGTATTTAGTGTTAGTTGCCCCTCCATGTACCCTCTCCTTTGCCTCGCCCTCTTATTCCCCCACTTCACTTAACCCTTTCTGCTCCATTATTTCCATTCCTCATACCATCTGTGTTTCATATGTGGTTCATACCTAACTTCTTTTGAGGTCCTAAATTTTTAAACAGATATATAAAGTCATGTATGATGTGAAA
The DNA here is from genome assembly GCF_903992535.2 of Arvicola amphibius. Lineage (NCBI taxonomy): Eukaryota > Metazoa > Chordata > Mammalia > Rodentia > Cricetidae > Arvicola > Arvicola amphibius. Next base: position 115,173,430 of record NC_052055.2, read on the forward strand.
GTAGTAAGTATGAGATAGCAGAACTGTCCATAGGAACAAACAGGACTTAACAGGAGGGGGGCTGGAAAGGGGGAAGATGGGAGTAAGATAGAGGGGGGGGTACTCAAAGTACATTGCTTACTAGAATGAAAATGTGCATATGTAACCCAGTACCATGTACATTGAACATACCACAACACACACATATAAACTCAGGAGACTGGGTACAATGGAGCACCTCAGTACTCAGGAGTCTGAGGCAGGAGCATAGCTAGCTTTAGGCAAGTCTGTGCTACAAAACAAGGCCCTGTAATCCTTAATATGAATAAGCACGATCATCTTATATTGAAGAAACACAGGGTAGTCATACTGAAGCAGCCTGCAGTCCTGGCTTCTCTGGGAGCAATCTCAGACACGACAAACAAAACTCAAAACCAAGCAGACAGACACACCATAAAGGGATTCCATGAGTTCCATAATTTGCTCAATTAGCAAAGTAAGTTGGAAATGGAAAACTTCATGGCTTTGAGCCAGGCAGAGTGGGGCAGACCTCTCTTTTCAGTGCTGGTGGTGGAGGAAGGAGGATCAAGAGTTCAAGGCCAGTCTTAGTTGAGACCCAACTTGACTACATGAGACCCACATTGCTTCTGCCAAAATAAAAATCTACTTTCAGTGTCTAGAAAAGTGATTAGTTAAGTACCCTTTACTTTATGAATATAACTTGAGCCACTGTGTAGGTGCTGGGAATCAAACCTAGGTCCTCTGGAAGAGCAGCCATAGGCTTAGGTTTGACCTTCCTCTAATAATAGTGTAATTCTCTGCTGGTCAGATTTTGTCAACTCGACTCAAGCTCAAGTCCCCTGGAAAGAGGAAACCTCAATTGAGAAATTGCCTCCATCAGATTGGCCTGTAAGCCTATCTATGGAGCATTTTCTTGCTTAATGACTAATATGGGCAGGCCCAAGTCACAGTGGGTGGTGCCTCCCTGAACTGGTGGTCCTGGATTGTATAAGAAAGCAGGCTGAGGAAGCCATGGGGAGCGAGCCATGAGCAGCATTCCTCCATGGCCTCTGTTTCAGCTCCTGCTTCCAAATTCCTGTCTTGAGTACCTGCCTTAGCGTCCTTCCATGATAGACCATGACCTGGAAGCCAAATAAATGCTTTCCTTTCGAAGTTCTTTTGGTCAGAGTTTTCACACAGTTAAGTGTGGTATAGTTCAGGTCAATAAACCAATAGCGTTTCCTTCCATTCATACCAAGGCTGAGAATGAAGGCTTTTGTGTAGTTGCCACAGGGGACTTTGTTTACTCATTGATTCTTGTACAATAAGTTTTACTTATCCTTCCTTTGAATTCTTCTCACCCACCACTCAAACACTCCACACATTTACATATAACTGACTCTCACACCAAACTAACAGCTTTGGAAGCCTGCAGACTTGAGTTACCAAAAAGAAAGAGCTCAGCTGGCCTACCAAGTGCTTCAATCGATGCACACTTAGGCGACAGGATCATCTTTCATTTTGTAAGATCTCCTCTCTCCAAAGGTCACTGAGCATGGCAATAGTGTCACCTTCCTTTAATGAGACAACTTCAGAGATGGGCCTTATTCTTCTGGTGTTTACAAACTCATGCAGTCCTTTTCCTCTGAGGAATATAGTAGGGTTTCGACGGGTTCCTTGACTCCAGAACAGTGTGGGTCTGCTTGTGATCCAGATGCACTGGCTACTTTCCAGTGGTCATCTTCTGATAACAGCCTTGCCTTTCTTTCCTGGGCTAGCCTTAATATGTTCCACACACATCCTTCTGGCTCACAATTGTTCTCCCACTTGTGGACGTTTGTGGTGATTTGGTAACGCTATTTCATAACACCATGAACACTGATGTCTTTAATAAACACTAACCATATGCTGCATCCATAGTTCTCATCCTCTATGAAGGCTGTCATTTATAGACCTAAGTGACACACCTCTAGTCCTCTGTAAGCCTGCCACTATAGGTCTTTCACACTTGGCATATAGAAGGAACACAAGAAGTAGAGATTACTATTATCATAAAATTGGACCAAACACTAGTTATAGTATTAATATTTGACACGATGCCTGGCTCACCAAGTGAGTGTTTATACAACAAATGCTGAATGATTGATTGTGAGACTCTTGTGATTCAATCTGATCAGCTTGCTACAGGCTGATGAAACCATCGTCACAGGATTTGTAGGGAAAGTGCACAACTACCAGAGATTCGCTGTGTTTCCCAGAGGCCCGGTACATGTATGGTACGGGCTGCAGCTGGAAGAATTTCTTTTTGGTTAGAGACTCTGGAGGCTGAGTTTGGAAGAGGGCACGGCTCTGGATACAGGCCAAAAATCAACAACCCTCTTAAATCAGAGGAACTTAGAATTACCACAGAGACTCCTAGGCTGGTTTCTGCAGATGGTGAAGTACTGAGCATAATTCTGATTCATGATAAAAATCTCATCGCTTGGTCGTTCACATTTCTGGACTTCTGTGTCTTCAGATACCAGCTGTCTGTTATTGTTTTATAATTTGTCTGTGGTTATTTGGATTAAATTTTCCATAAAGGAATTTTGTTTGTTGTTTGCTTGTTTTGTGGTTTATGTTACAACAGTAACATAAATCACGGTCTTTTCTTAGTTCAAGGAACCATCTCCTAGTTGGCTTTCTTCTACAATACCCCCACCAAGTGGCCATCTGGACTGTACCTGAACATAGTGAAGGACCGATAAGTCATCTCCGGCTGACATCCTAACTCAGCTTTTGACACAGTCTATTAGAAATAATTATCCTAGTTTCTATCCATTAACTTCACTCCTATTCTTGGGGTAGACGGAACAAATTAAGGCCTTTTATATATGACCTTCCCTTTAGGAGTCAAGGTCAAGTGGTACTTACTATCCTTTCCTGGCTCATTGCTTGTTTTTCTATACTCATGTTCCCACAGTTTTCAACCCTTGTTGTCAGATAGCCCTGTCAACAGGTTCTTCCTTTCTTTTCCACATAGTTAAGACAATCTATATACAATATGTCTTACCTAGAGATAGATGCGTGCTGTGCAAGCCCAGAACAGAGTGAGACAATCACATCTTTTGTATCCTAGACACTATAACACAATCTAAGACTATATTAGCTCTTTGGACAGTCAAATGTCTTCACTTGTGTTAAGCTTATAGCCAAGTGGATATCCCTAAGTGCCACATATAGTACTTTTAAGCCAGTTATGTATTTATGCAATTATTTGAGAAGGAGGCAGAAAGAATAGCTTGTTTACCATATTGCTATGCCCTGAATTTGAGATCTAAATATTCTAGGGTTTTGGATCCCTGATAATACCTAAGCTTTCATTCTCTAGGTCAAATTATAGGCAAATGAATGATGGGTCATTGGCTGGATTTCAGCATAGGCTAGTCAAGTTTTGCTTTATTTCATGATTTCAGTCTTGTAGCCTTCTTCAAAATTATCCATCTTTCAATTAACTTACTTTATCACCAGAAAAAAAAAGTCATAAAGACTACAAATGAGTCGGTTTAAAGCTATCTATCATCTCTAGGAAAAATAAGTGTAAATATCTACTACATTTAAGATAGATTGTTTATAAGTACCTGTGGACAGATTCCATTCTGATGCTTTTCTGTTAATTAAAATGGCAGCTATGACACTACATAGATTATGAAATACCTCTAGATGTAGTGTTTTTGATTCTTTCGAATCAAAGGAGGTGGAGTAAGTCTTAGTACTCTTATTTTTCCAAGAGAAGAAGTTAAAACAGAGACATCCAGTGACTTCTCTACAGCTGCACAGCAAGAAAGAGATCCACGAGGGCTGGCCCCTCAGATGTTATGTGATCCTTCTACCCAGGTTTTTCCAATAAAACAAGAAGCAGTTCTTGATCCGTGACACTAATAGCCAAAGTTATCCTCCTGGTGGTGGGTAACATGATACAGTTGCTCTTGCTAACCACATTTTTTTTAAAAGGTCCCCACTTCATACTCCCCAATCACAGAATTTACATTATTATGATGCTTTTAACTTAGAATTTATAACATATCAAATAATTTCCCCAAATATAGAAGTTAGATCTAATAGTAAAACTCAGTTTAAAACCTGTCTATGTACCCAGCCCAGTTTTCTTTCTCTTCAACTACTTTTCAAGATACAAACAAGTATTTTAGATTCTCGTTTCTTAAAACACAAGCAGAGAGTTGTGTTACCTGTAATAAGAGGTCAGATGTAACTTCTCTATAACTCAGAAGCAGCATTGGATGAGGAGCCTTCCAAATTCATAATCTAAGGAAATGTGACCCAGGAGGCTAATCAGAGAGAGAGAGAGATGATCTATGTTTACTTCTGAGTAAAGCATCGGTCATATGAAGCAGCATAAGGGTGTGGACCATCTCATCACTCCCAATGCCTACAGTCGCTGGAGCTACTTAAGGACTCAGACCACTTCCGTATCAAATATCAAGTGTACAAAGATGGTGGAGAGCCTTGTTGAAGTGAAACAATTATAAATCCTCCAGAGCTAAACGTAGTCTTTTGTTAAAGTAGAGCAGATCAAAAGCGATTGAGTTAATATGTATAAAGGAGCCTTAAGCCAGTACATGTACTGATAGCGGTGTTCAGTGTGACTCAACAATAATTTCTGGGGTACCAGTTATATACAAAGCACTGTAGATGCAAAGACAAGCTCTATCTCTGGATGTGGGTGGCAGCATTTCATGGATGGGGCCACAGACTGAATGGAAAGAAGAGAATGAGAGAAAGAAGAGAGCGAGGCTCTCAGGGCCATTGAAACTTCATGGATCCATTGTTTCCCTAGTCTGATAATCAAAGGTAGGGAGACAAGGCAGGCGTGTTACAGTCGTGGCTTGTGGGAGCATGAGACCGTGCAGATCTCTTTGCCTCCACAGACAGAGAGGGCTGTGTGCTCACACTCATCTGGCTTCCTGCTTTTCATGTAGCCCACACCCAGGCCTGGGGATGATGCTGTCTTCCTTTTAGGGTGAACCCCCCACGTCAACCTAACCTAGATGATCCCTCGTGGATACGCCCAAAGGCTTCTAGGTGATTCTAAGATCCTATCAAGTTGGCTGTCATTCTTAGTCATCGTCACAGCAGGCCAGAGAAAGGTTCAGCTTCATTGGAGCCATTCTGACTTGGCGATGAAGCCTCTTCTAGCGTACACATTCCAAGATCTCCCTTTCTGGGGTGGGAATCATGGCCTCCGTTTACCAATCAATATGCGGTTACTTTCCTCAGTTCAGGGAAGTACCATTTAAATGAGGCTTTAGTGGGGTTTGTGCTCCGGTGTCAAGGAAATAATAGCACACCCAACAGAGTTCTTGGTCTGGCTAACTCCCTGAAGTGAAGAGGAATGCTTGCATTTGAGGTGCTCACTATTGTCACCCCAGGAATGGGCAGAGCAGGCATCCTGGGATGCAAGCTTCAGAGGGGGCATCAAGTATAAGTGATGGAGGAGGATATCCTGGGATACGCATCCTACAAAATCCTGCTTTTCCTCAAAGACAGAGAAACCCATGCTCTCATTACCCCTATGAGAGGTTTTTGTTTTTCCTCCTTAAACTTAAAAGGTCACAGGCAAAGGTTGTTCTGCTCTGTAGCTATTTGGTGCAGTCAGGAGACTGTTGATATGGTTCCTTGGAATTGTATATATATATACTCACTAAGTGCTATGTGTGGGCCCAGTTCCTCCCTCAAAATTCCATAGAAAAGCAGGAGTCAACCTACGTAGAGAAGGCCTGACCATCCCTCCAATGTATCTGAAGTTGTGAGCTGCTTTGCTTGGTTGCCAGGACCAAGTTACGCCCTACTCTACATCGTTCCAGATTGCATAAAGCAGTGTTGCTTTTGAGAATGTGATTAATTCATTGTTCTAGACAGTGGTTCTCAACCTATAGATCGAGACCCCTTTGGGAAGTCGAACAACTCTTTCAGTGGGGTTGCTTATCTGATATCCTGCATATCAGATATTTGCAGTGCAATTCATAAAAGTAGCAAAATTTCAGTTATGAAGTAGCAACGAAGATGATTTTATGGTTGGGGTCATCACAACGTGAGGAGCTGTATTAAAGGGTCTCAGCGTTAGGAAGGCTGAGAGGAAATTCTTTAGGAAGTTCTATTTTAAAGCAAGTTTTTATTTCACTTTGAGAAGGAAGACTGCAGCCCCTGTATAGAACCAGACACTGAACCATCTGTTAGGCAGCCCCATCCAGCAAAGGCTGATCAATGACCTATTCCTCCGACTAGGAAGGGAGCCACCCTGTAAGCTTATTGGGGAGAGTTAAAATTGTGGGGATACATGAACATATTAAAATCATAGCTGAGAAACCAGACCCAAGAACTTAATGGACACACCAGATTGAAGAAAAGGTCTAAGTTCATTTTCTGGACTCCTTAAAGTGATGGACACTTAACGCTACAATAGCATGGCCCTGTGACAATTTATCACCTGATACCGCGTATTTGAGGCAAGACCCGGGGCTCCTCCCAGACTTGATTCAGCCCCTGCTACTGATACAGCCTACTTGACTGCCTGTGTATCCACCTGTTGGCCCAGCTGGACCTGGGCCTGACCACGGTTTCCTGCTCTTGACTCATTTCCTGCTCCGGACCCAGTGTGGCCTTTCACCTCCCAGCTGAGTTCTGCAGCTTTGTTCTCTCTCCTGACTTGCCCTCCTATCTCCCTCCTGGTGTGGGTCTGGCTTGTTATCTTATCTATACAGAGTCTTTCTGGGCCCCCTTCTGAAACCGCTGGAGTGCTGTCGTGGCCTCTTTGGTCTGTATTTTATTCTGTAACCCGGCTATATGTATAGAGATGTATTTATTGTGTGCTATGCGCTTTGGGAGTTAGTGATGAAGATCGGAATAAAGAACTTGTATTTGCTTCTGCCGAGACACAGAAGTAGATATTTTTGTGACAAATTGCTGTTATTGGAACTGCTGAATTCTGTGAATTTATTGTTCGATAAATTCTGACTCTGTGGAAAGAGACAAACGTGTTGGTCTACGTCTCTGGCAAATTCTTATACACCGATGCGGTGAAGACCTGGGTTCCTTGTCCTGAGAGTTTTCTGATGCAAAGCCTTGGTACACAGAGGAGAAAGAGGTCTTTCTCTTAGTGACACCTCGCTAAAGTGAAGATGAGGCAAGGAAAGGCAGGGGAATGGAACTGACTTCATGAACACAGAAGGAGGAAGACGACCGAGCCGCAAGAGTGGGGACAGGAAGTCTGGTAGCACAAGCTCACTCATCCACCCCTGAAACCTCCTGCTGTGAGGCAAGAAGCCTCCTCTGCCACCAGTTCCTACAGCCATCCCGGTGGGGGTGCGGGGAGATGGGATCATCCTCCTTCCCTTCATTCACCTCCCGCTGTGGCATTCCTGCTTACCTCTTCCTTCCGAGAGACCCTAGTTTAAGCTGCTTTAGAAGTTCACTGACTGCCAGCTGCCTCTGCTCTTTCCTTTCCTGTCACCCGCTGCCAGTCTCTCTCTTCCTTGACCAGCTCTTTCAGATTGCTCTCTGAATACACGTTGTTAGCCAGAATCTGACCCTAGCCTGCTTTGAATCCCATTTGAGTTAGTTTGTCCATTCCTCTGACAAATGCCTGAGCTGGGGGTGGGGTTGTAGAAAACACCTAACCAAATAACAACAAAAACAACTCAAAGTGGGAGAGGCTGTTTCGTTTCGGTTTCAGACGTTTTAAATTGTGATGTCTGGGCGCATTGCTTTAGGTCTCAGGCGAGCGCGGCTGTCTAGTTCCTTCTGGGTTAAATGTAGGTTCCATGCATGCGACAGCTGTTCTTGGTTGTCATCTTGACTCCGTGTGGAATCAACTAACGCTGAGTGGCTAAGCACACCTGTGAGGGACCTTTTCTTATTCAATCATTTGAAGTGGAAGACCCACTTCTAATCCAGATCTTTTTGAGGTGGGAAATCCCACCTTGAATCTGTACCACACCTTCGGTTGACAGCCTATATAAAGGATGTGGAAGAAGGAAGCTTGCTCACTCTCTCTGCCTGTACACTCTCGCTAGGAAATCCATTGCTTCACTGACATTAGTGCCGACTTCTTCAGCATATAATGTAGACCAGCTGAGACATCCAGCCGCCTGGACTGAGCAACAACTGGATTCTTGGACCCACCACTGGGAGACAGCCATTGCTGGAGTAGCTAGACCACATGTAAGCCATTTTAATAAATCACACACACACACACACACACACACACACACACACACACATAAAATCATGCTATCAGTTCTGTTCCTCTAGAGAACCCTGACTAATATAACACATGACGGAAAGCATGCAGTCTATGTCTTACTGAGTCTAACTAACTTCACAGCATAATTTCCATTGCCATCCCTTTTCCAGAGAGCGCTATTTTTCTTTACCACGGTTGAATAAAATCCCACTTTCTTTATCCATGTATCTGCTGATGGACATCTAGGCTGGTTCCACTTCTTAGCTGTGAAGAGAGTAGTAATGAGTGCATTTGCACCCATATCTTTGTGGTATATCGACCCACAGTCCTTTGGTATATATCCAGGAATAGTGTAGTTGGGTCCTATGTCAGTTCTATTTAAGTATTTGGGAGAGCTCGATACTGATTTCTATAGTGGCTGCCCAAGTTTCCAGTCCTATTAGCAATGAGTGAGTGTTCCTTCCCACCCCTTATCTTCACCAGCATTTGCTGCTCTTTGTTTTCTTTCCTTCTTTAACTGAACACAATCTTTTTCACACAACATATTCTGATTACGGTTTCCCTTCCAAGATTCTCCCTACCTCCCCACCCACACAACGCCACATTCTTTCTTTCTCTCTTAAAAACATAAACAAAAAATAAATAACAAAAAATAAACACAAACATATAAGCAAAAGACCAATAAGACTTTTTTAAATGCCCAAACAAAGCAATAGGGGACAAAACATCTACAAAAAACACCACTGGGTTCTCTTTGCTTGGCTAAACTACTCAGAAGCCTGTCCTGGAGTATGGTGGATATACCCAGTCAGACTCCACTGGAGAACACTTGACCCTGCTTTGTATAGTCGCTGACCACCTCTGCTTTCTACAATATTTCCACATGGCTCCCTAAGCCCTTAGAAGAGAAGTCTGATGAAGACATCCCCTTTAAAACTGAGTACTCCAAAGTCTCTCACTCTTTGCATTCTGCCCATTTGTGGGTCTCTGTGACAGCTTCCATATACGGCAAGAAGAAGCTTCTCAGATGATGGTTAAGCAAGGCACTGATCCATGGGTATAGCAGAATGTCATTAGGATTCATTTTATTGCTATGTTCCTTTAGCAGAGCAATAGTATTTGGTTTTCCCTTAGGCCCACAGTCTATGTAATCTCAGAATCTTAGCCACCCTAGCAGTGTCAGGCTTGGGTTCCGTCTCATGGGGTGAGCCTTAAATCTAATCAGAGAGTGGTTGGTGATTTCCACAATCTCTGTGCCACTATTAGACCAGCAGAGACAGGTCACTCTTGTAGATCACAGGGTTTATAGCTGGGTTGGTGGTCACCTTTCCCCTCTGGTAGTGAGCAGAGTACCTTCTCATACCACAAACACTAGTGAGTAGGGATGAAAACTCTAGGTAGGCACCAGCTTGACTTCTCTGTGTTAGATGGGAAATGTAAGTGTTGTCATCAGCAATAGGTCCTTACTGTCAGGTTGTGGAGAGCAATCAATAGCCTGAGGTTTTTCAGGGTTTTCGTGGCGCCCCTTTGGCCAGTGACTCAACCAGATATAATCCATTCCTGGCACAAGAGTCTTCACTTGGTGGTGTGAGAATGTCTAGGTAGAGCATTGTCTCCTCCATTGTTTGGTGACTCCATTTAGATTCCTTTCATATCATATATGATAAATTTTAGTAGACTTCTACAGTAGCAGGTTTCATATGCCTCTTCAAATAGCCTTTAGTATTACCGGATCCTCCCAGACTTAAAAGCTAATATGCACATTTAGGAGAAAACATGATATTTGTCTTCTTGGTCTGAGTTACCTGAGGATGATTTTTTTTCTAGCTCCATCCATTTACAGGCTGCATTAGTCCAGGTTCTTTAGAGAAACAAAAATGATAGGATGAATGAATACATTATACGCGTGCATGCACACGCGCACACACACAGAGGATTTATTCAAGTAGCTTACAGGCTGTGGTCCGACTATTCCAACAATGGTCGTCCCCCATGGAAAATCTAAGAATCCAGTGATTGTTCAGTCCATATAGTTGGATGTCTCAGCTGGTCTTCAGTAGGCTGGAATCCAGAAGAAGTAGACCCAATATCAGTGAAGGGATGCTCTTGCCAGTGAGAGTGAGTGAAAGCAAGTAGGCAAAGAGCAAGAGCTTCTTCTTCCATGTCCTTTATATAGCCTGCCACCAGAAGGTATGGCCCAGATTTTAATGTGGGTCTTCCCGCCTCAAATGATCCACTCAAAAAAAATCTCTCACAGGTGTACCCAATAGCTTGGGGTTTAATTGATTCCAGATGTCATGAGGCTGGCAACCAAGAATAGTCATCACATCTGTGAATTTCATAATTTTATTTTTTAAGAGCTGAGTAGTATTCCATTGTGTAAATGTACTACAGTTTCCTTACCCATTCACCCACAGATAGATATCTAGGCTGTTTCCAGTTTCTGACTAATATGAAAAGAACAGCAATGAACATGCTCGAGAAAGTATCTCCGTAGTGGGATGAAGAGTCCTTTGGGTATATGCCCAAGGGCGATATAGCTGGATCATGAGGTAGATCTACTCCCAGCTTCCCAAGGAGCTACCACACTGATTTCCACAGTGGCTTTAAAAATTTGCAGTTCTACCAGCAATAAATAAGTGTTCTATTTTCCCCGCATCCTTGCCAGCCTGTGCTATCATTTGTTATATTGATCTTGGCCAACCTGACTGGTGTAAGAAGAAATCTCAAAGCAGTTATAATGTTGATTTCCCTTATGGCTAAGGATATTGAATATTTCTTTAAATGTTTCTCAGTCATTTGCGTTCTATCTTTTTAGAGCTCTCTGCTTATTCTATAAACCATTTTTAAATTGGGTTATATGATTTCTTGATGTTCAGTCTCTTCATTCTTTTTAATTTTAGATATTAACCATCTATCTATTGTGTTCGTAAATCTTTCCCTGTTTTCTAGGTTGTCATTTTGCCCAAATGATGGTGTCCTTTGAAATATAGAAAACTTTTTTACCTTCATGAAGTTTTGTTTATTAATTGCTGGTCTTAGTGTTTGTGTAATTGGTGCACTGTTCAGAAAACCCCTTCCTGTGCCAATGAGTTCAAGCCTACTCCCCATTGTATCTTCTATCAGATTCAGGGTATCTTATTTTGAGGTTCTTGGTCCATTGAAGTTGGGTTTTAAATATACAGGGTGATACATATGGATCTATTTGCATTCTTTTACATGCAGCTGCCAAGTTTGACCAGCACTGTTTTTGTTGTTGTTGTTTGGTTGGTTGGTGTTTTGTTTTGTTTTGTTTTGTTTTGTTTGATGCTGTCTTGTTTTCTGTGTGAGTTTTCAGATTCTTTGAAAAAAAATTTATGTCTGGGTCTTCAGTTTAATTGTCTTGATCAATGTTTGTGTCTTCGTACCAGTTCTATGGAGTATAGTTTATTACTATAGAGCTCTGTAGCACAGCTTGAGATCTGGGATGCGACACCTCCAGCATTTCATTTGTTATTCAGGACTGCGGTATATCTATCCTAGGTTTCTGTGTTTCCATACGAAGCTGAAAGTTGTTTCTTTTCTTTTTCGGTTTCCATGAATTGTGTTGGAATATTGATGGTGATTGCATTGGATCTGTGGATTGCTTTTGGCAGGATGGCCATTTCTAAAATATCAATTCTACTAATTCATGAGCATTGGGGATCTTTCCATCTTCTACTGTCTTCAGTTTCTTTCTTCAATGTCTAAAGTTTTTGTCCTACAAGCTTCTCACTTGCTGGGTTAGAACTACCACACAATATTTCTGAGGCTATTGTGAAGAATACTGACTGCCTGATTTCTTTCTCTTGCATTTATATATAGGAAGGCTACTGAATTTTGTGTGTTAATTTTGTATTCTGCTACTTTGTTGAAATTGTTTATGAACTCTGGAAAATTTCTGGTCGAGCTTTTAGGGTCTTCTATGTTTAAAACCGCCTCATCTATAAATAAGGATACTTTGACTTCTTTCTTTCCTATTTGTATCCCTTTGATCTCCTTAAGCTGTCTTATTGCTCTAGTTAAGACTTAAACATTATATTGAACAGGTATGAAGAATGGGACATTCTTGTCTTGTTCCTGATTTTAGTGCAAATGCTTGAGTTTCTTTCTGTTTAGATTGATTGGCTGTGGGCTTGCTGTAGATTGCCTTTATTTGTCGATCTATATCTCTTGTATGACTAGCCTTGCCAGGACTTTTTTTTATCATGACAGGATGTTAGATTTTGTAAAGTATCCTTTCTGCATCTCATGAGATGTGATTTTGTCTTTAGCCTATTTATAGGGTGGATTATATTTATTGATTTAGGTATGTTGAACAATCCTTGTATCTCTGGCATGGACGAGCTTGATAATGGTCTTTTTCATATGTTCTTGGATCCAGATTGCAAGTATTTTATTGAGAATTTTGCATCTCCATTCATAAGGAATATTGGTCTATAATTTTCTTTTTTGTTTTGTCTGTGTAGTTTTGTTGTCAGGGCAAGTGTGGTTTTATATAAGGAATTAGGAAATCTTCCTTCAGTTTCTATTTTGCAGAATTATCTGAAGCTATAACCATTAATTCTTCTTTGAAGGTCTGATAGAGTTCTGGACTGAATCCATCTAGCCCTGCATTTTTGTTTTGGTTTGTTTGTGGTGAATTTTTTTTCTTTCATGAGGGTATAGTGTTCTTCCCTATCTCTTCTGATTAGTTGATAGTCCATTTTGTCAGATATTAAAACAGCTGCACCTGCTTGCTTCTTGGGTCCATTAGCTCGGAATATCTTTTTCTGTCCTTTTACCCAGAGGAAATGTCTATACTTTACGATTAGGTGTGTTTCTTGGATGCAGCAGGGAGATGGATCCTGTTTTCTAATCCAGTGTGTTAGTCTGTGTTTTTTTATTGGAGGAATTGAGACCACTAACACTGAGTTTTCAATGAGCTGTTTTTATGGATTCCTGTTATTTTATTATTATGTTGTGGCATTTTCCTCCCTCTTTCAATGAGCTATTCTGGGATTCTTTATTGCTTGTGTCTTCTTGGGTGTGGTTAACCTCCTCAGACTAAACGTTTCCTTAGAGAGCCTTCTGAAGGGCTGATTGGCAGAGAGATATTGCTTAAATTTGGTTTTATCCTGGAATGCTGTTCGTTCCCCACCAACTGGGATGGATGGCTTTGGGGGTTAGAGTAGTCTAGGCTGGCATCTGTAGTCTCTTAGATTTTGCAGAGCATCTATTCAAACCTTTCTGGCTTTTAGAATCTCCATTGAGAAGTCAGGTGTGAACTGTTTCTGTGTTTGTTTTCCCTGGCAGCTTTTAATATTCCTTCTTCTGGATATTTAGTGTTTGGCTCATGCTGTGTCACGGGGAATTTCTTTTCTAGTCCTATTTGGTTCTACATGCTTCCTGCACTTTGATAGGCCCCTCCTTTTACAGGTTGGTTTATTTATTTCCTATGGTTTTGTTAACAGTATTTTCTAAGCCTTTGACCCGGGTTTCTTCTGTTTCCTCTATGCCCATTATTCACATATTTGTGCTTTTCACAGTGCCCCAGACTTCCGGGATGTTTTGTGTGTGTGTGTGTGTGTGTGTGTGTGTTTGGAGTTTTTTAGATTTGATATTTTCTTTGGCTGAAGTATCCATTTCCTCTACTTTGTCTTCAGCACCTGCAGTCCTCTCTTCTGAGTCTTGTATTTCGTTGGCAGGGCTTACCTCTGAGGTTTGACATCCTAAAATTTTCATTTCCAGTTTTATTTCAGTTTGTGTTTCCTTCAGTGATTCTATTTGTTAACCCCTACTTTCATGTTTGGAATGATTTTCATTATTTTATCGAACCATTTGTGTTTTCGCAGACTTCATTAAGGCATTTATTCCTATCCTCTGTAAGGTCCTTGAACATATTCATAATTGCTGTTTGAAGTCCTTGCCTTGTGCTTAGCTCTAGTGCATTTCTGGGTGCCTTCTGCTATTGCAGAAGGCTTACTGACATCTGGTGGAGGCATATATATTGTCTTGGCTGGTCATGTTTGCAGTTTTGTTTTGGGGTCTAGGTGTCCGTAGTCATGATGTCTTGTGGATGTTCTACTCCTCAGCTGTTGCTGTGTCTGGATTCTAGGCAAGTGTGGTGGCTGCGGTGGCCCTGATTAGAGGGTGCTTCTGTGGGTAGGCGGGTGGCAGAAAGGAGTGGAGATAGTGGAGGGGAAAGGCCTGAGAGGGTCTGTAGGAAAGAAACTAGAGGGACTGAGTTAGCGCCAACAGGGTGTCCCCAGGGAGTGGAAGTGTTGGGAGGAGGGGCTCCTGAAAGCAGTCAGACAAAGAATAAGTCTGGAGAGACAGGGATGTAGGCGGAAGGGGACTCTGGGGCACACCAGGAGATGGAGTTCCCAGTGAATGGAGTTGGGGAAGGGACTCCTCCTACAAGCAAGCTTTTGTTTTCTTGATGGTGGCCATTCTGCCCAGTGTGAGACAGAATCTCAAAGCAGCTTTAATTTGCATTTTCCTAATGACTGAGCATATAGAACACCTTTTCAGTATGAATCACCAGTTGTATTCTTTTGAAAACTGCCTATCATCTTATTTGCCCATTAATTGAAAGAATGATTTGGTTTTGGTGTTTAGTTTCTGCACTTCTTTATATATGCTAGATAGTAGGTTCCTGTGTGATATATGTAATTGGCAACATTTTTCTCCCATTCTGAGGGTTGTTTCATTCTCTGATTATTCTTTTCCTTGGTATGCAGGAGCTTTTAAACTTCATCTAATCCAGTTTGTCAATTCTTGGGATTACTTCCTGTGATGGTGGAGTTTCTTTTCAGAAAGTTCTCGGTTATACTTGTACCTTGAATGTTTTGCCTGTTTTCCTCTAAAACTGTCAAGAAGACTTCTAGCATTACAATAAAGTTTTGATCCATTTTGAGTTGGTTTTTGTGTAGGGTGAGGGGGAATTTTTTCACCCTTGTACATATTGAACGTTCAGTTTTCCCAGCACCATCATTTGAAGAGACCGTCTTTCTCTGATGTATATTTTTGACACGTTGGTAAAATTTTAGGTGGCTATAGCTGTGTGGGTTTATTTCTAGGTTTTCTATTCTACTCCATTGGCCAATGTGCCTGTTTTTGTGTTAGTACAACTCAGTTTTTAATCATTACGGCTCTGTAGCATAATTTAAGGTCAGGTATTTATACTAACAGTAATGCTTTTTCTTCTTGGAATTGCCTTAGTATCCCTTTGTGCTTCCACATGAAATTTTCAACTGTTTTTTTTTTCTCTACTTCTGTGAAAAATGTCATCGGAATTTGTGTGCAACTGTATAATATATGTGTACACATGTGTGGCACCCATGAATGTGCAGAGGCCAGAGAAGGTTTCGGCTTCATCATTCGCCACCTGACCACCACACATTTGCTTGTGGCATGCACGTATGTGCCCATATGTATAAGCACACACAAAACAATAAGAACGAATAATAAATGTATTAATAAACTGTCAGAAGACAATTTGTGGAAGCTGGTTCTCATCTTCCACAGTGTGGGTCATCAGGATTGGTGGCAAGTGTCTTTACCACTAAGCCATCTCTCTGGCTTTGTCATTGGAGTTCTGATGGGGGGAGACTGTGCTGAATCTGTGGATCACTTTCAGTGACATGGCTATTTCAAAAATATTAATTCTTTGCACGGGGGGGGGGTGTTACCTTTTCGAACCTTCTTCAATTTCTTTCTTCAATGCTTTAAAGTTTTCAATTAAATATTTCACCTCCTTGACTAAATTTATTTATAGGTATTTTCTTATTTGGGGAATAGCTTTTTGGTGTTTTTAGCATTACAGTATTTAAGCAAGAAATCCATAAAGGATATGCGTATTTTGTTCACCAAGAAACGCAGCTGCTTGTAGTGGGGTGTATTTGTGACCACCACAGCCAGCAGAATAAAGAACCATGTGAGATAAGAAGGTAGTCTACTTCAACGAGGTGTTGGTTCAAAGAGAGTCTGACGCTGAACAGTTTATTTTAGGTGCATTTAAGCACAGCACAGTTGTTGGGGGGGTGAGGAGTTTCTTGGTATAACCAATGCAATCCCATGTGCACAATAGAACTTAAGACATGACTGCATCAAACCTCTTTGTCAAGTCTATGTGATCGTCCATAAAGATGGGTTTGATAAATTAAGCACATGTGACATCTTCCATAAAGACAGGCTCTATAAACTGACTGAGAAAAATGAGCTCATGATAAGGGTCTGGGGAGGATATGGTGTGGCTGATCACACAGCTAGCACAAAGGTCACCAGGGCTGTTAACTAGCTCTGCTCCCAGCTGTCTGCGCATCTCTCTCTCTGAGGAGACAACCCTGTGTGTTTGACATTCCTGGTTTCCCTAGTGCTTCTCTGTGAGCACAAGGACCTAGTGCCTCCTGCAGCTTTTATTAAACTAATATAATTCCATGGTTAATTCCGGGGACAGACTTAACCATAACGGCACTAATGAGGCTGAGGCAGGAGGATTGCTAGTTTGAAGCTGACCTGGCCTCCATAGGAAGCTCCAAACCAATTCCGGTGAGCATACCTCTGAAAACAAACAAACAAACAAATATGAACAAGTTCTTTCTACTTAATTTTTTCTGAGTCATTTAAACCTTGCAAAGTATTTGGGCTCATGTCTTTTTTTAATTTCTGAAGTCTCACTTATTTCTCAGGTGGCTTTATTCATCACATTAATGACTTTTAAATATGAATGTATTTGTTGACATATAACACATATACATAAAATAAATTTTAGATTTGTTTCTTTGCTTTTTTCAAGACAGGGTTTCTAGCTGTAGCCCTGGCTGTCTTGGAACTTGCTCCATAGACCAGGCTGGCCTCGAACTCACAGAGCTCCACCTGCTTCTGCCTCCCAAATGCTAGGATTAAAGGTGTGCACAACCACTGCCAGGCAAAATTTTCATATTATATCATTTGCTAGTTTTTCAGAAAGTGTTTCTTTCTTTGAATTATCAACCTAATCATTTTCTCCATAACATAAGCAATCTTAAGTCCAACATTTGCATTTCTGAATACTGGTTGCAAGCAAGAAACACCTGTCTCAAAAACACAAAGCTTAGCCCAAAGACTGTAGAAGGGTGTAAAGGCCTAGTGACAGCAAACACGTGGAAGTGACCCTTGTTATAAATTGGGTTCCTGATTTTAAGAAGTACTCAGCAGGAGCAAGAGAGATGGCTCAGTGGCTAAGAGCACTCACTGGCTTAGAGGACCAGAGTTCAGTTTCAAGCACTCCCAAGGCAGCTCACAACTGCCTGTAACTCCAGTTCCAAGGAAATCTGACGCCCTCTTCTGGCCTCTGCAAACACTGCACACACATGATGCCTAGCCATACATGCAGTGTGTACCCAGAAGTACCCAAAGGCATAAAATGAAAACCAATAAAAATAAAGAAATAAGCATCAGATAAAACAAGAACGGGCTACTTGATTACTCTTCCTATCCTGTGTGTGTGTGTGTGTGTGTGTGTGTGTGTGTGTGTGTGTGTGTGTTTATATTTTTGAAACAGCGTATGTCTGTGTAACCCAGGCTAACCCCAAGTATCAGTCATCTCTCCTTAGCCTCCCACTGCTGGGGTTACAAACCTGGGCCACCACCACTTCACCTGACTTTAATCTGTTTTCTATACAGACATAGCCCTTCAACAAGTAGGGTAAGGAGAATTTTCTATGCCTATCCAACTTGGGAAAGCCTCTTTTGACCTTTCTAAGGTTTTCCTGTTGTGTTTTAATTTCTTTCAGGTGTCATTTATTTTAGAAAGAGTTTGGGAAAGCCTCCTTTGACCTTTCTAAGGTTTTCCTTTTATTTTTTTTTTTTTTCGAGACAGGGTTTTCCTGTAGTTTCTAGAGCCTGTCCTGGAACTAGCTCTTGTAGACCAGGCTGGCCTCGAACTCAGAGATCCGCCTGCCTCTGCCTCCCGAGTGCTGGGATTAAAGGCGTGCGCCACCACCGCCCGGCTCTCCTTTTATGTTTTAATTTCTTTCAGGTGTCGTTCATTTTAGAAAGAGTTTGTGCTTAAACCCATCCCAGCTAGCTAGCAGTCAGGGTCCCTAAGGATGCATCCTGTCAGGTCCTGGGAGGTTCCCCATGGAGCAGTGTTCCTCAGCCTGCAGGTCATAGCATTAGGAAGGCTGAGGACGACTGCTCTAGAGATAACAACTAAACATGTCATGAACACACCTGTCACATAGAATGGCCTTGAGTAGCTTGTCTTTCGCGTGGAATTGGATTCCTCAACGAGACAAACAGTAGGGCACTGAAACCATACAGAGTAATTCACAGGTGAATGCGAAACTACTCAGTGCAATCAACAATTGCATCTCCACCGGACAGAAGTGATTTGCATCTGCAAGTCATCTTCTTCACCAGTGTTTCCTACAAGCTACACTTACAAAAAAAATATCTAAAGGCAATGGAAGGTGCAGATGACAAGGTAGCATGCTCTGGATAACACATCTACTAGCCCCTCCTCCCCTTCAAAGTCTTAACTGTCAGAAGACAAACCTGGCTTTGTCATTTCCAACAAGCCCAATGCGTCATGATGCCACTGCTTATCGGACTCTCCGAAACACAAAGACTTCTAACCATTCCCTAGCAAACAGTGAGTAGGGAAATGACAGGCAATTCCAAAATGAGATAAGAACATTTAAGAGTCCTCGGGTGGGAAATAAGGAGCACCTAGTGTTCCGTCATTTTCTGTCATTGCTCTAGACGGTTATTTCTCCTTAACAAGACAGTTTCGCTTTGCAAGTGAGGCTGGAAGAAAACCCATTAAAAACTGGTCCTGAAGATACAGAAGGCTGCTGACCTTGAGGGATGCTATGCCCAATTCCTCGCTGTGAGTGACCACTTACTTTTAAGAGAGTGCCCGCTATGGGTGGTGCTATTTCTGGGCAGGTGGTCCTGGGATCTATAAGAAAACAGGCTGAGGGCTATAGAGATGGCTCAGAGGTTAAGAGCATTGCCTGTTCTTCCAAAGGTCCCGAGTTCAACTCCCAGCAACCACATGGTGGCTCATAACCATCTGCAATGGGGTCTAGTGCCCTCTTCTGGCCTGCAGAAATACACACAGACAGAATATTGTATACATAATAAATAAATATTAAAAAAAAAAAAAACAGGCTGAGCAAGCCATGAGGAGCAGGCCAGTAAGCAGCACTCCTCTCTGGCCTCTGCATCAGCTCCTGCCTCCAGGCTCCTGCCCTGTGTGAGGTCCTGCCTTCACTGCTCATGACATGGACTGGTCTGTGGACCCAGGAGTGAAATAAACCCTTTCCTCCTCAACTTGTTTCTGGTCATGGTGTTTTATCACAGCAATAGGACCCCTGACTAAGACTAACACTAAACCAATGGAAAGGCTATTATTTAGGGAATAGCGTGAAGAAAACCGTCTTTGAAAATGGGCACAACTTGAAGGAATTTTTTTTTGATGAAGGTTGCTTGAATATGCAGCTGTGGGGCCTCTGGGTGAACGGACAGCTGTCTTTATCTCTCTCTCCTTCAAACCACGGTACCTCTCACCTGTCTTTGTCTTACGCTTTGTGAAGTCTTACACACAAGAGCCCCGAGTTTCTGGCAAAGGAAGAGACTGGAAACTGTCAGATAATATCAAAGCAGTGGTAAACCAAGTATTTTAAGCCCCACCCTCTCTCTTCAGGGCCTGTAGCAAGGAGGCAGCGGGTGCTCTCCCACGGAGCTGAACTCCAGCAAGGCTGTGAAGTGGTCACAGCCTTGCAGGTTCACGGATAAAGCAACAGATGACCCCCGTGAAACAGGATAACTGCACAGGCCCCAGAATTAAATTAGCGTCTTGGGACTGCTTCCCTCACTATTCGTTCTGGAGCAAAGCTGGCCGGGCTTTCATAATTCACAGGAGGTTTGTAAGCGTTACAGGGAACAGCAGGAGGGGCCTTCACCACTACCACCTGGGAGAAAAGTCTAATGCAGCGGGCAAAGCGCCCACGAGGGCACGTGTACTGCAGAAGGCAGAGATCCTGAAGCCGCATCGGAGTACAGGAGAGTCCCCTGCTCAGGATCCGGGATTCTGCAGCACTGACTCCAGGGAAGTACCGGATACCAGCCTCACCTTGCCTGACTCCCGGGACCTGTGGCTCAAAGGAAACTGTACTGTTCTGCGGGATAAGACCCAAGTCAAATGACCTCAGCCCAGGTCCCCGTAACCGACTATAAAGATCTCTAGCTATACCTGGGGCAGGAGAGGGTGAGTTCCAGGGATGAGGGAGAGCAAGAGAGAGAACCGAGGGGACAGCAGGGCTAGGGAAAGCCTCCAGCTGTGATCAACACTGGTCCAGAAGGCAAGTCTGGCCAAGTCTGGCACTCGCCCCATGGTGAGCCAATGGGGCGGTTTCACTATGAAGGCCCTGAGCACGGATTGGCTGCTGTCAGCAGAGGCCTGAGAAGAGTGTTGTCTGCTCATGGGCCCTCCTCCCCGCTGAGAATCCAATACACTGCTGTTGAAGAGCTGCCAGAAGTCCACGGTCGTCTCCTCCCAATCCTGGGGCCCATAGGCAGAACATTCCTGTGGACACAGAACCTGCAGCCTCTGGCCATGGCGGGACCTGAGTGGCAGTCCCTGGAGCAGTGCCTGGAAAAGCATCTGCCGCCTGATGATTTGGGCGAGGTGAAGCGAATTCTTTATGGCAAGCAGACTAGGTCAGGGATCCAGAGGCTGAGTTTGGGGGTGGGACGGGGGTGGGATTGTAGCCACTATGTGTGGATTTGGGGAGGGCTTCTGGGCTGAGAATGGCTCTGTGGGGGCTGGGATGAGAATCATGTAGGCTGGCAGAGGCCATAGACCAAACTATGAGGGTGACCCTTATAAACCGCTTTACCGCCCCCCATTGCCGCAGCCACCTGACACACACCTTGTGTGAAACAAAATAGGAAAAAGGGGAATTTGTCTCTTTGAGCTCTCTCTGTAAGTTCCTAGCTCTGACCTGGCTCCCAGCTTCCTCTCTGGGGTTCTGTCCAGTGCCACCCACTAGGGTTCTCTGATCCCTCCTTCCTGCTGTGGCCCAGTATCTTGGAGGAAGAGGACCTGCTCAGCCAAACTAGCTAAGAAACTAATGAACGGTCAAGCCAAGAGAATTGGCAGCACAACTTTTCCCACAATGGGCGAGCTGGCAGTGGATTCCCAGACTTCTATTTTAGAGTAGTGTGCTATTTGGCATCTGGTAAAACAGAGCTGGGCAGAGTACCCCCTCCTGGATGTTCTTTTCAATCCGTTTTGCTGGAGCAACCAGAAAGTTGTCTTTAAATGGACTATGTCCTTGTCCTGGGCTTCAACCCTGTACCCTGTACGGGGTTTTCTTGGCTGTTAGAATGAAACGTAGACTCTGACCTTGCTAAACCTCTTTCCACCCCATTGCTCACAGCGGACTATTCAATCCAGCCTGTTTGCTCCACGACCTCTCCAAGGGTCCATGACCTTGTATTAGGACCTTGATCAGCCAAAGAGAATTAATGAAATCAAGTGGTTCCCAGCAACCTTAGAGTCCCTGCAGGGAGGCCTCATCCACGAAATCTAACATAGCAAGTGGGTGGAAGAACAACTTCTTTGGCATTTTGGAAAAAAAAAACAAAAACAAAAAACCTCCAACCCTCCCCCACAACCAAAGAACAACTCTCCATAAGCTATGAGGGGCTAGGTGACCCCAAAATGCTCTACTTCCTGTGGTATTTGCAAGACCAGTCATCATGTGGTGGATAGCGTAGTTCAGTGGCCTGCCAGGCATGTCAGAGCTGGCTTTCTACAGCCCCATACAACAGCAGCAAATTAGTCACACAAGAAGTGACAGAATCAAGACTTCCAAAGAAGGTTTTTGTTGTTGTTGTTGTTGTTGTTTTTAAACAAAACAAGGAGTATTCCTACCCCAATTCCTAGGGATGGCCCAATTGCTTTGCTTTAAGGGTAAAGTGAGTAACCATGGGATTGGCACTGTTGGCATCGGAGGTAAAATTGAGGGGCACTATGAAGATAGACATGTCTCCCCCAGAAGTGACTGGTATACATCCTGGATAGGGGGAGGCCAGGCCACGGACCACCAGGTGAGA
This sequence comes from Arvicola amphibius, assembly GCF_903992535.2. NCBI lineage: Eukaryota > Metazoa > Chordata > Mammalia > Rodentia > Cricetidae > Arvicola > Arvicola amphibius. The sequence continues at coordinate 115,195,760 of NC_052055.2, forward strand.
GGGATTGTATCAGTGTCTGGAGAACCACAGAGTGGGGTAAAATAGTAACAAGGCTAAAATGCTAACCAGGGCTAGCCTGTGACTGCCAGGCCCTAACCCTGGGGCCTGACCCCCCAGTAACTGAGCAAGGCCCTTCTCTTGGTTTCCATTCTTCCCTTGGGTTCTGTTTCCCTGACAGCCTTTTCACACTTTATCTCTTAAGGTGTGAATGGGCATGCTTAGTTCTTGTGTTTGGGTGAGGTTTGGCTGTGAGTAGACTCCCCCCCCCCCAGACAGAAAATTTTTCTATCTTTAAAATATGTAAAAACTCTTCCTACTTAAACCCTTGTTGGTTCTTCAGAGGCCGGTTTGTACCCGGCTACTTCCCTGCATCGCTGTATCTCCAGATTTGTTGCTGTACCCGGTACACTGACAAAGCTTATTAAATATTTGCCAAGTGAGAAAGCCTACACCAAACAGATGAGATCCTCAGAGAACAGAGCTGAGGAGCGTTCACTAATCCCTTCAGCATTTGCTGCTCGCTTATTTTTGCCTAGGACGTTGAAGAGACGATTAAGTAACATGCAGTTTCTGCCCTTGATGGGGTGTTCTTTTGTTGTTTGTTTTTGATGGCACCGAGACCCAAACTCAGGATTTCTTGCATGCTAGGAATTCCTGGGAATGTGCTTGTTCAGAAACCCACATTCTTGTCTGTATCAAAGACTTCCCAGGAGACGTGAAACCTGAATGTTCAGAATGTCGCTTTCAGAAATATTAAAGAACGACATGAAGGGTATGCATGAGGTTCCAGGAATATAATATTGAGCAGAATGAAGCCTTGGCAGCCAAAGCAGGACTCTTTGGTCAGCCATGATAGGGACTGCATTAGAAGACTGCCAACAGCCTCGCCTGGTAGAATCCTCTGGGTGCAGTAGCAACTGTGGTAAAGCATCTGTCGTGACTGCTTGGTGAATAGAAACTGTTGGAGAAACCAGACTCACTGTTCCTCAGAAGTCATCAAAACGGGAATCTTACTCAGTGAAAATGGTAGGATGTGCCAGGCGGTGGTGGTGCACACCTTTAATCCCAGCACTCGGGAGGCAGAGGCAGATTGACCTCTGTGAGTTTGAGGTCAACCTGGTCTACAAGAACTAGGTCCAGGACAGGCTCGATAGCTGCAGTGAAACCCTGTCTCAAAACACCAAAAAAAAGAAAAAGTAGGATGCAACATTATTGAGGCTTTACTCAATCGCTTGATCACTTTGACTAGAAAAATACGCAGTTTCTTCATCTGTGACAGGTAATTTTAAAAGCCAAGTATGTGTCCAATAATGCATGCCATAGAAAAACTAGATTTATAAAAACATACAAAGAGATAGGAATGTGTTCAGTCTCCTATAGGCATGCGTGAGGTCTCGGGTGGAAAAGTCAGTGGTCATTTGCTGTACAGCAGTGTGTCTCACAGGGAGCGCTGGGAACTTGGGAACTGTGCTTGGATGGTCATTCCAGGGGAAGAAAGAGCAAGAGCAACATGGCGGGGGGGGGGACCGGAAGAAATATTCAAGACCTACGTGTTTAAGAGGTCAGAGGAAGCAGAGCATTTTGGGAAAGGCTAAGTGGGTGGGAGGACTCCAGGTTGGACAAGGAAGTGGCTTCAGAAGGCAAAGAGATGTCGGTAGATGCAAAAGTTGTGACTCAAATGATGGAAAGGCGGGGTGGTTCCTAAGATGTGGAGTGGGAGCCAGAGAATGGGACTGAAGAGATAAAGGGCCAAGGTGAGAGCACGTGTGGAAGCTCCCTGATGAGGGCAAGCCGTTGCGCAAGCGCTCACACACTCGCCTTTTTCTGTTCCTTAAATGGAAGAGACCAATCGCCATCAATGGTGAAGGTGACGGGTCTGTGCATCTGGGAGGAATGGCCAAGCTTGGATCGTATGTTCTTCAGCAATAGGAGCAAGGTCATCCTTAGGTGATTGTGTGGTTCTGTGAACTTGGCAAAGGGTACTTACACTAACCTAGATGGTGTAAACTAATCCTTTGCCATGGTACTTCTTCCTTCCTCCCTCCATTCCCTTTCTCCCCTCCCCTCCTCTCCCATCCCCTTCCCATCTGTTTCCTCCCCTTAAGATTTTTCTCATGTGATGCTAGGAATGGAATTTAGGAGGCTTGGCACCTGCTAGATGTCTCAGTTTTCTTTCTATTGCTGTGATAAAAATAATGACCAAAAGCAACGGAGGGAGGAAAGGGTTTAATTCAGCTCATGCCGCACAGTCAACCCTGGAAGTCAGGACAGGAGCTAAAGGCAGGAACATGGAGGCAGGAACTGAAGCAGGGGCCATGGAGGGGAGCTGCTTACTGGCTTGCTCATCACAGCCTGCTCAGCCTGCTTTCTTTTAGAACCTATGAGTGGCACCACCCACAGTGAGCTGGGCCCTCCCACATCAATCATCAATTAAGAAATTACCCCCATAGATTTGCCTACAGGCTAATCTGATGGAGGCACTCCATCAATAGAGATTGGAATCTCCTTCCTAGACATGTCTAGATTTTGCATCAAGATAATAAGAAGCAGCCAGCACAGTAAGTAGGGACCACTGACCTAAGCTGTAACCCTTTACCATAGACACTTGATGCCATCAGGAAGGATTATGAATATGAGATATTATGCTGGGGCAATACAGTGTCCTGCTTTATATTAACTGTTATGGTCTATTCTAATTTAAAACAAGCATTTACAGAAGCCAGTAACACAGTTATTGGTTATTATGATCAAGTATGATGTTCTGTGCATAACTGTATATGCTGGACTTTTAAAGACTGGTTCTACTGTGTATACTGATATCAGGATCATGACAAGCCCAGTAATATAATGTACTATAATGTCATGACAACTAGGATGTCACAAGGTGATGGGACTTTTTCAGGTCCACTACAGTCACAGGGAACTGAAGTAATCCATGATAGAAAAATCATTATGCCCGCGTGCTTCTGTGTTACCAAGCGAAACAGGCAAGATGAAGAGCCAATTTTGCCATTACATCTGCTGTTTCTGTACCTCTCTGGAAGGATGCACAAAGATTAAGAGGGCTGGCTGCCGTTGAGGTTTGGAACCAACACTTGGAGAAGACTTATTTTTCCTTTTCTTCCCCCTGGGCTGCGATTTGCCCCCTCCGCAAACATGTTTCCTTTGCGCCAAGGTTCTAGTTGAATAACTGAAAGAACGAACGGCGAAGAGCCAGACCAGGAAGAGAGATGAAGTTCCCAATGCGAGAAAGCAGAAGCCTAGAGCCCTGAAGGCAGGTCTGCCTCGGCCATAGTAAGGAAAGAGGGACCCAGGAGTGTGGGTTGGAGCCAGAATGAGAACTAACAGGCCTTCTTCCTTGAAGTGGGGGTAAGGGGAGGGGAATTGAGGCTCTTCATAGCAAGAAGAGGCAGAGGAACGGAAGTGGTTCTCAACCTGTGGGTCGCGGTCCCTTTGGGGGTCACATATCAGATGTTTACATTGTGATTTATAAGAATAGCAAAATTACAGTTAGGAAGTAGCAACAAAATTATTTTATGGTTGGGGGGGTCACCACAACATGAACTGTATTAAAGGGTCGCCGCATTAGGAAGGTTGAGGACCATTGAACTACAGGGACAGACAGCTGTATGCAGCCTGAGACCCCCGAGTAAACTGGGGGTTTACTCATTTTTTGGGTTCCCTTCCTTTGCGGGCTATGGCTGATCAGAGCCCATCATAGTTTTTCTGAGCTTTGACATCATTGAGCGGGTGGCTCTTTCAGGAAAATATATTGATTATAACACTGGAGACTCATTGGTAGGTTTAGAGTCTGGAGAGGGCCCGTTTCTGGATATGTAAATGGTGACTTCTTGTTCTGTGGATGTGAGGTCAAGAAGCAAGCCACATTATCCTGGACTTTAATAGCAGTGTTAATGCCATTTGTAGGGGATCTACTTTAATTGCCTCGTCATATTCTCGGCCCTCCAAGAGGCTAGGGTTTCAGTATTTCAAATGACGGTGGGGACACGATTTCAGTTGTTCACAGTGTCCACGGAGTGTCCCACAGACTCCTCCAAATCAAGCCCTTGTCCTTGTAGACTCGAAACTCTTGAATGCAAGCGCAGGGTGGGTCGTGGGGATTTCCAGCTTTGAAGAGCAGGATGGAAGAGAGAGCCTCCAGATGGTAACCAGAAAAATAGAAGGGGTCATCAAGATGCAGAACCCACCAAAAGGCAGCTGATCTGCAGGATGGAGCAGCCTGGCCTGCCCTCCCCTCAGGCCCAGGGGGATAAGTGTCTGCTGGGAGGGAGCTGGGAATGATCTAGGGCACAGTCTCAGGAAGGCAGAGGTGGGGACAGCAATGGACTCACAGGGAACTCAGGACAGAAGGGGAGATTAGCACAGCAGGACAGTGGTGCTCAGAAGGCAGACGCTGTGGGGTGCGGTAGAGACAGATGTCCACCCGCAAGCTGGGCTTGCTGCACCTGCCATCTTCCTGGACTGAGACCACAGGACGCTCTGGAAGGGCAGCCTGGCTCCTGAGCCCATAGCCTTTGGGAAAACCACACACACAGCCTCCCCCACTTTCCTCCCTGTGACACGGGTGTCTACATGTCCTCAGCGTGTAGCTCCCGGGAAGCTGTGGGACTGTTTCCACCCTTCCCAGGGACTGAGACCCACAAGAGGGGCCCCTCCACCCGAGGGTGGGAGGACTCTCTGAGGCAGTCACAGTGAGGGGAGGCCAGGTGTGGGCACCGCAGCTATTTCTAACCTGCAGAGGAAAGGGAGCCTTGCCTGTTTGAAAAGCAGGCTGATTGTCAGGGGCGGAGCCCAGCTCACAGCTGTCAGGGAGAGCTCCTGGCAGGGGGTGGAGACAGGGGGCTTGGGCTGACAGGGCTGTGATTTTGAAAGAAATGTCTTTAAGAGAGCGGCTTCAAGTAGGAGAGAAATATCATTATTAGGTAACGCCTGTCAGGTTATTTTTGATATGTTCTTGGTATTTCATAATCGTTTTGCCTTTAGATGGTAAGGCCTTCCTGGCCCTCGGCCATGAACTGTGCCCCTGGGGTTTTACCCCAGGCCTGGGCATGCAGCAGGCCCCAGGAGGTAGCTGCTGCCTGACCTGTGGTCTCTGTGGTAGAAGGGAAATAGTCCTCTAGCGGCTGATGATGAAGCACAAATTTGGGTAAATGTTTACACTTGCACCCATCAAGCCAGTGCCCACCCAGCACCCACCCAGCACCCACCCAGCGCCCACCCAGCACCCACCCAGCGCCCACCCAGCACCTACCCGTACCAGGCATGGAACTAGCTGAAGGAGTGTCAGAGAACAAGGTTCCAGGCTGACTTCCCGAAACTCAGCTTCCCGAGGGGGCCAATGAGTGCAGGGCCTCTTTTTCTTTTAGCCGTTCCTGGCCCCCATCCAGCCTTCCCCCTGAGCCCCATCGCCCCTCTCTGGTAGCACAGATGGCCCAAAACCCTAGGATACACACAGCCCTCTGATCCTGGTTCAAACACTTTTTTTTTTTGGAGCCAATTCCTTCCTATCTGGGTTGGCCGCTGGGGCTGTCGTCTTGGCCCTGATCCTCTGTAGTTCCAAACACCAGCCTGTTGATGGATAGCACTTCCTCCCTTTGCCAGCCCTAGACAGGCCTCCTCCGTGCTAGAGTCCCCCAGTTCACATCAGCATAGTAGTGTTCATTCATACCCCAGCCTGACCATTCTACAGGTCTCTTGGCCCTGTTGAAGGCTTTCCAAAAGAGACACTCCACAGCTCCTCTTTGTCTGAGAAACAACTACAGAGAGGTGGCGGGATGGGCATGGGTTTTTGTCAGTGCTGGATGTGACTCAGGGCTTCATACATGCTAAGCCCACACTCTGATCCCCCAAGGGTCGGGGTGGGGGGGAGGGATGTGTTAATATATCAGACGCTTCAAAATCCTCTCTCTCTTCTCTCTTGCCTTTTCAGAAATCTTGATCTGCCCAGAAAAGCTTTAGAAACTGCCTCAGAGAGAAACTTTGAACTGAAGGGATATGCCTTCGGGGCGGCCAAGGAGCAGCAGAGATGCCCCCAGATCGTGCGTGTGGGGCTCGTTCAGAACAGGATCCCACTCCCCACATCTGCCCCTGTGGCGGAACAGGTGCGGTCTTTGTTTTAACAATGCACATATAACGGGGGCTCTGGCTCTGGCTTGTCCCATGCTGCAGTCACTGGCAGGCTGTCCTGGGGTTCCGTAGCTCGAGCACTGGAAGGGCATCCGAGTCACCTCTCTCTGTCTTTTCTTCTTCTTTCCCGTCTTGCGCCCAGCTCTTCTCTTCTCGTTCTTCCTTCTCTCCTCCTCATCTCCATCACCCTTCCGTCACTTCTACCACCCCTGACCTGAAATTCCTTTCCTTCACCAACTGGGAAAGTGCCCCTCTGGCTGCTCGAGCTCACTCCCCAGGATGCTTGTTTCCCCCCCACCCCACCCCACCCCCGAGGCTGCCTCTGCCAGGATGCACTGACCAGTCATACCTGTATCTTTTCCTGCTTATCATAAAGCCAGGAGCTCACTATGCCGAGATGTCTGTTTACCCAAAGCCCCACAGGTTATGAAAGTATTGTAGACATCCCTTTATGGTTATGGTAATATTTTACAGTTCTCTTAAATATCATGTCACAGATGCAAGTGGTTTATTTATACAGCTTGTCATAGCTGAAATCAAAAGAAAAGGTTTTGCTGGAACTTTGGCTTTGTCTGTCGTGGTAATCTCCAGACACTTTGATAATTCTTAAGTATTCTGCAGGAAACATCAGGTTGCTTGAATTCCAGGATGTGTGTGTGTGTGTGTGTGTGTGTGTGTGTGTGTGTAGGTGTCCTTCTACACAGACACACCCCTGCTCTGCGTACTGGAAGTTACAGCTATACTCATTCACATTGTTCAGGAACACCATGAGAAAGATGCTGTTTCTCCATCACAAGGGGTAGGGTAAGGTGGGATGGGGGATGGTAAGAGAGATGAAGGGCGGAGAGGGGCTGAGTCCATATCTGGGGGAGCCTAGAGGTGCTTTCGTTCCTTCTATCTTGCAGGTTTGGGTTTGATGAAAATAGCAGACACAAACTCCCGCCCCCTTCTTTCTTCTTCTCTGGTGGTCACATGGGGAGTTTTACTGTTCTAGCTGCATCCGGATAAATTCTTTTGCTTCAACAACAGTACTGGCTATATTCTAATCCTTGCTTTTTGACTTGCCAGGTCTCTGCTCTCCACAAACGCATAGAGGCTATTGTGGAGGTGGCTGCCATGTGTGGGGTCAATATCATTTGTTTCCAGGAAGCATGGAGTAAGTCTCTTGTCATTATTCTTTCTCAACCACCTTTAAACCAACGTGCGTTATCTCAAGACTATCTGCTGCCTGGGGTTTTGTTTTGTTTTGTTTTTGTTTTTGATCTCCTTTTTTTTTTCCTTCTGTCTGGTGGTGGTGGTGGTGGTGGTTGTTTTTTGTTTGATTGTTTTGTTTTCTTTTAAAGACAGTTTCTCTGTGTAGCCCTGGCTGCCCTGGAACTCATTCTGTAGACCAGGCTGGCCTCGAACTCAGAGATCTGCTGCCCGCCTCTGCCTCCCGAGTGCTGAGATTTCAAGCATGTGCCAGGATGGCTGCCCTAGACAATGTATTTAACAATACTAGAAACCAAGAAGCCGCTGTCCCTTCCCTTTCTCTCTCATCGTGGATCCAGGTGAAATCACCAGGTGCCAAGTGTCAGACTCTTCCCTTTTAGCCCCAGGGAATCAAAGCTTGGCTCTGCATAGGCTAGGTACACCCTTCCTGAGTGTCATCCACACCCTGCAACTTGGCTTTTGTGAATTCCTTCAGCTAGTCTCGCTCATCTCCTGTGGCAGCTCAGGGCCCTCTTTATGTAAAACAGAGACTTCTGTTGTTCATAGTTTAGTACTATGTACCTTTTCTTCATGTTATTCGTTATGTCTTAATTGTCAGGGAAATAAAATGAGTCCATAATCTGTTATCAAAAATAAAAATAAGTGTTCTCCCAGACAATGCTTTCAACACTCAGTGGGTTTAGGGAGAATTTCCTCTGGTTTCTGTAGCTACTTCTTAATTTTCAGCTTTTCAAACATTTATATGTGATGTGTATATACACGCACACACATGCACACATGAGGATGCATCAGGCAGAGGTCAGAGGACAACCTGCAGGGCTCGCTCTCTCCCTCCCGCATGTGGGACCTGTAGGTTGAACCCAGGCTGTCAGGCAGCTCCTTTGTCCACCGAGGCATCTCTCCAGTCCCCTGATTTTTCAGTTTGCATCATCTGTGTGCCCTTTACCGTGATGAACACAGCCGCCCTCCACACGCGTGCGCACACCTTCCCCGTGCTCTCCCCATTCCGTCTCTGCCAAGCCATTTTGTCCTGATTCACTTTGCTTCTCCTAAAATTTGCCTTGTGTTCTACATCTAAGTTTTGTCTTACACTTTTTCTATCAGTTCCTAAATCCCTTGAACTTTTTTTAGAAACATTAAGCAGTCTATCAATTCCGTATCAGAAAGAATCCACAGGCTTCCGATGGCTTCCGTCTGAATTAGCTGCCCCCTCTGCTGGCCACTCAGAGATAGCGCGCGGCTCTGCCTTAACTGTGAAGGAGTAACCTTTTCCCTTCTGTTTACTTCAACCGACAGCAAGGCTCCCCTAGAAGAAGCACGTTCGAGATAAGCCTCTTGATCCCTGCATGCATGATCTCTGTGTCTTCACAACTTGCCTGGTTTAAATCGATCTCAAATTCTGGGTTAGAAATTCGTTACCAAATAAAAAGAAAAAAACAAAAACAGAAAAAGAAATTCGTTACCTTCACACGTTTGGATCCCTTGCTCCTTTGGCCTCTAGTACCTAGTGCTTGTGGGCGGGCTCAAAGGTGCTTCGATTTAGGACCTATTCGTTGTCTCTGGAAGGTTGTAGGTCTTTTGGTTTTGCTAATACTGCTAGTTTGTGAGGGTTTTCCATCGTGTGTGCCCTTAGCAATCCATTATTCTAAATGCTTGGAGGCGTCTGTCAGTATAGATCCTGGGGTGTTTCTATGTTTTCTTGCATTCTCTTATTCCTTGCCAATAATAATAATAATAATAATAATAATAATAATAATATTCTTAGAGGTTTATTTTTTTTTTGTTTTTTGAGACATGGTCTCTCTATGTAGCCCTGACTATCCTGAAAATCTCTATGTAGGCCAGGTTGACTCCAGACTCACAGAGACCCATTGCCTCTGCCTCCCCAGTGATGGCATTGAAGGCAGGCACTGCCACACCAGCTATTTTAGAGTTTCAAAATTGACTTTATTCTAGAATCAGGGTAGAGAGGAAGTGTTCAGATGAGCTGAGCAGAAAGTTTGACTTCATAAACATAAAATGGAAACAAAGAAGGGAGAAAGGACCGGCCATGTCACGCCAGTTTCCTCAGGGAGACAGTACCTGAGTGAGTAGCACTGGGATCCTTCCAAGTACTTCTTTTGGTGAGGGTGGAAGCAGAGAGGATGATACTGAAACTGGTCTTTGGGGGAAATTGGCTGTCATCTCTTTCCAAAATAAAGAGATAAATAGCTGAGTTGCTGTTTGGTGCCGTGAGCTTTAGTGTACATGATGCTATTTTGAGTTTTAGTCTGAGCTGATGGGCCAAGGCTAAAAGAACATCTTCTTAAAATTTTCACTTAGCGTGTCTCTGCCCCCGCCTTATCCTCGCTACCTGATAAACTCCATCCGCGTCTGTCTCTAGCCTAGTCCCAGAATTTTCTCCTTTTTCTTCTACTTTGTCCCTTTACTTTTCAAACTGGATGTTTTATACTTCTGTTTGCTCCACTTTTTCTTCTCTAATGTAGACTTGCCCTAGGGTACTTACTAACAACCACATGGCGGAGCCAATATGTGCTGTCTTGAGATCTTCTCTACCAAAGAAAGGCATCCATTACTTTTAAATTTATTCCCCCAGGCAAGTTCATAGAAAGGCAGAAAACAGCCACATTCTTTGCTAAAATATCCCAGGTATGCTCCCTAGCCCCGTTGCTAATACTTTTCTCCTCTAAAACCCCTTGAGCTGGACCTTCCAAGTCCATGTTGCTCTCAGCCCCGTCTTCCAAGCTCCTACTGGGAGGGCCCATTAAGCTCTGCTTATAGTTTTCAGTCCGAAGTCCCAAAGCCGTCCACATAAAAACAGCATCTGTAATAGCAATAGCCCACTCCTGACTGCGGTCAGACTTTCTTTTCCACCACCAACCCCAAATAATGACATGGAGACTTATTATTCATTATGAAAGCTTGGCCTTAGCTTAAGCTTTTTTTCCAACAAGCGCTTAAAATTAACCCGTATTTTTAATCTATGTTCTACCACGTGGCTCAGTTTCCTCTCAAAATTCACTTACTGAGATTCCTCCTCCTCTTGCTGCTTTCTCTCTCTCTCTCTCTCTCTCTCTCTCTCTCTCTCTCTCTCTCTCTCTCTCTCTCTCTCTCTGAAGATCCACCTATCCTCTCCTGCCTAGCCATTGGCCATTCAGCTCATTATTAAACCTGCTATAATTTCTGCATGGAAGGGGCCTTGGCAGCAGGTGGGTCCAAACCTCAGCAGTTTGTGAGAGCCAATGGTGAGTGAGAGACAAATACGCCACGCAGACAGAAGTTAGGTGAGGGGTTTATTGAGAGAAGGGGAAAGGTAAGGAAGTGAGGAAGAGAGACAGAGACAAAGACCTCTTCAGAAGAACAGCAGGAAGAGAGCGGGAGTGGGTGAAGCTTCTCTCTCCCTCTCCCCCTCCCTCTCCCTCTCCCTCTCCATCCCCATCCCCATCCCCATCCCTATCCCTACCTCTATCTCTATCTCTGTGGTCCTTACTTTTTCTAAGCTTCCCCCCTTTCATACATCAGCTTATATCTTAAAGACTGAGGGCTAATGAGTTGAAACTCAAATACGAGTTTCTGGGAGAGACTTACCCTCTGAGTGCTGTCTAGGTGATCTCAATGTTTGTGTCTCTGGATTACTTCCTTCTGACCAGTCAAATTCTCTAGAAGAAAACCTACCCTCCTGCCTCAAAGAGAAAAAAGACAAAGGTCATGGCGGTGGTTGTGTTATTTTCCCTGCTCTTGCTCTATTTATTCCTCCACTCTTGTTTGACTCTTGTCTGTAGAGTCCATTAGACTCTCAGCTCCATGGAGCCATTGCTTACATGGGGGGTGGGGGGTGGGGAAAGATCTCTACTTCTGTGTGTGCCCATCTTCAGTGGCTACAGTAATCCTTGATGAACAGAAAGCACTAAAACATCTGTTGGATGGTTTAACTAACTCTGTTTTATTGGTTCTGGAACTCCTGCTCAACCATCAATGCCGAGCAGTGATGCTTCCTCCGTTGGGAGACCCTGGAGGCTCCTTAAGGCAGTTTTGGTACTCTGTCCTAAATAGTATGACCATCGCTGAGCACTTGGTCCCCAGTTATTGGTGCTGTTTGGGGAGGCAATGGAACCTTTAGAAGGTAGGAACAACCTTAATGAAGAAAGTAGGTCACTGGGGGCCAGCTTTTGAGTAATTACAGCCTAGACCCACTTCCTGCTCTCTCTCTCTCTCTCTCTCTCTCTCTCTCTCTCTCTCTCTCTCTCTCTCTCTCTCTCTCTCTCCTTCCTATGTGTGGGTGAAATCAGAAATGTGACCTCCCAGCTTGCTTGCTTACCTGCTGCCGTATCTCCCCCACCATCATGGGCTCTCCCTCTAGAACTGTAAACCAAAATCAACTCTCCTGTAAGTTGCTTTTGGCTCTGATATTTTTATCACAGCAATAACAAAATAACTAGTACACCTTCCAAGACCATAAACTATCTCGTTCCCTTTGCTTTTTTGATACAGGATTTCTCTATGTAGCCCAGGTTGGCCTCAAACTCAGGACAATCCTGCCTTACCCTCTGAGTCCTGGGGTTCTGGGTATGTAGCACTCTGTCTGGTATAATCAATGTGTTTTGCTCTAGGCTAGCAGTTTTTAAGAACAAAGTAATGTCTCAGTCATGAGGCTGATTCAATGTTAGGTCTGAGAATGTGAAACCCTTTCACTCTCTAGTTCAAAAACCTTACTGGGATTTTGTAACCCCTGCTTCCTTTAATTTCCATTCAATATCTTTTCTTTTGGCAATTTTATTTGTATCCGGATATTTATGTATACAGGAAAAGAAGTCATTCAAAGGGAAACAGAAATCTGGAACCCGTAACAACTTGAAATGAAATCAGCATGGGAAATGCTGTTCTCTGGGGATGCTTAAGTCACTTCTTCTGTTCTGGAAGCTGAGAATTAATGGTCATTAGGGAATATTTTTGTTATTAGCAGTTCTTCTTGCTGGCTTCCTTAAAATAGTTCTCTTGTCTGGACTGAAAGGACTTCAGAGACTCTCAATTCTGGAACCAAGGATTCCTGGACACTGTTGATGACATCTTTTGCCTGCTGTGTATCTGGGTGGCTGACAGTACTTTTGGTAGCAAGCTTGCTCAGTGTGCCTTGGGATCAGGCTTACTGAGATGGGGAGACATGTAAAGTTGTGGCGTCTCTTTCTTTGATATGAAGGGGAAAGGATCGCACCAGCTTTGCATGCGAGTTGAGCTGTCTGTTCCCATGGCCACGTTTGGCCAACACTGGCCATTGTTGTGATTCCTAAATAGGCCACAAACTCCACGCCGATGCTAAACACAACCAGGTCATGTCATGAGGTGATGTGTCTCTTGAAAATGGGTCAATTTGGAGCCAGAAGAGCAACAGCAAACATCTAGGGAAACATCCATTCAGTTAGTCAATTTAAAACAAAGAAGATTGTAGAAGGAAGCGGCGGGGCTGTGTCCCGCCACCCGGCTAGCTTTGCCCAAAATAATTACACAGAAACTGTATTCATTTAAATACTGCCTGGCCCGTTATCTGTAGCTTCTTATTGGTTGATTCTCATATCTTGCTTTAACCCATATTTAGTAATCTGTGTAGCACCACGAGGTGTGGCTTACCAGGAGAGATCTTAACCTGTGTCCATCTCGGAGAGGAGAAGCATGGAGACTCACTATGGAGACTGCCTGAATCGTCTCCCTCTCTTTCCCAGAATTCTGTTCTGTCTACTCTGCCTACCTAATTTTCTGTTCTCTTAAAGGGCCAAGGCAGTTTTCTTTATTAATTAACCAATGAAAGTAACATAGACAGATAACTCTCCTCCATCAGAAGATGGGTTTCTGTAAGAGAGGAAGCTAAAGAACCTGAATGGGGCCAGACAAGGGTGGTGCATGCCTTTAATTCCAGCACTCAGGAGGCAGATGCAGGTGGGGCTCTATAAATTCAAGGGTCTGCAGAGTTCCAGGAAAGCTGAGACTACACAGGGAAGCTCTGTCTCAAAAAACATAAACAAACAAACAAACAAACAAACTGAATGGGTCCAGTCAACATACACAGTATTTCAAATCAAGAAAAATCAAACACATAACAACAAACCAAACCACTCAGTAACAACCAACCAGGGCAATGGGCAGAGAATGTGAACAGCGAAGAGAGGATGGATCCAGGATTCCCAGGAAACATGCGGCAGGATGCCCAGCATGACTAGTAATGAAAAACATTTGCATTTCTGTAGTGGAGAGTCTGGACCTAGCTAAGCCTCGAGTATGCTGGATAGGTGCCCTACCACCACATTGCTTCCAGGACAAGAAAGACATAGTTAATCATGGCCATATATCAGGTTGTGTCCACAAAGGGAGATATAAAGATAACTGCATTGTTGCGTGCTTCCGATGTGCCCTGGGTACTATAACAATACCATATACACCTGAAAGCCCCAGGTCTTCTCCTAGTGTGATCCCTCTGACCCACATGCTGGAAATGCTGTTGTGAGCATCATATGCGTGGGGACGACACATGTTCTGTATTGTTGCTGTATGTGTGTGTATCCAGCTTTGGAAAAAAAAAGCAAACACAAACCAGTGGTTTTTGGTTTAGGGATGTGATTCGGTGGTTGAGCATTTGTTCAATGTATGTAAGGCCCTGGGTCTAATCCTTAGCACTGATAAAACAGATTTGTGGAGGTGTAGTCAGTGCTAGAATGATTAGTTTGCCCAAAGGCCCGCCCCTCCCCATACACATAGCAGAACACAACCAAATAAACAAACAAAGCACAGTTTAATAAAATATTTCCACTGAATTAAAGCCCTGGCAGGGTCTAGCTAGAGAGTGTGGAGGTGATGCCTTTATCTTTGAGCATGCACCTCCTGCCCAGTAGTTTTCCAACTCTTATAGTATCATCTCCCTGTCCCCAGGAAAAGAAAAACCCCAGTGGTGACCTGCTCTGGGCTGAGGGGACCATAGGATCCATTGCTAACCTTTCTCTTTCTCCTAGATATGCCCTTCGCTTTTTGTACCCGCGAGAAATTGCCTTGGACAGAATTTGCTGAGTCGGCAGAGGATGGGCTCACCACCAGGTTCTGTCAGAAGGTGACACATGAACTGTGCTCCCCTGGGGGTGGTGGCGGGCAAACCCACACAGGTTGTTAGCACAACCGCAGCTGTCAAATGTGCCCTTTCACTGTGGAAAATGCAGCTGTGCATGTTTGGCCAAATGAGATTAGCTGGGACTTTGACACTTTCCTCGCTGTGGGGTCTCCTTTGCTCAAGTTCCTGGTTTCAGAGCTACAAGACCTCTCCTTGACTTTATTTGCGGGCAGAGCTGCAGCCCAGGGAGGGATGGTTCAAAGTGACTTCATGGAAAATCTGGCAAATGGCAGCGCTAGCACGCAGGGCTAAGTGACATTTATCTTTTCTAGACCTTTGACCGCCCCGCTTGCTGTTTGTGTAACTCAGCGAAAGCGTCAACACACGGTCTGTCTCATGGTGTAGGAATTGGTCTTCAGTTTTCCTGATGAAAACTTTGTGACACGCATGATCTGATCTCAGTTATCCAAACTGCCCGGAATAGTCAGATGTCTGGAGACATGAGGGGGAAAAGCAGTGTACGAGGATGAGGAAAGAAGGGGGGTGACAGATGTAGGGTGCAGGGATTCCATGAGGGGTGATCAGAATGTGCCAAAATCAGCCTGTTGTGACAATTGCACAACTCTGGAAAAATGCTAAACACCAGTGATTTATACACCTTGAAAGAATGATTCTGTGCCATGTGAATTACGTTAGTAAAGCCGTTATCAGAAAAGCCCGTGTAGTCAAGGGATTACTGGGGAGGAGTCCTTGTTCTCAGCTCTAAGAGCAACACTTGTTTCTCTTTTCATTCAGACTTTGCCCTGTGCTTAAGAGAGTCTGGGGCAGAGCCGTAGCCACAGTGATTTTTATCAGGACAAAATGGTGATTCTAAACATCCATTCTCTCAAGCTAGGGGGAAAGCCTCTCATGGAGCTATTGATTCATTGTTGTGGTAAAAGAAAGGGGACCCGGTGAGGACTGTTTCCATCAGTAAGCCTAGATTAGGGCTTGAGGGAGAGTGTGATTAGAGCTGCTGCCAGGAAGACTCGTCAGCATCAAGAGGGACCAACGTCCTTCATTGAGGTCACAGGTAATGGTGGCTTAGGTAGTGTGGAGGACAAGTGACCATCTGAAGCTGCTCAGTCAACAGGTCCTGATGTCCATATTGGAGACAGAAAGAATTTAGTGGCTTGAATGTGTTCCCTGAAGTTGGTGGGGTAGAAATATGTAATATGAGTGTTGTCAGAAGACATATTATAATGGTGGTCAGGTTGTGAGGATTAAGCTCCTGTGAGTGTTTTTCTTTAGCTCCAGAGTGTTTTTCTTTTAACAAAAGCAAGTTCAGCCTCTTCCTCCTCTCTCGCCCCCACCCTTGGATGATTCCACACAGAGGCCCATCAGCTGCTGGCTGCTGCTGTTGGACTGACTTCCTTGGGTCCAGAACGCCAAGGACAAATCTCTGTTCTCTATGAGCCACCTGCTTTCTGCTCTTGGTGTCAGAGCACCAAAGAGACTCAGTGGCAAAGTACTTGGTATAGATGAGAGGAATAATGATGATTCATCTCAAATCTTTTGGAGAGAGGGTCTTTCTCTGGGTTTCGTGGCCTGGAACTCACTATGTCACTCAGCCTAGTCATAAACTCATAATTCTCTTCAACCCAGCCTGCTAAGTGCTAGGATTACAGGTGTTAGCTACCATACCTGACTCCGTTTTATTTATCTTTAAATATCTTCCATTTATTCTTTGACAGTTTAGTACATGTATACAATGTATCTTGATCCAAAGCTTCCCCTCCCATTCCACAGTACACCCCCTGTCTTAATCTGGGTTTCTATTGCTGTCAAGAGACACCATAACCATGGCAACACTTATAAAGGAAAACATGTCATTGGGGCTGGCTTACAGTTTCAGAGGTTTAATCCATTATCAAGGCAAGAAGCCAGGCAGCATGCAGGCAGACACGGTACTGGAGAAGTAGCTGAGAGTTCTAGATCCTGACCCACAGGCAACAGTAGGAGAACTGAGTCCCACACCGGGCATAGTTTGAGCATATAAGACTTCAAAGCCCACCCCCACAGTGACACACTTTCTCCATCAAGGCCACACCTCCTGACAGTGCCAAGCATTCAAACACAAGAGTCTACGGAGGCCATCTATTCAAACTGTCGCATCCCCCAACATGGCCTCTTCCAGCCTTTGTGCCCTTTCCTTGGTTAGGGTAACTCAAGAATCCAACTCATTGTATGAAGAATGTAAAACTTACTACCCCCCCATGCTTTTGCCTATGTGTCCCCACTGCTGTACCATAGACCATCAGACTTCAGTACCAAGCACTGTATCCATTAGAGAGTCTCCTGGTGTCTCTCCCCTCCAGCCCCTGAGAAGCACATTTTACTTTCTATGTCTGTGAATTTCATTACTCTAGGGTTTCTTTATAGGTAAAACTTTATATATTGCATTTTCATAGGATGATGTCATTTAGCATAATGCTCTCAAGGTTCATTGGTCTTCTAGCATATGATAGGAATTCCTTGGATTACATGAGTGGATAAAAATCTCATTGTCTTCAGACACCACATTTTGCTCAGCCCTCCGTCTGATGGCGGAGAGTAAAATTGCTTCTACCTCTTGGCTCTTAATGATAACCGCTAGTGCGTCTC
Source organism: Arvicola amphibius (assembly GCF_903992535.2). NCBI lineage: Eukaryota > Metazoa > Chordata > Mammalia > Rodentia > Cricetidae > Arvicola > Arvicola amphibius. The sequence goes on from NC_052055.2 coordinate 115,212,852, forward strand.
TGAGTATGGGTTCATCAGTTCGTAGACCTGTCTCACCGAGTGCCTGCCTTCTCAGTCTTTTGGGTGTAGATGCATGAATGGTACTGTGTCACGGTTCTCTGTTTAACATTAAGGAACTCCCACTAATTTCCTAGAGTGCCTAAATCACTCTATAGTCTCATCCCAGCTTTGTACAAGGATGATTGTTCAAATTCACACCACACACACACACACACACACACACACACACACACTCACACACAGTCTCACTGTGTAGGCCTGGCTGGCCTAGAACTCACTGTGTAGAGCAGGCTGGCCTCATGAATGCTAGAGTTAAAAGTGTGTGCCACCACATCTGCCTATTGATTATTCTTGATAACCAGCTCTAGGTATCAAGACAACGCTGACATTTAGTACTTTTTAAAAAAAAACACTGCTTTAAGTAGTAGCCAAAAACCAAGTCTAATTATTTAGGAACATCGCTAAATTCCTCTCCAGTTTTAAAAAAAAAAGTAATAATTCACCTGAAAGAGGAACTTCATGGTTTTCAATTCCCCAGCTGGCAAAGAAGCACAATATGGTGGTGGTGTCTCCAATTTTGGAACGAGATCGAGATCACGGGGGAGTTCTGTGGAACACAGCTGTGGTGATCTCCAATTCAGGAGTGGTCATGGGAAAGACCAGGAAGAACCACATCCCCAGAGTGGGTGACTTCAATGAGGTGAGTGCCAATCAGAGTTCCGTGGGCCTTTCTCGGGGGGGAGTCCTGTGCCAGAGGCTGTGGCATGTGATGCTGCAGGGCAGTGCCGTTGTAGGGTCCAGAGAGTCAGGTAGCACTGCCCTGCATCACATGGGCACGAGGTGCTTAGAGTCCCAAAAACTTTCAGCAGCATGGGATTTACACATACATCGTATGCATGTGGAGAACTTAATTTGAGTTTCTGCAATATTCCCTTGAGGTAATTAGTTCATAAGCTAAAATGCAAATAAACAGGGCACAAATATAAGATTATTCCTATGAGCCCTACTAAAGGGGCTCTGAGTTCCTAGGCAACCATGATATAATCCTAGTTTCAGTGGATGCTGTTCTTTGTGACTTACATGGTATCTCAGTTAGCACATGGTCCTTTGGCTCACTGGTGTGAAGAATTCACAGAGAGGGACTGTTTTGATTGGTAAATACCAACTCACAAGTAGTGGGATGGTGGCTGAGGGCATTTGGCAGAAGAAAATGGACTCTATATAATGTCAGAATACTAAATCTGAATTTGAACATGACTGTTCAAGAGAACCAATAGTTTGGGGTGTGCCGCCCCCATCCTTAGCACCCACACTGCATCTTTGGATTGAGGATTTACGCTCCTCTCAGGCTGGTCAGCAGGGTGAGAAACCATCTTCAGGGCTACGGCGAAACAGAAGAGCTGGTGTTTCTAAGAAGCAGCTAGAGGTGGGGTGGGACAGACACACTCCTTGCTTGCTTACCCTGTGGTTAATCATTAGCTCCCTGCAGACACCCCTGACCTAACTAAAGCAGGATCTGCTCAGGGTCCATATCCTGGTTGCTATCTAACCTGGCCAGTTTTGAAATTAATGAGAGAAAGCCAAAAGTTCCAGGAGCAGATCTGTTTGGGACCCAGCCTGCCCTCTAGCATCCCTGAAACTAGATCTCCATCAAGTCCTGGAAGTGGCAGCCTTGGGGCTCAGGCAGGGAAGAGGAGGTGGGAGAATAAGGTTCCCATTCGCTTGTCCTACAGGGAACCCTCGGCAGGATACCAGGCTGCTGTGTGGAGGGCGTGTTTTACTCTCGGGTTTAGTCTTAGTCAGTAGGGAAAGTCCCAAACCAATTCAAGTGACATACAGTTTCCAAACAGGAAGAGTTGCCCTGGCTGGGTCTTTTCACCTCTAGCATTCTGTGTAAGGAGCTGAAGTCAGTCATTCAAGTTAACATTGACCTAACCACAACCTTTTCTTGTATCGTGATTGAAAACTTCCCATAGGTTATCCTGGAAATCATGTGATCTACCACAAAGCAGATATGGGTTAAGTACTAGGCCTTTGTGTTCTCCCTCTTGGGGTTGCTTTGTAATTGTGTCTGGGTTTTGTGTGTGTGTTAACACTGCAATTCTGGAACGTAAAATAGAGTCACACCCCAATGTTAATTTTAGATTGGTGATACTCACTTCTGCCGAGGCTGAGGAAAGCAGAGCTGTTTCCACTCTGGGGCACCAGCTTAGAACTCTTTGTCCTTTTCAGTCCACTTACTACATGGAGGGAAACCTGGGCCACCCCGTGTTCCAGACCCAGTTTGGCAGGATTGCTGTGAATATTTGCTATGGGCGGCACCATCCCCTCAACTGGCTCATGTACAGCATCAATGGAGCAGAGATCATCTTCAACCCCTCAGCCACCATTGGAGATCTCAGGTCACTGGTGGGAGAGATCTGGGGGGGAGGGGACGCTTTCTGGACCTCATTCACCACCTCAGGCCTGGCCAGGGTCAACCTGTAGGGTTCAGACATGGCTTTGCTAAAATACAGCGAAGTGATGAGCAGGTGCAATCACCAGGATGTCTAGATCGCCGCCCTGCGCCGCCCTGTGATTGATTGGCTGTGGCACATTTAACCAGTTTTTCAGTAGGGGGGAAATAGCGCTCAATGTGACCACTGCATAATCTGATCTCCCCAAAGAGCCATTCTACCATTGGCAGCAAGTTTTGCTGGGATTCTGAACATTGGGACAAAGATAATACAACCACCCATGACGGTCTGGAATCTCAAAGCCTGACTCCTGAGTGGAGCACACTGGGTGTCTGGCCAGCATGACCTCCGGACAAGGGTCTTCAGAATTCAGATTCTTCCAGGCCTGGAAGGAAGGGCAGTCCTCCAGAGTAGTGGGCCCAGAGGGAGTAACACTGCCCAAGGGCACAGGATAATCCAGACTTGATTTAACGAGTGGAAAGGTTCCCTTTAGTAGTATGTAACAGGAAGTGTTTGAGCCCCAGCTTCATCTCTAATAGAGGTCAGACTGCTTTGTTGTGACATCACTGAGGGCTGGAGCAGGTGAGTGCATGCGCATGAGCGGGGGTGGGGGGTGCAAAGCAGGGAGTTGGCTGACATCGCCCACGTGGCTGAGATTATGCCATGTCTCCCTTCCACTTAAGCTAAGCGTTGGGAGGTTTACAGGCCCATTCGTCAATTTTCTCATGGCTGTGAATGAACGGCTCACAAGACTCAAAGAGAGGAGGGTTTATTTTGTCTCATGGCTTGAAGGTTTAGGACATTATGACGGGGAAGGGAGGAGGAGTTTGAGGTGGCTGGTTAGTTAGTCATCTCAGTCAGGAAACAAAGAGACATCAGGGTTGGCACTCATCTGGTTTTCTCATTTCGTACTTTTTATTTAGTCTAGGACCCCAGCTCATGGTTTGAGGCTTGCAAGGCTAAGGGTGTAGGGTGGGTTGTTTTTCCTCTCAAATATCTGTGGAGATGCTCACCAGAGACTGTGTTCTGAGGTGATTCGAAATCCTGCCAAGCTGACAATGCAGAGTAGCCATCATAAGTCCGTTTACTGTACTTGACACTCAAATACATGACTTTTAATTCACAACATTATACTGCTGGTCCTCGGGCCTCAGACCTATCTTATACTGCGGTTCCTTCTTGTCTCAACAGTTCCAACATTGCTCAGAAATCCAGAGTCTCTTTTGAGACTCAAAGATATCTGTGAGTCTCTGTGGGGTGGGGGAGAGGATCCCAATTCCAATATACAATGTCACAGAGCAAACATTCCCATTTTAAAAGGGAACCTAACAAGGAAAAGCCAGACCAGGTAAGAATGAGGTCCAGCAAGTCTTAAAGCGCCATGTCTGGCTTCTGAGGCTCTAGATGACATCTCCTGAGCTCCTACAGTCTTGCATAAAATGGCCCTTTTAGTTCGACCACGTAGCCTCTCTCTCTAGCCAGCTCCTTCCCATGCCTGCAGATTTCTTCCATTGATGGCCCACAGCCCCCACATCTCCAGTGTCCTGGGGTCTCCATAGCAACTTAGGTTTCATAGCTTCATTCATTGGCCTTTAAAAGCCCCATTGCAAGGAATCTGACCCAGCTACACACTGCCTGGCTTTCGTGTCTTTCTGGAATCTTGATGTAAGCTATCAAGACCCTGTAACTTTTGCATGTGCATGCCTGAAAATCCAATACCATGTAAACAATGCTGCCAAATTTTGTTGCTAACTTGACCCCCACCCCGCCTTTATACTACAGCCATGATGGCCTCTGTGTGCCTGGTGTCTGAATCTGGAGAAACACTTCCTAAGGTCGTGGTTTTCCAGCATAGAACCCTTTCTGAGGGCATTCTCAATTCAGTATCTTTCTTTTCAAAGAAATTTGATTTTTTTCTAAGCTGGATTCTGCCTCAAGACACCTGTGTCTTCCTCCTTTACTCAAGCATTCTCTTTTTCTCTCATTGTAAATGTGGATAAGAGCAGAGAGGAGTAACCACGCCAAAGCCTGAATGCTATGCTATCTTGAAATTACCTTGGTCAGACAAATGTGTTTTGAATTCGGCTATGTCCAAGATTCCAGCTCAAGTATATTGCCATAAATAGAGCCTCATTCTTTGCCAGAATCCAAAATGAATGGTGTCTTCCCTACTTCCTGATAGACTCTCTATACTCCCATAAGAGGAACTTTATGAACAGAGTCTTAGCCATCTGAATTTATATTAGCATTCAGGCCTTTTAAATTCTGACCGAAATGGCCCATTAACTCTCCTTAGACCATTCTCCAGCATCTCTGGTCCAAACTTCAGCATTCCCTCAAAAGGCCTATGAACCACATAGCCAGGTTTCTCAAAGCAAAGGCCCCACCTTCAATATCAGTGGCCTGAATAGGTACTTTTCTTGTTACTGGGACCTAAAGTCAGACAAGAAGTAAATAAAAGAAAAAAGGGTTTATTCGGAAAGTGTATGGTTCCGTGGTTTAGCCTGTGGCAGGGAAGGCACAACAGTAGGAGGGTGGGCTGTGCATCTACAGGGAGGAGGTAGAGAGCTACTGCTCAGCCACCTTCTTCCTCCCTCCTTTTAATTCTTTCTAGGACTTTTACTGCCCATGGCATGGTACTGCCCAAGTCTGGTTAAGGGTGCAACACTCCTCATTAAGTCTCTCTGGAAATATCCTCATATGTATCCCTAGAAGTGTATCTCCCAGGCGATTCTGAAGTATCATCGCAAGTTAAAAGAGCTCTAGGAATTTATGTACAAACATTCCAACCTGGAACTGCCTTCCTCCAGAGCATGATGGATGGGTACGGCAGGAAGTGCTGGCTTTAATTCTCTGGCTACGATGTCTGTGTTCTGTCCCACTAGGGTTGGGGTCATGGGAAAAGCTCTACATTCTCAATGGATTTGTATTCAATGTCTTCTAAATGTCAGAGGAAAGATTGAATTTACTTTTGCTTTGAAGCATGGTGCTCGTGTTTTGAAGAACATCCCTCCATGTTCAGAATTTTCCCAGCAGGCTCCCAACAGACCTAGAGTTCAGCTATCCAGTTGCTTACGTTAGGTGCAGATGGAGGTGTGGGCTGGGTCTAGAAAGGGTGCTTTGGAGCCAGAGGGCGAAGGGCATACTTTGGGTCTCCCCTCAGGGTTTCCACTTGAGAAATATGTCTCCTGGCACTTTGAATGTAGCTAACTGTCCATTGTCAGTTGAAAGGCAAGGTGGTCATTAGTCATTCGTCCACTAGGTCTTAGTGGAACCTTGGGGCCACCTCGTGGAGTATCTCCTCTCCTACCAGCTGTGTATAAGGCTTTTAGAAAGTGACTGGAAAAATGGCTTAGAGGATAAAGGTATCTGTCACCAAGACCGAGGACCCGAGTTCAGTCCCCAGGCCCACATGGTGGGAGGAGAGGATCGACTGCCACAAGTTGTCCCCTCAGCGCCAAATGTGCACATACAAAATAAGGAAATAAAATGTAACAAAACATTTTAAATACATTTGGAGAACTCCATCTCCTCTCAGGTTTCCCTAGCGGAATCTGAAGTCTACTTCCTGGGCACATGGGTGTGCACAGGCTTCTGGGTAAACCAGAGAGCTACCTCGTGTTATGTATGCAAAGGCCCTCCCCAGTCTGTTATCCCGAACCTTTCTTAGCTCCAGTGAAGCAAACAGAAGTAACCCAGTGTGACGGGCACATAATTCCTTAGGTCCACAGCAGCCTCGTTGAAAAATGACTGGTTTCTCCTTCCTTGGCTGAGATTTGCCCAGCCTTCAGCTTTCGAGGGCGTGGGGAGCTAGAAAAGCCTGTCTCTGGTCCTGGTCTCTGGAAGAGAAGGGTGCTTCGTGGGGTAAACTTCACGGCGTGAGTTCATGCCTTTTCCCAGTTAATTGTTCCTGTAGAATTGTGGTCGGAGGAAGTGATGTCAAAGAGAGAAAAGGGGCGCGTGAGACGTGAGCAATGGTGGCGACGGTGTTCATAACAGAGCAGCGGCAGCCACGGAGAGGTCGGGGTTAAGGAAATTTCAAGCTGTTTCTTCTCTGGGTCAGTGTCACTAAAATGGGCCATGGTGACGATAATGCAACGTGGAGATTTTAAAACACTGAGCCCTGAGAAGATAGATGTGTCTCCCACTATGTGTGTTCAGAATGCTTTGTGTGTGTGTGTGTGTATGCAAGGGTAGTCATGAAGGATGGAAAAAAAATGATAACAACTAGTTTATTAGGCTGATGGGATTCTGGGAAATTTTCTTAAAGTATCATATGATTATTTGTATGAGTGTCTGGTTTTCCTTTTTTTTTTTTTTTTTTTAAGTACAGTGTTAGGCAAACCCTTATGTTGTGTCAGGATTTCCAAGCCCATCCCCCATGGGCCACGCATTAGCTCCCTAAACCCGTAGCTCCTCTCTGATACCTACCAGCCTTCAGTTCGACTTAGAGGATGGCCTCCCTGGGAAGAATAACAAGGGTGGACATGACAGATGCAGAACAACCATGATGTGGAACTTCATCTTCATGACCATTCAAGCTACATCATCAGATGTTTTGGGGGAGACTGAGACTTAGGGTAAAGGCCGTCTGACCCCCAGTGGACTACGGCAGTGTGGGCTCTGCCTTTCGCTGGCTTTCCTTAGGAAGCTGGGATTGGTTAAGCAAGGTGTTGACAAGCTGGTCAGCTTGCAGATCGGTTGTCTTCAGGCTTGTCCCAGCTAGCTCAGGTGGGCGGGGTCCTCCCTGTGTCACCTGGACTAGTGTCGCCATGCCCAGCTCTGCTCCCAGCCAGGCTGCGTCTCAGAGCTGAGCTTGCACGGAGTGGCCGAGGAGTCTCCAATCTGCCTCCTCTCCCCCTCTCACAGCGAGTCCTTGTGGCCAATCGAAGCCAGGAACGCAGCCATTGCGAACCACTGTTTTACTTGTGCCATCAACCGTGTGGGTCAGGTACGCATCTGAGGTCCAGCTGGGGGGGTGGGCACTGACTGATGGCCTTGGGGAACCTCACCTGCCTTCTTGCTCTCTTTCTCTGCACACATGCCACAGACTGTAGGTTCCCAGGAGAAAATGGCTTCATCTGGTAGTTTTCTTCTGGGTTTTGGTCTCTTCTCATCCTGCCTGTCCTCTCCCCTCCCCTCCCCTTTCTCGCCGTTCTTTCCCCTCCCCTCCTCTCATCTTGCCTCTCCTCTCCCCTCTTCTCCTCTGCCCTCCCTTCCTCTCCTCTCCTCTCTTCTCTCTCTTATACAAGGTGGAGTGTTGCTCCGGCAGGCAGGCTGACCTCACATCCAATGTCCAGCTCTGAGACTTGTAGGTACCTAGCCTCTCCCAGCTCCATGGTTATGAACCCAAATACAAAATCAAGTCTTGCTTTGCCTGTCACACTCCTTGCTGGCTTCCTAAGGCGCAGTACTGGCCTGCTGAACATTTACCAAAGCTTGCTGATTGCCCAGTGAATGCAGACCAATGCCTCCCTTTAGCTGGTACCTGCTTGGGCTCCCTTGCCGCTCTTAGGCTGGAAAGACTGTCGTGGTGCTGCCACCTGGAGGTTCATTTTAGCCTTGCACTTAATTCACAGGAACGCTACCCCAATGAGTTCACTTCTGGAGATGGAAAGAAAGGTATGTTCATGGAGCTTCCAGTGGCTGGGCCTCATCTCCCATGCTCCACCTACTTCCTCTGGGCGGGGTCTGCTCCACAGCCTGTGCCTGCTCATTGGGTGCCTAGGAAGGGGCCACTGACTCTCCTCTGCTCCCTAACTGTACTGATGCTGTCCCTTGAGTCAGCATAGGTTGTCATAGGATCTGGGGTCCTCAGGTTGTTATGAACTGAAGGCAATTACCAATGCACGACTGCTAGAATTCCTCCACCCTGAGGTCTGGCCTCTCTACCCAAGAATATGAGCCAGAAGCGCCACTTCACTTACCAAAAGGGTGTTTCACACCGGACTCGGTGGGCCCCTCTCAGAAAGACACAAGAGGATGAACAGAACTGTTTCCATGATCCCTCCATCAGAAGGCCCAGGTGCACTCCAAACTTATAGAGGTTCCGATCCTAGATTCGTCCAAATGATTGACAGGCAGAGATGTTGGAAAGAAAGTCCTGGAATCTGTCTTAGAGGGACCACCTCACTCCGCTATGGTGGCCTTGAACCGTTCTCGGGGCAGGGGAGAGCGATGTGAACGGAACGCTATGCCACCTTCTCTTAGACCGGAAGGCATGAGGAGGGAGACTGGTACGCAGCAGATGCGGGGGGGTGGGGCGGTATGCCGGGTTGCTTTCTCTCTGCTATCCTGCCTCATGCCTGCCCTCCTTCTTAACCCACACTGTGTACAAACTCACACAGTTTGGCTGCTTCCCTTGTCCCCTAAAGCACACCACGACCTCGGCTACTTTTACGGCTCAAGCTATGTGGCAGCTCCTGACGGCAGCCGGACCCCTGGCCTCTCACGTAATCAAGATGGGCTGCTGGTCACTGAGCTCAACCTCAACCTTTGCCAGCAGATTAATGACTTCTGGACTTTCAAGGTGGGTCCTCAAGTCCCCTTCTGCCGCCCTGCAGGAAGCTGGAAGGAGGCTTCAGCTCCCCACTGAGCAGAGGGCCAGGACTCTGCTGGCTGGGGAGGATCCCCGGGTGGGATGATGCCCGAGCAGGGGCTATCAATAAATTCCCCTTTCATTTGATTTAGACTCTAGGCGCCCTCACACAGATTAATCTCAATTTCATCTGTCTAGAGAAAACAGTGGGTTGGCTTCTGTGATCCTTTTTCCTTTCCAGGCATTTGCACTTGTCACGAGATAAATGTGCCTGTCTGGTTCTGCCTGTGACCAGGCTCCAGTCTAGGCATTGAGACAATAGTGGGAACCAGGTCATAGGGATCTCTGCCTGGCTCTGACTCCTCCTTTCTCGGTTCCCTTGGACAAACCTCTCTGTCCCTAGGCCTTAGGACAGCCTCCAACGCTGCCTATGGTCAGCAGTCTGAGAGTGCAGTGCCTGCCCCTGAGACAGTGGTGGCCAAGGCCAGGACCCCAGGAAGGGCTCCTGACTGAAGGTTTGTTACACTGGCCTCCAGCAGTTCACAGAGAAAATTCATGTCCCCCTCTGTGTGACTGAATGGCTTTGCCATGTGTGACTGGAGGAGCCCAGATGTGGACTCTGGACTCTGTTCCCCATCTTGACCTGAGAGCGAGTCATTGGTTGTATTCCAGAGACTCGGATTCTCATTGGACAGACAAGGTGCTGCCCATGAGAAGGTCTGACCTCCCTGTCCTCTTCTTGGGCAGCTAGGGTGAAGGCAGGATTCCATTTCAGTCAGAAGTTGGAGCCATGAACGTGGCCAGCTCTTTTACCAAGTATCTCTGGGAGCAGCAAGCCGAGGGGTTTCTCTTTAGACCCTTCCTGGAGACACAAGCCTTCCCAGGGGTGCCCGTGTGAGCTCATCCTGCCTCAGGCCTGACCACACCTCCAGTCAGCTGGGCTGGGCTGTGTGAGTCATCTCGCATCCTTGAATTTCACTGGCATCCATGCTGAGGTCATGAGGCAATTACTTGTCTTTATTACTGTCTGAACTAACCCCGTTGATCCCCAGAATGGATATAGTTTCTGCCCCAGGGCTGCCCTCTAGTGGCCAGAGATGGTGGCAAAAAAAAGGAATAGATTTTTAAATCCTCCCCAGTCTGTATCTTTTGTTTTCAGATGACAGGGCGACTTGAGATGTATGCCCAGGAACTTGCTGAAGCGGTTAAACCCAACTACCGACCCAACATTGTGAAGGAAGACCTGGTTCCACCCCCTAGCTCGGGTTAAGTGGCTAAATTTTAAAATGTGTGCGGGGGTGGGGTTCAATACCCAGGCAGGAGGAGGATAGAATGGGCAAGCACATGGGGAATAACTGCTAATAATGAACACGTGATTTTTCTTCTGGGGACTTGGAAATGTTTGGGGATTCAAAAGATGATTCAACAACAATGAAAATCTATTAAATGTAACTGGATTGCACACTCTGAAAGAGTTTCGTTTTGCGTGTGCGAATTCTACCTCAAGCTAAGAAATTCCCAGGTGCTGGGGGCGCATATTCAGCGCTTTGAAAGGAGCAGGCTCAGAGGAGGATGGGAGGGGGGCATGCTTGGGAGTGAGCGGCTTTGACAGACTCCCCAGCTTCCCGCCTCTACTTGCCATCTGCGTCTATAATGAGACGCCACACGGACCAGGCAGACCTCAGGTTGAGTTCCAATTCCAAGTCGTCTCTGCTCCTACCCATTCTTCTCTCCTCTATCCTGGTACAGTCTCAAGGTTCCATCAGCTGCTTGAGGGTCAGTTTGGGAAAATGTGTGCTAGTGGGAAGAGGGTAAAGGCAAATGAGAGTCAGGGAGCGCACAGCATGACTGAACAGGTGCGTGGGCGCCGCCCTTAGGAAGAGCTGAGTTAACTAGCTACAGACAGCTTTTCAGGCAGGCACAACCTGCCTGAAGCGTGGTCCCATTGTGTTTCCCTGCATGGTCTTGAACTCTGAGGTTCAAACCACCATCCTGTCATAGCCTTCTGAGTAGCTAGGACTACGGGGATGTGCCACCATGTCCGGCAGTGTGTCAAGGTATCTTCCAAATGCAATTAAAGTTTATAGTCTGTTGACTGAGTGAGATCATGCCATAAAACCAAGGTGGACCTCACTCGGTCTGTTTACAGTGGTAAAGAGCATCCTTGAGCCTTCTGTCGGGAGGAAGGAGTTGTATATAGACAGCAGTTCCAGCCCTCGGAGAGAGGTTCAACCTGCCTCCCTGACAGCCCTCTGTGGCGCTATTAGACTTACCCAGCCAGCCCCACCATTGCTCCCTTCATGTCCTCAAAACGTCTCCTAATATCTACTCAGCCTCTGGCTGGGTCTAACTGCTACAGACTTTGATGCCGAAAGCAATCTCAAAGAACAGAATCTTAAGGATGAGCTTTCCTCTTTGGTTCTGGGCTTCTAGAATTCTTTTTTTTTAATTTTATTAATTTTTATTGAACTCTACATTTTTCTCTTCTCCCCTCCCTGCCTCTCCTCTCACCTTCAACCCTCTCCCATGGTCCCCATGCTCCCAATTTACTCAGGAGATCTTGTCTTTTTTTCTACTTCTCATGTAGATTAGATCTATGTATGCCTCTCTTAGGGTCCTCATTGTTGTCTAGGTTCTCTGCAATAGTGATTTGTGGGCTGGTTTTCTTTGCCTTATGTTTAGGTTTCTAGAATTGTATTCATTTGATTTGGTTTAAGGACATTAATGACTCTCTTTCCTATGGCAAACACAGAAGACATTGCTCATAGCATGATGGCAGCTACCACAAACAGATATATGTGGGGCAGGTCACCAGCCAGTGCCCGAGAGTCCCAGCCTGCCCTTCCCTGATGGCCTTCCCTGTGGGTCTCAGGCTCGCCTAACTCATCGTCACGACAGAAAATTCCTTCTGCTAAGTCTCTTGCTGTCTTTTATTTCTGTCCATTTTCTTGTGGGTCCCACTTCAGTTTCGACCCTGACTTACGATTAGGTCTCTCAGTTCCCTGCCTAGGTATTTGTATAATGGAGCCACGTGACCGTCCTGCTTTATGCTTTAGCATGGTGGTGAGAGAGACCAGATGGTTCGCGAAGGCCCCTGGCCACCGCCAGTGCAGTGCCTGTGTGGGCTGCGCCCCTTACACCAACCTCAGGTGCAGAAGGTGCAGCTCAGGGGTCGAGGGCTGAACCTGTAGTTGACCAGTGATCAGGGGTGGGAGGCAGTGTTTTGTAGTTCCATCCTTCCTGTTCCTTATCAGAGAAGGCAGTCTCATTGCCCAGTAGTTAACTTGTGTGAACAACCCCATGCTGGGGATAGGCGTCCCTAGGCAGCACCTTGGATGACAATGTCCAGTGGAACGGCCTGACCACGTTTGCAATGTCCTTAACCCTTCTGCGCTGCAGGGACAGCCGCCCTCGGACCTCAGTGTGTGTTCAATTGTCCCTGGAGATGTGGTGAACGCTCTGGTATGGCCCTTCAGCACCCAGCATGCATGTGGTTTCTGGAAGAGGTGTCTAAGCAGTCTCATACAGAAATGCGGAATTGAGACACACAGTGTTTTTTGATTACATCCACTCCTGTCATTGTCTGGGAAAGAACAGTCAGGCCTGTCTTCAGGGACGCTGACCCTGCAGAGGTGGGGGCTTCGGGGCTGGACCTGTGCTTGGAACATGGAGATGCTCAGTAAATGTTTGTTGAATGAGCCTGGGGATGGAGGGGTTTTTTTTATTTTACTTATTTATTTATTATGTATATAGTGTTGCATCAGATCTCATTATAGGTGGTTGTGAGCCACCATGTAGTTGCTGGGAATTGAACTTGGAACCTTGGAAAAGCAGCCAGTGCTCTTAACCTCTGAGCCATCTCTCCAATCCCGGGGACAGAGATTTTATGTCACCATTGCTGATGTCACCAGAGACTCAGGCAAGAACTGCATTGGTCCAGTGTCCACCACCTCTAGCCCTGCAGGTGCCTGCACCATCTTGGATGAAGCCTTTTGGCCCTGTTTCCCACCTCACATCACAGGTACTGAGGCTTTGTCTGGCAAGCACCTTTTCTCTCAGACTATAGATTCCTTTGTTTCGATGCTGGGGAATCAGACCCACGGTCCCATTTCTGTTAAACACGCTGTGCCACTGAGGTAACGTTCTGGCGTTTAATTGTGGGTATCTGTGGTGGAGTTAGGTTGGCCAAGTTATACTGTACAAACAACGAAACAGCATCCCCCAAAGTAGACGGTATGCCACAAGAAATCTTTGTGAATTAGGGGCTTTCTACATTCCGGGTAAGCTACATCTTCACCTAAAACAAGTCGTAAGAAACAAAACAAAAGAAGCCGTCAGCAAAAGTGAAAGCAGACTAGTAGATGAGAGACAAGGGCCCTGCTCCTGAGCTACCCTGAGCTACCCCACAGCAGCGGCTCACACTCCAGAAACCAAAAGATGCTAGTCCTGTTTTTACAAAGCGCTGCTGTGCACTGTTCAAAATCAATTAGGGAGGAGTCCTTTAAGCGTGCCTCCTGGAATTGATTTGTTCTTTAAATGAGCAAAGATATTGGGGGGGGGGGTCAGTTGGATTCCCCATTTGACAACTGTATTTCTCTGGTGTCCTGGCTGCCTTGTGCAAGGTCCAATCAGCCAACCAGATGTTGTTTCCGTATGCCAACATAAAAGATCTGATGAAACTATAAAGTGGTTGCCACTGCTTACTGCTAGAGCATAACTCTGCCCCTGAAGGTAAAGCCCCGGCCTCCACTGCTTCCATCCTTACTGTACCTTTTGCCATCTCAAGTCCCAGAGAACTCTAGAGACATCTTCCAAGCCTTTTCCACCTGGACTAGAAGACACTCATGTCTCCTGGACTGTTGTGACTGGTGCCAAAGGGACAAATAACTGTGATAGGCATACACACAGTCCATTTTTGCATAAAAGCCTACTTTGACTGGCGTGGACACTCCTATTCTGGCTGCCAGGAAGCAGTGAGCTAACTGGGGCACATCCTTTGTCTGCCTCTTATTTTGAGTGTTGCTGGTTGTTGCTGATGTGGAAGCTGCCACTCCCTCCATTTCTAGGTCCTGTGAGTGTTTTTCCTGAGGCTTTACTTCTGCCACTGTCAGGGCTGCCTACAACTCCCACAGTTCTGCAGCTTCCTCTTCTGTGGCTCTGGACTACTTCCTGTTAGTATCTCCTCCATCCAAGGCACCGTCCTATAGAGCACTTGATGAGGCATGTCACACCTGTGGTAAGAAAGCAGAAAGCACAGCCATGATGTCAAGAGGTCTAGGGGTTCTTTCCACAGCCATTAGCTGGTCATGTGACTCTGGTCTTGAGAGAAATGGTCCTTCCCTTGCACCGCAAAACCGATGGATGGATGTGTGTGTCCCTTATTGACTGCGGATTGACTCAGCTTTAGAACTGGCTAAGGAAATAGTAAGAGAGGCTAGAGAAGCCCTAGGAAAGGGAGAGGGAAATTGGGGAGCTAACAGCTCAGAGGAAGGAAGGGCATGCTGGGCTAATGGGATAATTGGATGATCCTCTGAGCTGGGGGCTGCCAGGCTGGGGCCAGCTGGTAGAAGCAGACACAGATAGCACAAGCAAAACAGGGTGCTGGTACAGGAAACAGCTTGCTGTGAGTGGTGGAGGAAGAGCGGCAGGAGGCAGAGGGTTGGTGGAGGCAGGCCCTTGTCCGGTCAGGTCAGGTGCTTGGCACAGCTGTGGCCTCAACAGGACAGCTGAATCACATGAGGCCCTGGGCCCCTAAGGCAATGATTTGGAGCTCAGAATTTACCCAAAGCCCATCTTAGCCCGGCAGAGAGCAGGTGCGAGGGAGAAGGGTGTTTTCCCAACATGTAGCCCTGGGCCAGTGGGGAAAACAGCCACCTCGGTGGAACCTCCAGATGAAAAGTTTTTGCAGCCCAATAAACCTCTCTGCCAATACAATAATCCAAATCAGACCAAATCAAACCAAATTAGAAAAGGCCCAAGTTTAATGGATGCCAGGACTCCCGGGTGGCCTTCCAGTCCTCAGAGAGGAAATGGGGAAGGAAGATTGGAAAACCAGTCTTGTTTGTTCTCCAGGGTACAATTTAAATACCCTGTGGGAGTGGTGTTGAGCATCTCTGAGGAGGGAGTCATCTTTGCAGGTCTTTCTCGGAGGTGGAGTCTGGACTGAGGCAACTCCCAGAGGAGGGGGCTTGGGTGCAACTTTCCACCTGAACATTCCATACTTTTTGGATATATGGATGCCAGGGGCTAAGGTGACACTTCTAACCAAACATCCCAGACTCTTTGGGTATATGGATGTCAGGGGCTAAGGTGAAGCCTTAACCCAAACAGAACCCTAGCTGGTTGACCTAACGTGGCTGTCCTCGTCAGTTTCTGCTGGAAGCTGGAAGCCTGGGTCTGACGATGCGGCTTTTGTTTGCTGTTGAAATCAGGCCGCCCCAGCATTGTCTGTTGAATGTTACCAGTGAATGAGAAATGAGGACATGACCATTCCTAGGTATGGTTGAGGAGAATGGTTTTGTTGTAGATAGGAGGGAGAGCCTAGCCAGGGCATCTGCAAAAGTCCAGACTGAACTGGGCCAGGAGAGGAGAGAAAAGGGAGGGAGGGCGAGAGAAGAAGAGAGAGGAGGAGGCCAAGAGAGGAACCAGGAACCAAGAGAAGGGCCAAGAACCAAGAAGACACATAGTTATAATGACTGGGTTCTATAGGAATCAGAGAAGCTGGGGGACATGACCATTGACAGCTGACCATCCACATGGCCATTGACAGCTGACCATCCACATGACCATTGACAGCTGACCATCCACATGGCCATTGACATAGTCAGATACTTGTAGCTTTGATAATCAAATGTAAGAACCTGAAAGGTTTGTTAAGTTTTGATAGCGTAGAGCAAGAAGTGGCCTTTTAGAATCAAAGGAGGACAGGGTGCTGGGATGGATCTCAACAAGCCAAGGGCAGATCAGAGCATAAAATCCCAGTAGTCAGAAGTTTAGAGGACCTGGGAACCTGCCTGATTTACTGCCCAATCAATAGAGGAGAGTTGGCAAACCTACCTCTGCTCTTGAAGGCCATGGAAAAGTTCTACAATGTCATGATATGAAGAATTTTGTTCTCTCTCTCTCTCTTCCCCCCCCCCCCGTGTGTGTGTGTGTGTGTGTGTGTGTGTTTAATAAGCCAAGCCCTACACACAGCAGGAGATGCTGCCCCCCCAAGGAAGAAAGTACACCAACTGGTTGTCTAGTGTCAGTCTGTCCTGAAAAGACATACAAGTAACATTACATGGACTCAACAGGTTACATTTGGGAATATTTATGTATATACAAATACTGTAGCATGAATAATAAAAACCCAGAGACAGATATTGGGGTTCAACTTGAAGGTCAGAAAAGCAAAACAGCCAACCACTGGCTCTTAGCTCTACCTCAGTCCAAAATGGCCATCCTGACCCCAGGGATCTCAGAATGAGATCTGTGCTTCTGAGAGCTGTGTCTTTCCCCATCTTATATTCCTTTCTAGGGCTGGGATTAAAGGTGTGCACTGCCCAGTTTCTATGGCAAAATAGTATGGCTACTGGGATTAAAGATGTGTGTCACCACTGCCTGGACTGTAAGGCTGACTAGTGAGGCTGTGTTACTCTCTGATCTGCAGGCAAGCTTTATTGATTAAAATACAGATGTAATCACTACAAAAACACATGTATACATACAATAGCAATTGATGAAAAAAGAGGCCATGACTTTGAAGGAGAGCAGGGAGGGGCATAAGGGAGGGCTTAGATGGAGAGAAGGAATATGAGAAATGATGTAATTAAAATACAATCTCAAAAATAAGCAAAAAAAGGAAAACAAAATAGAATGCCATTAATGAAAAAAAAAAAAAAAACACCAGAAGCAGCAGCAATGACCCCATCTGCAGAAATGGGGAATAATCATACCCTTGTAGGATAATGAGTGAGGGATGCTCACTTAGAGACTGCTGTCAAGGCCCAATTGCTATCTACTGGAAAAACTCATATCTTTAAGCACTGAGCCTCAGTGTGATGATATTTCAAGATAGTGCCTTTAAGACGGTAAATAAATAAAATAAGCTTATAAGGTTGAGGCCCTAACCTAACAACACATGCCCTTAGAAGAAGGTAGAGACACGGGGGACATTTGTGCACAGAGAAGAGGCCTTGTGGGTACACAGTGAGAGGAAAGTCATGGCACACCACAAGAGAAACCTGAGTTGCCTCATTACAAAAGAACATCCCATTCCAATCTTTCTGTCATCTGTGTGTATATTTAAATCTAAGTCACTCAGCAAGATGTGGTACAGTCTCTAAGACAGACCCCAGCAATCGCTGCCTCTCGGTATTCACCTTCCCATCCAGGGATTGTCCTCGTGACTTTCTTTGAATCAAAAGCACAGATAGTTCCTTGGTTAACAATGAAAATCTCGTTGCAAGTTGGGAACTGCCTGAATGTATAAAGCATTGAAAATGCCCATTCTATTGAATGCCACAGCTCAGAACAATTATATTAGCCTACAGATAGGGGGAATAAACCAACACAAAGTGTATTCTAGAGTAAAATGTTTAAAATCTCGTGAAACAACAGTTGTGTGTGTGTGTGTGTGTGTGTGTGTGCGCGCGCGCTCTCTCAACTCCACCACGAAGGTGAATATTCTAACTCCTGGAAGTTGGGGAGTATCTGGAGAGCAATAGTGGGGGGCAGTTGTCCTGAGATGAGGTATCCTGGTCATTCAACTGTTCCTCTCACCCTAATGACATTTTAGAACTGTCCTATATGGAGTCCTGTATCAGGGGACCAAGGTCTACAAAGGGCCATGTTGGTGAACCTGACATCAGAGTCCCTTCAACTACAATTAGCTTTAGGCTGAGAACTCAGCTACAACCCGATTAAATGCTCTCAATCAGAGGCAGCCAGTCCTTGTAGCTGATCCTTGACCAAAGAAAGAGCTGGATAATACATGTTTGTTGTCTGAAGCCGCAAATATTAAAGTGATTTGTTATGCGGTAATAGACAGTGACACCCAACGGAGGTAGCATGTGACACAGCAATAAACATCAAATACATAAGACCTGGCTCACATTGTTAATGAATTCCCTTGACCTCCCCTTGCCCAGAGCAAACTTTGCCTCATTTGAATGTGACAGAGCCGTTCGTTGGTCGTTTTGCACACTGGTGTCACCTCTTTCTTCCTCTCTTGGTGTTTGTCATTTTCAGTAATTGCAGGCCAGGACCAGCTTAAATTCCTTTTGGCCCTGTGTTTGAACAGAACAAATGTTGGGACAAATAGAGAAAGAAGTTGGTTTTGAGACGTGAGAATTGAGCCAGAACTGGGCTCTTCATTCGTGTTTGGAAGCTCACTGATGAAGACTTGAGCAGTAAAATTGAAGCAGATGTTCATGTTGGGAAGAATTGGGTTTCGTCTGTATCAAAATGAGGCCTCCGAGGCAACCACCAGCGGCCAATCCTCCCCGCAACTTGTTTCTGGTGATTTCACCTCCTTGTGGGCATCTTAGCCTTGTTGGCACTTGTGACCAGCGACAGAGAGAGCAGCTCTTGGTCACTTGAGAGGAAAGGAAGCCCATTATTTTCTCAGGCCTCCTTGTCTCATTCTTATTCTTTCTGGGGCCTCTGCAGCGGGACTGGCTGAAGGCTGCTTCCTACACGTAGCCCCACTTATTAAAACACAAATCACATCCACAACAAACCAAGTGCAAAGGGAAGAGGAAGAAAGGGCTGGAGAGCAGAGTCACTGGGAGTTCAGGCTAAGAATAGAGAGGAACTCTGAGAGCTTCTTGGCTGTGTGACCTCCTGCAGGGACTTGGCAAGAGGCCGGTGCGGCTTTGTTTTTCTAGGCTTTTTACAGAGAAAGCTGGGCTAGGAGGCAGGAGACTAAGTATCAGGCTGGGCTCTGATGGGCCGCTCTCCGTGTGACCTTGGATATGTCATTCTTTGTCGATCTCACTTTCTTGTTTATAAATTTAAGAGGTTGGACCAGGCCCCGAGATCTTTTTAAACGATTTATTTATTTATTTTTATTTTATGGGTTGGGTGTTCAGCCTGCATGTTTATATTCACCATCTGCATGCAGTACCTGTAGAGGCCAGAAGAGGGCATCAGATCCCCGGAACTTGGGCTACAGAAAATCATAACCAGCCAAGTGAGTGCTGGGAACCCAATCTGTGTCCTCTGGAAGAGCAGCCAGTGCTTTTAACTGATGAGTCATCATCTTCAGCCCCTAGACAAGACTTTTAACCAATCAGAAAAGAAACAGGAACACAGAATGAATGCTGTTTGGGCCAGGGTGGAGCAGCCTGCCTTCTCACCTAGTTATTTCTCTTTAAAAAAAAAAAAAAAGATTTCTTTGACTTATACTTCCTTGTGTATAAAACAAGCTGTTGTTTTTGCTTCTTTAATTCTTCATAAACCATGAGTCTGGCTTGGTGCTAGAGACACAACGGTAAGTCAGGAAGCTATGTTCATGAAGTTCCCAATTTACCAGATGTGGAAGAAAGAAAAAAAAGATGAGCTATAGTTAGTTATGTAAATGAAGATGTAATTGATGCCAGGCTAGGTACAATGGGAGAGAATTATATGTCCTCAGTAAATGAGGGATAGCTACAATCTCCATCAATTTCAAAGCCTGTGGTCAATCTAGGAGGCAGAGAGAAACACATCTAAATCCAGTTCTTCTCATCCACCTCCCCCAAATGGCACATCTAAATCCAAGCAAGCCCCAGCCCATTGGAGATGTACTACATGGATCAAGCCCTAGAGACCATCTCCCCTAGACCTTACAGTAGTGTGCAGAGGGACTCATAATTTGTCATGGCAATAAAACATTTTATACTGGGTGGGATAAGATGTGTACGCATTTAATTCCAGCACTCAGGAGGCAGAGGCAGATGGATCTCTATAAATTCAAGGCCAGCATGGTCTACTTAGAGAGTTCCAAGACAGCCAGGGCTACGTATATGTTTCATACCATTCTGTGATTGCAACTTTTGTGTTCCAAATACCCATGTTTATAAATTAAGAACTATATGAGTGTTGGGAACCCAACCTGGGTCCATTCAATTATGGTAACATTTGACATAGCTTCAGTTTGTAACATGTAACTATGAATTCATCCTATACCTGAAAGGTTCACGTGTGTGCATAAGATCATAAATAGAAGTGTGGGTTTAGAGAGGCAACCAAAGAGATTTTCTTAGAAATGGACCCTGTGAACGTCCCTGAATGTTTACTGCGTGGTTTTAGATAGACAAGAGCAAGGACCAGGATGCCAAGTTCCGTTCTCTACTACTACACCCAACAGGTTCTTGGGACTTCTAAAAGATACCCCAGACCAGAGGCGGCTAAGTCCATGCTGCAGGAGCAATGCAAGCCCTCCCCCCCCCCAGACAGGGTTTCTTTGTAGAGCCTGACCTGGAATTCTCTCTATAGACCAAGCTAGCCTAGAACTCACAGAGATCCACCTGCCTCTGCCCCAGTGCTGGGATTAAAGGCATGTGCCACCACCCCCTGCTGTGGGACCTCCTTCCGCTCCTTCAGCCAATAGCCTTTAAGATACCAGCCCACTTGGGTGTGGTCTTTTTTGCTTTTAAAAAGCAGTGGTAGCCCTGTTCTCTCTCCATACTCTCTCTCTCTCTCTCTCTCTCTCTCTCTCTCTCTCTCTCTCTCTCTCTCACTCACTTTTGGCTCTCGCTTCTGGCTCTCGCTTCTGGCTCTCGCTCTCACTTCTGGCTCCGCTTCCGGCTACTAGACTCCAATCCTGGTTGTGCAGAGTCAGGCTCTGCTTCCGACTCCGGCTACTAGACTCCTTTCCTGGTTGCACAGAGGGCTGTTGTCTAGGACGGTGATCTGTAAGTTTTCCCTTTAAATAAGTAACCCTTTTATTTAATCATAATTCCAAACTGGTGTGGGACTGTTTTGTGACTTACTCCTTCAACCCCCCTGCTGTAAGCCCCACTTTCTGTCAGGTAACAAAACATCTCTTGATGACTGGCTCTGAATCCCTTAGGTTGGGAGACCTACTAATGATAAGCTTCCTTAACACGGGCATCCACCTTACCCCTAAGAGCTGGTTTTGTAACTTATAAAATGGGGACCTTAGATGATACCAGACATCGCACTGAGTGCTAGAAGTTGAGTCTCTGTAAGAACTTGCTTTATAATAAACTCGATGTTTACTACGCTGACGTATGAGCTATGTAACCTCAGGCATGCGACCACATACTCAAAACCTGCTATACTCTTTTAGAATAACTTTTACAAAAATGAAAATGATGTCAGTTGATAATTTTTGGAAGTAAAACACTTCATAATACCCCATAATAATTGCTGACAAAGGGTATGAAAAAGTTCTGACTACTGAAGACATGTTTGCACAATATCATGACTTTAATTAACACCTCTCAAGCTTACATTTTGAAAAACAGATAATTTTGTTATATGTAAACTTTTTGCCATAATGCTGAAAACATATTACTATACTAAGAAGCATTGGAGTTTACACTTTAGATGCTTCAGTCACTTGGTTCATGGATGTATCTTTTGTTGCATTGTTCTGGATTTTTTTTAATTTGGTTTAGTTTGATTTTTTTTGACATGACATCTTGTCATACAGCCCCCCCCACCCTACCCACAGAACTCAGGTTATTCCTGTCTTTGCTCAAGATTTATGATCGAAGTTTTGTGCCACCCTACCCAGCTGTAAAGTATATATCTTGGTTTGTTTGTACTTGTTTACTGAGACAGGTTTTCTCTGTATAACAGTCCTAGCTGTCCTGAAACTAGCTCTTGTAGACCAGGCTGGCCTTGAACTCACAGAGATCTTCCTGCCTCTGTTTCCCAAGTGCTGAGATTAAAGGCATGCACCACCACCACCTGGTCCATGAAATATATCTTACTATTAATATATTCCCACCCTAACCTAGAACTTCATGCCTCCTCTAAAGACAACTATCTCTTCTTGTCTTCTAGAAATAGTCTGGATATAGCAAAGACTTCTTAAAATCTATCATATATTTTTATTTTAATATTTGAATACCAACAGAAAGAAGTGCTATGCTGTTCTTTGCTCTTTTTCCTTACTTAGTGGTATGCCTCTTGGTGTGTACCAGCGTGTGTACATCCATGCCTTTCCTTGCACCCTCTCTAGAACCCACCTAAGATCCTAGGGGTTTGTTTAGTGAGTCCCCATATTGCTGAACAAGCTGACTGCTTCTAGTCTTCCAGAAAACAATACTGCAGTAAACATCCATTCACTTACGATCTTGTGCACACACACAAACCTTTCATGTATGGGATGAGTTCATAGCTACACGGTGCCAGGGCCAAAGACAGGTGATGTCAAATATTACCGTTGTTGAATGGACTTCCATAGAATCTACACCAGTTTACATTCATACCAAGAATGTATCCAACCATTGTTTTAATTCAACCAATATTTGAGTCATACATAATTCTAGGCCTTGGGGAACGCAATGATTAAACAATAAAAACAACACCAAAGACCTTACCCACTGGAGCCTCCTGTCTCGTGGGAGAGAGGGCAGAGGGGAAAGGTAATACATGTAGCATATTAAGGGACACTAAATTCTAGGACCAAAATAAAGTGGAGAAAGCAAACAATAAATGCTTAGCACGAAGCCTGACAACGTTGTCAGAGATGGATCTCCAAGACCTGCATGGTAAAAGGTGAGAACAGCTCCAGTCAAATACCCTGGGGCCTCCACAAGAGCCGTGGAACAAGCACTCTGCCCTCCACCAATAAGGAAGTAAAGGGCACACGCCTTTAATCCCAGCACTCGGGAGGCAGAGGCAGGTGGATCTCTGTGAGTTTGAGGCCAGCCTGGTGTACAACAGCGAGTTCTGGGACAGGCTCCAAAACTACAGAGAAACCCTGTCTCGAAAAACTTAAACAAACAAGCAATGAAGAAACAAAATGAGACACGGTCCTGCTAGGTTCCCCAAGTTGGTCCTGAACTCAAGGCTCATGTGGTCCTCTGCCTAAGCCTCTGAACAGCTGGGATTCCGGATGTACCTCACCTTGCCAGACAGATAAGACAAAAGATCTAAGTTCCTACCTTCTTATCTGTGAAGTCAGATAATAATAGCACACACACCAGAGACTGTTGAAGAATCCAGTAATATTACATAATTTATTATAAACAGCCCTTATAGTGGACAGTACTGTGGCCCAGGGAAGGACAGTTTGGCCACAAGGGAGCAAGATCCTGGGGGAATCAGCAACTGCACAGCAACCAGAACCCAGGCCCTCTGAGCCTGAGCGCCAGGCACTTGTGGATGCTCCAAGCAACCAACAGCACTGAGCTCTAAGGAGCACAGGAAGGCAGAGAAGAGGGGGAGCCGTCTAGAAGCTGGCTGCCCAACTCAGTCAGGCCTATTGGCCGAGCCTGCTGGGGTCTACTCACAAGACATCCACTTCCGGGATGGTGCTCTCAGCCAAAGGCAACAGTCTTGCTGGCCGCCCTGGCCCATCTGCTGCAATGAGACTCTCCCAAAGCCTGGACTCCCATTGGGTTCCATCCAAAGACTCTCTTGGAAGATAAGCTCTTGAGTCGCAGCTGTGGAAATACACAGACCCAGCAGAGCATGCGCATCTGCCGGCCTGGGCGAGACTCTCGAGCCCACCGAGGGTGTGGTGGACGCTGCCCCTCAACTCTCCGTGTGTCCTTGTCTCACCTGGTGGCTTCTCCTCTTCTGTCCACACTGAGATCCCTCCCTCTTCTCTCTTCTTCTGCTCCCCAGAGCCCTGTCCTTGTAGGGCTCTAACCCTCCTTCAATAAGAGACCCCTTCCTTCTACTCTTTGTGCTTAACTCCGATATTTTTATTACCAGGAAGTGGGAAATAAAAAGAGAAATGTCTTTGCCCTGAGTTAAGATTATGTAATACATACGTGCACCAGAATATTACCTGCTGCCCCATATTTATATGCTATTTTAGTGTGTCAGTTATATACATACACAAACACAATTTTCTTATAAAGAAAAATGGGTGAATTATAATAGTGTCTAATTTAAGAAAAAAGGTAATTCAAAATATTTTTTATTGGGATTTTTTTTTTGGAGACAGGGTCTCTCTGTGTAGACCAGAACATTCTTGAACTCACAGAAATGCTCTTGCCTCTGCCTTCCAAGTGCTGGGATTAAAGCCCTCCCCATTATGCCCAGCTTGTGATTCAAATTAGAGAATTTGGCCTCAGAAAAAGAAAAGGTATTAGGGATATGTGAATACATGTATATTTCCTGTTCCCATTTCAACTGTGGGCAGCTACATTAACAGATGAATGCTTTGTTGGTTTCAGCCCCTACCACAAACTTTAAAATCCAAGTTATTTGTATCTTTTGCAGAGGCACCCACACCCTTTCCTGGTTTTATTTGAGATGGGATCTCTTGTTACTTAGCCCAGGCTATCCTGGAATCAGACTCCTCCTGATTCAGTCAACTAAAACTTGTGACCACAACACCTCTAGAATCCATGTTCATAACCTTATCCCTACTGACTAGAGCCTAGGCACCCACACATGAGAGCAGGAGCTTGGGAATAGTCTGTGACAATTACTAACTGCATCATTGTCCCTGTGGGAAAAACAGTATGAAGTCTAAATTTTTCTTCTTTGATTGTTAGGTTGACAACAGACTCCAGTCTTGGTGCATCATTGGCACAGCAACATAAATAAGCAAATAGGTAGACAAGTAAATAAATAAAGCAAGCAAACAAGCAGTTTGAGATGCTTAGCATCTTAGTTAGGGAAAAAAAATTGATCTACCAAACCGGCTTAGATTCCAGTCCCTGACAGAGCACCTTTGTGCTGGTCCTCTGCAGTCTGCACTATGTTTTAATAGATTAACTCTGGAGGAAAGCCACTGTTTTGATGGAGGTCAGAGACTTTCCACTGAGCTGTGGGAAAATTTGACTGCTGACTCTGGCTAAATCATAGCCCCAAGGTCCTGAATACACAACTCTTTCTGAAGAGTCTTTTTCCGAAGTACAAACCCAGCAAACTCCAATTGGTATAGTTTTTGTTCTGTTTTGTTTTTTTGGTTTTTTTTTTTGGTTTTTTGGAGTTTTTTATTTTAAATGTATCTAGTGTTGATTTTTGTAGATTCTTGTGCTCACCAGTGTCATGTCAAAATGATACAAGTTAAAGTCATCTGAGAGGAGGGAACCTCAATTAAGAAAATGCCCCCATAAGATCTATCTTTAAAATGTCTGTAGGACATTTTCTTAATTAGTAACTAATGGGGGAGGGCCCAGTCCATGGTGGGTGGTGCCATCCCTGGGCTAGTAGTCCTAGGTTCTTTAAGAACACAGGTGGAGAGGCTGGAGGTTGGCTCAGTGGTTAAGAGCACTGGCAGCTCTTCCAGAGGACCCAGGTTCAATTCCCAACACCCACATGGTATCTCACAACTGTCTCTGCTCCTGTTCCATGGTATCAGAAGCCCTCATACAGACAGATCTGCAGGCAAAACACCAATGTACACAAAATATAAACATAGATAAATAATCTTTAATTATTTATATATAATATGTATTATTTATATAATATATTATTTATAATTTATATATAATATATATGACTTACCAAAGATAAATCAAGACCAAATAAGCAATTTAAACAGACCCATAACACTTGGTGAAATATAAGCAGTAATTAAACATCTCGCCACCAAGAAAGGCCTAAGGTCAGATCAATTCAACCTAGAATTCTACTAGACCTACACAGAAGAATTAATGCTAATACTAGTCAAATTATCCTGCAAAAAAGAAAATGAAGGAACATTTCTTAATTCTTTTTATGAAGCCACTAGTACCCCATACCAAAACCACAAAAAGACCTAACAAAAAAGAATATTACAGGCCAACATTATAAAAAAAAATTTAAAAGAATCGTAACATATTTGCAAACACCGTTTAAGAGCTCTTAAAAAGACTATCCACCATGAGCAAGTCGCCTTCATCTCAGAGCTGTAGAGATGATTCGCCGTATTAAATCAATACATGTGATACAGCACATACACAGACCAAAACCACAAGGTCATCTCATGAGAGGCAGAAAAGGTCCTTGACATAACCCAGGAGCCCTCCACGATAAAAGTCTTGGTGAGATAACCCAGGAGCCCTCCACGATAAAAGTCTTGGTGAGATAACCCAGGAGCCCTCCACGATAAAAGTCTTGGTGAGACAAGGGATGCAAGAACGTACCTCAACATCATAAAGACAATCTACAGTAAGCCCGCAGCAAAAGTCAACCTAAATGGAAGGAAACTCCAAGTATTTCTACTAAAATTGAGAACAAGACAAGGTTGCCCACTCTCTCCACATCTATTCAATAAAGTACTATCAGACAACTGAAGGAGATCAAGAAGATATAAATAAGAACAGAAGAAGTCAAAGTATCTTTATTTGTAGATAATATGATTTTAAACCAAAAGACCCTAAAAAAAAAAAAAGTCAACCAAGAATCTCCTACACCTCAGCAAAGTAACAGGATATAAAATTAACAGGCAAAAATCAGTAACCTTCCTATAAACAAATGACAGATATACTGAGGAAAACATTAGGGAGACAATAGCTTTCACAGGAGCCTCAAAACAAAACAAAATAAAAAAAAAAAGCTTTGTATGACTCTAACCAAGTAAGTGAAAAACTTGCATAATAAAAACTTTAAGACATCTAAGAAAGAAACTAAAGATGGAAGGATCTCCCATGCTCAGGGATTAGTAGGATTAAGTTTGTAGAATGGCCATCCTACAAAAAGCAGTCTGCAGATTGGATGCAGTCCTCACTGAAATTCCCATATAATTTCTCACAAAAATTGCAAGCAAAGCATTAAACTTCATATGCAAACACATAGCCAGCATGGCTAAAACAATACAGAAGAAGAAGAATCCACTGGAGGTATCCCTAACCCAGACTGCAAGCTATAGTAGCAAGAACAACATGGGGTTGTCATAAAAACAAGTAGATTAATCAATGGAATCTAGTTGAAGACTCATTAGTTCATAAACCAGTGGACACCTTATTTTGACAAAGCAGCCAAAATGCACATTGTCACTTAATTTAATTTTGAGCATCCTGACTGGGGTAGGATGAAATCTCATAACAGCTGTCGTTTGCATTTCCCTAGGGGCTAAAGATGTGTGTTTCCTCCTTTGAGAACTCTCTGCTTACTTCTCTACCCCATTTTTTCCGTTGGCTTCTTTGTTTCCTTGCTGTTCAGGATTTCTGGGGTTTCTGTTTTTTGTTTTTTTTTTTTTAGTTCCTTATGTATTTTAGATACTAATCCTTTCTCAGACTGTATAATTGGTAAAGCTCTTTTCCCACTGCAGAACAGAAGCTTTTTGGTTTTATAAGGTCCCATTTATTAATTGTTGGTTTTAGCTCCCGTACTATCAGTGATCTGTCAGAAAGTTGTTTCCTTTGCTAGTGAGGGAGTATTGGCCAATAGAAAATGAACTCAGTAGTATTTTTGTGGACTTAGTTTTGGCTTTTTTTTTTTATTAGTCTTTTGCTTGTTTATTTAGTTTTTTTAACTTTTGTGGTTTTGTTGTGTTTCTTGTTTTTTGGCTGTTGTTTTTGTTTTTGTTTTTAGAAAGAGAGGAAGAACATAAAATTGAGTGGGTAGGGAAGTAGGGAGCATCTAGACAAATATGGGGGAAGGGAAAATCATGATTGACTATATCATATTAATTTTTTCAATAATAAAAGAAGTTACATGGGTAGGGTTTGTGGGCCTGAGAGGAGTTAGGGAGGGTGTGAATATCATTGAAATACATTACGTAAAATTCTCAATGATTTAGCTGGGTAGTGGTGGCACACGCCTTTAACCCCAGCACTCAGCATCAGAGGCAGACGGATTTCTGAGTTCAAGGCCAGCCCCCTGTGCGTGCCTGCTCGTGCGCTCTCTCTCTCTCTTTCTCTCTCTCTCTCTCTCTCTCTCTCAGACACACACACACACACACACACACACAAAGTTTTAAATAGGCTTGCTTCCAAAATTCAAATAGTTTACTGTGTTTGGTGGCAAAGACATCTTCTTTTGCACTCCACTTAAAAGTAAGCCCAAATTACCTAAAAAATTTTTCCTTCATTTTTATATGTGTATGGGTGTTTTGCTTGCATGTGTGTCTCTGTGCATCACTTGTGTGCAGTGTCTGCTGAGGCCAGAGAGGACATCAGATCCCCTGGGACTGGCATTACAGCTAGTTGTGAGCCACCATGTGGTTGCTGAGGAAATAGAAGTCAGGTCTTCTGGAAGAGCAGCCAGTGCTCTTGACAATGAGCTGTCCCCCACCCCAAACTATTATTCCAAATGAGCAGACCTTTCACCCTTCAAAGTAAAGTTTTAAAAACTCATCTTCCAATACTTCTGGGCAATCCTTCCCCAGGTATTTAAAGACTTGCCCGCCATTTATTGAGAAGTACTGATGGTTTTTAAATGTTACAGGTTAAACAGGAAACTCTCCTAGAACATGCAGATAGGTCACTTGTGTGGAAAGAAAACCACTATGGAGAGACCAAAGAAGAAATGGGTGTCTATTAAGGACTTTCCACAGTGCACCCTGGTCCAGAAAACACGCCCAATGATACCAGAAAATACTGGTTCCTCCCTGCCCAAAGGATGAATAGAGGATCACGGGACTGGACGCGGACCATCAAATTAACCATAACCTAATACCACAGAGCTATAGCCCTGCAAATCATCCCCCACCCAGAGTCAAACATTGGCCAATCAGGACTGCCTTCATTTGCATGATGGGCATCACGTGGGCGCGAACTCTCACTGAGAAGAGGATAGCTCTTAAATTAAAGCCTCCGCAGCTCACTGTCTACCAGCAGGTCACTTTCCCGTCATTGGCCTTGCTGCTATGTACTCAGTAAACTGACTTGACTCTGTTGAACTTGGGTGGATTCTTTTTGGTCTGCGACTCTGACCCAGTGCAACTTGCTAATTACCAATTTGACTTGAGAATTTGGCCTGAAAATACCATCCCGACTCTTAACTCCCTCGCTGAATATAGATACACAAAGGATTCCCCTACAAGTGTAAATCTGTAAGAAATGAGTGGTTTCAGCTACAGCAAGCTTAGCCTAGAAGCTACCTGGAAACGGGTGATTCCGGCATTCAAGAGCCTAAGGCCCACCAGTAGCTAAAACTGCTGCGGACGGTGGGCTATTACAGAGTATGGGTTCATAATTACAGACTTGTAACAACGGCTCTCATTAGGAACAGATCTCAAGTGCCTAATCTGGACCACGGAACATCAAACTGCTTTTAAAGCTCTCAAACATCAATTAATGTCCACTCTTGCCCTATAAAAGGCATTTAGACGGTGTCTACATTAACAACAAGCAGCTGCCGGAGTCCCTGGCAGTTCCTAGGTAAGAGCCTCTCACCGATAGTTTATGATTCAAAACGATTAGGTCACCCAAGCACTCAATGGCCCTCCCAGATGAATGCCCTGGCCTTGGCAGCCAGTTGTTAGGAGTGGCTAAAAGTGGCTTGGACCATCTGTTCATAGGCAGCCATTGTTGGATTAACTGGACCACAGCTGTAAGTCATTCTAATAAATTGCCTTTACACACACACACACACACACACACACACACAGAGAGAGAGAGAGAGAGAGAGAGAGAGAGAGAGAGAGAGAGAATATATTTGGGCAACAGATCACCATATTTGAACAATATTACGTCTTGAATCCTGATGGAACAAAAGGACAGACGCTGGCTGACTGCTAGCCCGCTAGGGAAATATCAGACCACACACTCTGACAACCCCCAATGTAACTCTTTAAACCTTGGGTTTAAATCCCCACTGCTCACCGGGCAGTGGTGGCACATGCCTTTAATCCCAGCACTCGGGAGGCAGAGGCAGGCGGATCTCTGAGTTCGAGGCCAGCCTGGTCTACAAGAGCTAGTTCCAGGACAGGCTCTAGAAACTACAGGGAAACCCTGTCTCGAAAAACCAAAAAAAAAAAAAAAAAAAAAAAAAAAAAAAAAATCCCCACTGCTCTGATGCCTGCAAGTCTCTGACCCCACGCCCAGAGTTACCTACAAGTACCTGATGCTGTTGTTTTGTTTCCAGCAAATCAGATCTGTCAGACCGTCTGGAAACGGCTTTTTAGACCTCAGAAGACAATACTGGCTATGTGATAGGGACTACACAGAGGTCATTGAACCCAACCTTCTGCATAGATACTGGATTTATTTGTTCAACAGACTGAATCCATAGCTCTCACTGAACTCTGGAGCCTTCCAAAGAGAAATGAGCTAACCTTTATACTGACTCAAAATATCATTTTTGGTGCTCCATACAATGGAGTCATATGAAGAAAGACAAAGCTCCAATCTCTAAATAATGAAGACATACAAATATTTAGGAGGTAAATAAACTCTCAGAGGCTGTCCTCAAGCACGAAGAGGTGGCTGCCGTGCCTTGCTCCAGACATTGTAAATGAAACCACATTACCATCCAAGCCAGTCAGTCAGCAGCAACGAAAACGTGTTTGGGTCTTCTGAGACTAGGAATTGACTCTTCTCTATCCTGAATACTCAGAAGTTGACCCCAAGAGTGGGATTTTAAAGAGTGGGACCCTTTCTTTCAATGGGAGGTAAGTTCTCTGGGAACTGTTTTGATACCCCAAAACCCTGTGTTTCCTCAAGCTAACTTTCTTCCTCAAGTCTCTCATGGTGGAGAAGGTGCGTTAACTGAATTTTTAAGCCATACCATAGAAAGCCAGATAATAGAAAGGCAAGTGAGAGTAGTTAAAGTAGAAACTTTAAAGAAAAAATTAAAACAGCTTCTTTTTTGGTTTGTTTGTTTTGTTTTTCAAGACAGGGTTTCTTTGTTTAATGGCCCTGGATGTCCTGGAACTCACTTTGTAGACCAGGTGGCCTTGAACTCACAGAGATCTGCCTGCCTCTGACTCCCCAGTGCTGGGATTAAAGGTGTGCACCACCACTGCCTGGCTGGCAGCTTCTTTTTTTTTTTTTTTTTTTTTTTTTTTTTTTTTGGTTTTTCGAGACAGGGTTTCCCTGTAGTTTCTAGAGCCTGTCCTGGAACTAGCTCTTGTAGACCAGGCTGGCCTCGAACTCAGAGATCCGCCTGCCTCTGCCTCCCAAGTGCTGGGATTAAAGGCGTGCGCCACCACCGCCCGGCCTGGCAGCTTCTTTTAATAAGACCCAAAGTATCATCATTCTCCAAATCAAGGAGACCATACAAATTCAAAAGAGAGTCCTGTCAATCACCAGCTGGTGCACAGTTTCTGCTCCAGCACGTTAGACATTACAACAGCAAGAAGCTCTTCACGTGCTGGACTCTGGCCGATTTAGTGAGCAGGGAGAGTCAGCAGGCTGAAGTTACTGCAAGCAGCATCCTCTAGGGTTCCAGTTCTCGTGCCTTGGGCTCTTGGCAGGGACCTGTGTTACAGCTCTCAGTCTGGGTTCTTTGAAACCGTTGGCCTTGGAAACATAACAGCTTACTGGAACTCTTCCGACAAATGCCTACAGTTTCTTTTCTTGACGCCCTTCATCTTTTTCTCCTTCCTTAGGCTCTCCCTTCCCTTTCTCTACTCCCACTGCCCTTTTCCTTCCTGGCGCAGCTGCTCTGAAACCATGAATCTGTTTCTTCATCTGTCAGGTATTGGGTCAGATGACCGCTTCCGTCGTAGGGACTCTTCAGGGTGCTTGCCAGGGTCAGTTGGGTCTGATGTGTCGGCCGCCACCAGGAGCCCACTTGTCTACTGCCACAAGTCATCTGTGGCTGTGGCTGCTTCCTCCGTGTCATCAGCTCAGCTCACACTACTGAGGAGAGACGGGAAATGCTCTCTGGGGAGAAGCCTGTCATCGGGTAACCCAAGAGTATCTCCCAGCTGACTCACTGAGCTAGCCTAAGCAGACTAATTACAGCTCAGGAAGGGATGGCTGTATCAACACGACCATTAGTTAGTTTGTTTGTTTAGACCAATCACAGCCTTGTCTCTTAGTACCAATCAGTCCCTGGGGCTTGTGTTTTGCACCAATCTGGACCTGGCTTCTTAGTATTAACCAGAGTCATCAAGACTTACATTTGGACCAATCACAGGCTTAGCACCAACCACTCAGAGAATTTCTCTGTTAGACCATGAATGTGCTGTCCCTCTGGTCAAAATGGAAGTGGTTGCAGGGTCCTCTGAAGTTCGTTTAGTACAAAATTTTTGCTGGTGCTATGCTTTTCAGGAACTAGATTAATCAACTGATTCTCTATCTGTCTGTCTCTCTCTCTCTCTACCTCTGTGTGTGTGTGTGTGTGTGTGTGTGTGTGTGTGTGTGTGTGTGTGTAAAGGCAATTTATTAGAATGACTTACAGGCTGTGGTCCAGTTAATCCAACAATGGCTGCCTATGAACAGATGGTCCAAGAATCCAGTAGTTATTCAACCCCTGAGACTGGAAATTATATCTGAAGCAGCAGAAATTTCTTTGGCACCACTCAAAAGTTGCCTCCAGAGATGCAATCCTCCATACTGTGGGCTCTCTGAGCTACGGGGATCCCTCCAGAGATGCAATCCTCTGTACTATGGGCTCTCTGAGCTACGGGGATCCCTCCAGAGATGCAATCCTCCATACTGTGGGACTCCCTGAGCTACAGGGACCCCTCCAGTTTTGCCTGTGTGCCTTTTTTTTTTCTGTGTAGTGAGGCAGCCGCTGTCTTTCCAGCTTGTCTGCCCAGTGTGGCTACTGGAAGATTCAACCTCTTTTTCTTATTTTATCGTTGATTGCTCTACCCACTTATCTTTGGGAGCTGAGTGGCTAAGTCTAGGTGGCTGAGACTCCAGTGATATTAGCGCCTTTATAAAAGAAGCCATATGAAGGTTGTTTATGCCATTGGAGGACAAAAGCCTCCTCCCTGAAGCAGGAAATGGGCACTGATCATTAGATCTTCGACTTCAAGCTTGCAGAAACTCTGAGGAATACATTAAAAGCCTAATCTATGCTATTTTTTTCTCCTACCCCTTTGTCCATTGAAATATTTTGGGTTTGTATAGATATAGAAGTACATATCATAAAATTTACCATTTTAACCATTTTTAGGTATACAGTTCAGTAGCTTTGAGTACACTCATATGTATGTGAGCTAATTTTAGTGATGCTAATAGAATTACTTATGGGAGCAACTTGGGAAAGGAACAGGAGAGGCACAGTGGCAGGGTTGGCTCCTATCTGTGATCAGACAGTATAAGGCAACCTGCTCACCTCCAGGCTAATCCCTGTAGCTGGCACTGGTGAACCACAGTCCAGGAAGGAGCAGAGAGCCACAGAGGAGGGACAAATTCACCTGGAAATCCTGTGCTGCCTGCAGCCCCACCCGGCTCTCAAGTCCTCCACTTAGTAACTCCTAGTGTTCGTCTCCAGGCAGGGACCCGAGATTGCTACCACCAACCACACCCACCCCTGTGGTCCACTGTGGTATCTCTCCTGGAATGGACCCTAGACTCCCACCAATTCCGCCCACCCTGTGCTTGCTTGAGGATCTCTTGCCTTGTGCTCCCCTAACCCCTACTGAGGATCACATGTACTGAACTCCACTCCGGCTCCTTTGACCTGTTCTCTCCAGGCAGGGACACCAGACTCATACAGCCAATGCCAGCCTGTAGTGAGAGGCTGCTTGTTCATTCCCGGCCGCTTAGCCCAAAATAATCACAGAGAAACTATATTAATTGAAACACTGTTTGGCCTATTAGCTCGGGCTTCTTATTAACTAACCCTTATATCTTAAATTAACCCATTTCTATTATTTTATATTTTACCATGAGGCTCGTGAAATTACGGTACAGTTTCAGGTCGTCTGTCTCCTTCAGCAGCTACAGGGCATCTCCCTGGCTTTGCCTTCTTTTCTCCTCTATCTTTGTTTGGAATTTCTGCCTCTTTCTATTCTGCACTGCCATAGGCCTAAGCAGCTTCTTTATTAACCAAAGGTAATAACACATTTATAGCATACAGAGGGGAATCCCACATCACCACCCTTGCATCCCATGGCCTGCCTAAGGACCACATATCCCTTACCTGCTGGCAGGCCCTTCCTCTTCATATTGGGACCCCAGACTCTTCCCACCAGCCTCACCCACCCAGGTGACCTGCATTATAACCTATGCCCCATACTTGCTCATGCCCCCATCCCAGATAGGGACCCCAGACTCCCACAGCCTCTTCACCCACCCCACCACTGTGCGAGAGCTCCTGACCCCCTCTCCTGGATTCCTGAGGATGGACTGTGAGAACCCATTAACACTACAGAAGGTCGGCTTCCAGGCTTAGAACATCACAGCCGAACTCAGCCCTAGGGATGATTTCTGATGCTCCAAGACTGAACCCTGTATTTTGTTAATTTTGTTATTTTGTGTGTGTGTGTTCTAGGGCTCAAACTAGGTCACCAGGCTTGGTGGCAAGTACCTTTAGCCACTGAGCCATGCCACAGGCCTTAGAATTGGATTTCTTTTTTGACTATAGGTCAACTCTAAAAGCAACTCAAAGTTCCAGAAAAGTCAAAATGCATTTTGGGTAATCACTCTTGGATAAATTCTTGCATGTTTCAACTTCAGCTTGTTACTTCCTAAGCATATCTCTTTTCCGTGGAAAGGAATATGCAAATCAGAACTGCTAACAGAGATCGGGAGGAGAAGAAAGGAAAAATATAGAAAAATACCATCCAATTGGCACAAGGTATAATTAAAGTATTTTCAAGTTTTTTCTTTATATACGACTCAACTCTGCCAGCTGACAGTTTTAAAAGACTCATTTCTGACTCTTACCATTGAGGCTTATTATATTCCCCTGGAATAGAG
The DNA here is from genome assembly GCF_903992535.2 of Arvicola amphibius. NCBI lineage: Eukaryota > Metazoa > Chordata > Mammalia > Rodentia > Cricetidae > Arvicola > Arvicola amphibius. Next base: position 115,247,717 of record NC_052055.2, read on the forward strand.
TTTATATTAAACTCGGTGTACTTTAAAATGAATTTATCTTCCTCCTACGAAACACTTGACTTGCCCATATTCAAACACTACAGTTGCTTCCTTTGTTCTTCCTTTCAGCCTGTTACTGTCACTCTGCCTTTGAAACATCGTGCATTCTGTCCCTTCCCACCTTTCTCTGTGTCAGAATGGCCGACTTCATCGCGGCATCCCATCTCTACACCACTGTGTTAACGGGGAGGCTGCATTCGCTAGGAAGCAATCGCTCCTGTTTTTAAGTTTGTCTTCCAGTGAATTTTCCTATCATAACACTCCCATCGTGGTCATAGATTTGTTGTAAAGTCAGACACATTGATTTTTAAACAAATTATTTGTAGATAATTGGTGGCATATACAAGTAACCCCAGTTGTTTGTGAGGCTAAGGTAGAAGGGCAGTAAGGTCAAAGCCAACCTGGGCTACATGATGAATTGAAATTCAGCCTAGGCAACCTAACAAGACCCACCTCAAACAAAAATAAAGGTGCAGCTCATGGCAGTGCACTTGTCCGACACAAGGCCCTGGATTCAATCCTCAGTGGCCACCATGTCCCGGAATCATTTGTGTACCGTTCTCTTCTGTTGGATCACCAGGGTCAGCAGTTCTTTGTGCCCCAGTGGGTAGCTGTGGGACTTTGTTTAGTTAATGGTTCTGTGCACATTTTCCTTATGCGTTAAAAGGGAAACCTGTCCATGTTGGCTGTCTCTAATCTACAGATTTGCAATCCAACTCAACAGGGCAGTGGGGTTCAGGAAATTTCATACTTGGAAGCACTTCTGATCATAGACTTTTTCACCTTAGAGGTGTGGGGGAAATACTCCAAGATCACTTTTCTTTTGGAATTAAAAGAAAAATTAAAAGTTTCAAGCTTGAAATGCTTCTAGTCACTTTGAATAAGGGATTGTCTAGCTGTTTCTACATCAAATCACCATTTAATTGTCTTAGCTTTATAAGTTGAAATTCTTGTGTTCTTTTTCAAATATATCAGTTTGACGTGTTATAATATTCAAACAAGTGACTGCTTCCTTATTTGGGGAAAGCTCATTCTTCCTGACTTTTAGAGAAAGTTGTCTGTTATCTGGCCCTCTCTCACTCTTCCAGTGGATCCCCCAATATAATCTTCCATTCCCATTAGGCCGACCCCCCCCCCCCTTTCTCCTTAGGTCAGTATAGGTGCTTGGCACTTGGTGCCGTTTACATCTGAAGCGTCCTGCTGTTTAGCTGCTGCTCTCTCGGATTCCACTCGTTCTCGTGGACTAAATCTTGTCTCCTCTGTGGAGCCTCCGCCAGTCCCCCTTAGACTCACCTCAGTCCTCTCTGAGAGCCTCCAGGGTTGAGAATCTATGTCTCTGGGTATGTAACACATTGTCATCCTCAGCTTGTCTCTCCAATAAGAGCGGAAGTTCCCAGAGGACAGTGAGTGTCCTGTGTTTCTTTCATATGTCACATTTCATATCCCCTCTTCCGAATGGCTTGGTCCTTGGTGTTTATTGATCCACTTGGTGAGATTCCTTTATGCATAGTGAGCTTGTTTTTATGTCAGCCTGACACACGCTATGGAGGGAACCTCAACTGAGAAAGTGATTCCAGAAAGCAGAGCTGTAGGCGAGCCTGTAGGGCATTTTCTCGTGATTGACAGGGGAGGGCCCAGACCACTATGGGTGGGGCCACCTCTGGGCTGCTGGTCCCGGTGCTATAAGAAAGCAGGCTGAGCAAGCCAAGGAAATGAAGCCAATAAGCAGTTCCCCTCCGTAACCTCTGCATCAGCTCTTGTCTCCAGGTTAGTGCCCTGCTTGAGTTCCTGCCCTGTGCTCCTTAGATGATGAACTATGATGTGGAAGTGTAAGCCAAATCAACCCTTTCCTCCCTAAGTTGCTTTTGGTCATGGTGTTTCATCACAGCAATAGAAACCCTGACTAAGACACATATTTAACATACAGTCATAGGCAACCAGGTACAATACTTAAAGAGGACAAGGTCATCTAATTGGGGGCTACTTAGGTTCCACTGGGGAGCTAGAGATGTGAATAATACTCCGTGTAGTTAGTACTTGAACTGTCTCGTAGCTGTTGACTAATGCATGTTCTGAGCAGAGACTAAGCAGGGTAAATGACTGGAAGTGGGGTCTCCTGGCCTGCAGCAATGGCCGCAGTGAGATGCGAGAAAAGCCTAAATGAGAGCACTAGAAATAGAGAGGTGGATGCAAGAGTCCGTGTAGAACTTTGAAAAGCAAAGGAATTGTAACCACGGAGTAAACTGTAACCAGAGAGTATAAGGAACCCTTCAAAATAACTTAGGTTTTTTACTTGCGCACTAATGTGTGTTTGGTTTGATTGTGAACTTGGCGGTGTTTAGAGGCATCTATGAGACAAATGTCTAGGCAGATCCATGAGGGCATTTCCAGAGAGGATTAATTTTGAAGAACGGAAACCCACTCTGTCCATGAGAACCTCCCAGAGGGTGGCCGGATAGAAAGAGGTCCAAGAGAAAAGTAATGTATGCCTATGCATTCTTGTCTCCATTTAGAGTAAGTCCATCACTGCTGCGGGCCTCCTCTAGTGGCATCCTGCCCTCCAATGCCAGCTTCTTTGACTTTCCAACACTGAATATCAATGACTCACCAGGGATGCTCTGGGCCTGCTGCACCAGACTGGGGCTAGTAAGGCAACTTAGGGAACAAAGCAGCTACCAGCATCTTTGCTTTTCTGATGTAAAAGCAGCCATTGTTAGACTACCCAGCCTGTACTGTGTGAACTAATCTAGCACACACAAGTATGCACAAGCCCATGTACACACACACACACACACACACACACAATTATTGATTCTGCTCCTCCGGAGAACCTTGATTCAGATTTTTTGATACCAAGAGTGGTCCTTAAGGGATAGAATTGTAAGGATCAATATTTCTATTAGACCCAGTAGTTTTTTGGGGGGGAACTGACTCTAATTTGACTATGCCTATGGCAGCAAAAGTTTCTCCTGGGAACAGAGCAGACCTTGTCTGCACGGTGAACTCTTTAATGAATTATACAAGAAAAATGACTTGTGACTCCTGATTCACCACTTGTGACAGACAAGGGATTTAATTATTCTATATTAAAAGCTTTTAGATATTTCTGGAAAATTAAGAACTTCAATGATATTGACTGGATAGTGCTAGCATTGTTAGATTTTTTAAAAAAAAAAAAAAGCAAAGGGAAAGAAAGAATGAGCTCTGAGATATAATCTCCAGTTGAGCTATGGGGCTAGAATCGTCTGAAGTCAAGAACAAGGACTCATCATAGTTAACTTACAATGTTTAAGTTTCCCCCTTGAAGGGTGTCTGCCAGGGATTGGAAAACCCTGGGGTCCTGTGACTTGGACCCCCTCAGTCCCCTAGGGATGAGGCTCTTGTCCTTAACGCCCAGGTCAACCCAGGTCAACCCAGGTCAACCCAGGTCAACCCAGGTCAACAAGGCACATTCACTTAGGACTTCACTGGCCCAGGGCTTCCTCTGATCCCCGCACAACCCTGTCTGCCGCTGATACTTCAAACGCCACTGCATCTGTGGCTCATATGTCCCAAGTGGAAGAGCAGCCTGTACATCAGCCTGGGCCTATGGCAGAGCCTTCTTCTGTCTGGTTCCCACTCAAAACTAGAAGATTTTCAAGCCGCTCGGTGTGTGAGGCAGAGCAATACACCCATGAGAAACGTCCCGCCTCCAAAGCCCAAATGAGCCTCTGTAAGTATTCTACTTCTGTCTTGGCGGTAGGAGAGACACAGAGCCCTACCAGTGAAAGGGAGGCAGTGGCCGCATCTCGGGGGCATTCTGTCTGTCTCGGGGAAACTGTCCATGCTCAGGAAGGGGTCTCTGTTGGCGTTTGCGCGTTACGTGTTTCCCTACTGAGAAGGATAATCTCCACGTGCTGTGTGCAGCTGATCCGTGATCCCGGTTTATAAGGTGAAACTGAGGGGCAGAGCAGCTTGGAACAGGGCAGGTCAGAGACTAGTGATAGAATAATAGTTAATAAATGAATTCTCCTTCACAAACAGCATTTGTGAGAGCCAAAATACTCATGCCGCTAAATTACATCCAAAGGCCCCTTGAAGGATAGGATTTCAATATGTGACTTTGGGGTGGACGACACACATATTCAACCTGCTACAGGGCCCCCACAGCATCTCCCCAAGTCAGCCTTTGGTGTGCCCAAAGGCAATATGGAGCAGTCTGCCCCCCTCTCCCCTCAGGCCTAAAGGATTGACTGTCTGCTGGGAGGGAGCTGGGAATGATCTAGTGCACAGTTTCAGGAAGACAGAGGTGGGGACAGCTATGGACTCACAGGGAACTCAGGACAGAAGGGGAGATTAGCACAGCAGGACAGTGGTGCTCAGAAGGCAGACGCTGTGGGGTGCGGTAGAGACAGATGTCCACCCGCAAGCTGGGCTTGCTGCACCTGCCATCTTCCTGGACTGAGACCACAGGACGCTCTGGAAGGGCAGCCTGGCTCCTGAGCCCATAGCCTTTGGGAAACCACACACACAGCCTCCCCCCCTTTCCTCCCTGTGACTCGGGTGTCCACATGTCCTCAGCGTGTAGCTCCCGGGAAGCTGTGGGACTGTTTCCACCCTTCCCAGGGACTGAGACCCACAAGAGGAGCCCCTCCACCCGAGGGTGGGAGGACTCTCTGAGGCAGTCACAGTGAGGGGAGGCCAGGTGTGGGCACCACAGCTATTTCTAACCTGCAGAGGAAAGGGAGCCTTGCCTGTTTGAAAAGCAGGCTGATTGTCAGGGGCGGAGCCCAGCTCACAGCTGTCAGGGAGAGCTCCTGGCAGGGGGTGGAGACAGGGGGCTTGGGCTGACAGGGCTGTGATTTTGAAAGAAATGTCTTTAAGAGAGCGGCTTCAAGTAGGAGAGAAATATCATTATTAGGTAACGCCTGTCAGGTTATTTTTGATGTGTTCTTGGTATTTCATAATCGTTTTGCCTTTAGATGGTAAGGCCTTCCTGGCCCTGGGCTATGAACTGTGCCCCTGGGGCTTTACCCCAGGCCTGGGCATGTATCAGGCCCCAGGAGGTAGCTGCTGCCTGACCTGTGGTCTCTGTGGTAGAAGGGAAATAGTCCTCTAGCGGCTGATGATTAAGCACAAATTTGGGTAAACGTTTACACTTGCACCCATCAAGCCAGCGCCCACCCAGTACCCACCCAGCGCCCACCCAGCACCCACCCAGCAGCAGGCATGAAGCTGGCCCGAGGGTGAACAGCAAATGACAAGGCTCTGGGAATCACCACGGAAAGTCAGCCTTCTGAGGGGTAAATGGGTGTAGGGCCCACCTTTGATGTTGGAGTTCTACGCCTCCATCCTGTGTGCCCACGTTCTCTCTGGCCCCTCTTTGTCATCACAGCTAGCTCAGCCCTCAGGCTCAGCCTAGCCCTGATTCTGGTTCGGAAATGCTTCCTGGAGCCACCTCCCTCTCCTCTGTGCTGGCTGCAGGCACTTCAAGCTCAGTAATTCCAAACACGGACTTGCTCACTGATCACTCTCCCTCCCTTGACCCGGCGAAGTAGGCCGCGTCCCGCTGTAGACTCCCAGTTCACTATCACTGAGGCATCCTTCACGCCCGAGCCTGACTTCTGTGCAGGCCAAAGGCCTTTGCCGATGGCTTTCAAGCCAAGATGCCCCCAGTTCCTCTTTGTCTGATAAATGACAGAGAGCAGGAGAGGTTTGTCTTTCTAGTTTTGGCTCTGACAGGCTTCCCACACGCTGAGGCCACATTCTACTTCCAAGCCACACTCCCAGCCCTGGGTTGGGATTCTTGAATGTAGCAGGCCTCTTCAAAAAAATCTTCTCCGCGGGACTGGAGAGATGGCTCAGCGGTTAAGAGCATTGCCTGCTCTTCCAAAGGTTCTGAGTTCAATTCCCAGCAACCACATGGTGGCTCACAACCATCTGTAACGAGGTCTGGTGCCCTCTTCTGGCCTTAAGGCATACAGCAGAGGAAAAAATCTCAGAGAGGTCCCGAGTTCGATTCCCAGCAACCACATGGTGGCTCACAACCATCTGTAATGTAATGAGACCTGGTGCCTTCCTTGCCAGCAGTACATTGTATGCTTAATACATAAACCTTAAAAAAAAAAATCTCCGCTGCTCATTCAGGAAATTCAGTCTGACTGGAAAGCTGTAGAAGCTGCCACAGAAGAATTTCAAATGCAGGGGTATGCGGCAGACAAGCAGCAACAGATATAACACCGCAAACACACACACACACACACACACACACTCTTTCCCCATGCCCAAATCTTGCACACACACACAGGGCTAGCTTGAACAGAATCCTACTCTGACCTCTCCCAACCTCTATTTTAACCCTCCCTTGGAAATTTATACTGGAATATTTATTTGGACAGGAAAGAAGTCGTTCAAATGGAAATCGGAACACAGGACAACGAGAAATGGAATCAGCATGGGAGGCTTTACTCCCTGGAGATGCTTGAGTCACTCTTGATGCTCTGAAAGTCAAGAGCTAATGGTTACCAAGGACATTTTTGTTTTCAGCGGCTTTGTTTTCCTTTCATGGTTGTCTTAAAACAGCTCATCCATTTGCAGTGAAGAGTCTCTGGGGAGCTTTGTCTGCCTTGGAGACTGTGGCTGGCAGCATCTACTGCCTGCTTGGGCTGCCAGCACCAATGGTGACATGCTTATTCCGGAGCAGGTTTAGGACCACGGTTTCCTGGGGCCGGAAGGAGAGTGCAAGCCCCAGCTTCTCTTCCTTAGCTGAGAAATGAGTACGGACAGCATCTGTTTCACGAGCTTTGGGGCTTGCCTGCCTGATGTTACGCCCAGATTGAGGAGTCCCCCCAATCCTGGTTGGCCAGGAGACCAAGTCCTGTATGTAAAAGCAAAGAGCCTTTATTCTTATTCAAGTTCAAACTTGGACTCTCCGTGTGCTCAATGCATTGGCATGATCAGAGAGCCCCGAGCTCAGATGGGGTGGGGTTTTTATAACAGCAGAGGTTGGGGTGAGGGGTTTCTAAGGTTCAGGACCCCTGATTTGCTAATATCTGTTTAGGGGTGTCCTGATGAAAAGTGATGGGTGTGTGCTGGCAGGTGATCCTGTCTACAATGGTTGGAACGTTAGGAATTGCCTTTGGATGGTCTGTTCCTGGGTGGTGCCTTGGTGGTCTCAGTTCGTGGTCTTTCTTGCAAGTGGGTACTGCCTTAGGGCAAACTACTGAGACTCAGGCCTCTACTGAGAATGTCGTGGCTGGGTCCCACACCTGGTACCACAACAGGCACTGTATTTGGGAAACGTTAGTTACTCTGTCACTTCTAAAACCCAAACCCCAGCCGGACACTAAACCTGCTCTTATTACATCATGTACTTTTGCAAGCTGACTAATCCTGAGCTGACATAACATAGCACACCTATGAAACGAACTGCCCATTAGGCCAATCCTTTTAAAACTAATAAGCCTTCATTTAAAACCTGAAATGCTGAACCAGGGGTGTGCACAAGAAAGGGGGAAAGAAGCAATGAGCATAAGGAATGACCTGGAAATTACAGGTATAGGTGAGAACATTCCGGAGAATGCCAACAGCACGGGACATAGGCCTAAAAATCAACAAATGGGGTGCATGAAGTTAAAAAGTTTCTGCAGATCAATGGGAAGGGAACTATCAGCAGAATGAACAGACAGCCTTTTTTTTTTTAAGTTTATTATGTATACAGTGTCCTGCCTGCATGTCTGTCTGCAGGCCAGAAGAGGGTGCCAGATCTCATTACAGGTGGTTGTGAGTCACCATGTGATTGCTGGGAATTGAACTTAGGACCTCTGGAAGAGCAGCCAGTGCTCTTAACCACTGAGTCATCTGTCCAGCCCCCAGACAGCCTCTTGAACAAGAAAAAAAAAAGTCTTTGCCACATATGCTTCAGATAAGGAGTTAATTCTAGGATGTGTGTGTGTGTGTGTGTGTGTGTGTGTGTGTGTACACACATACCTGCCAATCAATAAGTGGCTAATGGAATGAACAGACAGCTCTCAAAAGAAGAAACACAAATGGCCAATATTTTTGAAAATGTTAATTAGCCTTATCCATCAGCGAAATTCAAATGGAAACCCCTTAGAGATTCCATCTCCCCCACCCCCCTGAGTAGATAGGATAAAGAAATGACAGAAAAGGTAGTGGGACTTGGGGAAGTGGGGTTCTTGTTCACTGCTGGTGGGAGTATGAATCAGTGTAACCACTATGGAAATCAATGAGATAATTCCCCCAGGAAATGAAAAGTAGAACTACCATGGAGCCCAGCAATGTCATTGTTGGTACCCAAAGGATTCTCTAGCCTACCTCGGAGACACAGCGCGGTTCCTTGCTGCTCTGTTCACAATAGCCAGGACCCCGCCCAGATGTCCACCAATAGAAGACTGGATAATGAAACTGGGCCATCCATACACAATGGAATATCAGCTGTAAAGAGAGATGGAATTTGCAGGAAATGGATCAAACTGGAAAGGGTCATATGCATAAGTGTGTCTCAAATGAGACTTGTATTGCCTTCCTCGCGTGGGGATCCTAACCTTCGGTGTCTGTGTCTTAGTTTCTCATTTCTGTTACTGAGATAAAATACCCCAACGGAAGCAATGTGAGAGGAAAGTTTTATTTCCACTCACAGATGGAGGCACAGTCTATCACTGTGACGGAAGTCACAGCAGCTCAGGTTTGGGGCGACTTACACATCCCAGCTACAGTCAGAGGGAACAGAGGTGCATACATTCCCGCTCTCAGCTCCCTGTCTCCATTCTACACAGTCCAGGGTACCCTACCCAGAGGAGGTCCTGCTCATAATACAAAATAATCCCTAACAGACTTTCCCAGAGGCTGACTTGAAGCTCCATATTGTCTCCTGTAGTGTGAAGCGGCGGGGCTGCGTCCCGCCACCCGCCGCTGGCTAGCTTTACCCAAAATAATTACACGGAAACTGTATTCTTTTAAACACTGCCTGGCCCATTATCTGTAGCCTCTTATTGGCTATTTCTCATATCTTGCTTTAACCCATATTTAGTAATCTGGGTAGCACCACGAGGTGTGGCTTACCAGGAGAGATCTTAACCTGCGTCCATCTCGGAGAGGAGCAGCATGGAGACTCACTATGGCGAATGCCTGAAGCGTCTCCCCCACTCTACTTCCTTGTTCCCACAATTCTGTTCTGTCTACTCCGCCTACCTAATTTTCTGTTCTCTTAAAGGGCCAAGGCAGTTTTCTTTATTAATTAACCAATGAAAGAAACATAGACAGATAACTCTCCTCCATCATTTCCCCTTTTTCTGTTTAAACAAAAAAGAAAGGCTTTAACATAGTAAAATTACATGTAACAAAACAGTTATCAAGCAAGAATTACAGTTACAATATTTAGATCTATTTTATCTTTTATCATAACTAAGGAAAGCTATAACTATCTATTTATTCTTCAACTCCATCAAAGACTCCAGAAGGATATAATATTACCTAAGTAAACAAGTCATATGCAACTTTCAAACTCTAGAAATGACAGAGACAACTCGCTGCCTAGACAGTCACCCAAAGTTCCTCTGTACCGTTGGGGCATCCATCTTCAGCCTTCAGGCCCATAGTGTCCAGCAGACTTTTTCATGAAGCAGGAAATTCCAAAGACAGTTCAGTCACTTTCTGCTGTGTCCTGCAGAACGTCTCGCAGACTCTTTCATGAATCAAGAACCCCAAAAGGCCATCTCACCTTTAGGCAAGTTCAGCAGTCCTCTCTCTGCGGTTCTTTGTGTCCAGTTTATGGAACAGTCCAGCCAAGAGCAGTTTCTTGCCCAAATGGCTAACAAACTCCATAAGTAGCCTCTTCGATGCCCATCTTCCTCTCGAAGTAGACTGGTGCTGCCAGGAGCAGATGTGTCTCATTGTCATGAAAAACCCTAAGTTATTAAAACATTAAATGCCATATTCTGCAGTCTTTGAAAGATATGAAGAATTTCTAACTGAAATATATCTCTACATATCTAGAAAATCTAATAACATGACTACAAGCTTAACTATTATCAATGATTATCCATTAACAACCTATATTTCCTAATTATACATTACAGTTTTTAAAATGAACTACAATCACAATAGCTTAATCAAGATCAGAAATACATATACATATAACAAAATTGACCTTAAAATCTATACCAATGCAAATTCATATCTATATCAGTCTCCTAGGCAATACGGGATTCTGTCACATTGGTAATGTATCCATCACAGCATATACGTAAATGAAGGATTGTGAGGGAGAGCAGAGACTGAAACTAGATCCATAGGTAGGAGGCTCCAGAGTGCAGTGACGGGTTGAGAAATAGGGAGCGGGCAAAAAAGCCATCTGTGAATGAAAAGAACTGAGGCCCCTGGCGGTGGAAGGGCAGCCGGGTTAGGCAATAATGGGAGGGAGAGAAATGACAACAGGAAATTTTGTTTGAAAAACATTATAGTGAAACTAATTCTTTGAACTGAAATTTCCTTAGAAATTTAATTTTTAAAAAAAGGGCTATACACCTAAAACCTGATGTAGGGGTGCTTGCCTGTAATCTCAACAATCAGAAGACAGAGACTGGCGATCCTGAGTTGAGGTCAGCTTGGGTAGCATAAGGAGATCCTGCCTTACAAAATCAGGCCCTGGGGGTGTGGCCCAGTATTGGAGGGGTTCCTGCCAGGTCCGAGTCCTTGGTTTGATCCCCCATACAAAGAGAGGGACTGAGACAGACGTATACTGAGACTTGGTGTGACTGAAGAAAGGCAAGGGTTTGCTGAGCTAGCACAGAAATGGACCCCAGTCTTCTGAATCGAAAAGAAAAACTCAAACGACCCAGCAGCAATTAGAGCGTGCTGGGTAGTTTTATGTCAACTTGACACAAGCTAAAGCCGTCTGAGAGGAGAGAGCCTCGACTGAGAAATACCTCTGTAAAATAATATCAGGCTGCAGGCAAGCCTGTAATTTCTTGATTAGTGATTGCAGGTGGGGCCACCCCTGGGCTGATGGTCTTGGGTTCTATAAAAAAGCAGGTTGAGCAAGCCAGTAAACAGCACCCCTCCATGACCTCTGCATCAGCTCCTGTCCTGACTCCCTTCAATGACAAACGTGATATGGAAGTTTAAGCCAGATCAACCCTTTCCTCCCCAAGTTACTTTGGTCATGGAGTTTCGTCACAGCGATAGAAACCCTGGCTAAGACAAGGAAAATGGGGTGTGGTTGTGGCAGACCTGACCGTGTTGTTTTGGGGAGGACTGTGGAAGGACTTTGGAATTTGGTGCAAAAAAAGCCATTGCATGTTCAGTGTTTGGTGAGCTCTTCTGTTGTATCTTTGAAGATAAGAACGTTGAGGCACTGCGGAAGATGGAGGCCTGGCTGGGTGTTTCAGAGGGAAGCTGAAAGACTCGATCAGGGTCATTGGTTATTTTAAATTAAGATTCTGTGGTTCTGGATAGCTGGGTCTGAAGATTCACCTGTGATCAACACAACACCAAAGCTACTGAAGTGAACCTTTGCTTTGCTGGGATGCTGGCTGCTGGCTGCTGGCCATCTGGAGCTGAGAAATTAGCAATGATTCAGAAGAGACCAGCATCGTTGAACTGAAATTTTCGGTTTCAGTGTTTCCGCAGAGTCAGAACACAGATGCCTGTTCCAGAGAAGGCCAAGATTGTACCTCGGGCTGGCAGCTGGACTTGTGAGTGTACGAGTCACCCAGGTGATAGTGGTTTGGAAGGCATGAAGGGGTCATGGAAAGCAACTGAGGCCTGGCACTGTAAGAGCCCACTGGTGAAGATGCAGCCTCAGTGGCAGGTGAAGACTACTCAGGACCGAAGGGGTCATGCGTAGACGCTGAGGGCTGACCCCATGAGGAGAGCCTATGAGAGGCGATAGGTGAGAGCACAGCCTGGCTGCAGCAGATCCCAGCACCGTGGGATGGCCACCAAGAACAGCAGCAGCAGAGGAGTGGCAACATCCAGAGCCTGGAGGACAAGCTGTGTGTGCTGCAGGGGGCAGAGCTGGAGAAGGAACCCAAGCTCCTAGAAGGAGCACAGAAAAGCAGGAGTGAATCCCAGGTATTGGACATTGAGTTAGTTATACTTTTAGTGTTTGGTTTTGCTTTGATTGTGACTGTCTGTGCCCTGAACTTCCCAAACTTCTTCCCTCCTGAAGTTAGAAAGTAGTTAATTCGGTTTTGAATTTGCAGAGACTTTGGATTTTAAAAGAGATTGGGTCCTTTAAAGAGACTGAATTTTTTAATGTGTTTGGATTTTTAAAGACTGTGTGATTTTTAAAGTTACTTATATTTCTAACGTGAGATCTCAGGGATGAACAAAAAAGGAAGGGTTGTGTCTCAACAGTGATGTGTTTGTGTGACAAGGTGACGAGGGGTCGGCTGTGTTGGCTGATATCATGTCCGTGTGACACAATCTAAGGACATCCGAGGAGGGAGCCTCAGCTGAGAATGCCCCCATAAGGCCAGGCTGTAGGAAAACCTGTTGGGCGTTTTCTTAACTAGTGATTGATGGGGGGAGGGCCCAATGTGGGTGGTGCCATCCCTGGGCTGGTGGTCCTGGGTTTTATAAGAAAGCAGGCTGAGCAAGCCATGGGGAGCAAGCCAGTAAGCAGCACCCCTCCATCAGCTCCTGCCTCCAGGGTCCTGCCCTGTTTGAGTGAGTTTCTGCCCTAACTTCCTTCTCTAATGAACAACGATGTGGAAGTGTCAACCAAACAAACCCTCAAGTTGCTTTGGTTATAGCCAGAGTGGTGGGTTAGAGCCAAGAGGTGCCACAAATTCACACCATACAAAAGAGCTCAGGTGGGAGGCTTATTGGGGGGAGGGGTGGCTCTGAATGAGCTCAGAAGAAAAAGAGAGGGAGGGACAGGAGGGGCTTTTATGAGGGGATATAGAGCATCTGCGTAGGGAGAGTTGCTCTACTTGGTGACTGGGGTAGCTCCTCGCATCTTGGCTGCTGTTGATGACGAGTCCCGCTAGGTCCCTGAGAGCAGGCCAGGATAAATGCCTGTGTGCTAACAGTAACTATAAATGCAGAGAGGAATACCAGAACTATCAGGGACAGTTGCATGTAGGTAGCAAGCAGTAACACTTCTTTTCAGCATCAGAGATTGATCCTGAGTGTGCCAGGAAGAGTCCCGGGACAAGGAGGACGTTTAGTTTTCTTTTGTTTGGTAAATGCCAGTTCTCAGGTGATGAGTCAGGGGTGGTGGACATTTGGAGGAGAAAAATGAACTCGATATAATGGCCGAGCTTGAAATTGATTTCTCAAGAAGTACAGTTGTTCAGCATGAGATGTCCCTGCTCCTTCGGGCTCCCTCCTTTCTTTGGGGTGGCCAGCAAAGTGAAAACCTGCCTGTAGGGGCCAGGTGGTGGTGGCACACACTTTTAATCAGCAGCACTCAGGAGGCAGAGGCAGGCGGATCTCTGTGAGTTTGAGGCCAGCCTGGTCTACAGAGCAAGTTACAAGAGAGCCAGGACTATTACACAGAGAAACCCTGTCTTGAAAAACAAAAACCAAACAACCATGTTCACGGGGCTGGAGAGATGGCTCAGAGGTTAAGAGCGCTGACTGTTCTAGAGGTTCTGAGGTCAATTCCCAGCAACCACATGATGGCTCACAACCATCTGTAATAAGATCTGGTGCCCTCTCCTGGCCTGCAGGGACACATGCAAGTAGAATGCTATATACATAATTAATAAATAAATCTAAAAAAAAATGTTCATGGCTATAGGTTCCCTGGAAGGGAAATGGACAATTATCTCTACGTACCGACTGGAGGTGGGGTTGGAGAGTTACGCTATCCATCTGCTTTCCCTAGGATTAATTCCTGCACATAGCACTGGAGTTAGGTTTTGGAAGGGATGGGTGTTTCAAGAGGATGGGGCAATGGTCTATTGGAGTTTACTAGAGTTATTGACAGCATGGACAGACAGAGGGGCATCAGTGATGCTGGATCTCCAGGGAGGCTTCAGACCCCAACACTAGAGAGAGCACAACAGGGTCCCTGAAGAGAATCAGAGCCCACTTAGCAGAGGCTGAGGAAGGTTCACAGCCTGGCTCTTGGAGAGGGAGCAGGGGATGGAGTGGGGAACAGAATGTGGCTCCTGTGAGTGGTGGCACCAGGCAGTGGGCTAGCTCTGGAATCACAAACAGTGACCCAGTAGGATGCCGATCGGCATATGGGAGGAGGACCCAGCAGAGGCTGGATTCTAACATTACAGTCTTCAAAATTCTCCCTAAGCTGGATGGATGTCTGTGGCTAACATGCAGGCTTCTGTTCTGTGGTCCTGATGCCCAGGTTCTATCTCAAAGGAGTGGGGGCCCATGGAAGGAAATCTGATCCCCAGGTTCTATCTCAAAGGAGTGGGGGCCCATGGAAGGAAATCTGGTTTGATTTCTCTGTCGGCCCACACTTGCCTCTCTTAGTGAAATTTTATTCCATCTCCTGTAAATGTCAAATGTAACATCTATTTTTACCTTTTCCTTGAAGCAAGTTGTTCCTTTCTTGAGAGAGGCATCCCTCCACATTCAGGTTTCACAAGGCAGGCCCTAACAACCTCAGAATGCAACTCCCCAGTAGCTGGAGGTCGGCTCCGGGTCCCGGGGGTACTATTGAATAAAGAGCGAAAATCTGCTTCATTGCAGAATATAGCAGGGTGTTAATGGTGATTTGAACACAAGCAACTATCCATTGGCAAGGTGATCTCTGGTTGCCCATGCTGGGTAGACCACAACACATCATCAGTTGGCCAAGAATTGCCCTGTCCCCAGCTTCCAGGGTGCGGTAAGAGTGTCTGGGAAAGCTACAGTGGTCTCTGGGGGGACGGTGTACTTCGTGGGACATGTCCTTTAACAGTGTTTCTAGAACCGTGAGCTGAGGAAGTGATATCAAAGAGTACCAGGTTGTGTGTGAGGTGTTCGCGGTAGCATTCATAATAGAAAGGCTGGAAGTCGCAGAAATGTCAGAGTTCAGTGAACCTTCTCCCATTGCTTCTATGGGTTGGTGCCACCAAGTGAATCACCATGACGAGAACATAGCATGGTGACAAAAGTCTTTGAGAAAGAAAATGATGTTTCCCAGCTGTGTATAGTCAGAACTCTGACTTTTTTTTTTTGGCACTATGGCAAAATAGTCATAGGGAGTGAAAAAAATGAAGATGGGTGGTTTAAGATGGTGGGATGCAAGCCGGGCGGTGGTGGCGCACGCCTTTAATCCCAGCACTCGGGAGGCAGAGGCAGGCGGATCTCTGAGTTCGAGGCCAGCCTGATCTACAAGAGCTAGTTCCAGGACAGGCTCCAAAGCCACAGAGAAACCCTGTCTCGAAAAACCAAAAAAAAAAAAAAAAAGATGGTGGGATGCTCGGTGGGGCTTTCTTAAAATGTTCCGTTTGTGTTGCTGACAGATGATTTTAAGGGCACTGTTCAGTAAACCCCGCATCTCATCTCAAGCAGCTTCTCAAGGTACAAGATCTAGCCCACAACAGACTAGAGTAGATCTATGTTCTCATTTAAATGAAGCATTTTAGTTCATTAGTAAGCACACAAAAGAGTTGCTCTTGTGAGGCGTGTAAGGGTGTTCTAGGGTTGGTGTGCATGTGTGGAAGGAAGGAGGAGTGTGCACGTGTGTACCTGTGCACAGAGGTATGGAGACCAGTCGCCAACTTCTAGCGCTATTCCCTAGCGTTCCCACTCTGTTTTGAGAGGCAGGGTCTCTCACTAGGTCCAAGGCTTACTAATTCAGCTATGCTGACTGGCCAGCAGCTCCCAGGAATCCTCCTGCCTCTGCCCCCCAAGCACTGGGATTACAAGCATGTGCCACCACAGCTTATCATTTTATGTGGGTGCTGGGAATCGAACTCAGGTCCTCACATTTGTAGGGCATGGTGACTTGAAAGAGAATGTCCCCCAAAGGGAGTGGCACTATCGGGAGGTGTGGTCTTATTGAAGTAGGTCTGACTCTCAATGGAGACCATGGTTGTGTGGACTCTGCCAGTAGATGACCTACCCAGAAAGATGCTATTATGTAAGCAAGGACAAACAGATGTGTTAGTAGGTTTTAAGACAGAGTTCCACTATATAGCCCAGGATAGCCTGAAACTTGATATACAGCCCGGGCTAGCCTCACACTGGGAGTCCTGCTATCTCAGTCTCCCAAGTATTGGGATTAAAAGTGTGGGTCACTATGCTCAACCCTGCTTTCAGGTTTGAGGTATGGCCACCAGTCTCTGAAGGCAGTGGCTGGGCTGAGCTTCCAATGAGTCTAGCTGGGAAGTCTATATTTGTTTCCTCATGAGCCTCTCTTAACAACGAGCCATTGTGGCCAGCCCAGGATAGGAACCCAGGCATTCATTACCAATCACTTCTCCACTGCCATTGACACCCTACTTCTCTTGGGCTGGCTGGGTGATCTGGAAAGACTGTCCTGGTGCTGCCACCTAGAGGTTCATTTTAGCCTTGCACTTAATTCACAGGAACACTACCACACTTCTGGAGAGGGAACCAAAGGTTTGTTCATGAACCTTCCAGGGGCTGGGCCTCATCTCCCCTGTTCCACCTACTTCCTCTGGGCGGGGTCTGCTCCACAACCTGTGCCTGCCTGTTGGGTACCTAGGAAGGGGGCACTGACTCTCCTCTGCTCCCTTGTGTGTAATTGGGAGACAATGGCTGGGGTGTAAAGTCTTCATGGGCGGCCATCTTGCTGCCCAAATGGGGATCAAATGGGTCCCCATCTTTCTTCTTTCTGTACTGATGATGACCACGCGAGGCAGCATTAGATTGTCACAGATTCTGGGATCCTCTGGGGGACTAGACCTGATAGAAGGAATCTGTATGTACTAAAAGGGGACTTAGAGTGGCTTATACCATGGAGGATGAGGGAGGTTGGCAGTGAGGCGGGGAATGGGATGGAGTCTCTGCTGGCTGGGGAGGATCCCCAGGTGGGATGATGCCCGAGCAGGGGCTATCAATAAATTCCCCTTTCATTTGATTTAGACTCTAGGCGCCCTCACACAGATTAATCTCAATTTCATCTGTCTAGAGAAAACAGTGGGTTGGCTTCTGTGATCCTTTTTCCTTTCCAGGCATTTGCACTTGTCACGAGATAAATGTGCCTGTCTGGTTCTGCCTGCGACCAGGCTCCAGTCTAGGCATTGAGACAACAGTGGGAACCAGGTCATAGGGATCTCTGCCTGGTTCTGACTCCTCCTTACTCGGTTCCCTTGGACAAACCTCTCTGTCCCTAGGCCTTAGGACAGCCTCCAACGCTGCCTATGGTCAGCAGTCTGAGAGTGCAGTGCCTGCCCTGCTGGAATGAGACAGTGGCGGCCAAAGGCCAGGACCCCAGGAAGGGCTCCTGACTGCAAGGTTTGTTACACTGGCCTCCAGCAGTTCACAGAGAAAATTCATGCCCCCTTCTGTGTGACTGAATGGCTTTGCCATGTGTGACTGGAGGAGCCCAGATGTGGACTCTGGGCTCTGTTCCCCATCTTGACCTGAGAGCGAGTCATTGGTTGTATTCCAGAGACTCGGATTCTCATTGGACAGACAAGGTACTGCCCATGAGAAGGTCTGACCTCCCTGTCCTCTTCTTGGGCAGCTAGGGTGAAGGCAGGATTCCATTTCAGTCAGAAGTTGGAGCCATGAACGTGGCCAGCTCTTTACCAAGTATCTCTGGGAGCAGCAAGCCGAGGGGTTTCTCTTTAGACCCTTCCTGGAGACACAAGCCTTCCCAGGGGTGCCGGTGTGAGCTCATGCCCCTCTCCTTCATCCTGCCTTAGGCCTGACCACACCTCCTGGACTGAAAGGCCACAGTCAACTGGGCTGGGCTGTGTGAGTCATCTGGCATCCATGCTGAGGTCATAAGGCAATTACTTGTCTTTATTACTGTCTGAAATAACCCTGTCCATCAGCATGATGAATATAGTTTCTGCCCCATGGCTGTCCCCTAGTGGCAAGATATGGTGCCACGTAAGGTAGTGTGTGCGTTTTCAGTTGGTTTCGTTTGGGATTTGTGTGTTTTGAGACAGAGTATCACTGGGTATCCCTGGCTGGTTTGGAACTTGTACAAGGCTGGCCTTGAATTCAAAGAGATCGACGTGCCTTTGCCTCCCTAGCTCTGGGATCTAACTATGTCCAGTGTGTGTGTGTGTTTCAGAAGATAGGCAGATTTGAGATATGTATCTGGGAGCTTGCTGAAGCTCAGCTACAACCCCACCATTATGAAGGTTCCAGTCCCTACCTGCCTAAGGCCAGTTAGGTATAGGACATCTCAGGCCCCAATGGGTGACTTTTAAAGTACATTGGTGGGGTTCTAAATGTCCAAGCAGCAAGCCGGGCGGTGGTGGCACATGTCTTTAATCCCAGCACTCGGGAGGCAGAGTCAGTCTTTGTGAGTTTGAGGCCAGCCTGGTCTACAACAGCTAGTTCTAGGACAGGCTCCAAAGCTACAGAGAAACACTGTCTCAACCCCTCCCCTGAAATGTCCAAGCAGCAAGTGGATCGACTGGTTTTCTTTTAGGGTGCTAGAAATATTCTGGGGATGGTTCAACAACCTTGGAAATTTATTAAGTGTAACTGTATTATACACTTGAAGTCTTTCATTTGTTATAGAGATTCTACCTCAAGTTAGGCAATCCCTCGCTGTTGCTTAAGCTGGTGGATTTGAAATTAGACCCACAGGCTGCTCCAGTGTTGAGGTGCCAGCTTCTCGAGGGGCAGTTTTGGAGACCGTGTGCTCGTGGAGAGCAGATGGAAGAGGCGCAGACCAAGGTGTTCTGGTTTGGTCTTGCTGATATAATGATAAAACACCGACCAAAAGAAATGAGGGGGCGGAAAAGGTTTATCTCATATGTAGATTACAGCCCATCATGGAGGGGATCCAGGACAGGCGCAGGAGGCAGGAACCTGGAGGCAGGAACCTGGAGGCAGGAACCTGGAGGCAGGAACCTGGAGGCAGGAACCTGGAGGCAGGAACTGAAGCGGAGACCATGGAGGAATATTGCTCACTGGCTAGCTGCCCATGGATTGCTCTGTTCCTTTTTTTGTGTAGCCCAAGCCCACCTGTCCAGCAGTGGCACCACCCACAGTGGGCCTTCCTCTATCAATTAGCAATTAAGAAAAAACCCCACAGACACGCCCATCTGAGGGAGGCAATTCTTCCATGGAGGTTCCCTCTTCCTAGGTGTGCCACGTTGACAACAGAACCAACCAGGGGGCGCAGCATAGCTGTGAGCAGGTGGCATGCTCTTTTCATGTATCCCCACTTTGGCTAGTGTTCCCAAACTCTTTAGTTAGGCACAGACCTAGATGAGCATGAGAAAGATTCAGGACGGTTGAGACGACCTTGCTCTCAGCAGGTTGTCCGGGCTGGTCTGGAATTTGTCTTAGTCATCCTTGCTTAGCTGGGACTATAGGTGTGTGCCCCCGTGCTCTGCGTGATAGTTTCTCTTTGCTGTCACAGAAATATCTGTGATAGAGACACTTAAGGCAGGAGGTGGGGA
This sequence comes from Arvicola amphibius, assembly GCF_903992535.2. Lineage (NCBI taxonomy): Eukaryota > Metazoa > Chordata > Mammalia > Rodentia > Cricetidae > Arvicola > Arvicola amphibius. The sequence continues at coordinate 115,267,273 of NC_052055.2, forward strand.
GCTGCTCATGGTTCCTGGACAAAGTCCAGGGTAGCAGCAATACCATGATGGCAGGAGTTTGGCAGCTGGCTCCCTTGTGCCCACAGAAGGAAGGAGATAGTCCATGACCCCAGTTGCCCCATTTAGACATTTTCACGAAGGTTTGCAGGGAGGCTTATCTCCGTGTCATTCTAAATCTCCCAAGTTGATTATCAGCCATAACAAGCACAGATAGCTTTGTGCAAAGGTATTTTACAAATGCCATTAAAGTTTATAGCCAGAAGATTGAGTGAGATCACGGCATCAAACCTGGATGGGAATCCCCGTGGCTTCTGTGGGGAGGAAGAAATTGTGTATAGACAGCGGTTCCAGTCCTCCGGGAGAGGTTCAAGCTGCCTCCCTGACAGCCCTCCCTGGAGCTTTGAGACTTGCCCAGCTGTAGTGGAACAAACGTTCCTTGCACTGTCAGCCCGCAAATAATGACACAGATACTTATTATGAAAGCTCGGCCTTAGGTTGGGCTCGTTCCCAACTAGCTCTTGTAACTTCTATGTTCTGCCATGTGGCTATATATATATATATATGTATGTATATCTTTTCCATTCTGTATGTGTGATTTGTTCTGCACCTCACTGGTGTCTCCTGCCACAACTAATTCTTCTTCCCAGCCTTCCTTCCTCTCTCCCTGGAAATCCCTCCAGTCTATCGTCTCTTGCCTAGCTATTGGTGGTTTACTTTTATTGTTTTTGTTTTTTAATCAAACCAACCAGAAGACATCTCAGCCAGACACACCTGGCCAGCCCCACCTTCACTCCCTTCACATCCTTGTAACGTCTCCTAACATCTACCCCACGAGTTCTGCCTCTGGCTGGGTCTAACTGCTACAGACTCTGATGCCAAAAGCAAAATCTTCTTTTTTTTCTCTTTTTTTTTTTTTTTTCGAGACAAGGTTTCTCTGTAGTTTTAGTGCCTGTCCTGGAACTAGCTCTTTGTAGATCAGGCTGGCCTCGAACTCAGAGATCCGCCTGCCTCTGCCTCCTGAGTGCTGGGATTAAAGGCATGCGCCACCACGGCCCGGCCCAAAGAACAGAATCTTAAGGGATGAGTTTTCCTCTTAGGTTCTGGGTCTCTGGAATTCTATTCATTTGATTTGGTTTAAAGATATCAACGACTCTATTTCCCAGGGGAAAAAAACAGAAGTGGGTGCCCGTGGCATGACGGATGCCACCATAAGCATCTATATGAGGGCAGTCACCAGCCAGTGCCCCAGAGTACTGTGTGTTGTTTTTGCTCTTTTGGCTTTTTGAGGGACCACCACCCAGCTCCCAAATAAATCACACTCACATGGAGGCTTATTACTACTTATGAATGCCCCGCCTTAGCTTGTTTCTTGCCAGCTTTTCTTAATTCATCCCAACTACCCTTTGTTTTGCCTCTGGGTTTTTATCTTCCTCTTCTTCTGTATACCTTTCTTTACTACTTTATTTTTGGCTGGCTGTGTAGCAGGGTGGCTGGTCCCTAGTTTCCTCCTACTCTCGTTCTCTTGTTGCTCTTATTTCTTGGATCTTGGTTCTCCTATTTATACTCTCTGCCTGCCAGGCCCACCTATCTTTGCTCCTGCCTTGCTACTGGCCGTTTACCTCTTTATTAGGGACATCAGGTGTTTTAGACAGGCACAGGAACACAGCCTCACAGGGTTAAACAAATGCAGCATAAACAAAAGTCACACACCTGAAAGTAATATTCTCCAACATGAGTGTCCCAGCTTGCCCTTCCTGATGGCCCTCCCTGTGGGTCTCAGGTTTGCCTAACCAGCCCCAGCGTTACGACAGAAAATTCCTTCTGCTAAGTCTTTTGCTGTCTTTTATTTCTGTCCATTTTCTCGTGGGTCCCACTTCAGTTTTGACCCTGACTTACGATTAGGTCTCTCAGTTCTCTGCCTAGGATTTGTATAATGGAGCCACGTGACCGTCCTGCTTTATGCTTTAGCATGGTGGTGAGAGAGACCAGATGGTCCGTGAAGGCCCCTGGCCACTGCCAGCCCAGCGCAGTGCCTGTGTGGGCTGCGCCCCTTACACCAACCTCAGGTGCAGAAGGCGCAGCTCAGGGGTTGAGGGCTGAGTCTCAGACCATGGTTGACCAGAGAGTCAGGGGTGGGAGGCGGTGCTTTGTAGTCCCACCCTTCCTGTTCCTTGTCTGAAGGCAACAGCTGTGGAATATTGTTTTAACTAGGCAAAGACTGTTATATTTGTTTATGCTGCAAAATAGAGTATCACTTTAACTGTGTAAAGGTGTGTTACTTTTGTTTATGTTGCAGACTATTACTGTGTAAAGGTGTGTTACTTTTGTTTATGTTGCAGACTATTACTTTAACTGTGTAAAGGTGTGTTACTTTTGTTTATGTTGCAGACTATTACTGTGTAAAGGTGTGTTACTTTTGTTTATGTTGCAGACTATTACTTTAACTGTGTAAAGGTGTGTTACTTTTGTTTATGTTGCAGACTATTACTGTGTAAAGGTGAGTTACTTTTGTTTATGCTGCAGAATAGAGTATCACTTTAACTGTGTAAAGGTGTGTTACTTTTGTTTATGCTGCAGAATAGAGTATCACTTTAACTGTGTAAAGGTGCGTTACTTTTGTTTATGCTGCAGAATAGAGTATCACTTTAACTGTGTAAAGGTGTGTTACTTTTGTTTATGCTGCAGAATAGAGTATCACTTTAACTGTGTAAAGGTGCGTTACTTTTGTTTATGCTGCAGAATAGAGTATCACTTTAACTGTGTAAAGGTGTGTTACTTTTGTTTATGCTGCAGAATAGAGTATCACTTTAACTGTGTAAAGGTTACTTTTGTTTTTACCCCACTGTGTTTGTTAGCCAGGTAAGGCTGCGCGTCTAATTATGTAAAGAGATGTAGTGTTTGTTTCACCTGCCTAACAAAGAGCCCGTCAACCGGTAACTATGCAGGGGAAAGGCTAAGCAGAAAAAATAGGAGAAACCTAGGCTCCAGAGAGGAAAAGAGGCGAGAACAAGGACACGCCCGGGGCAAGAAGCAGGTGGCCTCCTGCCTGTCAGACAGAAGTAATGAAAGTTATACAGAAACAAAGGTAAAAAGCCCTGAGGCAAAAGGCAGATAAGGAGAAACGGGTTAAAAGTTAAGAGTGAGCCAGAAATGTGTGTAAGCTAGGTTGAGCATTCAAAACTAATAAGTCACTATGTCATTGTTTGGGAGCGGGGTTTTGGCCCAAAAGTACAGGCAACCTCGTTGCCCAGGAGTTAACTTGTGTGAACAACCCCATGCTGGGGATAGGCGTCCCTAGGCAGCACCTCGGATGACAATGTCCAGTGGAACGGCCTGACCACGTTTGCAGTGTCCTTAACCCTCCTGCGCTGCAGGGACAGCGGCCCTCGGACCTCAGTGTGTGTTAGATCTTTCCCCGCCTGTGGGGAGGTAGAGACAGGGAGACCCTGGGAGACCCTGGGTCTTCCTAGCCTAGCCTAAGCCACTCAGTGAGACTTTGAGCTATTTTGAAACTTTGTCTCAAAAAATAAAAGTATGGAAGGCACCCTGGAGAATCACGTGGTTGAACTCTGGCCTCCATGTGCACAAACACCCTCAGCAGAGGGAATTAATGAGACCAAGTTTGTCCTTCAAAATAACCAACAAAGCCAGTCATCAGCAAAGCTTACTACCCAGGCATGAGGATTTGAGTAAGATCCCCCAGCAGCGTGTAAAAGCCAGGCATGGTACCACACCTGATGTCTCTATACTAGGGAAGCAGGCTGGATGACTGACGGCTGGCTGGCCAGTCTAGCTGAATTGATGAGGTCATAGGTCAGCGAGAGATGTTATCTCATAAACTAAGATGGGGATGAGCTGGGGAGATGAGCAGCAGTTAAGAGAACTACTCTTGGGGACCAGGGTTGGGTTGCCAGCACCCACACAGTGGCTGACAACCATTGGTAACTCCAGTTCGAGGGGATCCAATGCCCTCTTCGACTTTTACAAGCCCTGCATGCACGCAGTTCACCGACACATATGCAGGCAAGCTACTCATACACATAAAATAAAATCTTAACAGAAAATTAGATGGCTGGGGTGGTGGCACCCACCTTTAATTCCAGCATGCAGGAGGTTGAGGCAGGTGATCTCTGAGTTCAAGGCCAGTGTCTGATCTACATAGCAAGTGTCAGCTAGCCCTGAAATCCCTTGCATCATAATTATGCTACACACACGCACACGCACACGCACACACACATGTGGGGCGGGGGAAAGACCCTTTTCTAATAACCTGTCTGGCTGCAATCAGCATTCACCATATATAGACAAACTGTGATGTAGAATTTGCCTTTCACGGTACGATCTGGTTAGTTGTCAACTCATGACTGGCCAAAGCTTGACTACGGCAGTTGGCTGACATTTAGTTGCTTGTTTACCAGGGTATTTACCTTAGATTACAGTTTGTTTACACATCAAGCTAGGGTACCGTTCACTATGATTGGAGTTTGCTTTGGGCCAAACTTGGTCAATCTTGTAGATTTGTAGATCAAGAATTAGACCAAAGTTATCTCAGTTTGACAATATTTTACCAATTTTTTTTTTTTTTTTTTTTTTAGTTTAAAGACAGAGTCTCAGTATGTAGCCATGGTGGGCCTAGAATTTGTTCTGTAGACCAGGCTGGCCTCAAACTCTCAGAGATTCATCTGCCTCTGCCTCCCAGCAGCTGGGATCAAAGGCCACCATGCCCAGCTTAGCACAAATTGAGGAAGAAATTATCAATGCCACTTTATAGTTCTTTCCTCTTTGCAAAGGGCCCCAGTCCTGAAGTCACCTGAGCACCTGAGACAGAGGAGACAGGATTTTGAAGGACTGATTCTTCTTCCCCATACAAACAGGGAAACACAAAGTTTTGCCTTTTCTTTTCTCCTCCAAAGACTGCAGCCAGAACAGCAGCCTTATCCCCAGTGTAGAGGGGACGCTGGTCCAGGCTTCACGTCCCTCCTTCATACACACGCTCATTTCCCAGAGCATCCAGGGGCAATGAGTCTGTTGCTCTCCCTCCATCCAAGTGCTAGCACCTGCCCACATGGACAGTTACCTGCTGGGGAAGCCTTTTTGGCCAGTCACTGGTCCAGGATGAGCCAAGGGTCCTGTGCTATGGTGTCTGTAAGCTGAGAGCTGGGCGTCTGCTCTGACTCCTGGATTCTTTCTCCTCTAGTGCCCGGTGCACAGTTAGCTCCAGGGTACATCTAGTGAACAAATGAAGTCACAGATGGGGACTGGGCAATCAAAGAGAAAGCCTCTTGTCAGAAATAGCATTTCACAGAGGATTTGGAAAGTGAGAAAAAAATGAGAAGAAAAAAATTCATCTCTACTCCCTCAGAGATAACTCATAACTAATGTCCTGGCATAAATCTCTTCAGTCTTTTTAGTACCTATTTTAATGTAACTGGATCCAAATGTCTATAATGCTGTCATCCCATTGTTTCACAGTAAAATGTAAGCATTTTCCTACATCACAAAAAGTTGGTCTCAAAACTATTTCTACGAATCTGCTTATTTTACATTTGAATAATCCCTTAATCATTCTGCTACATCAGAATTCAGTTACTCATTCATTCATCTGTCCTTTTGTATAGCTATGACCAAAGAAGCACACATGGACATTTTAAAGGCTGAACCTGGTCCTGTTTCTGTGTCCCTCAGAGTCTATCTTCAGGATATAGTTCAGGAGATGGAATTCACTATATTAAAAAGTTCAAACATTCAGGAACCCTGAAGAGCTAGGAGCTTTTGTCTTACTTGCAAGTTAATATGTGTAAAAATGAGGTTGTTAAACTCTATGTCTGGGACACCAGGATCCTTAAGCATGAATAGAAGACCAGGTCTGATGTCTCCCAAACAAGACTCTCAATATCATAAGGTCTCATGACTCTATTAAACCATTCTTGGTTGAGGAAGCCAAACATATTGAGTTGATTTTTGAGGAAGCCATTCTAGCATTCAACAGTGCCAGATGCTTACAGCTGGCAGGAAGCATGGGCACCTTGACTGTCAGCCACCGTGGAGTGACTTTGTAACAGAGGCACACCACTGGCAGACTACGAATGGCTCTGAAAGTCAAAATCAGATCCCTCATCCGTTCAAAGCCCTCATGGTACTCTCAGAGTTGGCTGATCAAACTGGAGTACAAGATCATAGAAAAGAGTCACCAGTGACATGCAGTTCCAAAGAGGCTATAGCTATAACCCAGACTGTTTACTCTTGAATCTTCCACCATCACCAAAAAATGAAGGCCAGTCCTTCCTTGGACTCTGCATATTGGAGCTATTATAGTCTGCTTGATGCTTTATAACCTCTATCCCACAGAACGGCACCCTTCGAGTGGCAGCCAAGAATAACTGCCTACATTGGAGCCACTTAGGGTTAATGCCCTGGACAAGGTGAACTCTTTCTTGCAAGAGAACTGGCCAAGCAAGCACAAGCCTGGCCTGCTGTGACAGTCCCAGCATTGTTATGTCCAGCTCACAACAGTGGATGTGCTGTCACGGCCAACACAATGACAGACAGGATCCAGGTCATGCACACTATATCCACAGCCTCATTCCAGTTGGCTCAAAGAAAACACGTTCTTAGGATGGGCATCTATATATTTATGTGTCTCAGACAAGCAGATCACAGTCACAATTTACCCAACTCACAAACCCAAATAGAAGAGTCTTTAAATACCCTTTGAGGAGCTGGAGAGATGGTTCAGTGGTTAAGAGCACTGGCTGCTCTTTCAGAGGTCCCACACAGCAGCTCAATCTGTCTCTAACTCTGGTTCCAGGACACTTGACACTCTCGTCTGGCCTCCAGTTAGCAAGCACACAAGTGATGCACAGACACACATGCAGACAAAACATCCATACATATACAATTAAAGAGGAAAAAATTACTCAGGCAGTGGTAGCGCTCACCTTTAATCCCAGCACTTAGGAGGTAGAGGCAAGCGGATCTCTGTGAGTTCCAGGACAGTCAGGGCTACACACAGAAACCCTGTCTCAAAAAAACAAACAAACAAAAAAAAAAAAACCCCAAACCCCAAAACAACAATAAAAAAACCAAAACAAAACAAAAACCCCCCAAACAAACAAAAACCTTAAAATATAAAATAAAAATAAATTAAATACCAGTTGAGGTTTTTGAAGTGGCAAACCAAAGGAGGCACTGGCAAGAGCCCAAGACTTAGGAGATAAGGTCAATCAAGTGAAATACTATGTCCAGAGCTACTCCACGGGCCGCCTACAGGGCAGTGACTTATCCACTTTCTGTTTGGTGTGGCTGGTTCTGAATAAACAACCATAGCTGGTGGACACCACCATGGTTCGGCTTAGTTGGACAATCATCAGTAAACCAGCAGAAACTGTGTTAAGGTCCCCCATAGAGCCTGTGGTTTTAAGAATGGCTATGTTCTCCCCTAAAAGGCTAGCTGCCCATTTTTTTTCCATGTAAAGCTGAGATAACCACCTGGACCCAGGTAGCTATACTCTCGAATAGACCACTTCCATTTTACTAACATGCCTTTCAAGAATCATCTTAAGCTTATTCTTGGTGGTGGCGCACACCTTTAATTCCAGCACTCGGGAGGCAGAGGCAGGCGGATCTCTGTGAGTTTGAGGCCAGCCTGGTCTACAGAGCTAGTTAGTTCCAGGACAGCCAGGGCTGTTTAGAATCCTTGTCTTAGAAAACAAAAAGAGAATCACCTTAAGGCTGGCCTTTCTACTCACCCTCTTGCCTCCGCCCCCGCACTGCAACTACCAGCATATGCCAGCACATCCGGCAAAGTACTCTATTTTAATTAGTATCTGGGGCTGGAGGGTTGGATCAGCAGTTAAGAGCATGAGTTGCTCTTGCAGAGGTCCCAGGCTTAGCTCCCAGTACTCATATACGGTGGCTCACCACCATCTTTAACTCCAGTTCCAGACGGTCCTATGCCCTCTTCTGGCCTCCTTGGTCACATTATGTGCATGGTGTACAGACACACATGCCGACGGAATCCCCATATGCTATGGGAGAATGCTCTTGCACCCTGTAAAGATTTGTCTCTCATACTGGTTTAATAAAACGCTGATTGGCCAGTAGCCAGGCAGGAAGTATAGGTGGGGCCACCAGACTAGAATTCTGGGATGAGGAAAGGCAGAGACATATTCGCCAGCCAGAGGTAGAGGAAGCAAGAGGAGAATGCCTTTCTGAGAACAGGTGACAAGCCACGTGACTAAACGTAGACAAGAATTATAGGTTAATTTGTTTAGTAACAAGGCTGAGCAATAGGCCAAACAGTTTGTAATTAATATAAGCCTCTGTATGTTTCCTAGGAACTGAACAGCTGTGGGACCAGGCAGGAAGGAAACTTCTATCTACACCCATAAAATAAAATAACGTCCTTCCCCCCCCCCCCCCCGAGACAGGGTTTCTATGTGTAACAGTCCTGGCTGTCCTGGAACTTGCTCTGTAGACCAGGCTAGCCTCAAACTCACAGAAATCTGCCTGTGTCTGTCTCCGAAGTGCTGGAATTAAGGCATGTGCCACCACTGCCCAGCAATAAATTCTTTTTAAAAGAACTATCCAGTCAGCTTTGAAGGAGAATAGCTGGTCACTGTGTCAGGGACACAGTAAACCCCAAATGCTCAGAGGCACCTCTAGCTTCCCTCTGTTGGAAGCTCCAATCAGCAAAACTCTTGACTACAGAGGATTAAAGCATTTTAAAGGGAGCATTAGGGTTGCTGGATCCTTAGGTGGTCACCCTGGGCTTGCTCGACAGCTCCGGTGTGAGTGTTGCTCAGCGGGAGCTGATGTGTAGAGAAGCCATGAAAAGGACCATGAAGACAGGCAGTGAGACACTGGAGGTCAGGAAGGTACTGGGCCTACATTTTTAGCTGCTGGCGGTAAAGCAGGGGGACAGAGGAGACAGCAGCTTCTCCTTGACTGCTGTAAGGAACTGGACCAGTGACTCTCTCACTCAGTCTGAAGACAGTGAATTCTGTCGGTATCAGTCAAAAGCCTAGAGGACCTATTATCTGGCTGCAGGCTGGAGCAAAGGAAACAGCTGGAGTCCTCCCATTGAGCCCCTCTGCCCCCTCATAGAGATGACCAGCTCCCTTACCTGGCCAAAATGTCCTATCTCCTAGAGCCAGTCTGGGTTCTGAAATGGATAGGTACCGTCTATCCTTGTCCAGCATCAAGACTCGGTTGAGGCCTTGACGAAGGCAGAAAACGAAACTCCAGTGCCAGTTAAGACTAGATACGGCATCCTGTGGACCCCGCGCTGAGCAGTCACAGCGACGATCGGGGAGGCAGGAACTCTGCAGGTTAACACGGCTTCACAACAGCTGGACAAAGGGGACTACCACCATACAGCGAGAATATTTATTGAGAATGGCTCATTACAAGCAAAATATATTTATGTATAAAATCCTCTGCTATGCAAAAGATCCCTCTCACCCTCCTGTGGCTAGAGTGAGCAACACCGTCTACAGTTCCCATGTGGCCTCAAAGTCGACAGTGGGCCGCATGAGAAGCTGAGAAGCTGTGGGTGTCACATGCTGTGGGCAAGTCTCTGATGCCAAGGCTTTCGTGACTAGTGCAATATACCACAGAGTGCCTTGTGACCCCGCCTCTGTGAGCCTCCTCAGGCAGGTGATTTTGAAGACAGCAGCTCTTGGGTTGTTCTTATAGACTGGTGACTTGCCCTGAGAAGCCATTATCCTGGTCCAGCGGCCGAGCATTTTAAATGTCCTAGATGGCTAAGATAGCCACCTTCTCTCCACCCTGGCGTTGAACTGCTGCCTGTTCGTTACAATGCAGATATTTAAACCTCTTATTCCTTTATAGTTTATGTATGTTGTATTAATAAAGTATTTGTGAAAAAAAAAGATATCCACCTTCTATGGAAGGTCCCTTCTATGGAAGCCACCTCCCATGAGTACCCATGAGCCCGTGGGCCATGCCTCATCCCATCCAGTCGTGAAGGCTTTACTTCCTCCTATCTGCTCGTCTCAACAGTTATATCTGAACCTCTTCTGAGGACACCCATACCCAGAGCTGCTATGTGGTGCTCCTGAGCTTGGAGCCAGAGTTCCTTGGGGCCCTGGGTTACTCAGCATTAAGGCAACGGGAGTGAGACCAGACTGAAACCAGTGCTGGTCTCTGATACCCAGAGGCTGCCCAGCCAACAGCATCTCCCTTCATACTGAGAAATAATGAGAGACTGGTCTGACTGCCCTTGTAAACACAGACCAACTCTGTCCCTCAAACTCCCATGAGGGCCAGCTGGTGGTAGGAGAAGCAGCTCCTGCCACGGCATGCCTTGAGCACTCAAAGACCAAGGCCCCTGGAGCATGGGGACGGCGAGAGGCTGTTGGGGTACCATGAGGAGCGGGCTTCCGAGTCTCTTTAGGAACGGCCCATTCGCTCGTGTCTTTGGTGCAGCTTCCCCACTCAGACTGCTGGCCAGGCCACGCCGGTCATCTTGTCAAGAAAGACCTGGACTGGCCTATCTGCCCATAAAGAAGTGCTAGTGGTTTCAAAGTACCTGTATCTATTATAGTCTTACTCCCCACACAGTGGAAACTGTCTCAATAAAACGACATTCTTGCTACCAAGAACAACAACAAATTAATCCCAGCACTCGGGAGGCAGAGGCAGGCGGATCTCTGTGAGTTCGAGGCCAGCCTGGTCTACAAGAGCTAGTTCCAGGACAGGCTCTAAAAAAGCTGCAGAGAAACCCTGTCTCGAAAAACAAAAAAAAAAAAAAAAAGAACAACAACAAAGAAAAGACAACCCAGCTCTAGCTGATGCTACCTGCCGTGCTACGTGACATTGGCATTGCCTTTCAAGATGGAAGAGATCCAGTATTCGGTGCAATTCTCCCAGTGTGAACACTGGGGTGGATGGGAAGCTGCTGCTGTGTTAGGCACACAGGCCCTCTAGCACCCACCCTCGAAAGCTCCCAGACTTAGAGGGCAGATGCTGCTGTGGGAAGTCAAGTTGGTGTCAGGAGGCCTCGTGAATGGAGAGGCTCTCTGGGGAGTCTCTTGTCAGAGCCCTCTTCCTGGAACATTCTCTCTGCTGCCATCCATTCAGCCCTGCCCACCCCTAAAGACTTTCTGTTCTACAGGAGGGTACCTAGAAGCTAAGAAGCTGTCAGCATCCCAGGGGTCAGAGGGCTCAGAGTGGCCATGAGGTATGCTTATGCTGCATGGTAACAAGGCCTCGTGACCAGTCCCAGAGACCCGAGTCCATTGGAGGCAGGAGAGAGCAGTGAGGCCATCCACCATGGCCTAGAGCCCAGCCTGGAATTGGATTGCTTTCCCCAAACAAGCTTCTCTCTCAGGTCCCTGCCTCTCTCCTTGTGAGTCAGACTTGAGGCCTTCCTCTGAGCACAGCTGGAGTCAGACTTAAGGTCTCGAGAGATATTCCCCAAGATACTCCCCTTAGACGCTCTTGGGTTGTCTCCAGCAACAGAAGGTGTTTGGGATAAGTGGCATAATGACACTGGTGGACAAAGCAGTCACAGAGTTCTCAGAGGCTTTGTCAAGCAGTCCCAGCAACCCCGGGTGTAGGAATCCTGAGTGGGTCTGGCTCAGGTAGGACTCAGGTTCTGAGGGCCTGGCATGCCAGGCTCCTGCTGTCAGCTGTCCAGGTAGACAAAGAGGATATCCTCATCTGTGCCATAGCTGGTTCTGGCCTCCTCGAAGTTACTGGTGCTGGTGCTGCACATTCCTGCCAGGTGTGGGAAAAAGAAAGACAGAGCCGGGTCAGTGGGTGACTTCATGGGGTTTGTGTTCTACCTGTCTTGCCACCTCCTGGCTTAAGCCTTCCAACCCTAGGAAACCTTTCTTGCCTATTCTGGCCTTCTTGAGTTAGTTCTTTCTTTTGACACCTTCCCAGTTTAGTAGACAGAGAAAGTGAGGCCCAGAGAGAAGAAAAAGTATGTTAAATGTCTCAAGACACACAGATGGTCAGGGCAGTCCTTCTCCACGCCACGGCCTGAGGACAGCGGGCAGTCTGGCATATTATTTAGTTTGTGTGCTGGCTACAGCCCATGGAACACAAGCTATCAGTGGGGACCCGAGCAGTAGAATCAAGCTGGTAGTGTGTGAGGAGAGGAGGCTGGAGACCAGGACAGGGGCAGATTTGTTTGTATGACCAGAAGGCAAGCCCTGACAGCAAAACCCCAGAGGGGCACAGGCTTTGGAGAGAGAGACATGGGCCACACCAGTCTGAAAAGGAGGAAGTTTGTGTTAACACAAGCCACCCTGGCCCACCTGCCCCCAGGACTCACGATCAGCATAGGCCGGGTTGTTATAGAAGATGCAACCAGTAGCCCTGTTGTAGCCACGCAGAACGATGAAGTGGCCCTGGTAGTCGGGGGTACGGCAGAAGCAGCGGTGGCCACTGGGAGTGAAGCAGCAATACTTGACGGGGCTGGAGCACAGGTCACAGTGCAGTACCCCGGAGTTCACCAACACGATGGCCACGTGGCCCTGCGCCAGGTGTGCTTGGATGTCCTGCACACTCACTGTGCTGTGGGCCAGGAGGGAGGTTGGCCAGTGCAGTGGGCCCTTGTCCCCACCTTCCAAATTGATGTCCCCAAGTTTGTACCCATCCCCAGTGTTAAGATACGTCCTTGACTTGTCTGCCCTCTACCCTGAGCCCCCTGCAAGTGGTCATGTCCTGGCTTGTCACTGTGACCCAGGAAAGCTGGGTGAGGAGGCTTACCATTTCTCCACGCGCACCTTGCAGGCCTTGGCTTGTGCAAAGAGCTGGTTCACCCGGGTCTCCTCAGTGTCAAAGTGCTTCCTGTAGAAGGACTGAAGCAAGGGCAGACTGGAGTGGTCACCCGTCCGGGATGCACACTCCCCATTCAGATGAGGGAAAGAGCAGGTTACAGAATAGCAGCATGAGGGGTTGGGGGCCCTACCAACAGGCAGGTGGCTCTACCCAGCTTGCCTAGGAAGAAGGCTGTGGCTGTCCCTGGCTGGAGTGTGGGCAGGGCCACGCAGAGGGCGAAAAGGATGCTCAGGAGCTGAGAGAGCAGATTTGGACGAGCTCCCTGAGGAGGACTGGTCAGGCCGCTCTCTGATAGACGTGAGCAGTAGCCTAAAGCAAAGGATCAAGGAGGGCAAGGCTGCCCTTCCAACCCCGGCCAGGATGGCTCAGTCACAGCCCAGGGTAGCCAGGCATGATTTACGAAACAGACTCTGCTTGGTGCTAGGACCTCACGTGACCAGAGCCCCAGGAGGCAGGCCAAAGACATTCTGTTCTCAGGTTCCTTTTTCTGTCTTAAGATTTAGTAGCCTTCTTTACCTGGCATGGAAGACTCAAAGAAGAATTAGGCTGACTGCCACTGGCTACCATGTGACAGCCCCTCTGCCAACAAGGCCAGCAGAGACGACCCTGCCAAAACTTGGTGCTTAGGCCAAGATCGCCTCAAGGGCAGGTAAGACTGGCTCTGGCTTTGCAAGGGAATGGAATACACCGGTGTGTTGGCATAGCCATTTACAATGGCATTATCTGCATTATTTTTTTTAGAGGGAATAAAAACCGACAGAAAAGCAGATAGACAGACAATACATGTTTTTCTTCCAGAATACCAATTACCCTGGTGAGAACGAAGAAAACAAGCCAATGATAGTCGTGTAAATCAGAGTACGACTCCACAGCCTTCGACCTGTCCTATGCCACACAGAGAAAGATGCAGAAGGCCAGGACTCAATGTGCAAATGTTCCATGGAGCCTAGATCTCAGAGTCACCTGTCTGTAGTCTGCCACTGCCATTTGTCTCTCTACACCCATGCATTTGCTCAAGTGTCCGGGCTTTGACCCTTCTCTCTTCTGGGATAACTGGGCGGCCTATACCTCTGGTTTTCTGTGTGAAGAGGGCCCAGAGGGTAGCTGCTTACCTGGTTCTTGTAGCCCTTGTCAACACCCAGAGTCTGGGTACAGAAGCGGTGTCTCACACCAAAGTGGCGCATTAGGTAGGCCAGGTCGATGGTCCAGATGCTCCTGGTCAGCTGCAGCTCATGCAGGGCATTTTCAAACTCCCCATCGTCTAGCTGGCCCAGGTACCTGAAGGCAAGAGGGCAAAGAGATTAGCTTGTTTTTGAGGCAAAGCTAGACCAAGTCACCCTCCAATATGAGTGCCACAGGCACTGCCGGCACTTCTGAGCCTCGGAGGTCTCTGTCCTTTATCATGAAACCACCATGGTAACTTTAGGGATCAGTAGCCTGGGACACTGTCTGGCCCCACAGTGAACGGCCTGGGTTTTGGTTCTTCCATCTCTTATGGGCTATGTGAACTTGGGGAAGGTTCTGATTGCATATCTAAGAAGCCCTTGGATCACAGAAGTGGTTTTCAAAATTTCAGGCACTAAACATTTTATTATGCTCCATCTTTTCCAGAACTCTAAGTATGCAAGATAGACACAGGAGAACTGATCTGGGTCTCCAGATTGTGCAAGGTGACGGTATTGGTCCTTTCTGGTTCAGACTATCAAGGTTCTATTATTTATATAGCATCCTGGTAGCCTGATATCAGAGGGGTAGAAGATGCAGTAAGTGCCCAACCCGAACACCTGTGAATTCCTTGATCACCCCGAGCTCCCAGGTGTCACCGTTCTGTTCATATTTAAACTATGACAGGGCCCAGATGGAATCTGAGTCTTTTAAAGCTTCAAACAAAGCCAACCCATGCAGATATTAGATCCCATCCAGGTTACTTCCTGTTTCATCCCCGAGCCACAGCAAGTGTGGACACTCACTGAAGCACCATCCTGGAGCAGGCCAGGCCACAGTCCCAATGGTATAGTTGCTGGATGATGGGCACAGGCAGCTGTACAAAGTCCCCTGCAAAGGAACAAGAGAAGTCTCATGCTCTCTGCACAGTGCCCACCGGATCTGCCCCCACTAGAAACACCACTAGAGCCTCCACTGAAACTCTGTTAGACTTATACCACCAGAACTCTCCCTACACATCAACACAGCCAGTCAGACCTACTCAGAACCCTCCCGTGTGTACAGCAGAACAGGACCAGCTGCTGCCTCAGCATGCGCAGGTTCTTTCACATCACTGGGGCCCACTCCCCACCGCATCAGCATCTGCCGGGACCCCTCACTTTCGGGGGGAACACACACACACACACACACACACACACACAGGTCTTTGCACACATTTCCTAGATGCTTTTGGCTTCTCATGAACTGACACCCACCCCTGGACCTCAACTCTTCTACAGCGCTGCCCCTTGCAGCTGTGTCCCAAGGGGTCCTGGCTCTAAAGTTTCCAGAAGGAGCAACAGGGGAAGACCACAGCTAGGAAGAGGGAACTGTCACACAAGCTTGGTAACTAGACTGCTCCTCCAGAATCTAGCTAGTATTGACCCTGGACAAACCTCTCAGTCTGTGTTCCGGGCTGCGGAGAGGAACAGAAGCGCCACACCTAGGCATTCTGGTGCCATTGGCTGACTGGAGGAGCGGCCTAGCTTCCTCTCACTGGGCTGAGTTTTGCTATTCCTGAAGTAGAGGGCTTGGTCTGATTTGGTCAACAGATTAAAAACTATTTTCCAAGAGCCTGGCACATGTAACAAGTAGCTCAGCAAGGTCCTGTCCCAGTGCACAGCAAGGACAAACAGAGAAACAGACAACCAACAGCTCAGGTGGAAAAACAATAGGTAGGCCTCAAAGAACACAACACAGCTGCAGAACAGTATGCACTGAACTGAGGCCCTGAGGGGAGGATGAGCTGGCATGTGACCTGCAGCAGCTTAGCTCGTGAACATGCACAAAGTTCAGTCTAGCTGCGTATGGTGGCACAAACTTACAATCCCAAGACTTGGAGGCTAAGACAGGAGGACTCTAAGGCCAGTCTGGGCTATAGAATGAGGCCTACATGTTCTCTCTCTCTCTCTCTCTCTCTCTCTCTCTCTCTCTCTCTCTCTCTCTCTCTCTCTCTCACACACACACACACACACACACACCACACAGGAGGGAGAGAGAGGGAGGGAAACATAGTTTAAGGAACCAGGAGGGACTTCTCTGTACTGGTCACCACTTCACTTACTTGGCACATGAAAACCCAGTCCACTTGCATTCTCCTTTGAGGATTTCTGGGATCTCCCCTGGGCCAGGTGTCTAGCTCTGCAGAAAGTCAGCCCAGGAGCTCACCTACCAGGTCAGCCTCTTTCCCATCACTCCCTCTGCCTGTGTTTTAGGCAGGCGTGACATTCACTAGCCAGAGACTTTGTCCTGGCTCTTCTGACCTGGTGTCTGAGTTTAAACCTCTTGCTCTCCCACGTCTTCAGGCACTGGTTGAAATACCACTATTTCTATGGCTTTCCCTAACCCCAGGCAGGCCAGTCCCTATCTCTCCAGTAATCCCCCTGGTAATCCTTTAAGCCTGAGTTCACGCTGAAGGTCACAGAATGCAGCCCTTAAACTTATCTGTAGCCTGCTGGACAGAGACTCACGATTGTTCCTGGCCATTCACCTCCAGGTGTGCCTGTGGGAGGCAGGATGTCAGGTGTCAAACAGGCCACCTGACATTTCTGTGTCTGCTTCCTCCTCTGAAATGGGCCACCACTGAGGCAGCTCACAGAATGCCACAATAGAGCAACAATAGGCATAATGCTTTCGTAGGAAATCACATGGACCACCTGCGCTGGGCCAGGCAAAGATGAGGCTTCATGCCCTTCATCCCTTTACCCCAGGCACCTCTGAACCTAAGTCTTTCCTTTTGCCATTTTGTAAATTCAGTCTTGCCTGTCCCCTTCCCAAACCTATTCTCTCACCTGTCCCCACACACAGCAGCCAGGGGCATTTCATCTACAGTTTCTAATCTTTAAAGTACTTGAGATGGAGCTGTGTGTGTTGGCACACACCTTTAATCCCAGCAATTGGGAAGCAGAGGCTGGCGGGATCTCTCAGAGTTTGAGGCCAGCTTGGTCTACAGAGAAAGTTCCTGGACTGCCAGGGCTACACAGAAAAACCCTATGACAAACAATGTCCTTGGGATGGGCAGATGGCTCAGTGGATAAAGAGCTCAGCGTGGAGGACCTGAGTTCAGATCCGTAGTACCCACGACCACCTGTAATCCCAGCAAGCAGACTGATAGGAAATCCCCAGAGCAAGTTGGCTAGCCAGACTAGCAGAAACAGCGAACTCAAAACTGAGTAAGAAACCCTGCCTCAACATGTAAGGTGCAGATGGTCATGAAGATACCTGATGTCAGTCTTGGATTTATGCACACACGCATATAACAACACACATACACAAAATGTGTGAAAACGTGATAATAAATGACATTCTCACTGCCCCCAATATGTACCTTTTGTTTTGTAACAGGGTCTTAGAAGGCCTGGGGCGTCCTCAAACTTGATAAGTAGCCAAAGGTGACATTGAACTTCTGATCCTTCTACCTCCACCTCCTAAGGGATTACAGACATGTGCCACCATGCCTAGTTTTATGTGGTGGGGATGGAACCCAGGGCTTCCTCTGGGCAATCACTATACTCTCCAGCCTTCTACAAAAGCCTGCGGGTCCCGCCTCAACCTGGGTCCGCCAGACTCACTTCAGCTTCACCTGTTCGGTTGTCCTATGAAGCCTGCAGTCTCAACTGTGCTGGAGCCATCTGCACATGTGTCACCCTCGGTCTGGAACTCTTTTCTCTCTACTGTTCTTAGCATTTCAGCCTCGGTTCAAGACTCTCAGGGCTTTTTTCTGACTGCATTTGATGGCTGAGAAGGGTGTTTCTTCCTGAGAGCCTGCTTCTTGTTGGGACCATTTGGAGTCCTGGCCTCCAGCTGCTCTCCCCTGCTAGTGACCTTTACTTGGCCTTCTGATTTGAGCTACCGAAAGCTGTGTCCAGCTCTGCTTCCCGAGCACGTGTTGCTTTGGCCTTGATTGAGGATCAGGGGATGAGGTTTTCACCCATTGGTCCACCTGACTGTGTTGGGTATCTAAGCCTCTGTGGAGCTATTCAATAAGGGCTTCTTTTACCAGTGACTAGAGGTGTGTCTCTGTCTGTGCTGTCTCTGTGAGTCTTTGTGTGTTTCAATCTCCAGCCCCCTGTCCGGCTCACGAACGGTACGGCGGTGCATAGAGCGCAGCCGCAGCTTGTTTCACTTGGTGCTTAGCAAAAGTAACCCAAAAAGTTGCTGTCACCTCACTAAGTCTTGAGCTTCCCGAAGAACAGTGATACTTGAGTTTTCATCCCTCATAACCAAAACTCACATTAAAACATAAACCCCACAGTGATGGTGGTAAGAAGTTGTTGGGGCTGAAGGAGCAGAACAAACTCCATTTTTAGAAAGAACTCCATTTTAGACAGGACCTAACTAGGGGTGAAGAATGCAGCCCAGCAAAGTCAAACATTCCCAATAAACTGCCTACCCTGGTCAAAGTGACCCACCAGGGCGTCCAGACAGCATCTGATTGCCTCAAATGTCCCTGTACGGATCTGATGAACCGCTATTTTAAATTCTTGTCTGCTGACAGTCACTGTTTTAAAACTCCCCTATATCCTAACCAACGAATTCAGAAGTTACTTTTACCCGATCCCAGAATGCCAAGGCCTGTGCCATTCTACCTGCTTTTCCCTTTAAAATCCCTTACCCTGAAGCCTCGGGGCCATTCTCCCCCTCCCCCTGCAGCAGTGTGTTAGATTACGTCTGAGTTAGGTAACTTGTAATCAATAAACCCCAGTGTGTTTGTATCAGATACCGGCTCTGTGGTAGTCTTGTCTGGGCGTCCTGTGGTGCGGGCACAACAGGTCTTGAGGGGCTAGAAGGATGGCTTAGCAATTATGAGTACTGGCTGCTCTCCCAGTGGAACCAGGTTCAGTTTCCAGCACCTACATGGTGGCTCACAACCAGGTATAACTCCAGTTCTAGGGGGTCTCCAACATCCACCTTCTGCCAGGGTACACACAGGGTACACAGACAAACCCACAAGCAAAACACTCATATACACAAAATAAATATTTAAATAAGAAGTTGGGTCTTTAGGGAAGCAATTCAGTCATGAGGACTCTGAATCTGTGCCTTACAAAGGGTCAGGAAAAATAACTTAGGCTGTGTCTTTCCGCCTTGACAAAAGTAACTTTGGGGGAAAGGGTTTAATTTAGGTCACAACTTCAGGTTACATCATCATGTCTGGGGAGTCACACTCATAGGAGACAGCCAGTCATACCACATCCAAAATCAGGAGCAGATGGGAAGAATACACGCATGCCTCTGCGTGTCTCTTCCCCACTTCCTATCAGTCTGGGCCCAGCTCAAGAAACAGAGCTGCCTGCATTTAGGGTGAGTCTTCCCAGTTCATTAAACCCTTTAAGAAAACCCCTCAGGCAGACTGACAGGCCAATCTGACCTAGACAATTCCTTACTAAGACTCCCTTCCCACATGGTTATCCATTATGTCAGGCTGACAATTAAAACTAAAAAGCTGGAGATGGCTCAGCCACTAAAAAGTACTTGATGCTTTTGCAAAAGACCCAGGCACAGTTTAGTTCCAGGCACATACAGAGGCTTACAGCTGTCTGTAACTCCAGTTCAAGGGGTTCTGACAGCCTATTCTAGCCCCTGAGTGGACATACACACAGACAAAACACTCAAGACCTGTAACATTTTATAAAGGAAATCTAAGAAAGGAGACGGAGAGAGGGAGGGAGGGAGGGAGGGAAGGAAGGAAGGAAGGAAGGAAGGAAGGGAGGGAGGGGAAAAAAGCTAATAGTCATAGGCCTTTTTCTTTTTGTCCTTCTGATATTCTGCTATGCAAGGTCTCCCCCTTTCTTCCTGTCATGTGGGCATATCTAGAGAGTTGTCTATAAGGAACAGATGGATCTTGTACTGAACTTACCAGCACCCTCATCTTAAGAATTCTCAGCCTCCAGAACTATGAGAAAATAAATTCCTATTGTTTATAAATCATTCGGTTGTGCAAATGGACTAAGACACCAGGGAACTTGCTGGTCTTGTTTGCTGTTTCCTTGCCTAGTATCTGATGCTTCGTAAATAACCCATCATTAATTATACTTGAGTCAGGAGGTGTAGCATTGTCAGCGACCTAGGTTCAATCCACAGTGCTACAAATTTAAAAAAACAAAAGGGAAAGAAAAAAGTCACACTGAGGAAACTGTGTGATAGGCTCTGGGCAAACTAAGGTGATGTAAACCTCGGTCTCCAGAGACTCCTATTCTAAAACAGTTCTCCCACAATATGCTAGTGGAAAACTCTTTGCAGGGTGTGGTGCTATCAAGATGGTGTCTTCCCTTTCCAGAACCCTCACTGAGGCTTTAAATGGCCTTTTTGCTCTGATCTACTCAGGCTGATTTCCACCCAGCTTTTGTTTTTATCTAACCAATGATCTGGAATGTGGCATTCTCATCTCTGACACCCAAATGCTCTGCTCCCCCCCCCCTCCTACTCCACAACCTGCTCATAGAGAGGGCATCTGCT
This sequence comes from Arvicola amphibius, assembly GCF_903992535.2. NCBI lineage: Eukaryota > Metazoa > Chordata > Mammalia > Rodentia > Cricetidae > Arvicola > Arvicola amphibius. The sequence goes on from NC_052055.2 coordinate 115,287,748, forward strand.
TTTTCCCTAGTCAGCCTGTCAACTGTAACAGGCAGGTAGGGCCAGGGTTGCATTTGCCTCTTCCCAGCCTTTACCCACAGCTGGCAGAGCTGGCAGAGCTGGCATTCAGATACGCTGTTGAATAAGTCTGTTTGTCTAAAGCTCTACCCCTTCAAATGCCTACATGTCTCTACAGTGCCCATGAGTCCTAGGCTTCCAGATCACAACCCTCTGTTGGATACTCCCTCCTCATTCCGTGGCCTACGCTCTGGCTCTAATGAGTTGGGCCATGCCTTCTCTTACACTGAGAAAATGTGGGCTAGGACAGTTGCTCTTCAGGGTCCTAAGAGACTCACTCAACCTTAAAACCCCTAGATTCGGAGGCCTCATGCGGCAAACACTCCTGCTTGGCTATCCTGATCTTGGCACAGGCCAGATGTTTTCTGGAAGTAGGTGATAAGTGTAGGCGAGGTCTTGGCATTTGTCCAGATAACAGCTTTAGCATCCAGAGCCCAAGACTGCTGCTGATATCGACGCCTAAAGACAAGACACGACCTGACCCTACCTGAGAGCTAGGGTCTGCTGTGGTCGGCCTGCTGTCACGAGAGAAGGAAGGCTGTCAACTCTCCCGGGTCGCTTTATCCTTCTCAGCCTCAGCCTGCTCAACTTAAAAAGTACAAATGACAGCAGCAGCCTGCTTCCGCGGGATTTATGAAAACTAATGCTCCATCGTCTATAAACACTTTACCGCTCTATCTACCTCTCGGTGCCCTGCACAAGTGAGCCACTATCTGCCGAGGCTAAGAAAGGGAAACGATCCCGTCCAAGTTCACAGATAAGTGGAGGAGTAAAAATGTAAATCCCAGGATAGGTCTAAGTCCTGCTCCAGGCTACAACCGGAAGGAATCACTCCTTGAACGTGCTATTACTCTCCAACTGACACTAAAGGGTTTAGATCCCAAACACCTCGGTCCCTCCCATGAGATGGCACCTCGCAGGAACAGTTTATTAATATCAACTTTTGCGCCTTATGCAGAGCTCCACCATGACTGCTAGGTTTCCCCACTTCTTGAGCAAGCAAAGGGGCCCGGGTTTCCTCAGGGCGGAGGGAACCAGAGAACAGTAGTAAGACTGCCTTTGGGAAGTCAGAGAAAAAGCCCTTACCCTTTTGCTGAGGGCTCTTCAGGCCGTTATTTCCCCCTTCCGAGCCCCACGGGCTTTCCTCCACAGTTCCCCCTGGGAACAACGATCACGGCAACATGGGGTTCAAAGCAGGACTAGTCGTTTTCTGGGAAGGTGGTAGTACCTTTTGCCCCTTTGGACTTTGCAACTTGACTGGCTCTCAGAAGTCCCCGAGGTTCCAGCCCCTGAAGACTCAGAAACAACCAGAAGTCGCCCCCCCCGAGGAAGGGACGGGAGCGGAGAAGGAAATAGACACCAGAAGCCTTCCAGGGCTGGGCTACTGATGAAGCAGAAGAAGGCCCAAGGTCGCCCGGCCAGACCCTACCCAGCTCTAGGGCGGAGTCCCCCCCCCTCTGTTTCCCCGGTGAGGGCAAGGCCCTTTTGAGAGGCACTGACCGGGCTCGAGCGGCTGCCCCGCTGCCTCTGCCTCCGTCCTCATGACCCGGGTGGCGCAGGGCGCCCATGGCCCCGGCCTGGAGCTGATGGCAGCTGCGACTTCTGATGGGCAGCAAGTGCGGCCAGTGTAGGGAGAGATCGGCCGCCGCCAACGCCGCCGCCGCCGCCGCCGCCGCCGCCGCCTCCGCGGTTCGGAGACCGATAGGCGGGGGCTAGGCCACCTCAAGCCACGCCTCGTCCCTTCCAGGACTGGGATCTGGAAACCCGCCCTTTGCCTAGGCCGCGCCTCTTCCCTTCCGCCCACTTCTCTTTCATAAAGAGAAGACCCCGTGGGGCCGCCCCTTCCCCGGAAGCCCCGCCCCTCGCGAGCCCCTCCCCCAAGGCCCTTCCGTAGCGACGTGAGCTTCTCCCTAAACTCCCTCCGTTGGCTTGCTCCATTGTAGCCTCAGGGTTTAGCCCCGGCCCCTCGCAGTGTCTCATCGGAACTCCAGGGAATCCTTTCCTGACTCCCCTTAGGTGTTATCCATACCATGAATAAAGAGAGTTCCCCATACTCGGTGCGCCCCTTACCTGATGGCGACCAGATCCAAAGCTTAACTTCCTAGTTCAAGCCGCACTTCCTGTCGCCCCAGCGCACTGGACTCAAGCCTCGATCCCGCCCAGTCCGTCCTTGTACTGCGTAAGTGCGCGTCCCCATGTTCCTTTCTGGGCTCGAGGATTGGTGTTTCCGACCGTCCCCGGGTCCTCTCCAGTGCCGGAACAATAGTGCTAGAAGCCCTCGTTTCCCGGCCGGTGGAGTAAGGAGAAAGCAGGAAAAGGAGGAGCCCTGCGCACGGCATTCTGGGAGCGCGTGGTATTCTGGGTATCCGGGGCCCGCCATTCCCTCGCTTCACGCCTTCGCTTTCTAACGTTTTTTCCAGAACCGAAAAGGAGCCTGCAGTTTCTTGGTGGGGAGAGGCGACTGACGGGTAAGAGGAGGGCGAGGCTCCCCTAGAGGGTTAGGGGCAGGAAGGGACCCTGCCGAGGAGCTCAGCGGGGCAGAGTGGAGGGGAAGAAGCCCAGGCCGATCCAAACAGTCTTGCTGGCGCTTGGAACTGTTAACTGATTTACGCATAGCCTGCGCGTTCTGAGCCTTTCCGAGTCACCGATTTTTTTTTACGTTGGAAGCAGCTATTTCTTACAAATGACCGCCTTTCCCTCTGGATCATCGTTTTCAACGTCCTTTGCATCCCTGCCTCCACTCTCGTCCCGGCGCTGGCCCTCTCATGCTCTCGACGCTGCTGCAGAAGTTATAACAGTTTGCTCTGCTGCAGAAGCTCTATGTTCGATCCACTTTGTAGATGCTGCTATTTTTTTTAAGCTTTTGGCTCTCGCCCTGCTGTATTTCGCCGCCGCTTTCGCCATAAAGTCCACGCTGCTCAGGTTGAGAGCCGTGCTTTCTCACCAAGAGAGACTGGCGTTTAAGCATCCTTATAGACAACGTGAACATAGGTGATGTGCTCAATCAGAATTATAGAAGCCGTGTGGATAGTCTCTGCCTTTTATTGAGATAAAGTCGAACGTTTGTCCTGATGGTCTCATGAGCATTTTCCTGTTTGTATCACTATTGTGGCGCCTTCATTCTTTGTCCCCACCTTAGTGAGGCGGCAAAGCCGAATTGGAAATCACAACCTCCGCTCCGCTAGTTTCTCTGGGTTTGGGTCTGTACTATAAGGCACTGTAGCTTTTGGCCAAATGTGGTTGCTGGGCACTTGGGATATTACTAGTGTGACTGGGGCCTTTTTTTTAAATTTACGTTTTGTTTGAATAACTGAATGGGAGCCAGTGATTATTTACACCTCGGGTCCATATCCTAGTTTGGTGACTATAAAGGGACACGTGTTTGGTAATAGAAAGGAACACTCTTCATTCCCACTAGCTTCCTCCGTCCAGCCAACCGTCCTTCCCCACCTCGCGTGCTGCGTGTGCTTGCCATGGTGGTGCCTTCCACAGGAAACACAGCTGACACATTTGCAGAGCTTGTGGGGTGCCAGTCCTTATGCTCTGAAAGGTAACTGTTGTCCCTCTTTCGCTATAGCACAGGAAGAATCCTGCCAAGATGTCTATCGGTGTGCCAATTAAAGTCTTGCACGAGGCTGAGGGCCACATTGTGACGTGTGAGACCAACACTGGAGAGGTCTATCGAGGGAAGCTCATTGAAGCAGAGGACAACATGAACTGCCAGGTACCTTGCTTTGCAGTGGGGTTGTGAAGGAACTGTGGCGTCTATCCTGGGGGATAAAAAGACATTTGGGAGTCTTGATGAGGTTGTTCTCATCCAACAGCTTACTGGATGCTTATTGTGTGCCGGACACTCTTGAAGTCTCCACAATTGTTTGTATGTCAATACAGACTCAGGCTTGGGGCAGAAAAGGCATGTGACAGCCTCATAACCGTATTAGCAGGTGGATCCCAGCATGTGGGAGGCTGAGGTCAAGGTGCTGTCTCTAAAGCAGCAAGTTTGATTTAACTGTTTCCTCCTGCTGGAAAGAAGTGGCGCTTCTTACAGGAGAGTCAGGCTCAAGGGCCAGTGTCCGTTTTCCATCACGATTCATAATTTACAGAGTCTAAAGCTTATTGTGTGTGCTTTTTTTTCTTGCAGAAAGTCTTATCTGATGTAACTGCCACGTTTTGGTGTGTGGGGTTTTGTTTGTTTTTCCTGCTAAGAGCTTGAGCTTCAGAATCAAATTGAGCCAAACCATCAATTGTTCTCTCTATAAAGTTAAGATGGAGTTATTTTGGGCTAATCTTGTGCTGCTGAATGCCAAGGACAATTCAATACCCAGGAGACTTATTGGGGAAGTGGCAATGAAGAATAACGGTGAGAGAGCAGGGGTACATAAGTAATTAGTTACTATTCTTGTTTCTTTGATCAAATACCTGGCAAAAGCAACTTAAGGAAGGATAGGATTTATATTGATTGAGGATACAGTCTGTCCCTGAGGAAGTCATGGTGGCAGGGATTTGAGAAGGCATCTGGTCACATTGACTCTGCCGATAGGAAACAGACAAGTCCCTATGCTTAGCCTGGTTTCCACTTTTTATTCACATTAAGTTGGATATCCTCACCTTAGCCTAATCTGAAAATCCACAGAGACGTTTCTTGTCCCTTCAGTAATTCTGAATCCACCAAGTTGATAGTATTAACCATCAAAGCTTTTCAGTCCAGGGAAAGGAAGGCCGATGGAGCAAAAAGAGCCTCAGACTGTAGCTTAATGTTGAGGAAGTTTCATCTACGTGAGAGGAATTTCAGGAGGCAGAGATGGATTAGCTCTGGTGTTTCTACTGTGGTCAGTCATTGGCAGCCTGTTGGGGGAGTACCTCAGAGGGAATGCAATCCGTGGTAGATCTACAGAATGTCAGCTGGAGGCTGTAGCTCCATATACTCCACCCAGCCTGTTGCCTTCTGAAGTAGGGGAAAGGTAATATCCAAGGCTGCTCCAGGTCTAATACCCATAGCTTGCAGTTGTTACAGAGATCAGATGACTTGTGTGTTTGCAGGGGCTGGCTCAGTGCTTTGTGTGTTATAACTCTTGGAATATATGGTGCCTGTTACTATATTCCATGTGGGGAAAAGAAAAGGTTTGAGGGTGAAGTTCTATTTAGGATCACACCTGTGAGAAGTTTAGTTTGGCTCACAGTTTCCAGAGGAAAAAAGTAACAGAAGCAGAAAGCTGAGCACTTATATTTTCAATAGAAAGCTCGAAGCAATGGAGTACTACACAGCAGGAAAAAAAACGACATCTTGAAATTTGCAGGCAAATGGATGGAGCTAGAAAACATCATTTTGAGTGAGGTAACCCAGACCCAGAAAGACAACTATCACATGTACTCACTCATAAGTGGTTTTAAAACATAAAACATAGGGGGCTGGAGAAATGGCTCAGTGGTTAAGAGCACTGACTGCTCTTCCAGAGGACCCGGATTCAATTCCCAGCACCCACATGGCAGCGCACAACTGTCTGAAAAATCCAGTTACAGGGGATCTGACACCTTCACACCAGTGCACATAAAATAAAGATAAATAAATCATAAAAAATTTTAAAAAACATAAAGCATAGAAAACCAGCCTACAAATCACAGTCCCAGAGAACCTAGTCAACAGCGGGACCCTAAGAGAGACATACATGGATCTAATCTACATGGGAAGTAGAAAAAGGCAAGATCTCCTGAGTAAATTGGGAGCATGGGGACCTTGGGAGAGGGTTGAAGGGGAAGAGAAAGGCAGGGAGGGGAGCAGAGAAAAATGTAGCGCTCAATAAAAATCAAAAAAAAAAAAGAAGAAGAAGAAAGCTCGAAGCAATAAGTGCAACCTGGAAGTGTTGGGGGGTGGTAATTGCAAAACCTGCCCCTAGTGACATTCTTCCTTCAGCAAGGCTGCATCCTCTAACCCCCCCCCCAAAAAAAAACCCAGCTCACCACCAACTGGGGGCCAAGCATGCAAACACCTGCAACTGGAGGATACTTTTCATTTAAACTACTGTGACTGTGCTGATTAGGTTTTTTTTTTTTTTGTCAATTTTTCACGAGCTAGAGTAGTCTTTCTTGGAAAGGGGAACCTCAATTATGAAAATGCCTCCATCAGATGATCCTATAGGCAAGTCTGGGGCATTTTCCTGATTAGTGATTGCATGGAAGGGCCCAGCCTATTATGGGCTATGCTACTCCTAGGCAGTTGTTTCTGGGAGATGTAAGGAAGGTAGCTGAAGACTGAGCATAGTGGTGCATGCCTTTAATCCCAACACTTGGAGGCAGGGGCAAGAGGACAATCAGGGCTACATAGAAGACTCATAACAGCAGCAACAACAATGCATGCATGCATCGTGTGTATAAAAGATAGCTGAGCATGAGCCAGTAAGCAGCATTCCTCCGTGGTCTCTGTTTCAGTGTCTGCCAGCTTCGGTCCCTTCCTTTTCCTTTTTCAGTGATGAACTGTGATCGGGATGTGGATGCCATGTTGTTTCTGGCTGGGGTGTTTATTACAGCAATAGAAAGCAAACTAAAACAAGAGTTGGGTGGTGTGTTGTGTGCCACTGTTTCCCCTCTGCTGGGAATGGAACCCACTGCTTCAGGCATGATAGGTTAAGTAATCTCCTGCTAATTCCCTTTTCCAGTTTGGGGTTTTGCTTTTGAGACAAGCTCTCTTTATATAAAGAGCCCAAGTTGACCTTAAACACTTGATCCTCCTGCCTCATCATCAGTTCTGTAATTACAGGCAGGAGCTACGCCACCCAACTGTCAAGACTCTTTGAAGTCCTGTACTGCTTGGTTGCCTTCCACAGGAATTTTCTGGGAGGTGTAGCCAACTTAGTGCTGTCAAGATCTTGACCTGTCTGCTTTTGGGAAGTGTCACTTTCATGGGTCCAGCCCTGTCAATTAAGACGTCTTTGTTTTAGGGCATCTAGTTTTGTGAGTGGAGTGAAAGATTTGGGTAGTGACTGTTAATGTCTTTGTTATGGTGCTTTATTTAAATAATTCCACTGAGGCATAGGGTCTCAGACAGCAACTGTAATAGGAATTTGTCTGACTAGATGACTGTGACATTCTCAGAAGTGCAGCCCACATGGTACAGTCACAGATCTTGGTATTATCAGGTTGCAACTTGGAAAGTATGTGTGTCTTGTGTGTGAGCTTTGTGTCTCCCTGGCCCTCTTATCCCCTCCAGTAATCAGTGATAACACAATGAATGCTCATTTTGATTTCCTTGTAGAGTCTGGTAAACATTGGCTGCAGTCTGAGGTTACTGGGATTAGGACTTCATGATGTTCCTAATTTTGCAGGAACACAATCTAGCCCATAATACTGCCCATATCCGACGCATGATGAGGGAACTTCATTAAGGTTGACCAGAGCCTGAGCACATTGCTGTGTAGAGCAAGCCCCAGCTGAACACTTCACTCGTGCATCTCTGGGATTGTGGTGACTCCTGCAGGTTCCCCTGCTGTCTCCTTCCTGGTCCACAGTCCTTTAGAAATGAGGACGTCCTCCAGACACCTTCTCTGCATACACAGCTGTAATCCAGCACTCAGGAAATCTGAGGCAGAGGAATCGCCACAAATTCAAGGCAAGCCTGGACTTTGTGACACCTTGTCTCAAAACAACGACACAAAACTGAACAGATTGGGAAGCTGCAAGGATTCTGTCATAACCACTTCCTTACCTCAGTGTATTGACATAGACTTCTTTAACTGTGTGTATTTAAATGAATATGGCTTAGAAAAATAATGTAATAGGATATTCTTTTTGCAGTGCTAGCACTAGAATCCAGCAAGTGTTCCCTCTACTTAGCTATGCCTGTACCTTTATATGGTAGCTTCGAAGTAAAGAAATGGGCCATGGTGCCGCCGAACTTAATTAGAAAACCAAGCGACTGGTACTTAGACTGTAAACCTGAATTCCTGTGCTTTTAATAAAGGTACATTCAGGCGTGAGATGCATGAGGTACAAATTTCTCTGGCATTCAGATATAGTATATCCTATTAAATGATATTCTTGGGTGCTGAAGAGATGGATCAGAGGTTGGGAACACTGGTTGCTCTTTAAGAAGACCTGGGTTCAATTCTCAGCACCCACATGGCAGTTCACTATCATCTGTCTGCTTCCAGTTCCAGGGGATCTAATGTCCTTCTGGCCTCTGAGGGCACCTGCACACTTGTGATGCACGTGCATGCATACACATTAAATGAGTAAACAAATCCTTTTGTTTTAATGATGTTCTTACCAACATCAATCACTATGTAAAAATCTGCCTCTTTTAGGCTCCTGAGAGCCTTGACACTTGCTAAGGAAGCATTGTACTACTGAGCCCCACATACAGAACTTGGTTGTTTTAGCATAGTTTGTACCATGTTTGTGTCATTCGAAAGTATGTAGAGGGAGGGAACTGATTCTGACCACCACATACATACCTGTGGCATGTAAACATGTGCACATATATACACAGATACATGCAATTTTTAAAGAAAAAAATAAACTCTAAAAGCTTTTTAAAATATTTTAAAATTTTATTTATATTAGTATACATTATTCTGCCTGCATGTATGCCTACAAGCCAGAAGAGGGCACCAGCTCTCACTACAGATGGTTGTGAGTCACAATGTGATTACTGGTAATTGAACTCAGGACCTCTGGAAGAACAGCCAGTGCTCTTAACCCCTGAGCCATCTCTCCAGCCCTAGAACTCTAAAAGCTTTAAGATGAAGCTTTGAGTCTCCTGAACACTAGTGCTCTGAAAGAGCCCAAAGTGCTGAGTCATCTCTCTGTCCTTTTTTTTGTTTGTTTTTGTGGGGTGGGGGTGGTTTTTTTTTTTCATCTCTTCAAACCCAAGGCTGTCCTTAAATTTATTGACTTTTCTATCTCCGCCTCCTGAAGAAGGACGCTTAAAAGAAATCCCACACTAGCGCAGAATTGAGAAACAGATGGTTGTTTATTTAGGGGTAGACTCACAAATCAGAATCCTCCGCTTGAACGGAGACCAGAAACCAAATCCAGCAGCCAGAAAGAGAGCAAAAAGAGCAGAAGCATGCTCTACTTTGGCTTATATGGCATAAGAGGCCACGCCCCAGTAGGTGGGTAACCACAAGCTGTAAGACTTCCTACAGCAGCCTTCCAGGGGTTTTATGATTATAAGTGTGTACCATCATGACCAGCTTTATAATTTTTACTGTATGATCTATTCTAAACTATATTCTAGGATGCTAATACCAAGGACAGTGTATAATTTTTCACAATGAAGTGTTGCTGTATTTTATTTATATATGTGTGTGTGTGTGTGTATAGTTTTTACAATGTGATAGTTGGATGTAATTGGCCCCCATAATCTTATAGGGAGTAGCCCTACTAAGAGGTATGGCTTTGTTGGAGTGAGTATGGCCTTGGTGGGGTAGGCTTTGAGGTATCCTATGGTCAGGATACCACCCAGTGTCTCAATTGACTTCCTGTTGCCTGCAAGTTGTAGGACTCTGAGCTACTTCTCCAGTCCACATGTTGCCTGCCTGCACCATGCCTCCCTGCCATGGTGAAAATTGAACTGAATCTCTGAAATTGAGTGAGCCACCCCAATTAAATGTTTTCCTTGTGGGGCTGGAGAGATGGCTCAGCAGTTAAGAGCACTGCTTCTCTTCCAGAGGACCTGGGTCCAATTCCCAGCACCCACATGGCAGCTCACAGCTGTCTGTACCTCCTGTTCCAGGGGATCTAACACCGTCACACAGACATAACATGCAGACAAAATACTCAGTGTATATACACTAAAAGTAAATTATTAAAGATGTTTTCCTTGTAAGATTTGCTGTGGTCATGGTGTATCTTTGCAGCACAGAAACCCTAAGACAATGTCAGTATTAATTTCCAGTTAAAAGTGAATATAGTCATAAAATGGATGAGGAAAGGTGTGTGTGTGTGTGTGTGTGTGTGTGTGTGGACATTTAACATACAAAAATAAGGAGCTTAGCAGGGCAGTGGTAGTGCACGCCTTTAATCCCAGGAGGCAGGTAGATCTCTGTGAGTCCTAGGCCAGCCGATCTATAAGAGCTAGGTTTCCAGACAGGCTCCAAAGCTACAGAGAAACTCTGTCTCGGAAACGACAACAACAAAAAATGACCTTATTGATAATGTGCTGATTATTCCTTATAGATCGCACTAATAACCCACCTTTGGAAAACAAGTTAGTCTGCTGAAGGGGTCTTCACTGTGCTGCTGGTTAGTATGTCTTCCTGGAAGTGACTCGGTCCAACTGTCAGTCTACAGCAGTTCTGCTGCCAGTTCAAATGATGGAGTTGTGTTGTCATGTGTCCCTTTCAGTGCCAATTTTAGTAGGGAAAACTCTGAAAACCAGTATTTCTGTTACTAGAGCTAAATTAATTATAATTAAATTCGCAATATAGCAGACTTTGAAAGTCATACTCACACCACAGACACCATCTCTACATCCCGAGTGCTGGGATTACAGGTGTGTGCTAATGTGCTGGGATTACAGGTGTGTGCTAACGTGCCTGTTTTGTTTTTCATTATCTATAGAATATTAGTTTCTATAATCAACTGTAGAAAAGACCTTATATAGGTAATTAAGTAATACAGTATGTTACTTTTACACAAATGGAGAAAAATTATGTTTAACATTTCTAGATCCATGTGGCTGTTAACACTTTAAACCGGGATACTTTTCCAAAGTTGACAGAGCAGCTAAAGTTTCTAAAAGTCAAATTTTATTCACTTTTGTTTATTTAAAAAAATAATACCAGTATGTTATAGAGGAACAGCTCTTCTCGGTCCTGTAGTTATCTGAACAAAATCACAGTGACACTCATCATGGCTGGCTTTGTGTGGTGCTAGGGTTTCACTCCTGCTAGGCAAGGTCTCAGCAGCTCATGTCGTTATTTTTTATTATTTTCTCGGACACTGAGGCGGGAGGACTATTTGAGGCTATCCAAAGCACCATAATGAGACTGAAGAGAAAATGATGAGCATGTGTTCAGTTTGTTATCATAATGTCAGTAAATATAATCTAAGAAGAGAATAATAGTCAAACCTCTTTCATCATACATCAAGAGATAAAATTCTTAGAAATTTGAGTGGGAAAATGCAATAGAGTAAGCAGGTTCTACAGAAGCTAAAATGCTGCTTTGGGGATCACAAGGACGCTGTTTGTTCTGTCTGCTTGGCTGTGACAAACGCCTCTAGATAAATGATCTGCATGGAATTGTTCTCTTAAAACATTATAGCCTACAAGAAACTTATACGGGATTAGGTCATCTTGAAAAAGCAAAACACTGCATGTAACTGATACCAGGAAAGTTGTATGGGTTTTTTTTTTTTTTTTTTTTTGGTGTTTTTCGAGACAGGGTTTCTCTGTGGCTTTAGAGCCTGTCCTGGAACTAGCTCTTGTAGACCAGGCTGGTCTCGAACTCACAGAGATCCGCCTGCCTCTGCCTCCCGAGTGCTGGGATTAAAGGCGTGCGCCACCATCGCCCGGCCTTTTTTTTTTTTTTTTTTTTTTTTTTTTTTTTTTTTTTTTGAGACAGTTTTGCTGTGTGGGCCAGGCCAGCCTGAAACTTGGAATCATCTTGCCTCAGTTTCCCAGTCACTGGGACCACAGGTAGATGGCACCATTTGTGGCTGTGCGATTAAGTTTGTAGATAAACATAAGCTCTTTAGCTTGAGGGGAAACAAGAAAAAGTTTAGGCTATATGAGCTATTTTTCAAGGAGTTGTGGTTTTTTTTGTACTCCTTTGCTCTGTAACATTTTTGTGTATTTCCCTAAGATAGAGGAGGTTTGAAGCACTCTCATGTGTAGTAAACATTGGTGGCAATTGAATGAATATCCAACGTGGGTGTATTCTTTTAGCATGTTTACAGTTTGACAGTTGTGGCCCATACAGAAAAGAAGGACCCACCTCTGAGACTCAATGTCCCCTGTTCTTTCAAAATGGGTCACGCCGGACAGTGGTGGCGCACACCTTTAATCCCAGCACTCGGGAGGCAAAGGCAGGTGAATCTCTCTGAGTTCAAGGCCAACCTGTTCTACAGAACAAGTTCCAGGACAGCCAGGAAGAGAAACCTTGCCTTGAAAAGATAACAACGAAAAAAGTGGGCACTGATGCAAGAAAGTATCCCCACATGCTGAGAAAGAAGTCAGTTGTTCAGCAATGGTAGTTGGGTGCTCCCTCATTTAGCTCAGTTCTGATGCTGCAGGGACTGTCACTGGTTGAGGTCTCAGTCCTCAAGACTGTCCTCTCCTTAGACACCAGTGAAAGCCCCAGTTTGTTTTAATTAAACTGTGCTTCTGATTGACCGGGAATAAGTCGGTGTTCCTACTATACTCTCCTTAGGTCTCATCATCCTTTGTTTAAGCAGCTCACAGAATTCAGGGAAGTGCATTTACAGGTTTCTTGTAGAGGGTAGGACAGAGGATACAGATGTGTCAAGCAAGGCCTGGGGCAGGGACTCACTTTTCAGTGCTTCTTCACGATGCGCCACCCTCTGAAAACTTGCCTTGTTCAGCTCTCTGGAAGTTCTCCAAAGCACGTCCCTTCGGGCTTTATGGAAGCTTAATTGAATAGGCAGAACTGACTACCCATGGATTGCCATGTAAAAGAATGATTTGGACGACAACAGCAAAGGAGTATGAACTCATGCTAATGGGCTAAGTACGTAGACAGGGCTTCTGTGTCCTCAGTGTTTCCCTCAGTACCAGGGATGGAACCCAGGCAGGGCCTTGCACGTGGTAGGCAGATGATATACTACTGACTCTAGCCCAGGCATAACTCTTTCTACAAATGAAGGTCATGGGAAGTTACTTTACAGACAACTCCAGAGCAGAAAGACAGACCGGAATTAGAGTTCCCTACCAACTGAGGAAAGAGGAAATTCAGCTTTTGGTGACTGTCCCTAACAAAGGATTTATGAGGCCAGAACCATGGGCAAGTATTACACACTCCCGCATTGCTTCACAAGCCTTCATCATGTTCTCTCCGTCCTGGTCCGCAGATGGCATTTCACTTGAACATCTAGTCTGTGTTATTTACTGTGGCTCTTTAGGAAAATCATAAACTCTTAAGTTCCTGCCTGACTTTCAGTAAAACACAAGTGTTGTGCCTGGAAAATGGCTCAGGAGTTAAGAGCACTTGTTCTTCCAGAGGACCCATGTTGGGTTCCTATCAGTGGGGTGATCTTAGCCTCATTGCCCCTGGCTTTGTAGTTACCCACACAATATGCTTGAATAAAATAAATCGGTTTAAGTATTTTTAAATGTAATTAGTAATAAACCTGTTGCTTAAAAGATGATGCTTTTGGCTTAATGCAAACACGGGCCCTCCTGGGACTGTGCTACCATTTGTTCATCAGCAGGACAGGAACGCATTTAGAGCGAGTAAGAGTATTCGGTGTTAGAGTATTTGTTGGTGACATTGAGAGCCCCTCATAGGACATTAGTAGAAGTACCTAGTTTTATGTCTTTTTGGATATGTGTGACAGTCTCATGGAGATTCTCAAGGCACAGTGGGGAGGTGCTTGAGGAGGGAGGGAGATTAGGCTTAGCAATCGTACATACCCCAAATAGACATCCTAACTCAGATTAGGTGAACATTATTGGGTTTGTTGTGTCCTAGGTGACTGAGATAACATTTAGACATACTTTGCTTGTTTAATTTGGTTTTTTAACAGTTCCAGGAAGGTAGTCTGTCACATTTTCAGGTAGGGAATGGAACATGAGGCCAGTGTGACTTTGTGTGGGGAAGGATAGGGGTGAGTACAGGTGTGGGCCTTCGGGGACAGATCTGCCTCTGACAGGTTGGTTCTGTCTCCCATAGGTCTCGTGGTATGAAGTCAGTTATCTGGGGGTCATTGTCATTTGCTTGCCTGTCTGTATTCATGCTCAGGAGATGTTGACTTTGTTGTATTGTATTCCTTAGTAGGGGAGGGAGGGAAGTGGGGCTCAGAAATTTCTAAAGATGTGCTCAGGGTTACACCTCTGCAAGATGGCAAAGCTAGATTTCACTGGAGATCATCAGGCCACTTCGGTATCTTCTATAGAGTCACAAGTATGTCTGGAATTGAAGTTAGTGGAATCCAGGTTCTCTGATTGTGTGAGCCAACCATAACTACTTTGTGGTAGCAGAGGCTCAAGTGTGTCCAGGAAAACTGGCAAGGGACTTAGGAACGTGAGAATTTTAAGGAAATGGCGGTAGGAAGCCTGCTCCTGATTGGTGGGAAACTGGGGGCCCTCTTGGCCTTGAATGTAGAACAAGAACAGTGGTTTGAAATCCTAGAAACCATTCCTGTTGCTCAGATAAAGCAGGGACAGCCTCAGTATTGATGTGTTTTGGTTTTGGTTTTCACTGTTGGTATTCCAGCAGAGACCACCTGGCCATTTAGAAAGAGCAGGAGAGTGTAAGACATTTAGAGAAGACAGAGTCCTGGGGGATGGTGCAGTTGAAGATGAGCATTTAGCAAATTAACCTAGTCTTAGACAGATTTTTTTTCTCATTTGTGGTTCCTAAATTTTGTATTCACATAGAATTGTGAGTACATGAGAAATGAAAGAAGTGACGTTTTGGAGGGGGGCCAGGGCAGGGAGAAGAGGCAGAGAAAGAAAGGAGGGAACGGGTAGGGAGGTGTGCTCAGTGTGCAGTCGAGAAGTTTTAAAAAGAAGTCTGGGAGATGGCACATCTTTTGCATTCTAGTAAAGTGTAGTTCTTTTCTGCTCAGAGCAATTGGGCAGTTGTGAACGTGGCACCTGTTGAATTTGGTGCTGGCAGGTTTGTGTCACTTTCCTTTTCCCTTGGTCCCCATGACTGGATTCATAGCGACTCCTCCTTCCCATTCTTCATACACCTCTCATGCTGACACATGGGTCCTCCCAAAGTACTGCATAGCTGTTAGCCATTCTCCGTCCACAAACCCGAGTGGTCTCCCGACTCTGATGTGTCCTCAGTGCGTGCGATGTGCTGCTTCAGCCCTGCATGCTTTGAGTCTTCCTCTGCTGTGCAGGTGCTGTGGCTTGGTGGAGCACCCGGGCGGTGCTGCTGCCGCCTTCCTTCTCGAGCTCCTCGCTCCCAGTCTTCATCTGCCTCCTAATATCTACTAAGAGAATTAAATCTGGTGCATACTGTGAAGGTACCTTTCCGGCTGCAGTGCCAGCAGGTCCATGAGAGGCTGCAGTTTGGCATGAAGTTAGAAAGACTGTCACTGTCACTCACAGCCTACCCGGGAAGCAGTGCAAGCTGGGCTGCGTCTGAGCTCAGTGGTTCAAGCCTGGTGTCTCCTGCATATTGGCTGTTTGACATGGTTTTGTTTGGCTGTAATCTGTAAAATTGGGAGAACTCATAACTTGACGTTCTGTGAATACCACAGTCCCTGGTGCACAGGGAAGTGCCAGCCATTGATGTGCTGTTTCACAGCTTTGTCTGGCTTTTTTTTTTTTTTAGATTTATTTATTCTAGTTTATATGTGTGGGTATTTTGCTTTTGCCTGTGTGTGTGTGTGTGTGTGTGTGTGTGTGTGTGTGTGTGTGTGTGTGTGTGTGTACAAGTGCGTACCACATATGTGTCTGGTACCATGGGTCCCCTGCACCCTGCACCTGGAATAACAGACAGTGTGAGCTGCCATGTGAATGCGGGGAATTGAACCCAGGTCCTCTTACAGGAGCACGCAGTACTCTTAACTGCTGAGCCATTTCTCCAGCCCCTTGTCTGACTTTTTTTTTATATGTATACAATATTCTGTCTCCATGTATGCCCACATGGCAGAAGAGGGCACCAGATCTCATTACAGATGGTTGTGAAGCCACCATGTGGTTGCTGGGAATTGAACTCATGACTTCTGGAAGAGCAGCCAGTGCTCTTAACCACTGAGCCATCTCTCCAGCCTCCCTTGTCTGACTTTTTTATGCTGGTGTCAGGCTTTTGTGTTTCTAAACTTACTCCAATTAAAGCTCCTTGGCTTTGTGTGCTTCAGTGCTGTGACC
The DNA here is from genome assembly GCF_903992535.2 of Arvicola amphibius. Lineage (NCBI taxonomy): Eukaryota > Metazoa > Chordata > Mammalia > Rodentia > Cricetidae > Arvicola > Arvicola amphibius. The sequence goes on from NC_052055.2 coordinate 115,303,808, forward strand.
TTTACAACTAAGCTGGTGATTCCCTTCCAGATGTCTAACATCACAGTCACCTACAGAGATGGCCGAGTGGCACAGCTGGAACAAGTATACATCCGTGGCAGCAAGATCCGATTTCTGATATTGCCTGACATGCTGAAAAATGCACCAATGTTAAAGAGCATGAAAAATAAGAACCAAGGCTCCGGAGCTGGCCGAGGGAAAGCTGCTATCCTGAAGGCCCAAGGTAGGTGCTTCTGGGATTGGCTGCAGAATCCTTACCCTGTTTCTTTTAGGGAAAAACCCTACCGGGGACAGGGGTGAATGTAACTGCACTGCTCTCCACACATGACGTTATACCCCATCCTGTCCTACTCCCAGGCTTGAGAAATCCTTGGTAATGGGAGCCTTCCCCCATTATCTTTCTTGCCTTACTTGATCCTATCACAGAGTTAGTAAAATCCCTAATTTCTCCTTAGGGAAAAAAAAATACAGATTCCTTCACACTTATCCCAGCACTCAAGAGACTGGGGTGAAAAGGCCATCCTGAGCTATATAGCAAGACCCTGAAGAGGCAGGCAGAGAGAGCCCTGTCTTAAGTGAAATAGTCCTATAGTGAAGGTCCTTCCTTTTCAGGAATTCTATCCAGGAGGGGCTAGGCAGCTTGCTCTGGTCTAGTGAGGATGGGGAGTGACACCTGAAACAGTACCGTTGCATTCCTAGAGTTGTATGTGATATATCCCACACCCCTCAACTACCCAAGATAGAAAGGGGAACAACAAACCAGAGTTCCACTCAAGTCTGTCTTGATGAACCAGTGAGCTCTTGGGGTTGTTTAGTAGTACAGCTGGCCTTGCAGCTTCACTGGGAACCCAAGTTCAACATGGGTGATAGTTCCTGAAAGCTGCTTCCCTGGAGTTTCTCTCTTCCATCTACTTTCTTTGCGGTTCTCACCTCCCAAAGAGTGTGCAGCTAGGACAGGATCACTCACAGTGTTAGCCTCATAGCCACAACAACAGATTGATGGTTTTGTTTTCTGAGACAGGGTTTCTCTGTGTAGCTTGGCTGTCCTGTAGACCAGGCTGGCCTTGAACTCACAGAGAACCTGCCTCTGCCTCCTGAGTGCTGGGATTAAAGGCGTGTACTTCCACTGCCTGACTCTTTTTGTTACTTTTTGAAATCGCGTGAATTAGCTTATTTGTGGGGTAGGGGACGGTGTGGTGTTGAGCGGACAACTGGTCAGAGTCGGTTCCCCCTCCACCGTGGGCTTTAGACTTGACATTAAATCCCTCCTGTGACACATACCAACAGTGAACCACACTGTCCCCCAGTGACTGCTAAGCTGCTCTTGGAGGCTAGCCTAATTATGGTTTATATTTGGGTTCCTGAAAAGTTCTGCCACATTATTAGGTACAAAAGCATAGTCCTAAGGAAATACATTGGTGTTGGGAAAAGATTTGATGTATAAAAGGCCTTGGGTCCTCAGTGTATTTTACATGTTTTATATCTGAGGTAGCGTCTGTGTTTAAAGATAGAATGGTTTGGGGTTTGGGTTTGTTTTAAGAATTCTAAAAAAGCTGATAAGAAAATCTTGGGACCAGTGATGGCTTGAGGATAAAGGTGGTTGTCATGTAAGCCTGACAGAAGTTGTCCTCTGACCTCTACAAGCACAAAATACACACAGAGATGAATAAATACAAAAGAGTGAGAGAGAAGTTTTTTTCCTTTGCCGCCAGGAGGGCTGCTCTTACTGTTACAGTGACGCTAGCTGTCCCATCTTTGCCAGTCAAATGTTGTCACCCAGGCAGCGAGCTTCTCAACCCTGCTGACAGTTGCTCTAGGCACCTGTGCTTTTCCCAGCCCTGGCTCTGGTCCCTATCAGCAGGTGTGTAGGTTCCCATCAGACTCCTGGGCACTTTGGGTTCCAGAGTGGGAGTCCTGTGCATTTTTATGGATAGTGTTAGTTTGTTTTTGTTATTAAGCATTTCTTCATGCAGAAAAACTCAATAATAAAACCCCTTACCCGGTATTAACAGATGCTAGCACTTAAGTATATGTGTTTAAGAGTTTCAAAAGCAAATTGAGAGCCAGGGTATATAGCTCAGTGGGTAAAGAGCTTGCCATACAGTATGACTACCTGAGTTCAGTCCATGCATGGCGACACCTGCTTGTAACCCCAGCACTGACAAGACCAAGGTGGATCCCTGGGCATTCTAGCCAGCCAGTCTAGCCTACATGTCAAGCTCGAGGCCAGTGAGAGCCTTTGCCTCAAGAAACAAAGTAGTGGGTAGTACGTGAAGAATACTTGAGGTTTTCCTGTCTTTTTCTGTGTTCGTACACACGGGTATATGTCCCTTCCCTTCCAAAGCGAATCGAATGCACCTGTAATGGAGGTGTCCCGCCCCCCCTCCCCACCCCCCGTGGGCCAGCCCTGAGAGTGTGTCTTTTCTACTGTACGTAAACTACTGTCAGCACTACCTACCACCCTGCTACCAGGTGTCAGTGCCAACGTCCACTCCTCTTCCTCCCCCGCCCCCATGACTGGTAATGATTAGGGTAATGTTGGTTCAGGTGCCCTTTGCAGTCCCTCCCAGAGCTGACGCCAGGCTCTGCCATGTCGTGAGCATTCCCAACCACTCTGATCTCTCTCTTTCCTTTCAGTGGCTGCAAGAGGAAGAGGACGTGGAATGGGGCGTGGAAACATCTTCCAGAAGCGAAGATAACTTTCTCAGTTGAAGAGAACATTGTCCTTAACTCTGTTAGGTTATTGGGGGGGTTACATGTGCATAATGTCATAGGTTTTCTTTTGATATTTCTCTTTGTACCGAGAAAACTGTTAAGCTTAATAAAATTGGTTTCTTTGTGGTTTGTTTCTGTGAGGGTTGTTTTGTCTTTTAAGGAAATAAGAACTCTCTGTTCGATCTGTAGTTTGCATTGGCAGCAGGTTAAAATCTGGACACCCTCGGACACGCGCTGGGACAATGCACAGGTACTTTTCAAATGGACAGTTATTGATAAGAACTGTTTGAGGCCAGTTCCCATTTGAGCCAAGAAAAGGCTAACCCAGTCGATCCCGTAACTGTTTTCTTTGGCACGGGCACTCCGTGTGGCACTTTACTCTTTGTGAACCGCCATCAACCTGACCTGTGTAGATGTCTCACACCCTAGCCCCGCAGCGTTTGAGGACAGTCTTCTGATACTAAAAATAATCTGGAGGCTCCTGGGGACCCCTGACTGTGGCTGTTCTACTGGCTCCACACAGTGTAGTTAGCATCTTGGGATTGATTAGCACATTAATTATTAACATGACGAGGATAACAAGGGAGGATAAGATATGCAAAGTGAGTATTTGACAGAACGCGGGTTGGGAAAACAGCCTGAATCATTCAACTATTGGGAAGAAAGTGTTGCCAGGGGACTCATCTGGATGGAGTCTATACAAAAACTCAGGAGGAAGGGTCAGTTTTTGTTTCTTTTTCTTTGTTCACTTCTTACATTTGTAGTACTTTTTGAGATCCTGTGCCTAAGATTTTTAATCTATGTATGTTGGCCGTATTTCTTTACCACACAGCTGCAGCCAACCACCTTAACAATTTTCATTTTCATTTAGTTCAATGTCAGCTTTAATAATTGATTGTATTAATTGAATAATGTATTGATGAACATAGTCACTAGCTGTTTATGTGGTGAAATAGTAATATCCTTACACGCCAGCAGCAGTGCCTTCTACCCTCAGAATAAGGGTTGCAAAATAGGTGGGAGTGGGTGGGGGGGACAGTTGAGATGGGTTCTCTCTATGTAGTCTTTCTGGCTAGGTTGTCCTGCTTGTCATGTAGACCAAGTGGCCTCAGATTGAGAGATGCACTCCATCTGCTTCCGGAGTGCCATGACTGAACGTCTGCGCCACCATGCCCAGCTAAAAGCAAACCTAGAATTCGCCCTAGCCATTACGTCTGTAGAACTCCATGGAGGCTGCAGACGGCCAGAGTGAGTCTGCATTTCTAACAGGATCCCTACTTGGTGTTGGAAACCACTTCTTTGAGGTTGTGCCAGCACTTGAGAGGCCGAGGGCTTGCTACTTAGTTCCAGGCCAGCCTGGGTTAGATACCCTTCCCAAAATTTTTTTAAAGGTATATTAAAAGTTAGAAATATTGTGGGGTTTTTTATATGCTTAATTATTGTTAAGGTTGCATGCCAACACTTGTGGAAGTTAGGACAACTCTTAGGAGTTGATTCTTCTACCCTCCTGGGAATCAAACTTGGGGTATCGGGGTTTACCTTGAGAACAGGAAGCAATTCTGTCTCTTTTTTTTTCTGATTTAACTCACAACTGATTTCTCTCAAATGTGTATCTGCTTATTCCTTGCTGTCCCAGTTTTCTACACTGTCTTGGATTCCTGGTAATTCTGCTACTGCCATATTTGTTGTTAGTTCGTGATTGCTTACAGTTTTACCGTGAGCCATGGACTAGATTACTAAAGGACTTTCCCTAGGAGTAATAATATCCTCGCCAATACTTATCTTGGTTTAAGTTTCTATTTCTAACTCAAAGAGTTATCTGCTATCAGTTTATCTGTCCAGTCTGAACTGGTTTGCCTTAATGGTGTTGTCCCAGGTTCTTGCTATACCCTTTCTTAGCTTAGCTCCTCTTTTCTGTATAGGTTCTTCCTCTTGGTTTATTATTTTGTACTTTGGGGGCTACTTATGTGAAGTTGGAGCCAATTTATTTATATATATATATTTTTTCTTTTAATTAAAAGTTTCCACCTCCCGCCCTCCACCCCCACTACCTCTCCAGGCCAAAGAGCATTCAGGGTTCCCTACCCTATGGGAAGTCCAAGGTCGTCCTCCCCGCTCCCCCCATGTCCAGGAAGGTGAGCATCCAAACAGACAAGGCTCCCACTGGAGCCAATTTTTCATCATATTGAATGACTGTTCCAAGAAGGTATGAGCAAGCATCTACCCATTCCACGTAGGGAACCAACAACAGACCAAAGTTCAGATAGTAGAGTTCAACTTGGTGAGCCAGTGGATTTTATTAGGGATATTTACAGGAATAGAGGTGAAGGGTTTCTTACAGGAGCAGAAAATGACAGGTGCACCACCAGAGCTCACCCCAGCATGGGTGCCAGCTCATAAACCCTGGAGTGCACTGCATACCTGTAGGCGGCTCACCTGGGCTGGCCGGAGGCTCCCCTAGGCAGCTCAGCTTAGACAAGTATGGCAGAGGTCCTTTCTGCTTTTATGTGCTTAGGGAGGATGAAGCATGGTGAATCCCTTTCAGGGATTTCCTGAATCCCCTTAGGTTGTTCAGTTCCTGAGCTTCAGGAACTTCCTGCAGGATGGAGGGTTCTGTTTCCCTTTCAAATACCCCATGTCTTGAGCTTCCAAGTAAAAAGAATGTTTTTATCTCTGAGGACATCACTATACAACACTTCAGGATTTTGAAGGCATTGATGTTTGGTAATTTTGCAGGTGTTCTGAAGTGTCCCCATGTACATGCCTTGACTAGTGTGCACGTATTGTGCAAGCCCTGATGAACTCGGAGTGGAACCTGCCCTTTTCTGGGAAACCTTTCTTGCTTTATTTGTTAATCTGCAAGCCTGTGACAGTCCAGGGGCAACTTGGATTCTGGGAGGGTCAAACGGGGTGTTTGGGCTTGGCAGCAAGCACCTTTGCCACTGAATCATCTAGCAGCTCATTTGTCAGTCTTCAGGAAAAATGATTACTGCAAGTTTGTTTTCTGAATGTTCTGAAGTGTTGGTTTGAGGGCGATGGTTCCCTGTCTTCTCTTTGGAGATACTAATGTGTCTGATGCTTTTATCTCATCATGTAAGTTTTTCTACCCTTTTGGGTTTGGGAGTCCCTTGTTAGAGATTTTAGCTTGCCTGACAAGCATTAGTAATCTGTGGGGTTATTAACAATTACTAATATGTATGTATATATATATATATATATATATATATATATGTTACGTGTGTGTGTGTGTGTGTGTGGTAGTAGTGGGAAAAAGATTATCTGTAGGGTGGTCTGGCTGAGTGCTAGGAATTGAATACAGATCCTTACATGTGCTAAGGAAGTGCTCTGCCATTGAGACACTGCCTCCCTGCAGTGTCTTACGGCTTTCTTGGGATAGACAAATTTGCTAGGGAACATGGTCAGGTTTAGACCAGATGTGGTGGCACATGCCTTTAATTGCACCTGAAAGACAGAGGCAGGCAAATCGCTCTGAGCCTGAGGTCAGCCTGGTCTGTGTATGGCATTCCAGGCCAGCCAGGGATAAATAGTGACACCCTGTCTCAAAAAAATAAAAATAAGTGGGTTTTTTTTGTTTTGTTTTTAAAGAATGAAAGATGACACCATAAAGCAGTAACTCATCCTCTCAAAAGGCCAACATGTAGACAGAGACTGTTCGTTCATTTCCCAGACACGAATAATCACACAAACTATTACAACACTGTTTGGCCAATAGCTTATGCATATTTTTAATTCTTACATCTTAACCCATTTCTATTAATCTGTGAATCACCCTGAGGCTATGGTAAAGGTTCTGGCCATCACATGACAGAGGAAACGCTACAGTGAGCTGGAAAGTCTTGCTCTAGATCTCATGCTGTCTGATGGCATGCTTGGCTTGTGAGTTGTTGAAGGCCCGTGGTCTAGCAATACATTCTGGAAGATTTTACCTGATTTTACCTGTGTGTGGAGGCCACACACAGAGGTGGGTGGTAGGTGGCTATTAAGTAGACAAAAGATAAAGATAGGTAACTTGGTTCTGGATCTGACAAATTCTGAATCTCCAGTCAATCAGTCTTGAATCATTTAACAGGTAGGGGATTTTTCTGGAAAAGTCAGCTCGTCTGGAGACGCACCAAGGTGGAGTTAAGAAGCAAAGGGGACAAGGGGAGAGTATGGCTCAGGGCCTCCATGGTGTTTTCTGCTTCTGCGTGAGACAAGTTTAATCTCAGTGGGCTCTGGCTAGCAGGACTAGTCTGAAACTCTCAAGTTATTGGCCCTGGGCTTTATGTACACGTGAGATAAAGGGGGGACAGGGGTCTAGGACTGACTGGTTCGTGTATGAAAAACACACTGGCAGGCACAGTGTTTTGCAATCATTAGGGAGCTGCTGATCCTGAGAGCAACACTCTCAAGAACCCAAAATATCAAAAGCATACATTCATAGAATGGAAAAAAAAAAAGAGGTCACAGGGAAAACTAAAACACAGTCAGGGTTCTTTGTGACAGCCTCAGTTATTGAGGAGGATAACCATGTCCACAGGCAAGGAAATGTTTTTTAAAAAGCCAGTCTTACTAGTTTTATTTTTCATTATTGAGTGGAGGTGGAGGTGTAGCCATGGGGTACATGTGGAGGTCAGAGGACAACTCTCAGGGGTCAAACTCAGGCCATCGGGTTTGTGTCCTCTTACCCATTGAGCTGTCGCAAACCCACCCCAGCTGACATTTAACATTCAATATTGTCAATAAAAGTTTTTTTTTAGTTTACTGTTTCCCATTTTTAAAAGATTTTTTTGTTTTGTTTTGGGATTTTTTTTTTTTTTTTTTGGTTTTTTGAGACTGTTTTTGTCCTGGAACTTGCTTTGTAGACCAGGCTGGCTCGAACTCACAGAGATCATCTGCCTGTCTACCTCCCAAGTAATTGGATTAAAGGCGTGTGCTACCACCACCCAGCTTAAAAGGTACTCACATGAAATCACAATATATTATATTCAAATATGTAAATTTTGTTGTTTTGTTGTTGTTTATTATGGAGTTTATTTTCTCAGGATTTTTTTTAGGTTTATATATTTTATGTGTATGAGTGTTTTTCTTCAATGTATGTAGGTGCACTGTGTGCATGCTCGGTGTCATGGAAGTCAAACAAGGGCATCCGATCTCCTAGAGTCGGAGTCAGGGATGGTGCTGAAGAGCAGCAAGTGCCAATAACTGCCAAGCCGTCTCTCCAGCCCCAATTTGGGTGTAGTGTCTTTGTACTAAAGTTAACACTTAAATTTGAGTTGAATTGTAAGGACAATAATGTCTGGTGACATGATGTGACTTTTGAGTGGCACCACTATGGTTGTTCTTCCAAACGTCCTTTCATAAAAGCAACAACAGAGTCCTTAGAATGCTTCACAGAGTTGGGAAAATGACTTTGTAGGTGAAAATGCTTACTTCACACAAATGAAGCCCTGAGTTCAGATGCCCAGCACGTTGTAAAAAGCTAGGCATGGCCATGTAAGTCTCTGACACCATATTGTAGGGGCAGACAGGGATTTGCTGGCACAAGCCTAGCACCAGGTTCAGTGAGAGACTTTATCTCAAGGAAATTAAAGCAGAGAGCCATAAGTAAAGAACACCTACACATGTGTACATATCACCCCCCCCACACACACACACAAAGACAGTGTTATGGACAGTATGTATGCAAGAAAGTTAATATACTATTTCATCCTTTTTGAAGTAAAAGGTTACACTATTACATGTAGTTTACGTGTATAAGTAACACCTTGAAATTAAATTATTTAACATCTGACTGATTTCAGTAACTGAAAAATAAAGAGGGTGTTACATTTGAAAGACAAACAAAACAGACTAATTATCAGTGCCCAGGAAGGTCTTGTCTCATAAGTGAGGAACAATCAGCCTGGACAAGCACTGCTGTGGACCTGCCAAACAAGTCATAAAAACAAGACTTGAAAATTTCAAACTGTTTTTCCAAGCCAATTAAGTATATCCTAGAGCTGGGTGTGGTGATATGTGCCTGCAGCATCAAGATGAGCTATAGGCCATACTGGTTCCAGAATAATTGCCAGGTCTGCTTGAGCTGGAATGAGGCTCTAGCTCAAAACCAAACAATTTCAAAAATGTGAATAGCAGAATAAGGCTAAGAGGATGTTATAAGAATATAAAACTAACCAGCATCTTGGCATCCACTCAAATATTGGTAGGCATGCAGAAGACAGGAACGTAAAATCAATGAGTAATCAAAAGATGTCCGAGCTGATACGGATGTTCCATTAGCGAGAATGGCATTAATAGAATTGTTACAACTGCATTCCATATATTCAAATAGTTAAATAGAGGAGTCGGAGAGATGGCTCGGCAGTATGAGTGCGTATGCACTTGTAGAGGACCCAGGTTCAGGTTCCAGCACACGGCGTCTCCTAACCATAAGTAACTCCAGTTCCAGGGAATCGAGCACCCTCTTCTGGTCTTCAGAAACACTGTGCATATGGTACACAATATTTATACACATAAAATAAATGTAAATAAATACTAAGTAGAAAGTTCTAAAGGAAGGTGGTTGAAGAGGAGGAGGAGAGATAAAGCCCCAAATTGAATTTCTGGGTGTGTTTAACAGCAGATAACTCACTTCACAGGAAATAAAAGATAAAATAAAAAATAAAAGACTTGGCTGCTCAGACCTGTAATCCCATTTATGCAGGTAGCTAATACAGGGAGTTCAAAAGTTCTAAGACTGACTTAGTAATAGCATTTTGTCTCCAAGAAGTCAGAGTCAGGTATGGTGTAGCGGTTCATGCTTGTAATCCCGGACCTTGGAAGATGAGGCAGAAGGAGCAGGAGACCAAGGCCATCCTCCAGTACACAGTGATTTCAAGACCAATCTAGGTTACATAAGACCCGCATCTCAGAAATGGAGAGAAACAAAGGTCTGGGGATATACTTCAATGGCAGATGTTGTAATTAAAAAAAAAAAAGTGCCACGTGCAAGAAAGACACCATGCAACAGAGCTCAGGTGGAGAGGTTTTTTTACTGGGGAAAAGTGAATGAGAAGAGGGGAGAGGAGAGACCAGCCTCTGGAGACAGGAGCAGCAGAGACAGAGAGACAGGCAGAGAAGCAGAAAGAGAGAGGGCGAGACAGGAAGTGGTTTAAAAGGGAACGTAGTGAATGTGCACAGGAGGTGCTCTTAGTGGCTGCAGCTGAGGATGTAGCCTGTCAGGACCCCAAAGGCAGGCCAGTACAGATGCCTGAGAACTAACAGTAGAGGCTTGCCTAGCATGCATGGAGCCCTACGTTCAACCTCCAATGCAGGCAAGGAAGATTATGAATTAGAGGCCTGTGGTGGTTTGAATGAGAATAACCCCATAGGCTCATAGCTCTACACTTGTCCTCACTGGCGGAACTTGTTTGGGAAGGAAAAGACTCGCTCAGTCCCCAGTGTTCTCACCTTGCTTCATGGTTGTGAATCAGGATGTGAGCATTCCTGGCCATTGCTTCCTATCACGGAATCTGAAAGCCAGATTAAACGCTTCTTATAAGTTGCCTTGGGCATGTGTTTTATCACAGCAATAGCAAAGTAACGAAGAAAAGACACAACTAAAGCTATCCAAAAATTAAATGTAGAGAAAAAAAGCTGGAAAAAGAGTGAGCTGTGGGATACTTCAAGTGACCCAAAGGAGAAACTGAACACTTAAAGGGAGAACAAAAAAATTAGTTAAAAAATGGCCATATTTTTTTTCAAACTTGATATAAAACTAAACCCATAGATCTAACAAGTTAAATGAACTCCGAGCAGAAGAACACGAGGAAAAGGCACTTCATAACTCAGAACAAGTGGTGAAAAGGAAAATCTGTAAAAGTAGCCTGGAAATAAAAGTTAAAGGTCCAAGGACCAAGATAAGGATGGCAGCTTCCTCATCTGAAACATAAGCAAGAAGATAGTGTTCTTCGTAATTAAAGGACAAATTGTAGGGCCAGCAAGAGGGCTCAGTGTGACAACCTAAGTTAATTCCCAGGACCCACGCTGGAAGAGAGAACCAACACTTCAGTGATTGTCTTCTCATCTCCACACAAGCACCGTGGCATGTGCACTCACTAAGAAGGCTGAGGCAGGAGGATTGTAACTTCGAGTCCCAGGCCTAGCCTGGGCTACACCAGAAGATACTGCCTCAAGAAAGATGGGGAAAAGTGTTTGCCTGCAAACCTGAAGCCTCAGTGTGCTCCCTGGAAACCATGAATGCATACACATGCATGCAGATACACACGTACACAGACACATGTACACACGTGTGCACGCTAGCATCATCATCATTTTTTAAGTGTATTTATCATTAGCCTTTTGGCAGGATCGCATTCTGTATCCCAGGTTGGCCTAGAATTTATGATGAAGCGTAGGCTGGCCTCGAAGTTGCAGTGCTAGGATTACAGGCACACCGCCTTGCCCGGCTCAGGAATAAACTATATATAAAATGTAAACAGAGAAGTAAGAGCTGGGGTGTGATGGCACACACCTTGATCCCAGTACTCAGGAGGCAGGGGCAGGCAGATCTCCGAATTCGAGGCCAGTCTTGTCTACAAAGTGAGTTCTAGAACAACTAGGGCTCTTACACAGAAAAACCCTGTCTCTGCGGGGTGGTAAGAAAATTAAAAAGTGAGCCCCTCCTCCAGCCCGCCTCTATCTGGTAGGGACATGGCCTCTTGGTGCCAACCTGGGTCCCCATAGTACTTCCCTGCTGCCCCAGCAGCCTTTCCTTCAGTCTAGCCCATCTCTGAAGGAAGCCATGCTGTCACCCCTGGGAGTGGTGTATAAATGTTGTGCAAATGGAGCTCCTTAGATGGCAAGGGCCCTTTGGAGAATTCATCCATTTGGCAAGGACCTATGGAAACGATACTGCAGACCCCTGTGCTGATCCTAGGGAGCCTACAGGCTTCAGCCTTCTCTAATTTCCGCTGTGCTTCTTAGAGTGACTCAGTTTTGCTTCGTTAGTCATGATTGTGCCTGAGTTTACTGGGAACAAAAGCTCTGATCTGTTACAGAAACATAAAACCAATTTCTGCCCGCCAATCCAGATCTAAGACCAGAGAAGCAAAACAGCAGCCACAGTCATTTCCTACTTCTAGGAAATCTCAGACGGAGAGGTGGGGATCCTGCCCCTACCAATCCTGACTGACAGGGCGAGATCCTATCTCCACCTCCCAAGAGCTGGGATCAAAGGTGTGAGCCACAGCTGCCTGGCTCTGTTTCTTTTAGACTGGTTCAATCTCGCGTAGCCAGGGTGGCCTTGAACTCCTGATCTTCCTGCTTCCTCCCAAGTGCTGGGACTAAAGGTATGGGCCCACACCGCCTGGACTCTGCCCTCTGATCTCCAGGCAAGCTTTATTTGTCAGAACACAAAGTATCATACATACTTCGTTAAGTTTTACTTTCATATCTTGAATTGTTTTCATTATTTTGTTCAATTATTTGTGTTTTATAATCTTCACTAAGGCATTTATTCATTCCCCTTTAAGGTCTTTGAACATATTCATAATTGCTATTTGGAGTCCTTGTCTTGTGTTTGGCTAAATTGCTTTTCAAAACCTATTTCAAAAGAGTTTGTTGGCTTCTGGAGGGGGCGTACTGTCTTGGTTGTTCAATGCCTGTGTTTTCACACTGGGATCTATGCATTTGAAGTTATGGTACTTGAAGTATTTCTTGGTGGAAATATCTGGTCTCATCTTTTTTGGGTGGGTTCGAATGGCAGCTGTGAGATCCCTAATATAGAGTAGTTCTGATGACCAGTGGGGGTCACAAAGGAATGGAGACACGCCGGGGTCCAGCTCCAGTGGGGTTCTGTGCCACAGGACAGATGTGTGAAGTCAGCGAAGAATGAAGGGTCTGACTGCTGGTTGTCTTTGAGACTGACGGCCCCTTAGCTCAGGCCATCTTTATTTGTACAATAGCTAATGCGTTCAAACATGAGCAGTTTCAAATCATTTCTCTTTAGTCATCTTCCAAGAATCTTTACCATTTGTTCACTTTAGTTTCTCTTGTTTCCCACTCCTTTGATGTCGTTGACGTTTACCCCACATCTTCATAATGCAAGTCAAATGTGTCTATCTAGCTAGGTGCATCTTACTCGTCCTGTGCCCTAGCCGACAGCAAACATGCAGTTACAAAGTAAGAGACTTAAGCCCCGTGTTTGGTTCTTAACATGAAATCAGTTGCATGTATCGTCATGCCTAGGATATCAGTTTCAGGTGCAAATCAGTTTCTAAATAATTTATTATGTGGATTGCAGTTATAATCCTATTCTTTAGAATGAAAGCAAGAAAAAAGAGAAAGGAAGGAAGGAAGGAAGTTACGTTGATCAGTGGAATAGAATTGAAGACCTAGACATAGTTCCACACACCTACAGACATGAGTTTTGAGAAAGAAGAAAAAAAAATACACATCAGAGAGAAGATGGCATCTTTGACATATAGTGCTAGTCAAACTGGGGAGCTGCTTGTACAAGAATGAAAATAGATCCATATCTTTCATCCTGCAGAAAACTCAACTACAAATGAATCTAGGACCTCAACATAGAACCAGATACCCTGAATCTAATAGAAGAGAAAGTGGGAAATGGTCTTGAACTCATTGACATAGAAAAAGCCTTTCCGAATAGGACACTAATAGCATAGGCATCAAGACCAACAATTAATAAATGGGGCCTTATGAAACTGAAGAAACTTCTGTATAGCAAAAAATACTGTCATTCAAGCAAAGTGTCAGCCTGAAGAATGGAGAAAAAGTATTAACTGCACATCTGCTAGAGGGTTAGTGTCCTGCAGTATATAAAGAACTAAAAAAAAATCATCAAGATAAATAACCCAATTTAAAAATGTTATATACAACTAAACAGAAAGCTCTCAAAGATAAAATACAAATGGCTGAGAAACGTTTTTGTTGTTGTTGTTTGTTCTGTTTTCAAGACAGGATTTTTCTATGTAGCCCTGGATGTCCTGAAAGAAACTCTTTCTGTAAACCAGTATGGTCTCAAAGTCAAGAGATTCACCTACCTCTGCCTGCCAAGTTCTGGGATTAAAGGTGTGTGGGCACCATTGCCCACTGAGAAACTTCTTTTTAATGTTCAACATTGTTAGCTTTTAGAGAAATGTAAATTAAAGCTTCTTTTGAGATTTCATCTTGGCTGGTCAGAATGGTCAAGATCAATTTTAGAAAATATTAATACATGCTGGCAAGGATTTGGGGAAAGAGGAACAGCTATTCATTGATGGGAACTGCAGCCTTGTACAGCCACTGTGAAAATCAGTGTGGTGGTTTCTCAGGAAGTTGGGAATTAATCTACCATAAGATCCAGCTGTACTACTCTTGGGCATGTATCCAAAGGACCCTACATCTTTCTACAGAGTTACTTGGTCATCCATGTTCATTGCTCCAGAAATTGGAAAGAGCTTACATGACCACTAATTGATGAATGGATAGTGACAATGTGGCTCTGTGTAATATTATTCAGCTGCTAAGAAATGAAATTTGCATGTAAATGGAAGGAGCTAGAACAAAAAATCCTACTGAGTAAGGTAACCCAGACCTAAAAAGCAAACATTGCATGTTTTCTTTTACATGTTGACTTTTCAATGTGTGTGTTTCACTCTGAATAAACACAGAGATTTGGTATCTGGTAATGGACAGGAGGCGGGGCATCTTCCAAAGAAATACAATGTTATAAAGAAATAAACTAGGAGGATTAAGTGGAAAGGGGAATGAGAGGGCAGGGTAAGAGAGGAAATATAGGGAAGGACAGCTAACATGAAAAGTCTTTTGAAAATGTATATGGAAACCTATTATTGTAGAAGATATATATATATATATATATATATATATATATGAAAAGTATTTAAATGAAGTCACCATATAATGGGGACACAATGCCCCAAGTAGACAGACTTTATTTATTTATTTATTTATTTATGTTTTGGCTTTTCGAGAAAGGGTTTCTCTATGTAGTTATGGAATCTGTCCTGGAACTTGCTCTGTAGACTAGGTTGGCCTCAAACTCACAGAGATCTGCCTTCTGAGTGCTGGAATTAAAGGTGTGTGCCACCACCGCCAGGCTCCAACTAGATGCCAAATAAAGCCTCCAGTGAAAGGAATAGGTTAAATCTTGTTGAGTCACTGGCCAAAAGGGTCCCATGGACACCTATCCTCCTCCCCAAGACATTACAAGCTATTGCCAAGGCTATTGGTTACTTTCTACAACCTGATGGTAAGGGTTGAAGATAGCCCTTACTTGCGCCATCAAACATGGTAGAATCAAGATGATGCCTAAGTAGAAGCTTCACCCCTAGAGATAAGCATCAATGTCCTGGAAGGTATTCTACAAAGAACAGTCATCATCAATATCACCCAGCTGCATAGCTGAGTGTTGGTGCCACACATCTTTAATCCCAGCACTCAGGAGGCAGATGCAGGTGGATCTCAGTGAGTTCAGGACCAGCCTGGTCTACAGAGCAAGTTCCAAGATGGCCAAGGCTACGCAGAGAATCCCCATCTCAAAAAAAAAAAAAAAAATCACCCGGCTACAAACCCCTTGACTGGTGCGACAGTGGCCCAAATGTTACGGTAGTAACCAACCACTTTTTGATTGGCCCACTCTACTCAGTGGAGTCCATACCTGCTAAAGTGACCAGGAATCTGAGACTAGACAGGCTATGAGCTCCAGGAGAAGATTTACTCTTGCTTTTTTCTGCTAAAGGAACACAGAAATAAAGTAACTTCTAACAACATGTTACTCTAGCTAGGCCGTGTGCTCCAGGAGATCTCCTACTGTCATTCTGCTAGAGTGCCTTCCATTGGCATGATATTACACCCACAGATCAGGGCATTGCTCAGCCCTCGTCTGAGGACTTTCTCTTTTCAGTGGATGGTGATTAGCACAGAGACCCACCACGGGACCCTGTGCAGAAACTGAGAAACTTGGAAGCACTCAGTCCTAAGCGGGATGTCTTTGCCAAACCCTTCTATCAAGGATCAGGGAGCTGTATAGAGGAAATGGGAGACTGTAGGTGCCAGAAATGGTGGATGAGTCCAAGGAAACAGTGTCTTCCAGAACCAGCAGGACTGATTGGCTCAGAGACTGTAACAGCATGCACAGGACCTGTGCAGGCTCAGCCCGGAGAAAGGAGGTAGATAAACAGGCCCACCCCGACCAGGAAGTTATGTGCAGCTGGTGCCTTCTGGGAAATGATAGTTTTCTCCAGCGGAGTGTCACTGAGTCAGTCTGTCAACCACAGTCCAGGACAGACTGCATGCTCAGGAGTAGCTGACCAGCACAAAACGGACTGTGCGTGTTGGTGAGGGTGCCTTTCATTTTGTTTTTTTTTTTTAACTTAATTTTTTCGTTTCAAATTTTTATTTTTGTTTTTAGAAAGACAGAAAGAAAGAACATGAGGTTACATATGCAGGGAGGCAGAGAGTATCTGGGAGGAGTTAAGGGGGGAAGGATATGATCAAAATATATTGTAAGGAAAAACCTTTACATATTAAAGAAAAAAAAAAAGGATGAAAAGAGGCTGGGGAGGCCAGAGATGCCTCAGTGTTTAAGAGCACTCTTGCAGAGGACCTGAGTTCACTTCCCAGCGCCCACATTCGGTGGGTTTCAGTCACCTGTAACTAGATCTTCAAGGAATCCAATAGCACACACACACACTTAAAAGTAACAAAAATAAAAAGATGGAGAAGCATATAAACTATCTGTGTTAATTAGGGTTCCTCTTGCTGTGATAAAACTTCACAACCAAAAGCAACTTGGAGAAGAAAGGGTTTATTCATTTCCACGTCACACCACCACTGCAGGAGTCAGGACAAGAGCTCCGTTAGGACAGGAATCTAGAGGCAGGAGCTGACGCAGAGGCTGTGGAGGGAGCTGCTTACTGGCTTCCTCTTCATTTCTTGCTCAGCCTGCTTTCTTATAGAACCCAAGACCACCAGCCCAGGGATGGCACCACCCACAATGGGCTGGGCTCACCCCCTTCAATCACAAATTAACAAAATGTACCACAGTCTTGTGTATAGGTCAATCTGGTGGGCACATTTTCTTAACTGATTCCCTCTTCCAAAATGACTCTAGCTTGTATCAAGTTGACATAAAACCTAGCCACTAATAATAATCTAGCTTTGGTTGTTAAGCATCGTGTGACTAGTATCAGTCAAGCACATTCAGAAGAAGGAATTATTGCCCAATTATGATAACAGTCCTTTCATAATGATAGCAGGGAAATTAATCAAGGATCTGTGGCAGAATTAAGCATTTATGCTCCCAATAATAAATCTTCATAACATAAAAAGAAAAAAGTGGTAAGACATCAGTAAGAAATAGGCCAACCCACAATTACAGTCAGAGACGTCAGTGTTCCCTCTCAGCAGAGAAGACAAACAGGGAGAAAATCAGCAAGCATAGTGTAGACTTAAACAATACTATCAACCACCCTGACTTTAATTAATACTTATATCCAGTAGCAATGGAATATACATTCTTTACAAACACACACTTGCCAATATTGGCCATATGGTGAGCTGTAAAACTAATCAAACAATTCAAACACTCAGAGCCACACTGCATTCTCAGACAATAGTGAAATTCAATTAAAAACCATAGGATCGGTGAGATGGCTCAGTGGGTAAATAAAGGCTCTCGCTGTGCAAGCCTGGTAATCTGAGTTCAATTACCAGAGCCCATGTAGATAAGGAAGGAGAAAACTTAAGTCTGTATAGTTCTTTCATCGCTCCCGTGTGTGCCTTGGAATGTGTACTGCCCCGGCCCTACACACCACACTAATAATTATCAATGTTTTCAGTTAGTAACCTGAAATCCTGCACACTACTGGCAAGACTGAAATTATATACAGACCTTGAAAATCAGTGTTAGAGACACCAACCGTGTGACCTGGCCATTCTACTCTAGATGGTTGGGATTTGAGCAGTAGCCCCTAAGGCTGGTGTATTGATGATTCAGTTCATAGGGGTGCTCTACAGAGCTGGCTGGATTATTAGTGGACTGGTTCATCAATGGGTTTAGAATCGGATGAGTTGTTGGAAGAAAAAGGTTACCCAACGTCTATCTTTGACTCCTGCCCACCCTCATCCTTTCTCTCTTTTCTGGCAGCTACAAGGTGAGCAGCTTTGCTTGAACATGTTTAGCCTTCTCTCAGGCCCAAGCATATGGGGCCAAGGGGCCAAGTAAACATGGACAGACACCCCTGAAATAACAAGCCAAAATAAACTCTTCCTCTGAGCTGTTTTCGTAGGTATTTCCTCATAGCAATGAAAGGCTAATTAATATACATACCTGGGTGCTTACTTGAGAAATTACAAGAGAAAGGTAAGGCTCATGCCACAACTAGTAATGAATTTTCATAGCAGCCTTATCTGTCATAGCCAGAACCTAGAAACAACCGAATATCCATCAACAGGCTCATGGATAAGCTGTGTTACACCCATGAAATACTATTCAAAAAGCAATTCTTGATACACACAATACTATAGGAGAGTGTCAAAATAATTATGCTGTTTTAAATATGTTTATAGAGTATATATGTATATATAGTATGTGTATATGTGGTACATTTGTATGATCCCATGAACTGGTCTAAATCTAGAAACTGGAAACTAATTTATGGGGCAGAACAGACCAATGATTTTGAGAGGTAGGGGTGAAAGGAAGTGAGTCAG
The DNA here is from genome assembly GCF_903992535.2 of Arvicola amphibius. Classification (NCBI taxonomy): domain Eukaryota; kingdom Metazoa; phylum Chordata; class Mammalia; order Rodentia; family Cricetidae; genus Arvicola; species Arvicola amphibius. The sequence goes on from NC_052055.2 coordinate 115,322,243, forward strand.
CAAGGAACACAGCAAGCGTGGGGTGACAGACACATTTACTGCCATGGTTTTCACAAATTTGTAAATACGATAAAACTGTGCTGCATGCTTTAAACTTGTCCCACTGTGTTTGCTTTATTATGTTGCAATTACGGATGCTTATGATACAGCCGAGGGTGGCCTACAGGCATGTGCCGCCCCACCCCACTCATAACAGGCTTGCTTTTTAAATATTGTTTTCAAAAAACAAAAAGTATGCAGTTGGGAAGAAAACACTGGAGGTTTCTGTTGGTGGAGATGGCAGTAGTGGCGGTGGCGATTGGCAGCAATCTCCCAGGCCAAGTATGCTTTCCTTTTCCACCCAGAGAAAACCTGGATGCACCAGGGACCCTCTGCCTGTGATTCTGGGGTCCCAGAAAGACCCTGCTAGACACAGTGGCATAGGCTTGCGATTTCAGCACTCAGAAGGTGGAAGCAGGATGATTGACAGTTCAATCCCAGCGTAGGCTACATCTCAAGACTCTGGCTAAGTAAGTAAATGAGAACTGGGATTCAGTGCAGTGAAAAAGTGTGCTCCAGGGCCAGAGGCCAATTCTCAGGTCTAGATAGATACATACACACACACACACACACACACAGATAATAAATATAGATAGATATAGATAATAGATTAGATACATACACACACAGTAATAGATATAGATAGATAGATAGATATAGATGATAGATTAGATACATACATACACACATACATACACACAGATAATAGATATAGATAGATAGATATAGATAATAGATTAGATACATACATAGGTGATAGTAGACCGATGATAGATGATAGCAGATAGACAGATAGATGATTGATGTGTTTTCAGCCTATTTCTTGCCAAACCTCACCACACAAAGCGTCTGGGTGAACTTATTGATACTACAGCATGCTGGCCCATTCCTCTCACATGGCAGGCTCTTTTCAAACCTCCATTCCTTCCTCGCTTCAGTAGGACAAGGAGGAGTTTGTACTTAGTTCCCAAATGGACCACCCTGATAGAAGTGATGGGTCTGGACCATGGGTGGGTTTGTATGTCTCCAAGTGGGCACCAGAGCAAGGCCCCACCTGCTTCCTTCTCTCCTGGCCGATGCTCTCCTCACCACCACGCCACTGAGTGAAGCATACTACAGGCTTGAACGCCTCCCTCAGAGTGCATGCATTGAAGCCCACCAGGGAGAAGATGTGATTTAAAGAGTGATTAGGTCAGCAGGACTCTGCCCTCATTCAGGGAAGTTCTTATTGTCACACTGGGGCTCCTTTCACGCTCTCTTGGTCTGTGATCCATACAATGACACAGCAAGAAAGCCCTGGCCAGATGCAGCCCTTCCATCTGACTCCTCAGCCTTTGGAACCATGAGCTAAGTAAACTCCTGTTGTTTATAAGTTACCAGGATGTGATGTTCTGTTACAGTCACACAAAAACAAGACACAGCCCTCCCTCACTTCTGGAAATCTCTGTCCCTGCCCATGGAATCTCGCCGCTGGTAATCATGAGAACTCCATGACGAGCCAGGACCATTCGCGTCGCAGCAAGGCCAACTTTGCCCACAGCTCCTAAGCTCTCTCAGGATCTGGCTCAGCTATTGTATCACATGCCTCCAAAAGGCATCTGCTGCCACCTGGACTTGCCTGGAAGCTGCCGGGGACACCTGACTCCGACCCTCACACATCATCCTAGGAGGAATCTCACTGCGCAGTGATACCTAAAGGTTCGTGGGCTGGCTTCAGACCAGCTGTGGGCAGAGTAGGAAGGCCAGGGGAGCCCCTGAGCACCTATTTCGTACAGCAAGGAATTACAGGGAGAACTCAGCTGCCTGAGCATGTGACGGGGCTATCAGTCTACTAGGCCCAAAGCTGGCCCTCCCTTTCTTCCCCGCTGACCCAGACTCCCCACTTGGCTTTGCCTGGCTCCAGGAAGCCCAAACCCTTGTCCTGGGTGTGTAAGGCACAGGGAAAGTTCTATAACTCCAAGCCATGTCTGTAAAACAAGTGTGACGAGGGGAGCGGGGGGACAGGGGGTGGGAGGGGCGGAGGCCTGAGTAGTACCTCTAGATGAAGCACTGAGTGCCAGGATCCAGGGCAGCAAGCTTTGTTTAACAGAGAGGGGGATGTTGGGTCCCAGGCCCAAAGAAGCCGAGAGTGCAGATGAAGCCTGAGGCCCTGCGCTCTCCTCACTGCCCCTTGGTAAGCAGTGTCTAAAGCTGTGGAGCATGAGATGAAATCCTTTTCCTCCTCGGACCTCTGTCCCAGGCCTGGGAGCTGATGTAATCCCTCCCTCTCCCTTCTTGGCCACTGATCTGGGGATGTGCTGGAACTGGTGATTTTTTGGGGGGGGCTAAATACTGTCCATAGTCCACTTGGAGACAGACAGTAAGGTGGGGGAGTAAGTGGGCTCTGGGCACATGGGTCCAGGGTGAGCCTCCAACCCCAAGCCTTTACCTTAAAGCTGAGGTTGCCCTCCACTGCCACCAGACAGTCTTGGCTCTACACAGAGGCCTTAGGCCACTGGTTTCCCCACCCAGGGCTTCTCTGAGTCCCTTCCCCACATGCTCTGCCTCTCTGCTGCTTGAGCTAAAACCTCTAGTCTCCTAAACAGGGTAGTGAGAGCAGTCAGACATTAGGTTTCTAGTTGAGAATCCCCTTGAGGGATTTGAGAAAGGAAGATAGCAACTCTCTATAGAGAGACCCTTAGGTCTGTTCTGCCCCCCTGAGAACTCCTGATGCTAGCTGGACCCACCTCCACCCCTTACATGCTGTGTGACCCCAGAACTAGAGGAAACACGACAGCTCATCTCTGAGAGTCAGCCAGATCTCCTTACCCTATATAGGAAGTCTAGAGACTAGAGCTGGGGAGAGTGGGCAGTGCTGTACCATGCGGGAGACAAACCCAGAGTCACCCCCTCAGAACCCCTGAGGCCTTGCCTTTGCTCTGTGAAGCCCTGTCCCTAGCCCAGCGCACACCGAGGGGCCCTGATTGTACTTGCTGTGGGGCTCTGTGTAGAGCTCTGCCCGTCTGTGACTCCCAGCCTGCTCCCCTGAAGCCCCCAAACGTAGAGAGCTCAAATGCTGAGCCAACATCATGCCTCCTCGCACCCTTGAGTCCACACCATGAATCCATGACCACTACACCTTGGTTTCCATGGCGCCCTGCCAGTGAGCGCTAAAGGGACATCAGCATGGCTGTGATCCACCCACTCCAGGCGGGTGGGGTTTTCCTACCTCTGCAGTAAGCCTGGAGCTCAGCAGTCTGAAGTCTGCAGTGGAAGAAGCCTGAGGTAAGGGATCGATAGCATCCTTTCCTGGAAGGTCTGGGCTGAGGGTGCTGGGTCCCCTCTTTGCTGGGTGTGGTGGAGCCCTAGCCTGGGCTGGCTGGCCTGTCTCCCATGAAACCCTTCTTCCACCCACTTCACCCCAAGTTGTGTATTTGTACTGTCTCTCTGTGGGACGTTGTGAGCCCCCAGGACCTCATTCTTAAAAGACTTCAGTCAGTACCAATGAAGCAGACCAGTTAGTCACCTAGCACAACAACTCTGTGGCTCTAGTCCCGGCTCATTCGCTGCAGAGCCCCAGGTGGAGACAGCCTCTGTGTTCCCAGCCGTGCCGCCCCCAGGCTCGAAGTCCAGACCCTCATAGATGGTGGGGAGTGAGGTGTGCTGACTGAGTCGCCGCCGCAGGCCAACCAGCAGGGGCTGGGGAAGTGAAGACACGTCCACATTGTTACCCAGATCGACCCAGGCCAACACGGGGAACTTGGCGGTGTCCTTGATAGCCTCCGTGAGTTCGCGCGCAGCAGCCCGCGTCAGTCGGTTGCCATTGAGCAGCAGCTGGGTGAGGCGGGGCAGAGCCCAGAGGCTGGGTAGCAACAGGTGCAGCAGCTCATCGCTCAGCTCCGTGAAGCTCAGGTCTAAGACCACCAGCTCAACACCGTGGCTGCTCAGGTAGCGGGTTATGTGCTGCACATCCCGGGCGGACAGCGGGATACCAGAAAGGTCCACGGTCTCCCCTGCCAGCAGAGTCTTCTGGAGGCCGCTCTTGAAGCTATGAGAGGATGCAGGTGGGTGCACTGAGCCAGAGCCCAGGCCCAGGCAGAACCCCAGCAGCCATAGACCACTGCCCACCAAGGGCAACCTAGGTCCTCCGACCTGGCAAAGCCTGGCTTAAAATGCCACTTCTGAGATTAGAGAGATGGCTCAGCTGTTAAGAGTATTTGCTGCTCCTTCAGAAGACCCAAGTTCAGAAGACCCATGTCATGGCTTAACAACTGTCTGTGACTGTAGTTACAAGTTACACCCTCTGGCCCTTTCAGGCACAAAGTATATGCCCAGTGCCCATACGTGCATGCAGGGAAAGTCCTCATACACTTAAAGAATAAAAATAGGAAACCTTTTTTAAGTTGGTGGCTAAAGGCTGGGAATCTTCCTGAGCTCAGTTTGGGTTGTGGTGAGGATTGCATACATGATCAAGGGTCTATATGCAGACTATTATTGTTGTGCTTCTTGTGTCTGTTAATATTATTTATTTTCATGACAGTTCAAGGGTGTATAAGTGATGGCCCATTCTACAAGGGAACTAAGAAGTGAAAAAGACCCCTTGGCTGTGCATTGCTAAGTGGAGACCAGGGCTCTAAACCATGGTGCTCTGATCCCTGAGCCTATACTTTTGTAACTTTTATTTTAAGATTTATTTTACTTTATGTACATTGGTGTGTTGCCTGCATGTATGTCTGTGTGAGGGTGTTGGGTCCTCTAGAACTGAAGTTACAGACAGTTGTGAACTGTCCTGTGGGTGCTGGAAATTGAACCCGGGTCACTTGGGAGACCAGTTGGTGCTTTTAACTGCAGAACAATCCATTTCTCTAGCTCCCCAGACCTACACCCTCTTTCCTGTGCTGCTCTAGAAGCAGCATCCTTTAGGATAATGAAAACCTTCGCCATGAGTGGATATGGGATCATTCTGGTCCTCTCAGTGTAGGGGCCCTGAGATGGGACAGGCCCAGGATAGTGAAGGGGGAGGAAGGAGATAAGTGGGCTAAGGGATTGCTAGGAGAGGCCTCCCTGAGTTAAGCTGAAAGAGGCACTTAGAGACTGGGGGGGAGGGCCCTCCAGGGCCCCGGGGCACACTTTTGCTTTCTCCCCTACCCTTTACCCACAGCCCTATAGGAAGACAGGACTGCTTTGGGTGGCAGGTTACTAAGGTCAGAGAGAGCATCACCAGGGCCCCATCTGCTAGAGCAGGAAGCAGTCTTGTGGGTTCCAGGTTCACCTTGGGTCACAGGCATAAGAACAAAACAGGGTGGGGGATAGAGGTCGGGTCAACTCCCTGCTGTGGTTCTAGACCTTTGGTTCTGGGCTGGGACCACACACAGAGCACGCTATCAAGGTCCCTAAAAGGGGACCACACACAGAGAACGCTATCAAGGCCGAGGAGGTCTCTGCATCAGGAAGCCTGGAGCGGATGAGCTCCCAAAGGGCTGCAGGGTAACCAGGGAGGAAACGGCCTTGGGCACGTTCCTTTCCCTCTCCTAACTCCGTGTGAAATGGGAGGCTCAGAGTCTGTCCTTATGAAGATTTTACCTGAGTACCTGGGACGAAGAGAAGCACAGGTCCTGAAAAGGGACAGGGGATAAAGGGGCCAGGGAATGGCAGGAAGTGTCACTGTCCTGGAAAAAAATGGAAAGCAGCTCCTGTGAGCATGCAGCTTGGCAGTGGGGCATCTGGGGCTGTGGACCACGGTGGTTGTCAGGGCTGGAGCCTTAATGTAGAATGACAGCAAGGGAGCCACAGAATGAGATTTCTGCACACTTAGCTTTCAGAAAAGAGGCCCTGAAAGACTGCAAGGGCTGTGTGGGCTCTCCTTACCTGTTCTGGGTTTTCCGGTGGGGCTTTCTCTTGGAGTGAGGAGTGAGGTGGTAGATGAGCTGCCGACAGATCTTATCCGAGGACTTCCAGGGCTCATGGTCCTACAGGGATGGGGGCGAGGACACACACACACACACACACACACACACACACACACACACACACGTCATAATGAGGATGAAACTGAACCCCCTCCATTCCGCCCCGGCTGTAAACCTGGCACCCAGCCAAGAAAGGCTGCCTGTTGGGAATTGGACAGGCTAGTCTGAGGCCCGCAGTGCCCGGAGGGAGGGAGGAAGCCCAGACAATGGGCCCTTGTTCCTGGTCCTCAGGCCTAAGGCCAGTAGCTCAAGCTATCAACCAGCAGCTTGCCACCCTCAACACCCACAGGGGACTTGCCACAAGGAAGAGGCCAGACCAAGCCCCTTGAGGGAGCCCTATTCCAGAGACGCCAGTCCCAGAGAATAGGAACGAGCCAGGTCAGCACGTTCTCCCCCTCATTCTCCAAGCTGTGCTGTGCCCATGGGGCCTGGGTCTGGGCTGACAGGGCCGGGGCTTAATGTTTTAGTGGACCACACGGTTCTCTCTTGGCCCTAATTGTATCCCTAAAGAGGCCCAGCTTGGGGCACACAAGGTGTGCTTTCCACACAGCTGGCACTGAGCATGCGCCATTACCTAGAACAGTCTTATACTATAGGTAGCCCCCAGAGCTTGCAACAAACACACACACACACACACACACACACAGAGTCAGTTAAGTGGCTACTGGGATGGCTGTGGGCTAGCATGCTGAGCACCGATGTAGGTCTCAGAGCTGACAGTGGACCCCTTATTTCATGTTGGGGGTGGTTCATAGTGTTTAAGATTCTTGGGGACTCATGGCTGACCACAGATATTACAGGCCAGTGCTGTGTTCATGCTCACAGTGGGACATCTGTAGGTGTTGTCAGAACAGGGACCAAGGAGGTAGAGGCTGCAGGTGGCAGGCTCCAACTTAGCACGACACAGGACTTGTTTGTGACCCAAGTAGCAGTGGAAGAGATCGAGTGAACACCCAACCCCCAAAGGTGTCCAAGTAAGATAGAGACCAGGGGCTTCAGCTGATGGCATGTCTCTTCTGACCCGGGAACAAAGATATATGGTGCTGATAGTGGATGCATCAAGACAGGCTGTATTCTGTGTTCCTATGGGTCTTCTGCTCAGGTGGGGCACGCAGCACTACCAGTGGGAAACAGGTCTCCCTAAGAGCCCGGATTTAGGACTCAACAAAACAGCTCAGACCTGCTCCTGAAGCTACTCTTGAAGACTAGCCTCAGGCCTAAGCGAGCATGAGAACCCAAGTTCCCCCAGGCCTATGCCTGCTGACCTCACCTTCTTGGGGCACTGCAGGTCCCGGGCCAGGTTCACCAGCAAGTCATGGGAGATGGGGTCCACCAGGTTAAGCAAAGCCACGTTCCTGTAGAGGATGTCAGTGAGGAGGTTCCCTTCAAGGCCCAGGTCCTAGGGGTGGTGAAGTATTGGTTGAGTAAGACAGGAGTTAGGGCTTTCCTTCTCCCAGCCAGCCATAAGACACACCCCTCGCTGGTTCCCAAGTTTCTAGCCATCCCCTCTCCTCCAGTTTCCTGGAATTTCTCAACATATGGTGGCAGTCAACTGTCTAGAGAGGGGAGGGGCACAGTAAGGCCTCGAGGCGTGTGTATGTGTGTGGGGGTGCATGATGTGTATGTTTATATATGTGTGTATGTATGTGTATATATGCATATGTGTGTATGTGTATATATGTATATGTATTTGTGTGTATGTATGTGTGTGTGATAATTGGGTCACTAAGGCTAGTTGTTGGGTGTGTCATGTCTTGTGATATCTTACTCCTCTAATAGCCTTGAATGCCAATGTTTCTAGCATTCCCTTTGGGTCCCTTGTGTCCCTTGTGTCCCTCCTATCCCTGAGGTCTCTTGAAATCTTTTTCCTCTGGGAGTCAGCCTCTTCCCCAGATCACATTCCCCAAAGCAGCTCAAACTCAGCTTGCTCATTTGCTGGCCTTATGTCCCTTTCCAGAGTGCAGAGGGGGCCCATACCCTGTCCAGCCCTGTAGGACTCACCTAGCATCCTTTCCCACTATCCCAGTTCATTAAGTGGATCCCTGTTCTCCCATTGCTGCTGTCAAGGTTCAGACCTCATACCTAGTCACCTTTGCTCAGGATTCCCAGCCTTCCACATGCATTCCTGACCTAGCCAGGTCACTCTGTGAAACACACGTGATCTTTACCCCTCGTTCTGTTGGTGAGGGTGGCACTAAGCTGTGCCACCAGAAACTACAGAATCTGCAGAGTCATGACTCTCTGGTCTTGGCCACCACACCCTCCCCAACTTCCCGGGCTTCTTTTCTTCAACCAGACCTCGTGGTCAGGGCCCTGGCCCTTCATCCCTCAGCCTTCTCCAGTCTATGCCTACAGGTCTGATGGAAGGCTGAGCATCTTGATTTGCTTTTATTTTTCAAGGCAGGGCCTTACTGTACAGGCCCGACTGGCCGGGAACTTGCTATACATTCCAGGCTGGTTTGGGACTCGGAGACCTACCTGTCTCAGCCTCCTGTATACTGAGATTAAAGGCATGCACACAAAGGGTGTTTTAGAGGACATGCAGGTGGCCTACAAGCACCTGACCTCCATGTGCCATCCTCTAACCCCTTAGCCAGGGAAGGATATGCCTGGTGCTGTCCCGAGCACACAGGAAGTCAGACCGGGCAGCAGGAACGCAATGGGTCGCAATTACAGAGTTCCTGCAGGTTATGGGACAGGATAGAGTCCTGGATACGCCTCAGATCTCAACTTCTAGGATACAAGGAGGGGACTAGGTTGCTCTCTGAGGTTGGTTCACTCCCAGATGCTTCCAGGGAAACCGCAAGCCGGTGCCTTAGGCTCCACCATCCCAGATAGTGATCTGTATTTCTAGGCAATATGCCTGGCTGGGTGTTGCTTGGCAGTTGCTCTCCTGTTTGTATTTTCAATATGGTTCAAGCCACAGATGCCAGCTAGTGGGAGGATCCAGAAGGAAGGAGGCTTGGAGTCTGGACAGACCCAGACAGAGCCCCAGGCAGCAGCCTACCTTCCACTGGCCTGCTCAGTGTCTCTTAAAGTGACAGCCCTACTTTACCAGACTGCTGAGTCTACAGAGAGGACACTCAGTAGTGGCAGAAGAGTGGGATTGGAAGTGTCTGGCCCTGGATTGTCTCCGAGATACTCTCTCTCTCTCTCTCTCTCTCTCTCTCTCTCTCTCTCTCTCTCTCCTCTTTCCCTCTCTCCCCCCCCTCCCTCTCTCTTTCCTCATCCTCTCCTCTCAGTATAGGTTGGTTCTGAACTTGCTATGTAGCTAAGGTTGACCTTGAACTCCTGATCTCCTGCCTCCATCTCCCAAGTGCTGGGAATACAGGCCTGGACCACCATGCCTAGTTTATGGTTCCTTCCTTCCTTCCTTCCTTCCTTCCTTCCTTCCTTCCTTCCTTCCTTCCCTCCTTCCTCCCTTTCTTGTGATAAGATATATAGAGCTCAGTCCTCTCTAAGTGACGTCCCTAGACACCGTCTCTCAGTTTTCCGTCTGGGTCCTGGCTCATGGCCTCTCTCGGTTTCTCCAGCTCTAAGCATCTTAGCTTCACGGTGGGGGCAGCAGCTACTGCAGGGGGCGAGGAGGCTGAATGGAAAGTGATGCGCTCAGGGGAAGTGCTGGAATAGGCATCCCTGTCACCTAGGGCAACTCCGGACTCAGGATCTCTGGCTAGGGTAGCAAATGTGTCTCCCAGGGGCCCAGATGTGGTATTGTCATGTACAAATGTGGTTGTGTATTCTTAGGGGTTCAAGCTGCCTGTTAGAATGGGTGGTGTGTGAGCCGTGGCTTTGTCTGGGTGGTCATGATGTCTGTGCCTCCCAGGACCCTTTCTCTCTGATTCGGTGCTTCCTTTCTTCCTGCAGGATGGGGAGCTGCGCTCTTCCCATTGTCCTTCCACATGAGATGCCCCTACCCTCACCACTCCAACTCTTGAGGAGGTCCAAATGCAGGCTCTTAGCTCCAGGCTGGTGGTCCCTCAACACACACAACACACCAGACTTCAAATCCCAGTGCCCCAACGTGCCAGCCCCATCTTTGACAAGCAATCCCCCAGCCCCACCTGGCCCTCCCTTTCATCTGCGCCCACCCTCCACCATGCAAGAACCTAAACATCTGCAAAACCCACTGTGCGCGCTAGGAACCCATCCGCCCTTAAAGCTCGTAGCCCCGGCTCCGCCCTGACCCCCCTCCCCAAACCCGGTCCATCCCGCTCCTCTCGCCTGGCGCAGGAGGCGCAGCAGCTGCCGAGCGCGCTCCGGTCGCCGCTCACGGAGCGTGGACTGGATCTCTCGCAGCCAGCGCACCCGGCGCTCGTAGGGCGCGGGCCCGGAGCCCTCTGCCGCAGGGGCATCCGAGCCGGCCGCTGCCCTTGCCCGTCGCCCCAGCCGCGCCCCCATGGCTGCTGCGGGCGGGCGCCGAGACGGTGGAAGGGAGGCGGGCTATCTGTGGCCGCGCCCCGCCCGGGATGCGCGGAGTGGGCAGCGCCGGGTCTACGGCTGCGCGCCCAGGCACTGGCCGCCAGCGTGGAGCCCAGGATCACTCCTCTTTGGCAGAGGTTTCCCTGTCCAGGGCCCCGCCCGCAAAGGACCTGGCGTAGAAGTTCTTCTCTGAGGCAGCCAGGGGAAATGCTGGGGACGAGGTGGCATTTGGCACCTCTCAATCAGTGCTGACTGACTCGGGGGAATGGTGACCGGCTGTATAGAGTGCTTGAGGCGGGTGAGGGTGCTTTAGGCAATCCCAGCACCCGCCTTCAGGAATCCCCTGTGAGCAAGTGTATCTGTCCACCCTGTGTGGATGTTTCCAGCCTTGGCAAATCTCGAATGACATTTCCTGCTTTGAGGGGGACAGAGACAGGCCTGGGCAGGTTGAGCATAGTAGGCTTCCTCTGACCCTCATGCCTGAGCGATGAACAGGCTAAGCCCAGCTCTAGGCCCTGTCATATGTTCCTAGTTGTACTTTTTCTACCCAACAAAAGGGGATGGTGGTGCGTGCTGGGGGTCCCTGGCTCTAGTTCTAGAGGGGGGGTTCCTTAATAGATTCTGTCGGAAGCCTGGCGGCCCTACCTAGATCCAGTTCTTAGCAGCTCACATTATATATACGTAGGAGGGGGGCATTTATGGCTCTGCATTCTAGACTCCGCCCCCACCCCTAATTAAGGAACGTGTCCAGCCTGAGTCTGGGATGCCCGGCTGGGCGAGCGTGCAAGCCTAGTTGAAACAAGTGCAGGGAGACCCATTCCAGGGCCTTTAGTAAGGATGCCTGCCAGGATTCTTCCTTCCTTGGGGTCAAGCGTTGCTTGATCAGAAGCTGGAGGTGGAGGGAGACCCCAAAGACAAGCCAGAAGTCAGCAGAATGGGAGTTACTTGACCACTTGCTGACACCCGGTCACCTCTTTTACTAACTCCTAGGTTTCCTCTTCCCCAGCAGCCTCCCATCCCCTCCTCTGAAGCAGTATTGTCCTAGGGCCACCTTGGCACGACAGGTTTCCTCCCTGGCAAACCTGCACGACTACCCAGCCTGCCCTCCCCTAGAGCCAAGGCTGTTGCTGAATTGACAGTGTGTAAAAGCCAGTGCTTTGACCAGCAGCCCAAGTGTCCCAGGGACTTCTCAGACTCATTGCCCAGATCTGGGGGCCAGGTAAGCTTTCTCCCTCTCTCTTCCTCCCTGCACCCTTGGGGCTAGAGACAGACCTGGACGCCTCCCAGATCCTGACCACGTTGTTTCCGGAGGCTCAGCCAGGGCTAAGTATCATACCTTGGAGTATGAGAAGATGAAGGTGGGAGCCAGGGGGGAGGAGAAAGGAAGGTGGGTTGAGTACCACATTTGAAAGGAATACTGGGCAGTGCCTTAGTACCTGTAGCAGGTAGAGAATTGCCCCCCAACCCCTCCTCCATGACCCTCCCTAGCCGAGAGATTCCTAAAGAACTTTTTCCAGAAAAAGAGGGAGTTTGGTATCTGGCCCCGGATGCCAGGGTGTGCTTTCCTTTGCTTGCCCTCTGGGTGTCTAGTGAGTTGTCTCTTGGGCACTATTTTCTGGCTTACTCTGACTTAGACAAGAGCCCCCATAGACAGAGCTGTCCCCTATGGAGTGGGGATGTCGCCAGTCTCCATGTTTACTGAACTAAAGGCTGCTGGCTCTCTCTTCTCCTGGAGTTGTCCTGGGCAGCAGGTTTGTGGAAATCTCATGGCGAGGCAGACTAACTAATGCTGCCATCTCCATCACTAGGAATGATGAAAGTCCATGGGGGTATTAAAAAATGAGAGGCAGTGAGTCTGAGGAGGAGGACACTGTCAGACTCCAGGCCTTGATGAGGACGTGTGTGGCTCTAACAGGGAGCCGCCTGAAGATAAGTATTGGCAACAGTTACACCATGGTTGCGCTAAGCCCTTAACTACACCTGTGGTAACCCACTGGGAGTAGACAGGAACCCAAGGTCTGGGTGACCCAGCAAGTAGGGTGGAGGGCTACAGAAGGGCATGGAACTGAACCAGCCCCACCTTTGGGCTCTTTTTCCATCCACCCAATGAGAAAGCACACACACACACACACACACACACACACACACAGAGAGAGAGAGAGAGAGAGAGAGAGAGAGAGAGAGAGAGAGAGAGAGAGAGAGAGAGCCAACTCTAGGCTGTTATCTCAGCAAGAAATCATAGCATCCTGAGCTGAGCTTCCTGGTAACCAGGATAAAGGACACTATGATTGTGGTGTGTTTGGTTTTTCAGTTTTACTAGCCTAGGCTGGTCTCAGTCACGTCAACTGAGGAGGGCCTTGAACTCCTGACCTTCCTCTGTCCACCTCTAAAGTACTGGGATTACAGATCTGAGCCACCCCAACTGGACACAGAATGGTCTCATAACCTTCACTGGGAAGAAGGAGACAGTTTCCCTGAGCTTACGCTATCAGGTTCTCTGCTTTCAGCAGGGATTGCCACAGAGGTAAAGGAGGCAATATCTGATTCAGATTCCCTGGTGGCTCTTTGCTGAATGTGTAGCCATATACAACGTAGGGCGGAATATTACTTTCCTGCGGTTGCTACAACCAGTTGCACCAAGTTCAGTGGCTTAAAGCAGCCAAGTTCTGGGACTGGAAGCTTGGAATCCAAATGTTAGCAGAGCCATGCTCCTTTGAAGACTATGGGGCCAGATCCCTCTTTGCCTCTTCTCCTGAGCTGTCTGGCAGCCCTTACGGCTGTGTGGCTTGTCCGACCTCAGCTTCCGTCTAAACAGGGCTCTCTTCCCTGTGCAGCTGCTCGAACGGCCATTTTTGTAAGACCACTAATTACTGCACTTAGGGCCTACCTGAATCCAGTATGATCTCATCTTAACCAATTACCTTGAGAAGACTCTGTTTCTAAATAAGGGCATACCCTGAGCTCCCTGGTGGGGATGAACTTGGTGGCGGGGAGAAGAACATGCCACAGAAACCTCCACAAACCCCAGTTTCCTTGTCTGTGAAATTACAAAGGCATTTTAAGATTAGAGACATGAGTAAAAGGGGCCGGCATGGGGCAGCGCTGCATAAGTGTGCTTTTATGTTCTAAGTCATGAATCCTCTGTAGCATTCTTTCTTCTTTTGGTGCTGATAGTTGATCCCAGGGTCTTTTGCATGCTCGGCCATCCTTCTACCTTTGAGCCACACCTAGCTAGCGCCTCTTAACGGCTTTACAATGAGCCCACCCATGCACCCCTCAGCTAGCGTCAATCCCTCCCGAATCGATGGCTGGGTGCTGTGAATGCTGCCCAGACTATGGCAGAGGAAGCAGGAGTGGCGGCTTACCCAACAGGGCTGAGCACAAATAAAGATGCCGGAAGGTAGTGCTGAGGTAGGGGCTCTGCAGGAAGAATGGGCCAAGGTAGTAGCCTGTAAAATGACCTGGCAGGAGCATTGAGTGCAGAGAGAAGGCAGGGCAGGCACGAGCAAAGCAAGAATTTCTCTGCAGGGCAAAGGGGGCCTTTGAAGAGTTTTCCAGTGGGAGAGGAACAGCCCTGGAGTTCCATTAGAGAGACAGCAACATTATAACCTATGACTGGGTGTCACCAGGTGATAGGAGTGGCCCATAGGAGACGGTGGGGGGGAGGGTATTAGGTGTGGCTTGGAGGAGGTCACAGATAGCTCCAATTGGAAGGGACCAGCGAAGGCCTCTGAGGGGCTGGACTCTGACTTTTGTGGCTGGTAGAGGTCTGAGGAGGGCAGTTGCTTGCTCAGGTTTAGGCATGTTGACCTTGGGCATCTGACCCAGCCCGCGGCTCAGACTTGGATTCTGTAGGAATAATATAATAATAGCTCAGCATCCAAGAGGTAAGAGAGGCAGAGGAACTGCCGCCCAGGAAGGGAGCTCTGGGAACCTGGGTAAGCAGAGCATGGTCTGTATGGAAAGTGTGGGGCAGTTTGGGTGTCAGCAAAGTCACAGGGGATTGCTGGTGAACAGGAGTACTTGGCTTGTGGTCCAGGAGACTGTGGGACAGAAGTGAGTTGGTTTTCCAGCATAGGATGGGAGGGCCAGGACCTGGATAGGACAGGGCTTCTCTCCCAACTCCCTGGAGATTCCAGACACCACAGAAAATTACCAGGTGATACAATAAGTGCCACCTGAGCAGGGAGGGTGGGACAACCCTAGGGGGCACTTGGTGCCTTGCATCTGAACCGTTCATCAGGCAGAACAGAAGGGGCTTCAGATCTGAGTACCACAGCCAGGCCAAGACTGAGGCTTGGGAGAGCTCCTGAGTCTCCTGAAGTCTGTCTCTTCTAGTTTCCTATCCTCTCTGGAGGGGAAACTGAGGCCAGAAAGGGAAAGGCTTCCCAGGTCCCCATACCAGCTCCCAGTGAGGTCAGGTTTGAATCAGGGAGACTTGAGGACCCATGTCTCTGTGGTTCTACCCTTGGAATTTGGAGCTGGACTTGACCTACCAGGTGCCAGGCCGGTACTGCTACTGAATGCTCCCTGGTATTAACAAGCTGACGTTTCTGGAGAACCACACACTTGGCTCAGATTCCGCTCACATCAAAGGTGAGTGCTGGGTGGTACCAGAAAGCCAGGCTTGGGGAGGGGAGCACAGAAGCTTGCCTCCTCAGCCCGTGGGATGACAGGAGCCCATTTGAGGACTCCTCGATCCAGCCAGTGTGGTCTGTGTGTTTCTGAGAGGTTATAGCCAGGTAGGCACAGGGCACGGGTGTCCCCTGCCTCTCTGATCTGTGGCCTCAGATGATAAGAAGGGTCTGCGACCAGACCCATCCAAAATGAGCTGACTCTTGTAGTCTGTAGAAGGTATCACAAGAGACAAGCTAGGGCTTGACCTGGAGAGAACTCGCCAACCACTCTCGGAGATGATGAGCTCCCCAGTGGGGCGGATGTGCAGGCTGACATTTCTAGGGTTCTGGAAAGTCAGGCTTTCAGATTCTGTGATGATCCTAAAGTTGATTAAGTTGTTACGATGTGTGAGGTCTGAACCTGGTTTCATTCCGTCAGTTTACTAAGTGGGGGCATAAAATGTCCCAGATGGTATCAGGGTTCTCGGCTTCCGGGGCGCGGAGGGCAATCCTGTCTCAGGAGTTCTAGAGTGTGGGCAAGTGCTGCTTACATCTGGGTCCACCCGTTTTGCTTACTCACAGTGAGTCTGCTGCTTAGACTATTGACCTCAGCTGTAATAACCCTTACCCACCGGGGGCTCACTAACTGCCCAGAGCTTCCTGGCATTCAGGTGTGATCAGCCTTCTGGACCTAACAGTGACATGGGGCGTGGTTGGAGGCCGCAGTGAGATGCCAGTTTCAGGAAGTGGTTGGCACAGCCTTTCCTTGATAGGTTTCTGTACTGCTGGATGGGCGTGGGCAGAACCCCTCCCCGGTCCACTGAACTGCAAACCCCAACATTTGGTTTCCTGTACTGACAACACAAGTTAATGTACTTGGTTTTCTCAGATGGGGTGGCAGAAGATGATCCTTTTGAAACAGGATGTGCCTTGGGGGGGCCACTTTGAACCCAATTCTCTAAAATATCCTCTGGAGAGGGTAAACGGAGACTGCCCAGGGGAACTGGAAAAACTCCTGAGTCTCTCCCTACCTGTGTTCCGAAGTCTCCAGTCTGGCCAAGGCCCCTGAGGCATGGACTGATGGTACCAACACAGAAGGAATAATTTTAAGATGAAAGGCACGGGGATGGTGGCATGACACCCGCAGGCTACCCTGGCATGCAAAGCCTCCTGCGGGGACCAGTACACCAAGAGCACAGGTCAGTGAGCCCTCACCCGTACCCCCACCAACACTCCCTTCTCATGGCTGCCCTCTGCCCAGTTAGTTCCCTAGAACTAGCCAAGGAGTAAAGAGGCACCCACAAGGGTCTTAATGAGCAATCCGGGGTTAATGGGTTACCCAGCATGGTGATATATTCACCAGCCTCCCAGGGCTCTCAAAGTCCAGACTGGCCTGGCTTCCAAGGTCTAGGCTTGTAGGCTTGGCTGCTCCTCTTTCCGGCCCTGACACCTTAGAGTTCAGTGTGGGGGTACGGGAGGTCAAGAGTCTCCACACCATCCACAGAGCCTCTGCAGGAAGACTCTAAGTCCACCTCCAGACTCGCGGTTTCCTCCTGCGTCAATCCAGTCTCAACCCTAACCCTGATCCTTTCCTGGGGCTTCCATCCTAGTGTCCGTCCCTCCGAGGCCCCGGCCTCCCTACCTGGCTAAAAGCACTGTTTGGTTTGTTTTTTAATTTTATTTCCTGTGTATGGTGCTTTGCTTGCATGTATGCCTGCGGACTGCTTGTGTGCCTGGTGCTCCTAGAGACCAGAATAGAGAGAGAGTCGGATCCCCTGGGACTAGAGTTACAGTTATGGGACCACCATGTGGGTGATGGGAATCAAACCTGGGTCCTCTGGAAGAGCAGCCTCTGTCTTAACCATGGAACTATCTCTCCAGTCCCAGGCCTTTTCTGTTTGTTTGCTTGCTTGTTTTAAAACCTTTTAAATTATTATTTTGGAGCTAAAGAGACATCTCAGTGTCTCAGGTAAGAGCACATACTGTTCTTGCTAAGAATTCAAATTCAATTCCCAACACCCACAACAGGCAGCTCACACTGCCTGTAACTCCAGCTTCAGGGGAACTGACACCCCTCTGACTTTCTCATACACAGACATACACATGTATACATAAGTAATAATAAAAATATTCTGTTTTATTTTATGTTTTGTGTGTGTGTGTGTGTGTGTGTGTCTATGTGCCCGAGGGAGTCAGAGTCCCCTGGAACTGGAGTTAGAGATGGTTGCAAGCCACCATGTTAGTGCTGGGAATCGAACGTGGGTCCTCAGAAGAAAGGGTAGTCAGTCAGTGCTGTTAAGATGAGCCATCTTTTCAGCCCCAACATTTATCAGTGTAGTGTGTGTGTGTGTGTGTGTGTGTGTGTGTGTGTGTGGTATACAGGTATACATGTATGTGCTATGAAGTGCTTGTGAAGCCTAAAGAACAGCTGTCAGAAGTCCCTTCTCTCCTTTGCCATGGGCCTACGGGACTACGGAACTCCCCTTGTCTCCCAATTGTCAGGCTCAGAGGGAGCACCATTATCTACAGAGCCACTGTGTAGATCCAGAGAGCACTGGGTTCTTCCCAAGCAGGTTGGGGGCCTCTTAGAAGAAGAGTTCAGAGGGATGTGGAGTAGATGGCGGGAAAGGAGTTGACTGAATGAGGGTAAACTGAGGGACAACAGAAGAAAATTGGACAGGCTATAGAATGTGAGATCCCAGGGCCTTGAGGTTTGGGATTTCCCTTTCTGTTGGAAACGAACCCCATCTCATTCAATGAGAGATTATAAGGGCTTAAATGGACCGTCCCCCACTTCCCCTGCCAAGTGCCCCACCCCCCATTGGCCAGATTGCCTTTACCTAGAAAACTGAGGGATTAGGAAAGACTCTTGGTGGTGAGACTTCCTCCAATCCAGTTAACCAAAATACTTGGAGTAGCAGCCCCTCCCCCGCTCGGGGGCCCAGATGGTCCAGAGGGTCAGCCTCCTTCTGGTAAGACTCCTTAGATCTGGCAGGGTCTCAGAGGACTTCAGTTATAACCCCAGCTCTATGTGACCCCTACTTGAACACAGAAGCCACAGCTGTCCCTTCTCTTCTTTAATGTCTACCTGTCCCTTGGGCTCAGATTTCTCCTTGGGAGCCTCCCAGGCTCCGAGCTGTCCACAGCCCTTTCAGGTCACATGGCCTCAGGGACTGGATTTGGAGCCAACCCTCTCTCTACCTGGAGTAGCTCCTGTACCTTTAAAACCTCCTCCCAACCCAGGCTTGCTGGGAGAGGGAAGGGAGGAGCTGGGTCACAGCTGGGGATGGGGACTTAGTCTTCCGCTGCTGTGGGACCGTGTGGAACTGGGACTGAATGCAGCACATGTCTGGCTGTGCCACAGCTGCTGTGTGACCCCCACAAAGCCCTCCTCACCCTCTCTGAGCTGCTGGACACCGTAGGTGGGGCAAAATAGACTTGGGGACCCCCTCAAGCATGTATGAAGACTTGGTTCTGTCCCATGGCTCTCCCATGCCACTCTGGGGGCTCTGGTGATCCTCTCAGAACCTCCCTGTAGCCACCTGCGCAGCAGGAGTGTACCACACTTCTGGATAACGGGGCAGCAGGCTCCCGTGCCCTGGTCCCTGTGGGCTCACACAGGTAGGCAGAGCCCTATTTCTTACCTGACAGACGGGCTTGAGGGGGCCTGCCCAGGCTTTCCTCTCGTTCTTCTGCAGATGTAGGGTGGTTGTTAAGGGTGTTGGGGTGGGTTTGCAGACTCCTCAGAAGAAGACTTTGGGCCTTGGTTCCCCAGAAACGGATTTGGGATTAAGAGTGAAGTAGCTGAGACCCAGGAAGGGCTGACAGTCCGGACAGGAATGATGGTCAGCCTTCCACACGCACAGCGCCCTCCAGTCCTGCCTGACCCTCTCTGGGCTTGGGCTGGGGGTGGGGCAGGGACCGTTGTGCAATGAACCATTTACTCTGTCACCTCTAGGTCTGTGCCTAGGCGTTTTAAGCTCTTTCATCAGGTTCCCAGCAAGCAGTACTTTTCAAGTCATTGGAAGAGTATAGGTGTGTGTGTGTGTGTGTGTGTGTGTGTGTGTGTGTGTAAGGGGTATAGGAGTGTGTAATGGGATATAGGCATGTGTGTAAGTGTGTTTTCTGATCCTCTGCTGTCCACACCAGTTTGGGCAGCAAACTTCAGGCAGATTCCAGCTTTAGATTTGGGAGAAGTAAGTGTCCTGTCAGAGAACAGACAGGCCTGGGAGGCCAAAGAGATCTGTGTTCTTGTACCCAGATGTCCTTATAAACATACAGAGTGGAATGGGGTGTCCTGACCCATGTGTGACCTGCAGACCTCCCAGGCAAATTGCTGTCGGCTAAACTTCTGTTTATTTTCTTTTGTTTTCTTTCTTTCTTTTGGAGACATCTCTCTACATAGCTCTGGCTGACCATGAACTCACAAAGACCAGTCTGACTCTGCCCCCCACACCCCGCCCCGTGCTGAGGTTAAAGGCATGCGCCGCTATTAAACTTCATTTCTTGTGGGTGGGTGTGTTTGACTCCTGTGGCCTTGAGACTTCATAGCAGCCCACAGACTCCAGTGGACCAGCAAGATTAGCAGAGACGTTCCGGTCTGGCTGTTGGTCTGTCTTTCTTGTACCTACTTCTCTGCTGCATCTTGGGAATCTACTTTACTCGGCCTAGATTCAGCTCAGGGTGTATGTGTGATGTGTGTGTGTGTGCTGGTGTGTAATGTATATGTGTGTGCAGTAGGTGTGTGTTCATTATGTGTGTATTAGTGTGTGTGCATGTGTGCACGTGTGTGGTATGTATATGTACAGGATGCATGTGTGTGATGTGGGGAGTTCTGGAGGGGTAGCACCAGCAGCATGGCAGCCACCAGCATCTCTAGGTATATGATTTGTATACTAATGGATATAGGGAGTCCACCACACTGAGTGCTGGAGTCAGGGGATTATTCCTCTTGGCCAATGAGGACCAGGAGGGATTAGGATGCCCTTGAGACAGACCTACAACTGGGTCTAGTTGGAACTTCATTGGTGAGCTTGTCAGGGACATGCAGCAATTTGGGGCAGGAATCAGTGGCAGGATTGCCCTCTGAGTTGTGTGACTTTAGAACAGGTTGGGCCTTCTCTAGGCCCTGTCTTTCTAGGTTGTTCCTGTTATTGATTGAGCCTGTAGAGCTAATGTTCCTTATTGGTAGTTGAACCGGTCTGGACGCTGAGGCCTTAGGCTCTTTTCCAGGAACACACCTCTGTCACTGACCAGTAAAGTACAGCAAGACCTCTTAGATCTGGGCTATGGTCTAGTGCCAAGGGGCACCCCTATTCCACTGCCTCAGGAAAATTTCAAGGACATTGTGTCTGTCTCTACAGTCACAGAGGGTCTTGACGGGATTTCTGGAAGGGCTCACCGGTGGCCTCTGCCCTTTGGAGGGAACCGAATCCGAGAAAGGGGAGCCCCTTTCCCAAGCTCTTAGTACCTCCTACCTCCCTGCCCAGGGCCCTCCTGGGGCTGTGTGAACTTTAGTCACCTGGTGACAAGCCTAGGCTGCGCCTCCTTGCTGTCTTGCTGTCAATATTGACCATTCTCCCGGCCTGGCTGGACCTCTTACAGAGGACTCCCTACTCCACACTCTACTCAGAAGCCTCCAGCTGCCCTTCTGGGATGCTGGGCACCCCTTAGCTGACCTCTGGCCCCTTGGGATTTGGTAAGCACACGGGTCCTGGACTACTAGTGACCCTTTTCTACCTCTGCCCTCAGGAGATGCCCAACCTCAGATCCTGATATCAAGTCAGCATTGGGAGCACTGAGCTATTCTGCATGGCTGACAGGCTTGGTTCTGGCTGCTTCTGGGGGAGGGGGAGCAGTCAGTTCTATGGCCAAGACGTCCTGGGTGGATCCTTTTACCTCTTCCTCCCCATCCCAGAACCATCTTCTGAGGAAGGAGGACCTCTTTCTTGGGTCCCCATTGCCTCCAGGGCCTCTGGGAAATCCAGCAGAGTTACAGAGAGGGAGGGTTCTGGGTTTGAGGAGCAGTGCCTCAGTTTCCCTCCCAACACTGATTTGAATAGAGCTGGGGCTTCTGGCCTTCCACATTCCTTTAGTGGATCTTTGAGAAAACTTGGGGTGGAAGGGTGGGAAATAAAAGCCCAGGCTTCCAGCAGGGTGTCTTCCGCTTGGACTGGGACATCTGCTTAGAGGAGGCAGGGCCAGCCTTCCCTGTCACACTGTCCCATGAGGAAGGGACATGGTCAGGAGTCAGGGCTGCCCACTTCCTTCCCCAGACTCTTTGGAAGAGGGAATCCTGCCGGGTGCCCTTCTAGGGCTGTTCAGTGGACAGAGGGATGGGTGGGTGGACACGCAAGGGTGAAGCATGTAATAATGTAATCACGGAAGGCTCACCTCAGGGCCCTGAGACTACTTTTAGTTTACAGCTCCAAACCTGGGAGAAACAAAGCCCGAGATGCCCCAATTAGATCAGACCTGCATGAGGTCACAGAGTGGAGCACTGGCCATGGCCGTTCACCACCCTACTGCATAGATGGGAGTGTTCTGTACCAGCAATAAATGATGCCACGTGTTACTGGCCTGGCTTCTAAGACCCCTTGAAACCCCCAATGTGGCTTTCTCACCAAGAATCCTCGACCCTGACCTAGGCTCACCCCAGAGCTCAGGGTATGTGCCCAGAAAGCTAGCAGGTCTAGAGAAGGGCTGAGACTGTCCCTTGGACAACAGGGACAGGGCCTGCTTGCCACGATGGATAGGAGGAACCCTCCGGCTGCCTCTGGAGGACCAAGCTGGCCAGAGGAATTATAGGAATGAGACTGTGACCTCAGGTCAGATCCATGCCTGGATTCAGGCAGGGAGAGCTACAAGGGACGGTACGGGGGACTTAGGGTGGCATCCCTCTGTCTCAAGAGTTGCAAAACTGCTTTCCCACATAAGATGAGGCATCAAATCCTGTTACTCAACCCTCCAAGTGTGCATGTGTGTGTGTGGTGGAATGGGGGAGGAGGGCGGGAGCTCTCCTATTATGGAGTTGGTAATTTTCTTCTCAGGTATGGGGACGGGGCAAGAACTCCATCCCTGGACCATGGGATACTCTGTCTGATTCTGAACTCAAGGGCAAAAAAGGACAGACAGAGAGAGAGAGAGAGAGAGAGAGAGAGAGAGAGAGAGAGAGAGAGAGAGAGAGAGAGAGAGAGAGAGAGAGATATCCAGAGTGGGAGGTAGCCCAGGACTTCATGAAAAGGCTCTCTGGTAGATGCCACCCTTTGGAGGAAATGGAGCCTGGGAGAAGAGCACCCCGTACTTTGTCAGTGCGTTTCTTCTTCTTGTGGGGTTACCTTCCTCCCCCTAGCCTCAGAGTAAGGCTGGGACTTTCCTTCTCTGTGTGTCTGGAAGGAAATCCCCAGGGGAAATAGCTAGGAAGCACACCAATTTTTTTTAAAGATTTATTTACTTTTTTTAAAAGATTTATTTACTTTGTTTTCTGCGCATGAGTGTTTTGCTTGCGTGTTTGTCTACGTGTTATCAGCATGCCTGGTACCCACAGAGACCTAAAGACGGCATCAGAGTGAACTGCCATGCGGTAGCTGGGAATGGAACCCAGGTTTTCTGGAAGAGGAGCCAGTGTGTGCTCTTAATCACTGAGCCATCCCTCCAGCCCTCTCCCAACACCCTGCTTTTTGGGGGAGATAATATCTCATGCTGTAGCACAGGCTAGCCTCAAACTCACTAGGTAACCTATGCTGGGCTCAAATCCCCGGCAATTCTGCCACCTCCGCTTCCAGGGCGCTAGTGTTACAGGTGTTAGCCATTAGGCTCAGTTTAACAGCTCACATGTGTTCTCATTCCAAAACACCCCTGCGATCAAGGGAGTGAGGGCCGTGCCGTACAAAGGAGCCCCGCAGCAGGTGAATACCAGCTCCAGCCTCGGGAAGGGCCTGGACCCTTGGATCCCTTTGTTCACGTGCCGCTCTTACTTCCAAATCCTGGGCTTACACATGAATGCCCAGCCACCTCCCTGCCCTGTCCCGTGACCCTTTCCCGGGGTAGCGCTTGAGCGAAGTCATGCGTACATGCAAGCAGCTGGAGGACTCTTTGGCTCCAGAGTTCAAGGGAGGCAGAGAACCAGCTAGAGGCAGAAGGAGATCATCACATCAAGTCCTCCAGGAAGTGCAGGGCCCATTTCAGGCATAACTTTGTGACTTTTAGGAGTCCGAAGAGGTGGCCTGCTGCAGCAGTCTCAGAAGACTGACCGTAGTTTTCTGCAGTGTGTTGGGGAGTTCTCGCCTGTCTACACAGCTGTTTTTCACCTAGGGAAGGTGTGGAGCTCCTACTGGACGGTGAGTCCTGACCTGTGGAGCACTACTTACTTCAGGGCACTGTTGGGTCTCCTTGGAAGGCCACTCTAGGGGTCCGTGGACAGGGCCAGGCTCTCAGCTAGGGCAGGGGACCCAGAAGGAATGGGGTGAATCCTCTCCTTTTTGGAGTTTATCTCAGGGCAGGAGCATCTTGGCTTCTGTAGGCAGTTATCCAAGGCCTGTGGAGTCTGGAAGGTCTCCTTGGGAGGGTCTGTGCTGGGAATGAAGTCCATGCAGGGATGAGCTCTGAAGAGAAATAGGATTTGCAATAGCAGAGGTGGGATCCAGAGCTTCCGGCAGAAGGAATAGCCTGGCCAAAGGTCTGAGGGCTGGACAGACCATGCATGTTCTAGAAGGCTACAAGGAGGCACAGGGCTGTGTCCCTGAGGTTTGACTTTAGACTGCCCTGTGGGGGATGGTCTGGGACTTCCCAAGGCGCTGAACCTGACCCTACTACTCTCTGGGAAACAGAGCCATGAAGAATCGGTTCGTGGTGCTGGGTCTGGTGGCCGTGGTTCTGGTATTTGTCATCATTGCCCTCTGCATCTGGCTGCCCTACACATCTAGGAAGCCCGACCATGTGTACTCCAGGGCAGCCGTGGCCACAGACGCCAAGCGCTGCTCAGAGATTGGACGGTAAGTAAGTCTGCCGGCTCTAGGGCGAGGCGCACTGGAAGACCGTGGCTAGTGGGCTTGGACAAGACTGGGGTTCCCCATCTGTAACTAGGCCAAGAGTGTCTGATGGACAGGAAGCTGCCCAGCCTTTCCTTGGACTCTCTTGGTAGCCTCTGTCTAGGGGAAAAGGGACGGTAGCTCTGAGGCAGGCAATTAATTTTCCCACAGCCAACTTGGGGTCCTCTTCTCAGTTTTGTCTCTGAAAAATGCTGCCATTTCATTCCCATTTTAGATTTTTTTTGTGTGTGTTTTATTAAAAATACTTATGCGTAGAAGCATTTTGCCTGAGTGTATGCTTATGCACCGCTTACACGCCTGGTGCTCTTGGAGGTCAGAAGAGAGCATTGGATCCCCTGGAACTGGAGTACAGACAACTGTGAGCTGAGATGTGCGGCCTTGGGGTTGAGAATTGTACCCAGGTCCTCTGGAAGAGCAGTCATCAAACCATCTCCCTAGCCTCCTCCCATTTTAGACTTTTACCTCATTATATGTAAAAATTCCCATTTAGAGACATAACCAGAAAAAAACATGTTATTAATAAAAATAGCCTCTTTTTCCAATTAAATCATGTATATTTGTTTGCTTGGAAAAAAAAAAAAACCTACATCTTCAAAAACCAAATCTTTGCTAGGCAAGGTAGCACACGCCTTTAATCCTGGGAGGATTAAATCTTGGGTGGCAGAGGCAGGTGGATCTCTGCAAGTTTGAGGCCAGCATGGTTTACATAGTGAGTTCCAGAGCTACATAGTGAGAGCCTGTCTCTCAAAAGAACAAAACAAAACAAAACAAAAACCAACTTTGGAGCTAGAGAGGTAGATCAATGATTCAGAGTGTGTGCTGCTCTTTCAAAGAGCCAGTGTCTAGTTCCCCTGCGCCCGTATCAGGCAGCTCACAGCTGCCTGTGACTTCAGTCCAAGGGATCTGATAGCCTCCTCTGACCTCTATGGGTTCCTGCGCTCCCCCACTCTCTCTCTCTTTCTAAGATAAAACAAATCTGAAAAAAAGCCACTGGGTGGTGGCAGCGCATGCCTTTTAATCCCAGCACTCGGGAGGCAGAGGCAGGTGGATCTCTGTGAGTTCGAGGCCAGCCGGTCTACAGAGTGAGTTCCAGGACAACCAGGGCGGTTACACAGAGAAACCCTGTCTCAAAAACCCAGAAGCCAAAAATTTTACCTGTCATCTCAGCCCTCAGAATAAAACCCTGTCTCAGTAAAAATTAAAATAGGCAAACAAGCAAGGAAGCAAAAAAACTGGGCCAGCTAAACTTGGCAGCTGGGCTCTCCTCTCAGGAGGCTGAGGTTTGAGGCCAGCTTGGGCTAGCATAGTGAGTGTGAGGCATTGTGAGAGCCTGTCTCAAAACAGAAAGACCTAGTGTAGGCTCGTTCTTCTTTGGTCATCCTTTGGGCAGGGTGACCAGAGAGGGTGGCAGGGTGGTCCTGAAAGATTGGGAAGCCCTCAGGTTCTCACCTTCCTATGTGCCACCCATAGGGACATACTACAGGAGGGTGGCTCCGTGGTGGATTCAGCTATCGCAAGCCTGCTGTGTATGGGACTCATTAATGCCCACAGTATGGGCATCGGAGGCGGCCTGTTCTTCACCATCTACAACAGCACCACACGTGAGTATCCAGGGTGAGAAGGGTGGGTGACTCAGTCCATCCCTCTTAAGTCAGAGTGACTTGGACTAGAGCATCATAGCTGGGTGACCGCTGGGCTCCCTTAACAGGAGGGGTTGGGGATAACCCAGCCTGGCGATGTCTTTCTTCTTATAGGGAAAGCTGAAGTTATCAATGCCCGTGAGGTGGCTCCCAGGCTGGCCACTACCAACATGTTCAACAGCTCGAAAGACTCTGAAGAAGGTAAGCCGTCATGCGGGCCACAGGCGTGGGTACGCACTCACAGGGCACACGGACCTGTCTGAGGCCTGGGGACAGCTCTGGTACCCGCGACACCCTCCTATAACGATTGGTTAGTCACCATCGTGAGGGTAGGGGTAGGTTCTTTCATTTCTTCTCCGTTCTACACTGGGCCACCTATGTGTGTGCACATGGAGAGGATAATCACAGTGGACCCTTGGTGTCACAGAGGAGCTGGGTTTGATTCCTGGTACCCACATGGTGGCTCGCACTGGCTGTAAACTTCAGTCCAGGGGAATCTGATGCGCTTTCTTGATTCCCAGTCATGCACCAGGCCATGGTACATTCAGGTCAAGTATTCACACACAGACAAATCTCTTTGTAAAAACCCAATTACTTCTTCTTTTTTGTTTGTTTGTTTTTTCAAGACAGGGTTTCTTTGTAGCTTTGAAGTCTGTCCTAGAACCACCTCTTGTAGACCAGGCTGGTCTTGAACTCACAGAGATCCGCCTGCCTCTGCCTCCCAAGTGCTGGGATTAAAGGCATGTGCCACCACCACCCAGCAACAAAATTACTTCTATACTGAACACATTCAGAGCTTATTCCTTATCAACACCCCTATGTGGTTAAGTAGGCAGCTAGTTACATAGCCTTTCCATGGGCATTATCGACTATGAGTAATCGCCAGGCAATCAAATACACAGGAGGGTACTTTGTATAAGGGATGCAGGCATCCATGCTTTTCGGCATTCTTGGGGGCTTCTTGGATGCCGAGAGATTACTCACGCTTCCCAGGGGTCACTGGGATTGCCCCCTTGCCAGGTGGTTTTTGTTGTGGAGGCTCTTGTATCTTCACTGTACCCCTGGGGCTGGAGAGAAGATGCCATGCTTATCCTTTCCTGCAGGTAGGTTGGTAAAGCCCAGGGAGGTCAAGCAAACCAGGTGAGATCACACAACTAGTTGATGGTGAACCTGGGATGGGACCTGAGCTGTTGCAATCCTGTGTTTTTAATAGTAGATATTCAATTCATTCAGTTGTTTGTCATTTTGTGGAAGCAACTCTCTTGAGTAGAGGTGGAGTCTCTTTTCTTCCTTCCTTCCTTCCTTCCTTCCTTCCTTCCTTCCTTCCTTCCTTCCTTCCTTCCCTCCCTCCTTCCTTCCTTCCTTCCTTTGTTTTTTTGTGACAGGGTTTCTCCGTGTAGCCCTGGCTGTCCTGGAACTCACTTTGTAGACCAGGCTGGCCTTGAACTCACAGAGATCCACCTGCCTCTGCCTCCAGAGTGCTAGGATTAAAGGCATGCGCCACCAGCACCCAGCAGAGTTTCTCTCTTCTAAGCAGGCTTAAGTGGGAAGAAGACTCTCAAACTTCTCAGGGAGGTGAGTGGGAGCCAGTGTTGGAGTTACTACTCAGAAGGGCTGGAGTAGATTTCAGAATAAGAAGGTGGAGGAGTGGGGGCAGGTGTGGCACCCAGGAAGAAGGTTCTTGGGCGATGCCCTCTGCGTGGCCTCTTTGGATTCCTCCCCTCACAACTATCTTTGGCTTCACAGTTCTTGAGAAACTCAGGATGTATAGCAATGAAATCTCTTGGGTATGAGAACGCTTATGGACGCTTAGAATTTGCTGTTTAACCAGGGTCACGGAAACCTCTTACAGTGCTGGTTACTATTCCTAAAGCCGGGCTGCGAAACAGAGATGATCCATGTTACTCATAGCCAGGACAAGTTCCAGGTGGCTGGGAGAACTGAGTACAGGACTGAGGGTCCAGTTTTCCCAAGTACAACCATAGACCCATGGAAGACACATCCACTCATCTGGGGCAGCAGACCTTAGTGCATAGTCACCTGCTCCCCATTCTGTACCCTGTAAGAAGTGTTTAACCAACACTTCTTGCCTGTGGAGCTCAGCTATGATCGTAGATTTCACTTTGCCTAGAAAGGGGATGTTAGCACAGTGGTGGAGCCTTGGAAAGTGCCTGGGATGCTGTTGCTGCTGCTGCTGCTGCTGCTGCTGCTGCTGCTGGTGGTGGTGCTGGTGCTGGTGCTGGTGCTGCTGCTGGTGCTGCTGCTGCTGGTGCTGGTGCTGCTGCTGGTGCTGCTGCTGCTGGTGCTGGTGCTGGTGCTGCTGCTGGTGCTGGTGCTGGTGCTGGTGCTGGTGCTGCTGCTGGTGCTGGTGCTGGTGGTGGTGGTGGTGGTGGTGGTGGTGGTGGTGGTGGTGCTTTTTAAAATGTGAATCAGATAGGCACTCTACCACAAACCAGAATCAGATAGGCACTCTACCACAGAGTATCTACACACCGGCCCTTTACTCATTTTCCTTTTTTATTTAATTTATTTATTTGTTTATTTATTTTTTGAAGATTTACTTATTATGTATGCAGTGTTCTGCCTGCATGTATGTCTGTAGGCCAGAATAGGGCACCAGATCTCATTATAGATGGTTGTGAGCCACCATGTAGTTACTGGAGTTGAACTCAGAACTTTTGGAAGAGCAGGCAGTACTCTTAACCCCTGAGCCATCTTTCCAGCCCCATTTTCCTTTTTGAATTTTTTTTTTTTTTTGAGACAGGTTTCTTTGTGTTGCTCTAGGAACTAGTTCTGTAGATCAGGCTTGAACTCACAGAAATCTGTCTGCCTCTGCCTCCTAGTAGTAGGGATTATGGTCCGAGTGACCAATCTCTCTGTCTGTCTGTCTCTCTGTCTCTGTCTCCCTCTGTCTTTCAAACTCTGATCCCTTCATCCCTGGTTCCTAGGTGGCCTTTCAGTGGCAGTTCCTGGTGAAATTCGTGGCTACCAGCTGGCACACCTACGGCATGGGCGACTACCCTGGGCTCGCCTCTTCCAGCCAAGCATTGAGCTAGCCCGCCATGGCTTCCCTGTGGGCAAGGGCTTGGGAATGGCCCTGGCCAGTAAACGGGAAATCATTGAGCAGACACCTGCCTTGTGGTGAGCAGTCTAAGTAGCCCAATCTGGGAGAGGTTGGGGGAGCTGTGTGCTCTGCTTTCAGGAGCCTGCCATTCAGTGGGGTTAAGTTGTTAAAATTCTCACTGTGTGTGTATAAGACACATTGAGAGTCTGGTTCAGAAGTCACAGTGTTGACTGTGGCCCGAGCAAGATGGAACCCTAGAAACGGCAAGTGAGAGAATAGCCCCCCTGGGCTCGGCGTGAGGTCTGACGGGCATCTGCTGTCTTACATGTGTCCTCTCTGCCCCAGCGAGGTGTTCTGCCGTCAAGGGAAGGTGCTTCGGGAAGGAGAGATAGTGGTGATGCCGAGGCTAGCCGATACTTTGGAGATCCTGGCCAAGGAAGGCGCCCAGGCCTTCTACAATGGGAGCCTCACAGCCCAGATTGTGAAGGACATCCAGGAGGCTGGTGAGTGTGCTTGAGTGAGGAACTCCGTGGGCAGGAACGCTGAGTAGGGCCTAGGCTCTGAGGTGCTTCCTGCCTAGGTTGGCCTCTGCGCCCTCAGGGAGCACTTGGCAGGGGAGGGTCAGTGTGGATCCATAGCGCCTGGCTCATCCCTAGCAGCCAGGCTGCACAGGAAACTTGAGTGAGAGGAGGGGCATAGTAGCCCTTGGGGCTGAGGGGAGGTAGAGACTGAGGCTTTGGGAGGAGGACCTGTGAGAAATGAGCTGCAATGGCCATGAAGCCGAGAGTGTGTGGGCTAAGGGGAAGACAGAAGTGTTGACTCAAGGAGGGTTACAGGGTCTGAGGAAGAATTTCCAGGAAGGGTCTTAGGGGCGTTGGGTGGGGCAGCCTGAGGGCTGGGCTGTGGCCTTGTCCGTGTTATTTTTGTCCTGTTTCATGAAGTGGGGGAATTAACATGTTGACATTTACTGCCGCAAGTCCTACTTAGAACCAGTTCCTCAGAGTATCTGGCATCTTCTTCCATCCGCTCGTTCATTAGTGAGGGAGGGCCCCCTAGAAGGAGGAGGACAGGAGCAGAGAGTCTACGCTTGGGAAAGACCCTCTGACTGTAGAGACGGAAGAAGGTAGATCAGGAGGCTGTTGTGGGGCCTGGCATAGGTGGAAGCACCATTGGTGTCTAGGGCTCCCAGGGATGGTCAGGGTGACCAGTGTAATGGCCCCGTGGTCCCTTCTGATGGTATAGACCATCTCCTCACTATGGTCCAAACCTGCCATTCTACTCAGCGGTGACCAAATTCCTTTTTTAAACAGCCCTAACCCCACAGTATACCCTTGACCATATTTCTTGGTTTCGTCCTGTATTCTGCCCAGTGGTAAACCAAGTCCCACATGGTATGGCCCTGTCCCTAACCATGGTACAATGCCACTACACATCCACTGAATTGCTGTCCCTGGTCATGGGACAGTGCTACCGCATATCCACTGAACTGTCCCCAGCCATGGGACAGTGCCACCACACATCCACTGAGCTGCTGTCCCCAGCCATGGGACAGTGCCACCGCATATCCACTGAACTGTCCCCAGCCATGGGACAGTGCCACTGCGCATCCACTGAACTGCTGTCTCATGCAGGAGGCATTATGACGGTCGAGGACCTGAATGACTACCGTGCTGAGCTGATTGAGAACCCGATTAGCATCAGCCTTGGGGACTCGACACTCTATGTGCCCAGTGCCCCACTCAGTGGGCCGGTGCTGGTTCTCATCTTGAACATCCTCAAAGGTGAGCTCTCTCTCTAGCCCGGCTAAGGAGCAGGAACACTCTCCAGGAACACTCTGCTGGTGCTCCGCATTTGTCGGGTCTCTTTGCCCTGTATCTTTCCATCAGTGAACTGGCAGAGGGTCCACCCTGCCTCATGGCTGTGGCCTCCTGGAGGCAGTGTTGGGTAGCAGGGCTCCCCATAGCGGGTGGGAGGGGGCAACAGTAGCTGGAAGAGGGGAAAATGTTCAGGAAGAAGAAGAGGGTGGTAGAGGCCTTGTCCAGAGTGCATTTCTGGCTAGTCTAAGTGGTCTTCCAGAAACCTACAGACCTTGGGACCCTCGAGCTGCGCCTCTCACATCCATGTTGGCATACCCTTGTCTTAGCTGCATCTTTCTCAAATGCCCACTGCTGTTGGTTACTGCGTCTTTGTTTTCCAAAGGCAGAGTGTAGGGAACATAGCTCAGAGATGCATTAGCCCCCTGAGCCCCTCCAGGCCCCAACTGCCTGCCAATGTGTGCTTGGGTACCACTCAGGATACAACTTCTCTCCGAAGAGCGTGGCAACCCCTGAAGAGAAGGCACTGACCTACCACCGTATTGTGGAGGCCTTTCGGTTTGCCTATGCCAAGAGGACCATGCTTGGCGACCCAAAGTTTGTCGATGTGTCTCAGGTAAGGGGTTACCCCACAGTGGGTGGGAGACCTGCCAAAGGGGGTTGGGTGGGCGGTGAAAGGCACCCCATCTCCAGATTCATGCATGCTTTCTGAACCATTAATACAACTAAGTTTAATTTCAGGGTAGACTTGTTACCCTATACCCTGACCTCCATTTTATGGAGCTCATAGTGCAGGGGAAACTGAGGAAAGCAGACTTGAGAATGGATAATTGGTGTGTTGCTATCCCCTTCTGAGCACTGGAATTCAATGCTTGTGCCACCATGACCTGTGAGGCCATAAGATTTATTTGATGCCAGTGAGAGCATGGTGGGATGCGAGAGACCTGCCCGGACAAGAATGTCTTAGGGTTGTGGGGGAGGGGGACAGGGTACCTTGCATGGTGAGGAAGAGAGGACTTAGATGATGTGGTGGAGGTGGAGGAGGGGTGCAGTTAGTTAAGATGGATCCATTATACCGGTAGCCCTAGGATGTTCCAGAGTCTGTCTGCCTGGGCTCTGTACATTTTCACTGGAGGAGTGAGAACGGCACCTGCCATTCTGGAACCTGGGGACCTGGGGAGTGCCTTAGAGTTACAGATTCACAGGCAGGTAGGGTGTCTGGCCTTGCACTATAGCAACAGGGACCGTGGAGTCAGCTAGTGGGTGGAGCTAGAGAAAGCTGCCAGGACAGCCTTAACTGAATGTAGTCTGGGGTTTAGCATCTTATTCCTGGAGTCTGGATACCTGGGGAGCCTGTTACAGATGTACAGACAAAATCTTTTTTTTAAAAAAATTATTTATTTAGTTTACAATATTCTGTCTGTGTGTATGCCTGCAGGCCAGAAAGAGGGCACCAGACCCCATTATAGATGGTTGTGAGCCACCATGTGGTTGCTGGGAATTGAACTCAGGACCTTTGGAAGAGCAGGCAATGCTCTTAACCTCTGAGCCATCTCTCCAGCCCTACAGACAGAATCTTAATATGGGATTTGTTAATAGTTGCGAGGCTAGGGAGACAGGGAAAGGCTGCTGCAGGGGAATGACCTGATTGGCCTTTAGCCTAAACCTTACAGGTCCAAGGGTCCCTTTCTTCCTGGCAGCCCCTTCATTTCCTCTTCCTCCCCGTCTTCTCTTGCTACTAAGCTTCATTGGCCATCGTGTGCCCATGCTGTGTTTGTGTCTTTGCCTGTAAATTTCACATATGAAACTGTTCATGGGCCCATCTCCCCAAGCCATGTTCTCCAGTGTGTCATGGCTGTGTGTCCCAAAGCAAGCAAGTCCTTAGCTGCCCCCTGCATCTGCTCCTCTGGCATTTCCCAGCTAATGGCAACTCAGGTCAAAGACTCAAGGACATCCTCTATTCTTTTTCTCCCACCCACAGTGGCATCTTTCTCTTCAGTCTGGTTGTCCACAGTATTTTCTATGGCCACCAGAGGGACCCTATGGAAATGTTCCCCAACCTGCTTACTCCTCTACCCCAAGCGTCTAAAGACCAATGTCGCACTTTATAGACCAATGAGACCTTACAGAATGGGCGCATTCCAGCCAACACCCTGTATCCATTATTTTATGCTACCCAGGGTCTTTGCACTGACCTTTTAGGTTTCATTCTGGGGTCTTTTAAGGTACTACTTGCACCAAAAATGCCTTTAGCTTCCTCCTTTCCATCGCTGTCTTCTGGCCTCTCATTTCCAGGACTCTCCCTGCCTGCTACCCGTGGGTCTCTTCCCTGTTGATTCCTCAGCTCTGAGCATGTGGCACAAGTCCCATACATAATTGCACAAATCATATAAGATCATGACGAGAGTTCAGAGGCTTGAGGAATGGGCAGACACCTGGAGGTTAGGGAGAGGGTGTCAGACAGGATTTAGGAGGTGCTGTCCCGGGTGCATAGAGGTAAGTTGCGGTCAGGTCCACGGCTGGGGCTTCTCGAGGCTTGCCGGGACAACCCTGTTGTATGTACTCCCTCCACCCTCCTTCCTCCTAACCTCCTCAGGCCAGCTCTGGGGTCTCGGCAGGTGATCCGCAACATGAGCTCAGAGTTCTATGCGTCTCAGCTTCGGGCCCGGATTTCTGATGGAACCACTCATCCAACCGAATACTACGAGCCCGAATTCTACATTCCTGATGATGGCGGCACTGCTCACCTGTCCGTGGTTTCGGAGGATGGCAGCGCTGTGTCTGCCACCAGCACCATCAATCTCTAGTAGGGGCTGTGCAGCTGCTGGGCAGTACTGGGACAATGGCAGCAGGTTGGGGCTATCTTTATTTCCTATCAGGGCCTCCCTCTTTCATGTTGGGAAACAGAGGCTCCCCCTTGATAGCATGCCTGGGGTTGGCCTCCTAGGGAGTATTCTTGGCCTGGTGTGGGTGGGCACCAGGTGGGAAATGGCTGGGTTGTATGTCTATGGTTATCTAATCTGGCCCTATCTTCAGTTTTGGCTCCAAGATCCTTTCTCGGGTCAGTGGTATCCTGTTTAATGATGAGATGGATGACTTCAGCTCACCCCAATTCGTCAACCAGTTCGGGGTGTCCCCCTCACCAGCCAACTTCATCAAGCCAGGTGCAGGGTGGGAATCCTGGGATAAAGGACTTGAGTTGGGAGGGGGCTGGTGCCCTGACTGACAACCGACCAGCCTCTCTGTCTCCGCCTATGGACCACAGGGAAGCAGCCACTTTCATCCATGTGTCCGTCAATCATCGTGGATAAGGACGGCAAGGTGCAGATGGTGGTGGGCGCCTCCGGAGGCACACAGATCACTACATCCACCGCACTGGTATATGCCTCGGGCCCAGCCCTTCCTGCCCCCCCTCTCCCTGCCCTTGTTCTGGGGCTGTGCTGACCTCCTGGCTGCCCTTGTTCTGGGGCTGTGCTGACTTCCTGGCACCGTCTCCCTGCAGGCCATCATCAACAACCTGTGGTTTGGCTATGACGTGAAGAGAGCCGTAGAGGAGCCCCGGCTGCACAACCAGCTTTTGCCCAACACCACAACAACAGAGAAGGACATTGATCAGGTAGGCGGATTACTATAGAGATGACGTTAGGTGGGCCAAGAGCTGAGGAAACAGAATCATGTTGTGGGATTAGAGGACATCCTTGACTGGGGACTTGGCCTCTTCTGAGTCACCAGAGCAGAGTGGCTACTATCCCCTGTCCAAGGCATATGGTCCCCAGGCCCTCAGCGTGGGTCATCTTGAGCCCTTGCTCAGTGACAGCCCAACAGCCTGTCCCAGGAGACCTTACTGTAGTGATACTTTATTTGTGTTTTAATAAATAAAGCCTGCCTGAAGTTTAGAGAGTTAAACAGCCCCACTGGTCAGCCTCACAGACCAGGCAGTGGTCGCACACACCTTTAATCCCAGTAGCTCACTAGTCTGCTGTAGCAACTGGGCAGTGGTGGTGCACGCCTTTAATCCCAGCACTAGAGAGGAATATGAGACGGAGGAGACAGCTCTCAGTCTCATTCTGAGATTCCTGGAGGGAAGGATCACCATTTTGGACTGAGGCAGAGGTAACTGTGCTGCACCTTAGAAGCCCAGGGGCCTCTCTCCAGTTCTTCCTGGTCACTTGACTGGAAGTAGCACTAACTGGGCTTATGAGGCCCATGACCATACAGGTCTAGTTTTGGCCACATCCATGGCCTTGTTGAGACTCTTTTGGCCCTCTTACCCCCAGGTGGTGACTGAAGGCCTGAAGACTCGGAACCACTACATGGAGGTCACGCCCACCTTCATTGCTGTGGTTCAGGCCGTCGTCCGAACAGCCAATGGTTGGGCAGCTGCCTCAGACTCCAGGAAGGGCGGGGAGCCAGCTGGCTACTGAGAGCTCAGAAGAGGCAAGACCAGAGACGAGATATTGATCAGGAACAAGAGTTGAACTTTGGAAGACGTGCTGCCCCTGAGTGAGACAGAGCAGCACAATAAATGTGGCCAACTGCCAAGCTCCGGGAAGTCTTGCTGGTTGGACTTTCCATATCTTGGCCTTTAGTGTCTTCTTATGCAATGAAGCCATCTGGCTGGGAGAATGATTAGGCAGAATCCTAAAACCTACTACCTCAACCTTTAACCTTTAACCCAGTGTGCTTGGGAGTTGGGAATCCTCATCCTAAATTATCCTAGGCAGTAACATTTCCCAGTAGCAGCCACTAGAGGGCGCCCCGACCATGCCGTTAACTGGGATAAAGCAACCCCTTAGCTGCGTGGGAACCATGAGATGGCTTCACATCCAGGGTCGGTGTGGGCTCTCGTTGCCCAACACTTTCAGAGGTAAAACCGAAGGGGAGCAGAACTAAGGCAGCTTGGCCAGGGCCATAGCTGAGGTCACTTCCCAAGCACAGACCCAGAGTGAAACCCATGCTTGTCTTGCAAGAGGCCCAGTTCTCAAGGAATAGCAGGTCAGCAAGTTCTTGGAAACTCACAGATCCACAAGGAAAACACAGCTCAAAGTGGGTGGGCCCGGAGGAGCACAGTTAGGCATGATGTCCCTCCTTGTCTTAGTCAGGGCTACTATTGCTGTGATGAACCAGAGAACCAAGGCAACTTAGGAAGGAACGGGTTTATTTGGCTTGCACTTCCACACCGCAGTTCACCATCAACGGAGGTCAGGACAAGAACTCAAACAGGGCAGGAACGTGGAGGTAGGAGCTGATACGGAGACTCTGGAGGGGATCTGCTTATTGCTCCTCCTGGCTTGCTCGGCCTGCTTTCTTACAGACCCCAGGACCCTCTGCACCAGGATGTTCCCACCTGCAAGGGGCTGGTCCCTCCTCATCAATCCACTAATTAGGAAAATGGCGTGCAGGCTTGCCTGCAGCCTGATCTTACAGAGACGGTTTCTCAGTTGAGGCTCCCTCTCTAAAGACACTAGCTTGTGTCAAGTTGACAGAAAACTAGCCAGCACGTGCCCCAAAGGGCAGCCCCTTCCGACGTCCCTAGGTCTGTAGAACTCATGGCTGTGAACACTACGTCAGGAGACGTTGAAGACGTGTAGAGAAGTGGGCCATTGGGGCACTCACAGCTGAGGCACTAAATATTGCCCCTAGACGTGAGCACAAGTTGGGGTCCCTGAGAGAAGTGGCCCAGTGGCTGGAGGAGAGGCCCGGGAGCTTCCACCCTGCCCACAGGAAAGCAGGAGTTTGTACCTGTAGTTATGCTCCATGTCTGGGCACCAGGAGTCTCTGTTTCTGGGGTTCCCCGGGGAAGACAGAAGCTGGGCCAGAAGGGGTGGCAGTCACTCCTCCATCCATGTTTGCAGGGGAGAAGGCAGGCTTCTTAGGCCAGCACGTTGAGGTGTTGCGTGTCACAGTGTTCCATGCCCCATGGGACTGGCTAGAGAGGTCCATGCCCCCAGGGTGCCTGAGGAGTACCTTACTCTCCCAGACCCCTGGGGTTTAGCCCAGAGCTTCTCTGTGGTTTGGGGACGTGAGTGGCTTTTCCATTCCATTGTCGGTTCCCAGTCGCTTCTGGAGTAGAGACCTTAAGAGCCACCAGAACAGGCTTCCCCCTCCCCAAGTTCAGTATGATACCAGTCCTTGGAGAATTCTGCCTCTTCGCTCTGGCCTATGCCTGACCAGGACGGGGTGGGGCTGGGGGAGATAAGTTACCCTCGAGTCTGCTTGTCCCTCATTGCTTTGTCTCGAGAGCTTTGAGGACCGTGACCAGTGGGTGGCCTGGCCCACACTCAGGAATGTGCTCTGGCTCCTGGTGAGCAATGACCATGCGGGGGGAGGGGAGGACAGTTGGGGGGACAGTTGGGATAGGGAAGATTCCCACAGATGCTAGCCTCTCCCTCTAGGCAGATGTGGGAACAGGCTTACAGGAAATGGTGTCGCTGGCCCACACTGAGCAGGGCCTCTGGATGGGAGGCCCTGTGGAGATGTAGACATTCTCTCTCTGGCCCTCATTTTTGGGTGGTACCAAGCAGGGGGTATGAAGATGCGAGAGAGCCGTGCTCAGGGGAAAGATGGCAGATACTGAAATTCTGAAAGTCCAGCCCTGAGCGCTTCTGCCCTGTGAGCCTGTTAAGTCTGCTCAAGAGAGCAGCACCTCGCTGGGGCCTCTCTCCTCCAGCTGCTCCTACTTGAACATCCTGAGGGCACGGAAAGACAGAACCCAAGCCAGAACCCCAGCAGGAGGATGCTCACCAGCACAGACCCAGTCCTGAGTACCACTGTACCCAGGGAGGCAGGCTAGCAGCCATCAGGGCTCCCAGCTGCAGAAGTGAGGGTACCTGGGCAGGACAGACTCACCCCCGAGAAGTCTAACGTTGCATTTCTGGGTCACCATGTCCTAGGGTGAATGACGCAATGACACTTGGTGACAGGGGCTAGACATGTGGCCCGTCTGCTCACCTCCTTCCCCCTCTTACACGCCTATGTATGGATGAGGCTGTGCCAGGCGGTGGTAAATTGTCCCGAGTGGGAGCCTTGGTTTACTTTCAGCCCCTTCCCTGTACCATGTGCGTGCCTAGATTGAGCTGATGTGTAGGGGAAACAGCTGGGGCTATGGGGCTGGGGAAAGCAGTTCCACCCTGCAGGAGACACCCTGACTCTGAGCGGTTGGGAGCCAGAGAAGGGCTGAGAGTCTCCACGAGTTCTGGGTGCAGTTCTGGATGTAGCAAGTGCCACATTCCAATGGGAGTGGGATGAGGAGCCCCCAGGGACTGTGGTGCCGGCAGGAAAGGCCGTGGGCGTCACTGGTGGTGAAAGAGTTAACCGCAGCAGCTGGCCCTTCTCTTCAAGAAGAAAACTCCCTGTAGATGGCTGGCCTGCCTCCAGGGCCAGGCTGTAGGAGCTAAAAACTGGAAGTTCAGACCTGTGGCCAGATCTGCCTCTGTAGCAAGTACTGGAGGAAGGTAGCGGCCTGGCCACTGTGTGTGTGTGTGTCTGTCTGTCTGTCTGTCTGTCTGTTTGTTTCTCCATAAACCCATCAGGTCAACTGACTGGCTTCCTCTGTAAACCTGCCTGCCCACCTATCTGTAAGCCTATCTGTTATCTTTTCTAGCCAGCTGTCTGGCCTGTGTGATAATTTATCTCTATCTCTGTACCCATTGGTTTTTTTTTTCCATCTGTCTGGTTGCTTGAGTTTACCCATAGAGTTTCTTTCCCGTTCATCTGCCGGTCCGTCTATTTCTCTGTCCACGGCCCTGTGTGTCCACCTGCCACCCTCTCTCTTCCTGAACCTCTGAGCCATGGCCTGGAGTCACAGGGCCACAGTCTGCCTGGTCCTGCTAGGTCTGGGTCTGAGTCTGGCCATCGTTGTGTTGGCTGTGGCCCTCTCTCACCACCGTGCCTCTTGTGGCCCTGGGGCCTTTGCACATGCTGCCGTCGCTGCTGACTCCAAGATCTGCTCAGATATTGGACGGTGAGTAAGAGCTGGGTGTGAGCTTGTGGCCCTGAGCAGCTGGCTGCTCCTGGAGACTGTGTGACTGTGGTAGGGGACCCGTGAGTGCCACGCTGGCTGTGAGGTAAGGGCCTTGTGTGTTTGGCTTCTGACAGCAACCCCAGGGCCCTTGCGTGGAGCAGTGCAGGTGTGTCCATGGGGAAGGTGGGGACTCGGGACAGCGTTGCAAAGACAGTGTGACTCTGTTGCTCAAGAAGACCACCTAGACAGTGCTGGTTAGAAAGGTAAACTAAATGAGGCCTACTACCTTGTCCCTGCCTGTCCTGGGCAAGGCTAAAACTTTTTCAGGAGCCTGGGCAACAGGCTACAGGGTTCCATATAGAGGTCCTGCCCTACCTGCCATACACAATGCTTCCCAGGGCCGGGCTACCTCTCCAAGTCTTTCAGAAAAAACACACACATATATATATATGCACATACACACGCTTGTGCACACATGTACACACACAACACTCTCATGGACATATGCATACATACATGCATATACACATGCACTCATGCACACATGTGTGTACACACACTCACTGCACACATGCATGTACACACACATACATGACCAGTGCCACATCTATCAGGACCTCTCTGTGGTAGACTCTGGTCTCCGGGAATGGAGTCACTGATGACGGTTGGCGGACTAGGAGAGCATGACAGAAGCCATAATGGGTGTTTCCTGACCTTTTTCCAGGAAACCCAGCCCATGGAAGCTCCTGTTACCCACCATGCTGCCACAGGAGCAGACTGTGGCAGGAAGCCACCTCTGGTCCCCTACCCACTGGGCCCCCAGAAACCTAGGCAAGCCTCTCCTTCCTTCCAGCCATCTGGGCCTTCTTCCCATCATATTAGCCTGGTAGCCCACTGTGGGGGTCCAAGTGCTTTATACACCCAGGGCTAGGGCCTGCAGCAGGGAGAATGGTGGTCTTGGTCCAAAACACCAGCCTAGCATGCTTTCTTTTGCTGTTCTTGAATCCAACCACCCTTCCTTCCTTCCTCCCTTAATCTACCTGTCTAGCCCTTCTTTCTTGCCTCCCTTGCTCATAGTAGCCCCCAAGCCTGCTGACCTGGTCCTCTGAGTTCCCAGACTTTCTGTCTCCTCCTTCATGGCTCCATTGAACTTGGCAGTAGCTGGGACTAGCCTTTCGGATCAGTAGAGGCCGTCCTTTCTGCGCCACATGCTGTTCAAAGGGAGGCAGGATCAACTGTTTCTTTGTGCTGTGAGATGCACTGTCTGCTTAATCCTCCCAAAATGCAAAGATGTAAATGAGGTTAAAGTGTGTGCACACACACATACTCAGGCCCTACAGAGAACCAGCCAGACGGGCAGCCCCCGTGAACCAGGAGGTGCTTCTAAGTCTCTCTGAGGAGTGCCTGGTCCATGAGGGCCGGACTGCGGTTGGTGCTTGGAGCGTGGGGCCTGTACTCTCTTGCACCCAAAACTCCTTCTCAAGCCCTCTCTGGTGAAAAGCGGATGTGGGTTCCCCTCCAGTGTTTTGTCAAACAACTCTCTCTGCTTCCTGTTCTTGTTTTAAGAGCCTAGGAGTGGGAGGGAGCCTCCGGCCCCAGCTACTTACTGTGAACAAGAGTTCAGGGACCACAGCCAGGCCAGGCCTTAGGAAGGCGCCCCAGCTGCTCTGACCCCTGGCCAAGAGCTTTCCATTTGATTTAGGAGGTCTGTCCAGGGGAAGAACCTGGCCAGTGTCATGGCAGGCCATCTCAGTGGGCCTGGGGTTTTCCCCTGACTCTTGCTGCTGCTGCTCCCGCCTGGATAGGAGGGCTGTGGAAGGGGCTGTCTTCCTCAAGTCCCCTGCTCATCCACTTTGACCTCAATCTGTCCAGCTCTGGGCACACAATGACCTCAGCTTTATTTACCAAAATTACAGAAGGTAGGGCTCCCTTGGGGTTCTGAGGAGCAAGTTTCTGGAGGGTTCCCATCTGGAGTGTGGCCTGTTGTTTCATGTGCACCTGGTGTCTGAGGGTTGTTGCATCCTTGGCTCAGAGGAGAACAGTAACACGGACCAAGCTATAGCATCATGTGCGCCTCAGTTTCCCTTCTGTGACATTTATGCTGGTAACTCCCTCATAGGATGGCTGTGAGCATGCAGGTGAGTTCACCCCCTCACACACACACACATACAATAGACATGTTTCTTCAGTAGCTCTGTATAGTGTCATCTGCCTGGGTTGATCCAGACATAGCCAACATCCCAGGACCTAAGGGAAGATTAACGCGTGGCTCCTATCTGGGTCCCTCCCTTCCAGGGCCTTGGCTTTAGTTTCTACCCTTATGTCCTCCCGACCTGAAACTTGTTCTATAACTTTCATGTTCTCTGTATTCCTGGCCACCTCACCGGGAAGTGACAACCTTCTCTGACCGCTTGGGCTCATGATGACGCATGTATGCAAATGCCCATGTGAGCGCGCCACACACGCACACACACACACACACACACACACGTCTGAGTGAGCATGTCACGGAAGTAGTGGTGACAACAGCCTGCTGGTTCTTTGGAGACAAGTGCATTCAATATGGATCATTATCCTGCTGACAAAAGCGATCACATTTCTCAGCTGAGGAGAGCCAGGCTCTGGAAACTGAGTTACCTGCCTCTTGCAGCTGGCTAGCAGGAATATAATCCTACTGGAACAGGACTACTATGGTCCCAGGCTCCTGGCTCATGCTGTGCTTAGGGGCTAGAGATACATATGGGCAAGTCATAGGCCCTTCTCTTACCTGCGACATCTAATGTTTTTGTTTGTCATATATCAGATATGTGAGGGGCGAATGCCTGGCTCAGCGGCACGGCTTTACCTAACACGCGTGAGACGCTTGGTTCCATTTCCAGAATGGAAAAATAACACGTGGGGAACACCTCTAATCTGTCATGGCCTGGGGACACAATGGTAACCAAGAGGGACAGGGTCCTGCTGTTGGGGAAGGAGATGTAAATAGATCTATAACTTTGTTAGATGGTTGGGTATGATAACTGTTTATCTGAAGTTTCTGTTCTGTCTGTCTCTCTGTCTCTGTCTCTGTCATCCCCACCCTCTCTCTCTTTTTCTCCTCTCCCCTTTCTGTGTTGATCAGGACAATCCCCTTGGCTTAGTCAGCCCCAGGATTACAGTTGTGAGCCTGACAGCATGGGGCGCTTCCGCTACTCTCTTTCTGCCATTTTTTAAAGATTAGCTTGTACATTAGATCTTCTCCTTCTTTTTGAGATTTATTTATTATGCACACAGTGTTCTGCCTGCACGTATGCCTGCAGGCCAGAAGAGGGCGTCAGATCTCCTTACAGATGGTTGTGAGCCACCATGTGGTTGCTGGGAATTGAACTCAGGGCCTCTGGAAGAGCAGCCAGTGCTCTTAACTGCTGAGCCATCTCTGCAGCTCTATATGTATTTTCTATCTCATTTCTCTCCCTTTAAAACGCAGTGAGTATTTGTATTCCTAGCATAAACCCCTTCTTTTTTCAATGCTCAAATTATCACAATATGACCAGTCGGTGTTCCTTTAAGACAGAAACTATATATTTTCTACTTTTTAGATTTATTTATTTTATTTTTATGTGTATTATTTCTTGCTGCATGTATGTCTGTGTATCACATGTGTGCCTGGTGCCTTCAGAGGATGGAGACACTGAATCCCCTGAAACTGAAACCACAGGTGGCCATGAGCCACCATACGGGTACTGGAAGTCAAACCTGGGCCCCGTGCAAAAACAGCTAATGCTCTCAACTATAGAACGACCTCTCCAGCCCATAGCTAAGTTCTTTCACATGTGTGTTAGTCAGGTTTCCATTGTCATAACAAATACCTCAGATAGTCACTTGTAAAATGAAATGTATTTGGCCTGCTGTCGGGAGGTTTGCCCATTGCCTGTTGTCCCCATTATTTTGGAGCAGCACATGGCAAAACTGTTCATCTCGTGGCTAAGACAAAAAAATGGAGAGCTGGGGAGGGGGCATCAAGGTATGTTCTCAGTCCCTAGAACATCTCCCATGAGGCTACATATCTTGTGGTGGCTTGAATGAGAATAGCCCCCCTAGGTTCATGTGTTTGAATGCTTAGTCACCAGATAGTAGAATGTTTGTGAAGGATTAGGGGGTGTGGCCTTGTTGGAGGAGGTGAATCACTAGGGGTGGGACTTTGGGGTTTCAAAAGCCCATGCCTTCTCTCTCCTCTCTCTCCTCTCTCTCTCTCTCTCTCTCTCTCTCTCTCTCTCTCTGCTTGCGGATCAGGATGTAAAGCTCCCACCTACTGTCTGTCCCTGTCCCTGCATTATGTCCATCTACTTCCTGCTATGGTGATCATGGACTAATTCTCTAAAATTGTAAGCAAACCCCCAATTACCTGCTTCTTTTTTTTAAAATAAGAGTTGCCTTGGTCATAGTGTCTCCTCTCATCGATAGAATAGTAATTAAGACACATCAAAATTATTCTACCATCACCCAAGACTGCCAAGTTGGGAACTAAGCATTTCATACATGGGGGGGTCCCACACTGATCAGTCTTGGAGAACATTCCTGTCTACTAACTCAGGACATCTAAAGATCAATTTGCATATTCCATTGACCAGACCTGAAGTCAAAAGCTAATCAAGATGGTATGCATGTAGGGATTATGCATATGTATTTCAGTTATTTTATATCCTGGTTGGCCTAGAATACACTAAATAGACCAGACAGCTTTTGAATTTGTGTTATTCTCTAGCCTCTGC
Organism: Arvicola amphibius; assembly: GCF_903992535.2. Lineage (NCBI taxonomy): Eukaryota > Metazoa > Chordata > Mammalia > Rodentia > Cricetidae > Arvicola > Arvicola amphibius. The sequence goes on from NC_052055.2 coordinate 115,365,550, forward strand.
CTCTTGAGCACTGGAATTACAGCTGTGAGTCTCTGTGCCTGGTTTGCAGATGGTGCTCTGGAAATAAGAGCTGAAAGCTGCTGCTTCCATTCAGAGACTAGAGAAGTCATGTCTGGGAACCATGTGCTTCCTGGTAGCTCCAGTTCAAATCCACAATAGGGTTCTTCCCTAGTTGTCTCTAACACACACACACACACACACACACACACACGCACACACACACACACACGCATGCACGCACATGCACACATACATGCATACAGACACGCACACACGTGTACACACACATGCACACATGCATGCACACAAACACATGCACACACACATGCACACACATGCATTGTCATGGATATAGAAATATACAATAAGCTCATTATTTGCTTGCCTAAATTTCAGAATTGCTTCAACAACAATATTAATGCTAATAATTAATTTGATGTTCAATGTTCTAGCAGACTAGATGTATTAGTTATTTTTCTTTGCTGTCATGAAACACCACGGTCAATGCAAGTTAAAGGAGGAAGAGTTTATCTGGGGGCTCACAGCTTCAGAAGGGTAGAAGTCCATCACAATCTTGCATAGCATCTGGCAGGCAGGTGTGGTGCTGGAGCAGCGTTTGAGAGCTCGCATTCTGATTCACAAACTGAATCAGGCTGAATTTTTTTGAAATCTCAGAGCCTAGCCCCCAGTGTCATACCCACTCCAACAAGGCCATGCCTCCTAATCCTTCCTAAATAGTTCCACCATCTGGGGACAAAGTATTCAATCATATGAACCTATGGTGGCCATTCTACTTCCTACTACACCAGTTTGTTTGTTTGTGTGGTTGGTTTGGTTTGTTTGCTGTTGACTCACAAATTACATACAACTAAACATGAAAATGTCCTTATGTGGGGCTGGAGAGGTGGTTCAGAGGTTAAGAGCACTGGCTGCTCTTCCAGAGGTCCTGAGTTCAATTCCAAGTAACCACATGGAGGCTTCTATCTATAGCTATGAGATCTGATGTCCTCTTCTGTCATACATGTAGGAAGAACACTGAGTACATAATAAATAAATAAATCTTTAAAAAAAAGAAAATGTCCTTATGTAACAGAGCATCATGTGAAAGAAAAAATTTAAATGTACATTTATTTTTCTAATAGTTATTAGCTTAATATATTATTAGATTTTAAGGTTTCCTTTCTTCCATCCTTTTTTCATTTTTATTTTGGAATAAGAAGTCAAAGGTCATATTCCCACTCTTCACCCTATGTGCCAAGTCACGGCAGAGGTGTGAATGTGTGTGTGCACGCTACATGTGTGCTCTTGTATTTGTGTGTGCATGTCTGCAGATGCATGTGGAGGCTGAGGTTGACATGAGTATCTTCCTTTGTCATTCTCTACCCTATGTTTTGAGACAGAGTCTCTCAAACATCGAGCACACCAGCTCATCTAGGACTTCCAAGGGCTGATTTTTTTCTTCTGAGACCAGGTTTCTCTGTGTAGTTCTGACTGTCCTGGAACTCACTCTGTAGACCAGATGGGACTCAGACTCACAGAGATCCACCTGCCCCTGCCTCCCGAGCGCTGGGACTAAAGGCGTGTGGCATCTTTAATGGCCCGGTTCCAAGTACAGCCATTAAAGGAACACACCACCATGCCTTATTCTGTTCTTAGTTGTTACTTGTTTGAATGGTTTTTGTTTGTTTATTTTTATGTAGCCCTGGCTGGCCTGGTACTCACTACGCAACCTATCTTGAAATCATAGCGATCCTGCTCCAGCCTCTGAGTACTGGTTTGATAGGCAAACGTCCCAACACCTCATTTGGGTTTTAAGGGTTTTAGATTTTATATTGATGTTGCAGGGCCCAGCTTCTTCAGTTGTGACCCCATATGGGGTGGGAAACTCAGTGTAGGATCCCCCAAATGACAAAGATTTCTGAATAAATTATCAAAAATTATTTTAAAATTAAATCCTAAATCAAAGGTATTCCTGGTTCACTGGTGTTGCACACATGCATCCCTGTTTCTGAACACGCAGCGTGCATACTTCGCACTGTGTGCACCAGCTTGCCATAAAGCACAGGTGAATGCTGCCAAAGACACCTCGGCAGCCTACATTCTGGCTATTGTGTGCTGTGAGTTGCCGTGTTTTACGATATGTGCTATATCTTCTGCTCTTATAGAAACACAATGCTTTTAAAGGTGTTTACTCTTTCTCTTTATCGGCATTCCTCAGACATAGGAGTCAAGTTAGAGTGTTTGTATTATATTGTGTGAAAGTGCTTGATTTTAAAAGTTATTGTTCCAATTGCTGACTTGAGTTTTTTTTAAAAAAAATTGTTAAATAAATTTCGTCTTGTGATTATGAGATTTTCAAAATTTTCTGAGAATTCCCTAGATATACTCCGACCATCTTATTCTACATATTTATGCAAATATCCTTCTTAGTATTGATGATCCTTTCAGACAATTCTACTCCCTGGTGACTAACCATTCAAACATATGAGCCTATGGGGGCCATTCTTGTTCAAATCACCACAGTAAATACAAATGTGTGTTTGTGTATGTTTAAATGTGTGTGTAAGTGTGTGAGTGTATATGTGTGTATACATTCATGTGCACTTGTGTTGGCACATGTACCATAGTGAACCTGTGGAGGTCAGAGAGTAGTTGGGATGCTCCAGTGGATGATGGCAGCAGAATCATTTGAAAACTGAGAACAACCTTATATATGGTACAGGGAAGTGCAAATGTCTTCCTGCTTCGCAATCTTTTGGGTATGAGGATGGACCAAGGAGTAGCTGGATTTGAGGGAGCAGTGTGTTTTCTCATCTAACTTGGGGTTTGGGGGCCAGCAGATACACCATCAACCTGTCACGGTTTCCGATTAAGCACCAGTCACGTGAGCCCGGGAAGAGATGGGGTAGGGATGCCAGATCACTGATTCTGTGTCATGTCGCCTAGAGCCATCCTCCAGCAACAGGGCTCACCCACGGACGCTGCCATCGCTGCCTTGATCTGTACTGGTGTCGTTAACCCACAGAGCATGGGTCTGGGAGGAGGGGTCATCTTCACCATCTACAATGCGACAACAGGTGGGCCCTTGTGTGATTCGCCCTGGGGAGACAGACTTATCTTTAATCACGGGCCACTCATTTCTTGGGCTTTCTTGCATGCTTTTTCCTTGGTACTCTTGGTACTCTTCGCCCTTGCTTTGCCTCTGTAGTGTGGAGCCCTGGTGGTAGGTGGTGTTTTAAGGGTTAACACAGAGATAGAAACCAGGTTGGAGCCATCTCTCACTCGCCTCAACTCCAGGGAAGGTGGAAGTCATCAATGCTCGGGAGACAGTGCCAGCCAGCCATGTCTGGGGCCTGCTAGACCAGTGCAAAAAGGCCCAGCCACTGGGCACAGGTAAGGCCTTTGGAAGGGTTCTTTAGACAGCCTAACTGACACCAGTATGGGCCTGTCCAGAACACTCCCCCGCCAAAGGTCTGTATGACTCAGGCCGTGATACTCTGACATTGGGGATGGCCTCTGGACATGAGGAACCTGTGGAACCCCTGATCTCCTGTGGTGGGTTAGAGGTCTTCTTTTGGGAGAGACTCTGAAGAAATGGGTATTCTGAGGGGAAGACCAGTCTTGGGATGCTCAATGGGTCTGGGCTGGTGGGACAGGGATCCTGGGTCCAGTTTATTTGAAGGCAGAGTAGGCTCCAGCGGGTAGCCTGGTGCCTGGTGGTAGTATTCTTAATAGACTTTATATGGAAGGTAGTGGGGAGCCACAAACAGTCTATGCAGAGAATGGTATGGTTAAGCATGGGTTTCAGAAGATGGGCAAGCAATTTGGGGTGAAGGGGTTGCACCAGGCTAAGGTCGGATGCGTATTACCCAGGTGCCCAGTGGATTGGGGTTCCTGGGGAGCTCCGTGGCTATGCTGAGGCCCACCGCCGACACGGCCGCCTGCCTTGGGCCCAACTTTTCCAACCTACCATCTCTATGCTCCGAGAGGGTTTCCGTGTGCCCTCTGTCCTCAGCCAGTACCTCAGCCACAACTTCCTGCGGCCCTTCTTGTATTCGTCATCCCTGAGGTGAGTGAGCACTGTAGCCTGTAGCGTAGCTCTCAAATCCACATCCTACCTGAGCACAGCCACCAGACAGCTGTATCTCGTCATTCCTCAGCCAGAGGGTCGAACCTGAGGTGCCAAGGCCCTAATAGCCAGGGTACCCAAGGCTTTCCTCAGATCAGAACCAAACTTAGACTAAGGGTGGCTTATCCCTTCTGCTCTGCCTTCCTTCTGCTTCTCTTTGGGAGTGGCAGACAATCTTCAACTCACCCCTCTGCCAGCTCAGTGATAGATCCTCCCAGTAGGTGACAAAGTGACTCTGGGTGACACAGATATACCAGAAAGTTTCCAAGGCCAGGAGTGAGGGTGGTGATTCCAGCTCCAGCTGTTTCCAGAGAACCAATCCCTAGTGGTTCTGTGCTGGGGCCCCCGCTGTTCCCCCCAGAAGAATCCTGAAGATTTCTCTAGAGCCCAGAGGAATGTGAGTGTCTACTGGGATCTGGCATCAGTCTGAGGTTACCTCCTCCTCCTCCTCCCCTCCCCCTGCTTCAGACAGCTCTTCTTCAATGGGACAGAAACCTTGAGATCTCAGGACCCATTTCCATGGCCTGCCCTGGCCAACACCCTGGAGACTGTGGCCATGGAGGGTGCTGAGGCCTTATACACAGGGAGGCTGGGCCACATGCTGGTGGAGGACATTGCCAAGGAAGGTTAGCCACGCTGACGCCACAACGCCCAGCCCGGTTAGGGAAAGAGCCACGTTCTAGGCATTGGGGTGAAAGTCCCACCCTTCCCCAGGCTCCTCAGGACTACTGGGTGCTGCTGGGATTCGGGGGAGGCCAGGTGCCCATCTAGTCCAGCCTAACCATGGCTAGCCTTTGGGGTCTCTGTGGTCAAGAACCTCAAGCAGCAGAGTGTTTGGCACATCTGCCTGTAGAGGAGCAATAGCAGGCTTGGGTGGCAGAGTTGGCCATCTTTCTCTTCCTATTTCCCACTTGTCTTCCTCTGGTCTCTACCCGTCTGCCCTATACCACTGCCGTGCACTCGTCCCCTTTGGGACTGTACTACTTGCAGGCAAGAACAACTCCTTTGGGTGTCCCTGAGACACTTGCAGGCAAGAGCAACTCCTTTGAGTGTCCCTGAGACGCATGGCAACTCTTTCTTGCCCTTTGGCAATCTCCATCCGCACCTGGAGCTCACGGTCTCTCTCCAGGAAGTCGGCTGACAGTTCAGGATTTGGCTGCCTTTCAGCCTGACGTGGCGGCTCCCCTGGAGATGACCCTGGGAAACTACACCCTGTACTCACCACCACCGCCTGCAGGGGGTGCTATTCTTAACTTCATTCTCAATGTGCTGCAAGGTAAGCCCTTCATCAGGTCTCCTCTCTGTTCCTGGGCTCTGCCCTTCATGGAGCCTGAGCTCCCAGTTCACCGCAGACTTTGGTGAACACATTAGCTTTCTGTCACTATAGCAAAAGGCTGGACGTGGCTACTTAATAAGAAAAGTTTAGCACTGGGAGTTGAGCTCAATGGTAGAGTGTTCCCCAAGCTTGGCCCCCATCATATCAGCCTCTTGTAAGAGATACCAGAGTCACATGCGGACCACTTCCCAACAGCAAACTCCCCGTGACTGTCTTATTAGGTCTTATTAGGTCTTCCTTCTTAAAGGTTCAGCCACCTCCCAATGCAGACACTATGGGGGTCATGGTTCCAATTCCAGTGGACCCTCAGGGACACCCACGACATACTCCCATCATAGCATATGGCCCTTGTCTTTTTTGACATACTCTAGATTCACAGACGGATGTTATCCACGCCTGTGGACAGTGGTCAGGATGGTGAGTTTTACAGTTGGTTTCTGTCTCAGGAACTGGCCCAAATTGTGTGGAAGGAAATGGCATTCTTTTCCTTAGTGCACACGTGACTCAGTCTCAGGGCACAGGAGCAGAAGGCCCTGCGGGTAGTGAGCTGCATGTCAGGTGTGTACGCTCCGGGCTGACACGCAGCGCAGGGAACCACAGCCTGCAGGGCCTGCCTGAGGCCTCACAGTTCCAGAAGCCAGAAATCACACAGCAGGTTATACTCAGGCCAGGCTCCGTCTGGAGTCTCCGGGGAGAATCTGTCGGCTCTCCTCACCTTTACTGCATCACCCTAGGCTCTGCGCCCAACAGTTCAGACGGGTACAAAGTCTTCGACATGCCGCATGTTTCCCTATGGCTACACTTTGTGATAAAAAGTTTAATTATAAATTAGGGACAGTAAGACACAGTCTTTCACCTACAGGAAGCCCTACAGAACGAGTTCCAGAACAGGTTCCAAAGCTACACAGAGAAACCCTGTCTTGAAAAAACAAAAACAAAAACAAAAAAATGTACGTGGCCTCGTGCAGTGGCACAGGCCTTTAATCCATGTACTCAAGAGGCAGAGGTAGTAAGAACCCTGGATTTGAGGCTAGCCTGGTCAACAGAGAGTTTTAGGACAGCCAGGGCTACACAGAGAAACCCTATCTCCGGGGGGAAAAAAGCTACACTTGATCCTCAGATTTAGAGCTAACCTACATAATCTACACAATCCAGGGTAAATACTGCCTCTCAAAATCCTTAACATATTTTGCCATATAATGTGATAGTAATTCTTGTGTTCTATAAATCAATATTCATGGATCCTGACAGGTAAAGAAATGAGTAAATCTTTTGGGGGGGGGGGCAACATTCACCCCACTACACAAGGTAACCCCCTTGTACCCCCACTACCTCCCCAGGGTTCAACTTCTCGGCAGAGACGGTGGCCCGGCCTGAAGGAAAAGTGAACATGTACCATCACCTTGTAGAGACACTCAAGTTTGCAGTAGGGCAGAGGTGGTGGCTCTGGGACTCCTACAGCCGCCCAGGGATACAGGTAAGGCTCCCTGGGATCGATGGTGTCCTCTCCCAACCCTTTCCTAGAATACAGCAGGGTGGGGGGGCAGCACTGGCATGGGAAGGTGGAGGAATTTCTCTGTAGTTCTGGGCAGGGATATCCTGGCAGCGGTCCCCGGGGCTGCAAGGGACTCTGAGGTGGTAGCTCTAGTGGGTAGGATCTGGCCTTAGCATGGGTTCAAGTACCTTCTACAACAGACTGGAGAAAGGATCCTCCCAGGGGGAACGGGGTCACCCTATGCTCTGCTTTGAGGACCCTGCCTGACTCCTCATTAACTTGCTGTCTGACTGCTCATCCCAGAACACCTCCCAGAACCTTCTCAGGGAGGCTCTAGCCCAGCACATCCGCCAGAAGATTGACGGCCGCGGTGACCACCAGCTCAGTCACTACAACCTGACCGGGGTCAGGGGCAACAGGATGGGCACCTCTCATGTGTCCGTGTTGGGAGAGGACGGCAGTGCTGTGGCAGCTACCAGCACCATCAACACACCGTGTGTGGGACCAGGGGAGGGGCGGGGGCAGACAGGGATCAGGGGCAGGTGGGTAGATCCCTCCCCCTTTGCTCTTGCCTCCAAAGTCTCTGTTGACCCAGTTTGGTCTATACCCTCTGACCTCTCCTTGTGAGTCCCTAAGCAGCAACATCTCCCTTTTGTTTTTCCCACTGTCAAAAAAGATCTGGCACAGGGACGTCCCTTGCCGAGAAAAGCTATTATTTGGTGGCCCTGAGCCCGGTCCTGCCTGGGTTGGGCCTTACAAAAAAAGAAGTCCTGATGGGAGCCAAAGGGGATCTTTGAGGTCGTGAGTGGTTCTGAGCTCCGGTGTGCTGGAAGGCACTGTAGTAAGGGATCCTCAGAGGTTGCGGCCCTGTGTTGCTGGGAGCCAAGGCCCCAAGTTCAAACCCCACCTTACCCATCCGCAGCTTTGGAGCCATGGTGTACTCACCTCGGACAGGCATCCTCCTTAACAACGAGCTCCTGGACTTCTGCTGGAGGCACGAACCAGGTTCCACCGCCACTCCTCCACCTGGTAAGAGCGAGGCCTCCTGCCCGGTGCCCCTTGAAGACAGAAAGAAGGGTGGGTGGGCAACTAACCCCTGGGTGAGTTACCCCCATCACTGAGTACTGTTAGCTTAGCAACGCATGAAGGAAGGGTGGGTGGTACCCCTAGAGGGTGTGGGTGATGCGTGTTGGCCCCAGTTCCAGGTGAGCGCCCACCGTCTTACATGGTACCCTCCATCTTGGTCAACAAGGCACAGGGATCCAAGCTGGTGATTGGTGGGGCTGGCGGGGAACTCATCGTGTCTGCTGTGGTCCAGGTAAGTCTGAGAGCTCCTGGCTAGAATGTTGCCTCTCTGGCGGACTCCCTGGGGTGGGGATGGGGGTGTGGCAGTGGGATAGCCCGTGTCCCTTCCCTGTGTCCTCTTATTTCTTCCAGACCATCATGAATAAGCTGTGGCTTGGCTTTGACCTGACAGAAGCCATCGCAGCCCCCATCCTACACGTCAATAGCAAGGGCCATGTGGAGTATGAACCCAAGTTCAATGAGGTGAGGCTGAGGTCCCACCGGCCTCCTGAAACCCATGTTGTTCTCCCCTGTAAAGAATTCGGTAACTTCCTGTGCCAGGGAGACATACTCCACCTCCAGGGGCCATGAAGAGTTGAGAAATTTAACGGGAAGATGATAGGTTTGTCCCATGGCATCCAAGTCAGAGAGTAGGCTGTTGCCTGAGCGTCTCCTGGGCTGAGGACTTCAAAATCTTGTTCTGTGTATGCCGTTTCCAGGAAACTAGCTTTTCTGACTGTGGTCAGTTAGCTGCTCCTTCCTGGCGCTTTCTTCTCTCACGTAGGGAAACTCACAGTTGAGAGTTTATTCACAAAAGAGCTTAGTTTTCCCGTGGGATTTTGTTCTGGAGCGTGGGAGGTCTTTCTGCCCTTATGTCCAAACATGTGATTTCCCCACTAAGACCCTGGAGCATGACCAGTGGCTGAAATCTCTTTACTCTCTTTACTGGCTACCACCTTCCTCCCAGAAACTTAGCTTTCTGCGAGTTTTCTGAAGCTCATTGGATGCACCATGTGGAGCACATATAAAGATTAGCAGTTTGAGGCTGGAGAGCAGGCTCAGTGGTTAGGAACACTTGCTCGGTGGTTCTCAGCATCCACGCGGCAGCTCATGACCACTCTGTGAACTCTGTAGAGATTCAACACCCTCTTCTGACCTCCACTGGCTCTTGCATGTATGTGTGTGCATGTGTGGAAATTAAATGGTTTAATTTAATTTAACACACACACACACGGAGGGGGAGAGTAGATAAATGTTTTAAAAATAGATAAAATAAAAAAATAAATCTTTAAAATGACCAGTAGCTTTCTGAGGCCACAAACTGTGTTCAGGATCATTTCAACTATCTGTGGTTCAGGGTTCTCGAAGCTCTGTGCCTTGGTCCCAAGGCCATCCTCCAGGGCCCCTTACAACTCTAAAAACCATCAGACTAAGAGGCCATTAGTAAAAAGGGGCATCAACAGATGCTCCTTGACTCATGGGTTTTTCAGTTTTCTAATGGTGTAAAGGCCATCAATCAGGGCTGGGGTTGTAGCTCAGTGATAAGGTATGCACAAGCCCCCAGCACTACAAAAGACAAAAGAAAGAGAAAGAAAAGTTATATGCATTCAGTAGAAACCATTTAATGTCCACTATACATTAATGGTGATTACTCATATAATCATTCTATGTTATATAACTTCAGGACAAAGCTCAAAAAATTACATGTGAGATGTTTAATACTTTATAATAAAATAATCTTTGTCTCAGATGACATCGTAGGCTAAAGTAAATGTTCTGCACATTTAAGACAGGCTATGATGTTTGATAGATTAGACGTACTTAATTTTTTTAAAATATTCATTTATTATGTATACAATATTCTGTCTGTGTGTATGCCTGCAGGCCAGAAGAGGGTACCAGACCCCACTACAGATGGTTGTGAGCCACCATGTGGTTGCTGGGAATTGAACTCAGGACCTTTGGAAGAACAGGCAATGCTCTTAACCTCTGAGCCATCTCTCCAGCCCGACGTACTTAATTTTTAAAAGATTTATGTGCATGAGTGTTTTGCCTGCTTGTCTGTACGCGCACCATGTCCACAGCTGGTGTTCATGGATGTCTGGAAGGGCGCTGCAGTCCCTGGAACTGGAATTGTAGCGTGGGCCCCGTGCAGGTGTTGAGAACCAAACCTGGGTCCTCTGCAAAAGCAACAAGTGCCCCTTAAGTGCTGAGTCATCTGTCTGGTCCGCTTAGATAGGTTAAATATATAAATGCATTTTTGACTTGTAATATTTTCAAATTATGGTGGATTTATTGGGGCCCATCACCCCATTTTAAGTTGAGCAACATCTGAAGTGTTGAGAACTTGTTCAGATCCTGAGGTTCAGGGCATAGCCCCTTAGACTCAGATTCTTGGCATTTTAGCATCTGCACAGGGTTTTTCCAGGGACCTGAGATGTTCTCTCAAGAGCACCAGGTCCAAGGAACTAATATCTAGAGGATGCAAGAGCAAGACATGTTCTTTTAAGCTCATACTGCTTGAGCCTTGGCCATTGACTCTTAACTGAAGATTTGTTGCCAGCGAGTATCAATTCTCAAGACTTGGCACTCTGAATCTTTGAGCATTCAGAAGATGACACAAAGTCTGGGAGCTGGGATAACAAAATCCAGTGCCCTGTGAAGCCAATCTTGTCAGCACCCTCGAGTGTTCAAATATCAGTTATGCAGATGCAGGGCTTTCCCTGGTGAACCCCATCAATCCTGGCTTAGAGACCTCAAGTCTCCAAGGACCCTCATAAGCAATAGCCACCACCAAGGTGAGGAAGGGCTTGGAGTTTGGCCACTAAATTCTGAGAAATGGAGCCTCCGAGGACTGAAAGTATAACTTTGGCTTTAGCACTGAGGTCCTCAGCCTTTAATGTCAAGGTCATTGGGCAATCTGTAGAGTAAACACGGAAAAGTTAAGAACCCTAAGGGCGTGGCTACAGATCTCGCCTTGCCAGTGGCTCAAGTCACATAATGTCACCTGGGAGGCAAATGATTATAAGGACTTCAGAGATGCTGTTATACCTGGACATCTGTAGAATATTGGGTCACTGTGAACAAAATTCTTGGCCCATTAATCTGAAACAGCATATGGAGGTGTGGGGCTGAAGAAATATAATTTTTAGGATTTTTGCTCCCTTGAAACATGATAAACAGCTGTAGTGGGGGTTCATACCCCAAGGATATAAAGTCCCTAGCATCTTAGAAATCAGAACTGGAGGGTGAGGCGCTTCTTTAATTTCTACCTCCAAGTTCACAGATTTAGTATCTTACACCCGAGAATTAGGGCCCCATGTCCTGAGTGCCCCCCACTACTTCCTCCAGGGTTCTAGTTTTCTTGGATACAAACAAGTTTGTTTGCTTTAAAGACAGAATTTGGCTCAGGCCAGCCTCAGGCTTGCTATGTAGCCGAGGCTGATGTCAAATTGACAACCCCCTGCCCCACCCTAAGTGCTAGATGGCAGGTAGGTATGTACCACCATACCTGGCTTGATACAGGAGTGAGTGTGCCTTTATGTTTATCTGCACATTCACACACACAGACACACACACACACACACAAACACACACACACACGCAATGCTTCATGAATTTACAAGTCATCCTTGAGTGAGGGCCATGTTAATCTTTCTGTATTGTTAGATTTAGTGTATGTCTGCTGAAGCCAGCACAGTACAGTGCATGGATACCCTGGACAAACGGGATCAGCAGCGTTGGGTCCTCCTAGACACCCCCTTATAAACCATAAAGTTATAGGCACCCCCAGGAGCTTGACTGCTGCATATCTGGGTCTCTTAGGTCCTGAGTTCTGATCTCTGGGCTGCTATGGTCCTATTTGGTTTGGCAGTACTCAGGTTGGTGGGCCTGGGTACCTAATATCTAGTACTTTGTCCTCCTCAAGGTCCCAGAGTATCTGTGGACTCCAAAGTGTGTTGCTTTGAAGTGATTCAAAATTGTGGCCCCTTAACCCAAGTCTTCCAAAACAACCTTCTCCACAGAAGCCCTGAGATCACCTCAGATTTGTCCTCTGGGTCCACAGTGAATGAGACCCATGAACAGAATGAACTTTGTTCTTGATGGGTGGTTGCTTTGAGCTGCCCCGTCCTTGCCTGGTCCCTGTAACCTCTCACATCCCTCTGGGATCTCCAAGCTGTAAACTCCATGCTCTAGGACTAGTTCCTGCCCACAGTCTTTCCCTAGCCAGGGTCCTCAAGCTCCCCTCTTCCAAGTCCCACCTTTTTAGGTCTGTTTTTCTAATTTTGTCCAGCCACTCCCTTGCGTAATGGGGGGCTTGAGCTGCCCTCTCCATGAACGCTTCTCTCTCTTTTTCAGGAGGTGAAGAAGGGGCTGCAAGACCGGGGCCAGAGCCAGAGCCAGAGCCCACGGCTCTTTTTCCTAAACACTGTCCAGGCTGTGTCCCAGGAAGGGCCCTGTGTCTATGCAGCATCTGACCAGAGGAAGGCTGGAAAGGCTTCGGGATACTAAGACAACTTTGCCCAGAGATAGGCTCTGACCCTAGATGCGTCTTGGGTTGCAGATGGCTGAGGCTGTAGGTCTAAGTGTTCCAGGACCTGGAGCCTTTGCTAAGAGATCAACCTGGGCCTGAAGAGGACAGGGACCAGCTTGACAGATGAATGACTGAAGAGGGAAGGACTGAGTTGTCCGTGGTCCCTTCCCAACACCTCTGGTGACCCTGCTCTGGATCTTCTAACCTCCCCTGGCATTGTGTCCATATTCCAAATGGTGTGCCTACCAGTCCAGGATTAAAGAGGAGCTACACTATGGACTGATTTGGTGGTTCTCAGCAGTTAAGGGACCCCCAGACAGTGCCCAGTGACATACAATACGCCTCAGACTCCATCAAGGCTCAGGGATGGGGCAGTGAACGCAGGGCACCCACCTCTACCCCGCTCAAGCTACAGTGTGTCTGGGGGCTTTGCAGTGTATCTGCCTCCCATTTTGCCTGCCAGTGAGAAGGCAGGAGCTTGGCTTGTAGTACTTGCCCTCAACTCTCGTGAGACCCCAATCCCCTCCAGGAGAAGGTCGGATGAAGGCAAACTTGAGAGTCCTCGCTAAGGTCTTAACATTGCATGTTCCCATGACTAGGGCTCATTCTTGGTAGTACTGACATGTGAGATGAGGTAACCCTTTGTTGCTTAGAGCTGTCCCCACATGGCACACCCGTGGCACAATAGCATCCCCTCATATTCCCCCAGACACAGCAGCACAAACTCTCTAGACAGGGTTATATCATCCCTGGTTGAGCAGTGCTGCTTCGGATGGGAGGGAAACTCTGCAGGCTGTCCAGTAGGGTGCCCGTTGTGGAGGTCTCCCTAGAGGGACCTACGCATCACACTCCTGGGAGCATTAGGCATTTCTGGGTCACCCCAAGTGTCTGCAGGAGTTGCTTTAGTAAATACAGGGTGCACAACAACCTGCATGACTTGTGCATGCGCCTTAAGGAAACTCATCACTCTGCTTCAACAGCTACAAAGCTCTTTTGGAAAAAAAACAAAACTCTTTTTGCTAGGACCTAGGTTTTAATTCCCGGCACCTACATGGTAGTTCATCACCATCTGTAATTCCAGTTCCCGGGGATCTGATGGTCATTTCTGACCTCCACAAGCACCAAGGATACATGTAGGCAGAACACTCACACATAAAATTAAGTGAATAAATCTAAGTTTAAAAATTAAAAGCAAAATTGATGACTCATAACTCTGAAAAACCAGGCAGTCTGAGATAAAGGTGCCAGCAGGTTCGGTGTTTGGAGAGGGTTCATCTCCTCTCAGATAGTCTGTCATATGGTGGAAGGAGTTAGGTGACTTGCTAGGGTTTCTTTAAAGACGTAAGAGTCACTCCTCACGATCGGTAGAAGATTGGTTCTAGGACCTCCCCAAAGAAGACTCAAGTCTGTGGATGCTCACATCTTTTATATAAAACGAAGCCGTGTTTGCATCAGCTGCTTGTAGAGTCAAGAGCTGGAAGCTCATGGAAGGTTAAGTGAGACCCGGGTGGATCTTTTGGTGTTCCTGATTATTATCAGATTTTCTTCACCTTCACCGTGGCATTGTGGTAAGGTATGAACTCCCGTCCCTTGAGTTGAGACCATAAAATTCTCTACTCCCTCCTGACCACAGCTTCTCTCTGGGCATGCACTTCTGTGCCTAGCTACAGGATCGTTCCTGATTTTATGACTGCATGCTTCAAGCTACTTCATCTTGTCTCTCCATGTGCAGGTCTATCTCCTGCTACATCTGTGATGACAGAAGATACAAAATAATCCAACACTAGCTCAGAATGGAGTATAATAAAGGGTTATTTATTTAGGGGTAGACTCAAAGATCACAGTCCTCTGAACAAACAGGGAAGAGGAACCGAATCCAGCAGCTGGAAGAGAGAAGAAAGAGCGAGCACGCTATTTACGTCAGCATTTATGGTATAATGGTATAAGAAGCCAAGCCCAAGTAGGCTGGTATCTTTTTTTTTTTTTTTTGGTTTTTCGAGACAGGGTTTCTCTGTAGCTTTGGAGCCTGTCCTGGAACTAGCTCTTGCAGACCAGGCTGGCCTCGAACTCACAGAGATCCTCCTGCCTCTGCCTCCTGGGTGCTGGGATTAAAGGCGTGCGCCACCACTGCCTGGCATAAGGCACGAATTTTTTTCTCTTTCTTTTTTTTTTTTTTTTTGTTTTTGTTTTTTTTGTTTTGTTTTTCAAGACAGGGTTTCTCTGTAGCTTTGGAGCCTGTCCTGAAACTAGCTCTTGTAGCCCAGCATTTCCACAGCAGGTGCAGCCCATCTTCCAGATCTGCTGAAATTAGTGAACCCAATCGTGTGGGGTGGCCTTACTGCTGGAAGCCCATGTCTTTACCATCTCCCTACCAAATGGTGAATGCCAGTCTTAAGATACTACTGCTTGCTTAATTTCCTTTAGATCATTTATACCTATAGGTATCCATCTATATTCTTTGGCTTCTTTTGGACATTTAGAACTTGAAGATTTTTTCAGAGGTGATTACAGGGTAGGAAGCTAAAACCCTGGGTGAGCCATCTCTGACTCTGACACATACTGGTGATGTTAAACCCTGTCCTTTTACCTTCTCTCCATGCCCATCAACTCTGATAATTTCCCCAATCATTTCAGATCTCTTTATTACTGTCTTTTGTAAAGCCTGAATCTCTTGGCTTGTGTATATTTCTAGTGATTTCACTGAGGCACCTAGTCTCTGGTACCATTCTGCACATGTGATTTCAACGTCTAAAGTTTTTCCTTTAAAGATAACATCTCATCCTTGGACATTGTTTGGATAGCGTGCAGACTGCCTTCCTGGAGAGATACTCTATCTGCTTACCTATCATAAGTTTTTAACAGATTTTGATTGTCAAATTCAATAGTATGAATTCGTTCAGATAATTTCTCATTGCCCTTTGACATGGATTGAATTTTGTCCGTCAAATTAATGTTATCCTTTTCAATGGTGTTAATTTTTTTTTTAGCTAACTTTTGTTTTTTGATGGTATTAATCCTGTCAGCTCGCTGTTCATTATTAGTCTGTAAAGACTGTGTCATTTCTAAATGTGCCTGATTCTTGGTTCTGTTATCAAACCATTTCCTTAAGGATATAATATGAAGAAGAAAACTAAGTCCCAATAATCTAATAAATGGGTGCATCAGAAAAACCATATAAGCCTTGCAGAACACCATCCATAGTATAAGCAAAAAAGGTTATTAAATTCCTGGATGGTAAAATATATATATATATATATATATATATGTATATATATATATATATATAAAATGCCAAGTTTATTGATTTCAAGTTTATTGATTTATTTATTAATCAAATAGTTACCTTTGTTAGGAGATTTCAGTATGTTGTTGTAGGTGTAATAATCTTATTGTCCACCGGGTGTCAGTGTTGCAGTTGCGTGGCAGTGAGGTGCACTGGTGGCAACACAAACAGTCCAGCATCACTTTGGTTATACATGCTGGTGCCTGGTTAAATACTGACAAATATGCTTTGCTCTTTGCTTCAGAGCAATTAAATCAATTCCGTACATGGAGAGAATTTTTTTTGGATCAAGTTGCCCAGAGCTCACAAGCAGGGAACACAAACCAGATTCACAAGCACCACACAAGTTGCCATGCGGCAGGGAAGCAGTGGGTGGGGGGAATGAAGTGTGTGCAAGCTAAAAAAAACCACTTAGTAGGTAAAATCAAGCCAGGCGGGTGGGTGTGGGAGACCTGGGCCACTGACCTTTTGGGCCTTTTAGGCAGCCCACCGGAAGGCTTGGAGTTGGGATTCACGTTGGGTGCCAGATGATAATGGAACCGTGGTGAGAGCTGCAACTATGCTCTAACAAATTTTGCCTGCCTGCAAAAATTCAGACCACACGACACCCCTGCCAAGTTCTGATACCAGCTCAAAACTTAGTGTGACCAAAATAAATAAATAAATAAATAAATAAATAAATAAAACCACAGAAAAAAAGCCGGGCGGTGGTGGCGCACGCCTTTAATCCCAGCACTCAGGAGGCAGAGGCAGGCAGATCTCTGAGTTCGAGGCCAGCCTGGTCTACAAGAGCTAGTTCCAGGACAGGCTCTAGAAACTACAGGGAAACCCTGTCTCGAAAAACCAAAAAAAAAAAAAAAAAAAAAAAAAAAAAAAAAAAAAACTTAGTGTGGTCTCCCATTTACCAAAACTGTGCTGGCCTCTGAGTGCCGTCATGACTAAACCTGGCCAAACCCTTCTGTAGGTGGCTTTGTTCAAGCAGGACCTTGCTAAGGCTCACTTTACAAATGAGTTTGCATTTTTACAATCTTGACCCTTCAGTGGGTGGGAGTTTGTTCTCAAATCACCTTCATTGTCCCAGTGTGAGGTTCTCAGTTTCTTTTTAATAAGGATACCTGCTGCATTCACCAGCCTTGTCTTCAACCTCAACAATGTCCGTGCCCCCTTCCTTGTAAAGTGCACGTTCTTCACATCTGGGTCCCTCTGCCTGCTCTTGCCCTGGCTGAGAACAGTGAGCAATAACTCTACCACAGCCTCCATGTTATATTGCCTTGAAATTTCCTCCTCCAAACTCTACTGCTTTGAATTCAGTCTCACTCAGATTTTTAGGCTAGAGGCAGACATTGGTGAGAGTCTTGGCTGTAATGAGAAGACCCTCTAGTCTAATTCCTGGCAGAGTCTTTCTTCTCCTCTACCCTCATGAGCACAAACTTTACAGCTGGTATTTCTGTGGACATTCTAATCTGCTTGAGCTCATGCCAGAATGCTAGCAGAATCCTAGGGCCGCCCACAGCTCCAAATTCTTTCACATCCCTCCTGTAAACCAGTTCCAAAGACCTGGCAACTACACGGTCAGGTTTCTCACAGCCACGACCCCACTTCTGGTTCTGAGATTCTGTATTAGTCACATTTTTGCTTAACTGAACACGTGGTAATAGAGGAAAGGTTCATCTTGGCTTGTGGAGCTATTCCATATAGTTTCCCAGGAAACCACAAATAGACGATAACATCAGAACCATATATGGGACTTCATGACAAGACTCTGGCTCCAGAGAGGCATTTGACTCTTTGATATTCTGGAGGTAAAGAAGGTCTGTTCTAGTCAGGATGGAGTCATTTTTTTACCTTCTCCTGCTTCCAAGGACCACAATTCTGTCAATAATTCCTCACAATAGATTGCATTACCTGACTGTCAGTGTCTAGCTGGCTCTAGGTGAATTCAGCTCATCCCTCTTCTTTCCTCCTGGGCTGTAACCTAGAGAGTTAGAGCTGAGAAAGCAGAAAATGGAGGGGCTAAGTTAAAACCCTTAGCTTATCACTTTGTATCGCTAGATAGAGAGAAAGGTATGAAGAATGAGGTACTATGTAAACACGTTTCTTTCCCATCTGCCAGTTCCCAAATAACTGATTCAGAGGCTTAATATTACTTATAAATGCTCAGCCAATAGCTAGGGCTTATTACTAGCTAACTCTTACATTTTAAGTTAACCCGTATTCCTTATTTACACTCTGCCACATAACGGAACCTTTATTAGCATGACATGTTCCTCTCTTGCTCCCTCTGTGTCTGACTGGCAACTCCTGACTCCACCCTTCTCCATCCTATCATCATCTTAGTTTGG
Source organism: Arvicola amphibius (assembly GCF_903992535.2). Classification (NCBI taxonomy): domain Eukaryota; kingdom Metazoa; phylum Chordata; class Mammalia; order Rodentia; family Cricetidae; genus Arvicola; species Arvicola amphibius. The sequence goes on from NC_052055.2 coordinate 115,383,734, forward strand.
TTTCCCCACCTGTATTTCCTGCTCAGCTACTGGCCAGTCAGTGTTGTATTAAAACCAATTCAAGTGACAAAACTTTGTTGTTTGTTTGTTTTTTGAGGCAGTGTTTCTCTGTATAACAGCCCTAGCTGTCCTGGAACTAGCTCTTGTAGACCAGGCTGGCCTCGAACTCACAGAGATCCACCTGCCTCTGCCTCTTGAGTTCTGGGATTAAAGGCGTGCGCCACCACCGCCCCGCTCGAGTGACAAATCTTTACAGCGTACAAGAGGATTATTCCACAGCAGCGTGAGCTCTAAGCACATGGCCAGAGTGGTACTGGATGAGCTGAAGGAGTGAGAGGGAGCCTGAGACTGGAGAGCTAGAGGGTGCGTGGGACCCACATGCTGTGAGCTTTGTCTGATCCTTCCATGCTTATCACAGTGAAAGCAAAGACACAGGATACGTAGGCATGCAGAGGGGATGGTGTAAAACTACAGTGTTGTGGGATTGAATTCGGAAAAACTTTGAAACTGCTTCCCTGTGAGCACCAGGCTGCCGGGATAAGTAGAGCATGGGATGGGGGGGGGGCATTTCTGTGATGGGAAATGATGTTGATAATGTGAACGGCAGCATCATTCATCATTGCCTGTGCAATGCCTGCTGGATCCGGGAAATCGTTCCTTTACCGACGGGTCATCTTGGCACAGGAGAGGTATGCCAAAGGTGGTAAGTAGTGGGCAGATCAAGCTGCCTGGTGGGCATGCTGAGTTTGGAGGAAACAGACTTAGAAAAGGTGGTAGTTTTGCAGTCCTGCTCATGGAAATTTCTATGCCTCTACTTGGTTAAAAAGAAAAATTCAAATGGAAAGAACTTGGAAAATGAACTAAGTTATAGGGAGTCAAACAAAGTGATGTTTATCTAGAACACGGTGCCTAGTAGTACCTACTTCCACAGAGGAGGGCTGGTGGGCTTGCGTCATGCCCCTCAGCTCCACAAATGCTGTTCCATACGAAATGCTGGTTCAGCATTCCTTTGAGACTGGGCCCGCCAGACCAGTTCACCCCCACTTGGGAAGAAGGCCAGTAGACATGCCCTGCTGCGGA